>NW_027507788.1:47874984-48556651 GCF_037356315.1 Lithobates pipiens | reverse complement strand
CATCACACTGCTTGCATCTGACTCAAAGCTCTTGAGATGAGTACTGAGGTAGGTTACTGTCATGTTTTCAGGAAACTATGTACAGCACACTGCTAACCCCGTTCACCAGCTTTGATCTACCTGCACGATTGAGCACTGGCAGTAGCAGAGACAATGGGGGTTATTTACAAAAGGAAAATCCACTTTGCACTACAAGTGAAAACTACAAGTGCACTTAAAATTGCACTAAAAGTGCACTAGGAAATGCAGTCGCTGTAGATCAGAGGGGGACATGAAGGGGATAATAAAAAACAGCATTTTAGCTTGCACATGATTGGATGATAAAATCAGCAGAGCTTCCACTCATTTCAGATCTACCCCTCAGATTTACAGCAACTGCACTTCCAAGTGCACTTTCAGTGCAATTTCAAGTGCAACTTGCACTTGTAGTTTGCACTTGTAGTGCAAAAATGGATTTGTCTTTCGTAAAAAAAATAATAATAATTATGACTAAAATCTGTTGCAAAGTATATACTATACCTTGAAAAAAGAAAAAGATAAAGCTATGAAATACACAAAAATTGCCAAACAGTGCAACATTGTATTGTGTACAAAGCATAACAAAATGTTAACCTAGAAAACACCAAAACACCTCAAAACCACAAACCTACATTCCAGACTAAAAAAAAGACAAAGAGAGAGATTTACCCTGACCAAACAAATAACAGGGTTTTTGAGTATTTTATGAGTTCTGCATAAAAGGAATAAATGTTACAAAACAAATAAGCATTTTACAAAAAAAAAGAAAAACACTGTCCAATAATTATCATTAACCTTAGCAGTGGTGTATCATCCATGGGTGTAAAGTGTGCAGTGCACATGGGCCCAGAGTGGAGAAGGGGCCCGCTGTACTTTGAGCCACACTGCAGCAATGGATGAGACAAGCCCGAAGCGCTGCAGCTGCACCTGCCACTTCCCTCTCTCTGGCTCCTGTGTGCCTCCGTTCTCAGTAACACAGATGCTCTTGCAGAAGCTGAGAGTGGCTGGAGCCTGGGGCCAGTATTACTTCTCTTGGGGGGGGGGGGGGCACTGACTTCATCCACTTGAGCTTGGAAGAAAGAAATCTCATATTCTTGTGAGAGATATGCCTGATAGAGGAGCTCTGTGAATTTAGGGAGTGGGGCTGTCCAGATAAGCTGAAGGGGTGCAGGGAAAACTGAGGATGGGCAGTGGACTGTTCAGTCTGAGAATCAGGGACTGTCCAGACTGAGCATGTGAAGGACTATGAGATCTGAGGATGGGGGGACTGTGCAGACTGAGGATAGAGGGAACTGTGAAGCCTGAGGATGGGGGGACTGTGCTGACTGAGGAGAAAGGGGACTGTACAGACTGAGGATAAAGGGGACTGTGCAGACTGAGAATAAAGGGGACTGTGAAGCCTGAGGATAGGGGACTGTGCAGACTAAGGATAAAGGGGACTATGCAGACTGAAAATGGGGAGGGGTCTATGCAGACTGAGAATGGGGGCTGTGCAGACTGAGAATGGGGGGGACTATGTAGACGTTCTTATTCTTGCACCATATATACTATGTTGTACATTACAGTTCTCACCAATGTGTTCATTGTCTCAACAATTGCTGGTTGCTAAGCAGTCCCTAACTATTTTAATGAAGGTCTACTTTAACCACATGCCACCCGGGCTGTAACCGATATATGGCTACACCACGACTCTTGAGTTCTAGGAGGACATCCCCTGGGCATCGGATGTGCTCTGTGACTGCTGTGTGGCTTGGAAACAGCCAATCACAGATCAGGATAAAGGGCAAATTACAGTGGCCCTTTACCATGTGATCAGATGTGTCTAATCACAGCTGTCTCAATGTAAACAGACTTACCAGTTATCAGCTCTAATTTCATCACACAGAGACAGCATGTGATGAAAGGAGAGCACATTATTTAAACTGATAGTCTGTGCCCTTATTATCAGTGCAGCCCCATCAGTGCCACTTATCAGTGTCCATCAGTGCCGCCTCATAAGTGCAGCCTTGCCAATGCCTCCTCCATCAAGGCCCATCAGTGAATCATCATCAGTGCCCATTACTGCAGCCTCATCAGTGCACATCAGTGAAGAAGAAAAATTATGTATATTGCAAAAATGTGTTTTTTTCCCAAAATGTTTGGTCTTTTTTTTTTTTTTTAAATAACCCTATTGGTGATTAACTACCACCAAAAGAAAACTCTACCTGTCTCAAATACTTGATAAACATTTCATTTGGGTACAGTGTTGCATGACTGAGTACAGTATTTGTCATTCAAAATGTGACAACTCTAAAACCCAAAAATTGGCCTGGGCAGGAAGGGGGTGAAAGTGTCTAGTAATGAAGTGGTTAAGGTAGGCTCAAATAAAGTATTTTATTTATTTGTTTTAATATTGTGCTGGGGTTTATAGATGTCTGTGAGACTCTTGCGCGTGGCAAAGCAATGTAAACATATTTTACAAAAAGGGTTTTGTTTTGTTTAACCGTGCACCTTTAGACCCCTTTCACACCACACCGCCCATTGCGTCGTCGGTAAAACGCCGCTATTTTTAGCGGCGTTTTACCGCCGGATTTGCGGCGCATTTCGGCCGCTAGCGGGGCGCTTTTACCCCCCGCTAGCGGCTGCAAAAGGGTTAAAACCGCCGGCAATATGCCGCAATAGCGGCGATTTGCCGGCGGTATTACATCGCTGCCCCATTGATTTCAATGGGGAGCAGCGGTGGAGGAGCGGTAAACACACCGCTCCTTCACCGCTCCAAAGAAGCTGCTGGCAGGACTTTTTTCTGACGTCCTGCCAGCGCACCGCTGTAGTGTGAAAGCCCTCGGACACAATGGTGCAGCTTCTTTAGGGCGGATTGCAGGCGCTATTTCTAACGCTATAGCGCCTGCAAAATGCCCTGGTGTGAAAGGGGTGTTAAGCCCCTTCCACTGTGAACATAATCTGGCTGCACTTGAACACTGCATTACCACTCCAATTAAGGTTTACAAACACAACCCAGGTCTATTACAATTCTAACAACACCCCAGCCACAATAAACACCATGCCCACTCTTTAACACAGTGTACCAAGCATGCTACATTTTTTTAAAATTAAGCAATGGGGCCCAGATCATGATCTTGCACACAGGCCCACGGATTTCATAAAATGCCCCTCCCCCATAGCAGGTATGCACTACCATATCTAGGGTCAAACTATATGAGATTATATTAAATGCTATGTAATATGTGACATTAGGCAGTCTGTCATTCGAGGATGATAATCCGATCGTGTGTACGAGGGTTTACTCAAGGAAGCCAATTACTACAGTTGTCGGAGGACACATAGGTAATATTTATTCTTGCTTTAGCCCTTCCTTTTTGCGTAATATCAAAGAAATTGATCACACATGCAATCAGACTTCTCTAAAATCCGACCATTAGTACGCTCCATCAGACAATTGTTGGCCAACTCTCCACCAACAAATATTGGATGGCAGGCTAGCAAATTTTTGGCGGACAACGGTCTGTTGTCAGATTTTCCTATCATGTGTGCACAAGTCTGTCACACAAATGTCCAAAGTACAAACACGCATGCTCGGAAGCAAGGGTGAGCCGGAAGCGATCGGTCTTGTAAACTAGCGTTCGTAATGGAGAATTAACATTTGTGGCGTGGCAAATTATGAAACCTCGAAATGCAGCGCACATTCTCTTCTTTTTTAATGGCATAATAAAGCTGCTTTGCTGGTGATATTGATGGAGTCCTGCCAAGCGTATTTTTAAAGGCTGTTCTAGTCATATCAATTATATTATTATGCTTGTTATTTTATTTGTTGGGCAAGTTACCACAACACCATCATCCCATAGTTTTTAAGATCAAAGATACAACTATGTTGGTGTCCCTTGTTAATTTTACATTGTATTTTTGAAAATGTAACTGCCTACTCCCAAACTGTCATTTGAAGTAAAACACATAGTCAAGTATTATTCTACACATTTTTTTTTATTGTGCATTAAAAAATAAATAAATAAATAAATTAGAGATGCTATCTGCCATCCAAATATAAAGAACTTAAACAAAAAGTGCATTCTATGCATACAAAAATATAGAATATATAACAAAGAAAAACATTATTCAACAAAACCATTCAAAGAAAAATAGTAAAGGGGGTAGGGGTGCAAATCCCCAGACCAGCAGACTTCTTTGGGCTCTTGTGGTTGGAATTGCCACTGACCGCCATGCTGCTGTGGTGGGTGGGGTTGCTGTGGTGGGTGGGTTTGCTGTGGAGGTGGTGGATATGTCCTGAGGGCAGTAGTGGCCTGGCTGAGGAAGGCAGCTTTGGCCTCATCAAGACCCCCTCTGGCAGCTGGCCACAGGCTCCTCCTGACTGACACTTTCCTGTGTATGAAAATTAAACATTAGAATCTTTCTTAGGGTTTGGTCATCAATCACAATCAATTTTGATCTCCTCACTGTTTCAAATTGAATGTGATGCAAATTGAACATATATACAAGTATGTTCAACAATGCTATACCTGGGTCAAGCTGGGCTCCTCCACATCTTCATCCTGTGCAGCAGGACCTGTGTGTACCTCTGGAGCTGTGGCCTTAGTAGATGTGGAAGTGAATGTAGACAGTGATCTGTCTGGTTCTGCCTGGTCAGACAAAAAACACAGCCTGGGGAGCCAGTAATACCACAGCCTGGGGACATATATGTCATCTGCTGATGCGCCAGATCTCTGTGAGTCCATCACCTTGTTGTGCTCCCTTTTAAATATACTCCTCATGAGATTTTTGTCTTGACATAGTTGATGTCTGCCCTGGGGTACACTGGCTTCACCAACTCAAGCAGTTTCTTCCAACCCTGCCTTCTTCAAGATTTTATTCAAGTAGTCTTGAATCTTGACCTTCCTGCTACAAGTCAACGAATTGGGGCAAAAAATCTGGCAAGGTAAAAGTGTCCATCATGATGAATGATATGATGCCTGCAAGACAGACCACAATAAAAAACATCATGTCTGGCATAACTCATAAGCTGCTCCCAATCTAGGCCTTAATCTAAGCAGTATACGCCACTAACCACCTATGCTCCAATTTCCAATTGTATCTTGGTTTTCTGGCTCCTTTCGTATGTTGCCAATCGTCCGTCCTCCACTCCAAGATCGTTCCTACGGCTGTTCCATTGACTGCGTGTTATGGCTTTATACACTGCGCATGCGTGAAACTCCGCTCTCAGTGCGTCATGACACTGAGGCGTGACCAGCTCTCTTTTGCATGCGACACACATGGCAGAACATTCGGGAGTGACAACATGGCAGATTTGGCAGTTTCCAGGCAGCCCCCGTGGTGGTGTAGCTCAAAGGAGGCACAAAGCAACCCCTATGAGTAAGGATGAGCCAAACACCCCCCTGTTTGGGTCGCACCAGAACCTGCGAACAGACCTAAAGATCGTGTGCACTTTAGAACCCTATTAAAGTCTATGGGACTCGAACGTTCAAAATCTAAAGTGCTCATTTTAAAGGCTAATATGCAAGTTACTGTCCTAAAAAGTGTTTGGGGACCTGGGTCCTGCCCCAGGGGACATGGATCAATGGAAAAAAAAGTTATTAAAATCACTGCTCCTGAAAAAATGGGCATTTTTATAATGATTAAAGTGAAACAATAAAAGTGTAATATTCCTTTCAATTTCGTACCTGGGGGGTGTCTATAGTATGCCTGTGAAGGGGCGCATGTTTCCCGTGCTTAGAACTGTCCCTGCACAAAGTGTCATTTCGCAAGGAAAAAAAGTCTTTTAAAATCACTTTGAATTGTCGGCTCCCGTAATACAGAGAACACTCAATGAGTGTTCTCTGTATTACGGAGCTGACAATTCATTCATTGATTAAAAAAAAAAAAGCGTGGGGTTTGCCTAAATTTAATTACCAGGCCCTTCAGGTCTGGTATGGATATTAAAGTGGTTGTAAACCCTTACAAACCACTTTGACCTACAGGTAAGCCTAGATTAAGGCTTACCTGTAGGTCCAAGCAATATCTCCTAAACCTATATGGTTTAGGAGATATTTGCCCGAAAACGGGCACCGCTGTCTAGGGCGCATGCGCCGTAGACAGCGGCGCGCAGGCGCACTGAGCGCGGCATTTCCAAGAATGGAGCTGCCGCGCGTGTCGACTCCCGTGCGCATGCGCGGGAGTGACGTCATCGCGGCTTCGCCGAATGACAGCGGTGGAGCTGCGCGACCCCACCAACAAAATGGATGCGGCGGACTACAGGGGACAGCGGCGACTTCGCTGGCTCCCGTGTCAGGTAAGTGACACATAATGGGCTACTATGCGATGCATAGTAGTCCATTATTCTTTGCCTTTGCAGGGAATGAAAGAGGAAGTAAACTCATCAGGGTTTACTTCCTCTTTAAGGGGAACCCTGCGTCACATTAAAAAAAATATTGACATGGGGGTCCCCCTAAATATCCATACCCGACCCTTCAGGTCTGGTATGGATATTAAGGGGAACCCCGTGTCAAATTAAAAAAAAAATTGATGTGGGGGTCCCCCTAAAAATCCATACCAGACCCTTTATCCGAGCACACAACCTGGCAGGTCGCAGGAAAAGAGGGGGTGAGAGAGCGCCCCCCCCTCCTGAACCGTACCAGGCCACATGCCCTCAACATTGGGAGGATACTTTGGAGGTCTGTGACTGGGACTGGGTAGGTAAGTAGGCTGCCACTGCTTTACAGTGAAGAATCAGAGATTTTGCAGACATGCTTTCCAAATTCTAATTTCCTCTTGCCTGCTTAGAAGTTTCTTGTTCCACTTCTGGGCTCCTGTTTACAAATTGAAAATTGACCATGTTTTTTGGACTTTTAAATGAGAAAGTTTAGTGTCCAAACTCAGTGTTTTTCCACTCCACTCCTCTAGGTGCACCACCAGGTCCTGTTTTCTGTATTTTCCTCAGTCTAAAAATGACTGTGTGAATTACTAACATTGAAAATTACAACATCACCTGTGCGAAATTCTACAAAAGTATAGAAAACATGACCTGAGTTTGCATCTTGAGGAGAAGAGTTGGGAACCACTGCCCTAACCAATGTGAATTGTAATTTTTCAGTGTTTTGAAGAATATAAAACTCAAAATTTATAGATGCTCCCACATTTTGCCTTAACATTCTTATTTCCTTCATGACCCAATGCCTAAAATGTGTGTATTTCCATACATCTAGTTTGCCAAAACTCACAAAACACACAGTGTCAAGTTGTGCCATCTTCCATCCCAGGGTATCAATGGACATGTTTTGGGGGTGCAACCCATTCCTCATAACTAAAGAAGCTCAGAGGAAGGGATTGCACCCTGAAATATGTCCATTGGTCCCCCGTGATGGGAGCTAGCACATGTTAACACACTGTGTGTTTTCTGGGTTTAGGGAAAAAGTTGTTTGTAACTACACACATTTTCAGCATGGGATCATAAGGGTAATTTGTTATGCCTCTGTGTATGTGGCTTCAAATTTTGGATTTTAACGGGGTGAGATCACCCCATATGAGGAAGGCAACATCCACACAGTCTTGGGATACTAATGTCTCATTTGGCCTTCACTTTACCAAAATGAAACTTTGTAAGTTCCTGAGTTTGAGATGTGTATCTAATGTTTTTGAATATGCCTGTTTAGCCCCAAAAAGGGGAAATAATGCAAAACATACATGTTATACGCCAAGATGTTGATTTGTTTTAAAACCTTAAAACACACATGTGAATGTGCTTTGAGTAAATAGTTTTTTACTAAACAATGAATGGCTTATTATTTCAAAGCTATATACCAGTGTATTTGTTAAAGTGGTTGTAAACCCTTACAAACCATTTTGACCTACAGGTAAGCCTAGATTAAGGCTTACCTGTAGGTCCAAGAAATATCTCCTAAACCTACACGGTTTAGGAGATATTTGCCAAAAGACAGGCACCGCTATGTCTATGGCGCATGCGCCGTAGACAGTGGTGCGCAGGCGCACTGAGCGCGCCGCTGTTGACGGCGATATGCCGCGAGTGGCGGCTCCCGTGCGCATGCGCGGGAGTGACGTCATCGCGGCTCCGTTGAATGACAGCGCCAGAGCAGCGAAACCCACCAATAAGATGGAGGCTCCGTACACAAGGGGACAGCGGTGACTTCGCTGGCTCCTGTGTCAGGTAAGTGACACATAATGGACTACTATGCGATGCATAGTAGTCCATTATGCTTTACCTTTGCAGGGATTTAAGTAGTTGTCGGTACAGTGACAATGTGCTCTTAAAATGTGGCCAACTCATGCAATTTGTAGTCCTCAAAAAAATTATAAGAGTTGAAAAGGCATATGTTTTTGAACTTCATGCATTAGATCCATTAAGAACAAAAGCATTGTGTGTGTGTAGCACACCATAATAGTTAGCTGAAGAAGATATATCATGTATCAAATAAGATTTGCACTATTGGAAGTGGCCAAAATAAAGCACATTTGTGAAAATATTAGCCAGATAAGAAACACAGACAACAGTAGTTCAAATGAAATAGGAGTTTATGATCAAAGAAATACATTATTCCTGATCAGCTACAATTTGCTGCCAAGCCACTGTCCCTCTACTCACAAAAGAATCCAGGTATTTTTGAAGTATATCTCTGAGGCCGCGTACACACGCGCGGACTGTTCGCCCAACTTTGTCCGTCAAACAGTTTCGGCAAACAGTCCGCTCAAAATTAGCATGGACGGACATGGCCACACACGACGAACGAACAGTTTGCTGAAACCGTGCGCGATGACGTGAACGGCACGTACGACGGGACGAAAAATACGACGTCCTATACACTGCATTATAACTTTCGGCGTGAAAATCCTTTCTGAGCATGCGCGCAACTTTGTTTGACGAACAAGCCTACACACGAGCGGACTGTTCGCTGAAACAAGGTTTCAGCGGACAGTTTTACGGAATTTCCGAAAAACCTTGTCCGTCAAACTGTCCGCTGAAACTGTCCGCTGAAAGCCCACACACGAGCGGACTGTCCGCCCAAACACTGTTCAGCGGACAAAGTTGGGCGAACAGTCCGCGCGTGTGTACGCGGCCTGACATTTTGGGAGGGCAATCCACCACGGGCATTTTCTAGAGACGTCATCATGCCCAGAGATGGCCAAGCTGCAGCCTCTTCAGCTGGGCCTGTCACTGCAGGGTCCACATCAGTTGGCACTGAGGCAAAGTAGCTGTTAGCATTCCTCCATAAAAATTATGGCGGATACAGCAGCACAATACCACATAGTTGATTTTGGATAGCGTCAGGTTAATTGGTGTTTAAAACAGCCTGAACTGACTGGAGAGGATGCCAAAGGTGTTTTCAGCCACCCTTCTGGCACGAGAGTGCCTGTATTTAAATAGTCTCTGCTCTGGGTAGAGGTTCCTCATAGGAAATGGCTTCATGAGATGTTCCCCCAGAGCAGAGACCTCATCTGCAACAAAAACAAAATTGAGGCCCTCGAAATTATCTTCAGCAGGTGGCAAGTTTAAGGTGCAATTCTGGAGCTGCTTGTAGAACTCTGTCTGCATAATGACTCCTCCATCAAAGTTGCGGACATTCTTCTTAACATCCTGATACAAGAACTCATATGTAGCAGAATTGTGCTGCAAAAGCCTTTATAATTAAAATAATATGAGCCCGATTTGGGTGGTGGGACAATCCGGACATGTTTTCTATCAATAGCACCACCACAGTTGGGAAAATCCAGGAACTGGGCTGCAACATCCTGCCATTGCCGTGGTATTGAAGGAAACTGGATTAAAAAAAATTAAAAAATTACTACTTCTGCACATAACATTGCAAGCAGATTTGACACAAATATGCTTAGCCAACATAAGGAGAAAACTTTTTTGGACTGGTTTTACTTGCAAATACATGGGGCCACTATGGGGGCAAATTATGCCCCCAGTTAAGCTAATCTTGCTAAATACCACTTGGAGGAGCCCAACATCTGTAGCAACAAACAAAGCTGAAATGTCCAAAAAATGAAAAAAAATTTAAAAATAAAACAATATGAAAACAAGTGAAAAGTTCTCCGAAATTTCTGTGTATGACACGATGAAGTGTAAATAATCCTACACCTTCTCCAAGAAACGATCATACAATCACCACGTGAGCCCTCCACCACACGAAATGGAGGCTTACCAGACTTAATGGATCCTGCTCAAAATTATATTTGGAGGATCATATATGCTTGTAGATATTCATAAGCTTTTTCGGTGTTGCCCTTTTCTGGAAGACTTTCAAGTGTGGCTATTTCCTCTACAGAATGTCTCCATCCATATGGATCCACATAGGTAATTGGGCATATATATAGAGAGGAAGCAGGGACCACAATAGTGTAACTCCGTTTTTTCGTTTAAAATAATTTAATAAAAAATTATCAAACTCACGTGTACAAAGAACATAAGCGCTTTTTCAATAAAATCTCAGGCTGCAATGAAGTCCCGACGCGTTTCGTCATGAGCAGACGTCATCTGGGGTAGATGACGTCTGCTCATGACGAAACGCATCGGGACTTCATTGCAGCCTGAGATTTTATTGAAAAAGCGCTTATGTTCTTTGTACACGTGAGCTTGATAATTTTTTATTAAATTATTTTAAACGAAAAAACTGAGTTACACTATTGTGGTCCCTGCTTCCTCTCTTTATATATGCCCAATTACCTATGTGGATCCATATGGATGGAGACATTCTGTAGAGGAAATAGCCACACTTGAAAGTCTTCCAGAAAAGGGCAACACCGAAAAAGCTTATGAATATCTACAAGCGTATATGATCCTCCAAATATAATTTTGAGCAGGATCCATTAAGTCTGGTAAGCCTCCATTTCATGTGGTGGAGGGCTCACGTGGTGATTGTATGATCGTTTCTTGGAGAAGGTGTAGGATTAATTACACTTCATCGTGTCATACACAGAAATTTCGGAGAACTTTTCACTTGTTTTCATATTGTTTTATTTTTAATTTTTTTTTCATTTTTTGGACATTTCAGCTTTGTTTGTTCATCGCATACAGCAAAGAGTGTTTGGTGTGCTTATCAGTTCACACAGTTTAATATATGCACCGGTTATATTGGTCACATCATAATTTTGTAAAAACAAATAAGCGCTACACTTTCTTCACACAATTTATTGTGTCACATTTGTACACCTGGATGTTGTGTTGGCTGCTGTTTGTATGTTGTTTGCACATCTGAATAGCGCAGTGTTTTTGTTCTTTTAAAATATCTGTAGCAACAACCTGTTTCCCATGTATATCATATAATACAACAGGTACATCATACGTTAGCTGCTCTTTCACCTGACTTTGGAACAACCTGTCACCCGACATCTGCAACATTGATTTCCTAACCATCTTCAAATTCTGTCTCAAAACTCATCTTTTTAAACTATCATACTCTGTCTGACTTCATTGATTTGTTTTTGTAATTTAATGTTTATGCAATGTATACTTATTTAATGTATTTACTTTTTTATTGCTCTGTTGCTATCTTTGTAAGGTGACTTTGGGTGTTCTGAAAGGCATCTATAAATAAAATGTATTATTATTAAGATAAAGCTGAAGTCTGTCCAGCAATGATACTATGCAGAATTCTGGTTTAAATAGGCCCTGGACATTAGAACATGTGGGCATGGTTGAGGTGTGCTTGACACTATGTTTAGAGGAATAAATTGCATCAGGATAGTACGTATGTGATGCTAGTAGCCATAGACCCTAAAAAATGTTGTTGAGTCAATTTAAATAACAGTGATGCAGGTGGGCTTACATTCTACTTTTATTAGCCCCACAAACTGAAATTCATTGCAAACGATCAGTGGGAATAAACAGCAGCAATGTATAGAGTATTGTACACACCACACATTTTATCTCTGTAATAGTATACTGCACTATAAATGCTTTAACTATTAATCAGACTTACAGTACGTATTATATAGTATTTTTACTCATTCCAGTACACAAAGCTTTTTTAGTTTATGTATTTCTTTAAATTACTTGTCCAAAAGTCCTAGCTCAAACATCACTGCATTTTAATAGCACTAAGTTCAGTACCTAATTATTCTAATATCATACATTTCCTCTATTTCAACTGCTGTTGTTTTGTTTTTTCTGTTTTATGCGATGAATCATTTTCATGCTGAACAACATAAAACATTTCGAAGGGCTCAAAGATATGTTCTTAGTAGGTGCATGTATTCTTTAGAAGGAGAGCACTGATAATTAACGCACATTCATAAATAGAAATAGGTAAAAATGTAAAATAGTTTCTTCAATTTACACAAAACCACTGGTTTTAATTAAATGAAGGTATAATGGGATTTTAAACGATTTTTGAAAGAAAAAAAATGGCAAGGCCTTTTTTTTTACTCATAAACTTGATATGCCTCTATAAAAGCTTTCAGATGTATGTAGCAGCTCTGGTTAATTTTATTGCACTTTTAGCCAAATTAGTTTGGCTGGGGAATTCGAATAACAGTGGAATAAAAAGCTTTTCTTTTTTTTTTTTATGTACTACCAGTAGAAAAGTAATGAAAAAGATATATTTTGTTAATTAGTGGTAGCAACAACTGCAGCTAGTAAGCAAAGAAATAGATAGATAGATAGATAGATAGATAGATAGATAGATAGATAGATAGATAGATAGATAGATAGATAAATAGTGGCAATAGATTATCTATCTATCTATCTATCTATCTATCTATCTATCTATCTATCTATCTAGGAATAATGGGGGAAGCTAGTGTAATGCCCCCCCCCCCCCCCAACCACACAAGGCCTTCAACATTGGGAGGGAGTAAGGCCTCTCCCCTTGCAATCACAATCCAAAAGGAATGTTGGAGCTGCAGGGAGGACTTATCAGAATCGGGAACCCCTCATTCCTCATTCACAAAAAAAAATGAATATGTAAATAAAAACAACCTCACTATGAAAAAGTATTTTATTTAAAAAAATGTCGCTCAGTGTAAATCCAATGTGAATCATGTTGTCCAGTGATGCAGATCTCTGTCAATCATGACAACCTGCTGAGAAATGATTTTGATCTGCTGACATGATGACCCACCACCTGACAATGTCCATACACCGCTATCACTGATGCAAATCAAAGATCTTCAGCCAGCAGCTGTATGTAAACAGACCATCCATTTTTTTGTTTTAGTCTTAATTGCCTCGATTTTCTGAGGACATGAGGCTGCTATGTGTAAATCTGATTGACATATTTTTTAAATGTAATGAATTATGTAGGTAAAAACCTATGTAAATATGTAATTGTTGGCATTTGAAGTGCTTATAAAACTGCACACTGGTTCTTTGCTTGAAAGGTTCTTTATTTTATTAGATTCTCTTTAATTAAAGATATAATTAACAACCTGCTTTATATTTTTGTTCTCCTGTCAGTAAACAATACATAATAATCTTAGGACTGTTAGTGAATCATACTCAATTAGGTAAACAAATGTAACATTTTAAGTCTTCTTTTATCCACTTTGATATTAAAACATAATATTTGCAAAGGACAAATATGAATGAAATAAGCCATGTGTGTTTAAATTAACTTAGTTATTGCTTTTCTCTGGTTCCTCATTCATTGTTTAACTGTTTACACTCCAGAGCCATTTTTACAATTCAGCAATTCCTAAATGGCTTTGTAATTGTATTTATGATACTAAAACTATACCTATATTTATTTGAAGTGGTAGAACAAAATTATGTCTTTTAATAACTTTTTAAATTGTTTCTAAACTACTGAACAAACACTATATATATATATATATTGCAGCTTACTGGTCCATAGATGTGGTGGCTCCTCTAGTTTTCTTATTATCTTTTCCCCTTCAGTCTCATTTGATAATAGAAACATAGAAGAGTGATGGCATAAAAAATAAAAATAAAAGTTGTTCATTCTGCAACATTTTTTATTTATTTCTTCATTTATTTATTGTCTGAGTATAGATCTGTGTTTGTTGCAAGCATGTTTGAATCCACTTACTTTTGACTGACTTACTACCTCTGCTTAGTCTTTTCTAAGATTAGCTATTCTTTAACCACTTGCACACTGGGCACTTAAACCCCCTTCCTAACCAGACCAATTTTCAGCTTTCAGTGCGCTCACATTTTCAATGACAATTATTCAGTCATGTAACACTGTACTCATATGAAATTTTTGTCCTTTTTTTCACATAAATATAGCTTTCTTTTGGTGGTATTTAATCACCACTGGCTTTTTTATTTTTTGCGCTATAAATGAAAAAAGACCAAAAAGTTTGTAAAAAAAAGCGTTCTTCTTTGTTTCTGTTATAAAATTTAGCAAATTAGTAATTTCTCTTCATAAATAAAGATAAAAATCAGAAGTCAGAAGTGCCATTAATTGACCCCAAACTTGAGTCGGTATCCCACACTTAGGGGGTCAAGAATATGGATATTATTAACCTTTCAGAATTCACTTTGGAAGATAGACATATACAACTCCTCCACCGGGCCCTTTTCTTTTCCCAAGCCAACTGGATGAACCAGTTTGAGTTCTATAAGGACATTTCCCTCTTCCTTCGGAAGGTGTACCTCAGACTGATTCATCAAGTACCGGGTCCTCTCATCCCCCCCCTTTCTTTGCCTTGCTACCCCACTATCCACCTTCCTCCCTACCCCCAACTGGTGTATCCTTCCTCATCCTGCCTTTCCACTCCCTTTGTCCTTCCTCTCCTAATCCGCTCCCAGCCTCGGATAATTTGAACATCCTACTTTCTATAACCCATCAGTTGTGCCACATGGCTGGACTTAGCTGGTTGGGAGACAACCCTCCCTGGCAGGTGTAAATGAGTCTCTTACAGTATGGTCCTGGTGACTTCACTAGCAATAGGAGGTTACCAGGGTAACAGTCGGGTAGTCTCCCCCAGAGTGGTGCATGGTTAGCCATGATACACAGCCGTAACCGCATATGTTTTTCACTGAGTGAACAACTGGGGGATTTGATATTTGATAATGCTGTTATAACATCAAACTGTATTCATTTCCCGTTTCTGTTTTTATTTCAATTATTGTCATCTTTTCTGACTGTTAAATTGCCTCATCTTGAAAATAAATAAAGGAATTTAAAAAAAAAACCTGGAAAGGGAGGAGCTGTTATAAGCTTGCTAATGAGTTTCTTGCATTGTTCTGAAGAAGCTCAGGTGACTGAGTGAAATGCATTAACGCTACGGTGCTATACAGCCATCCGGCCACCAACATGCGGTTCCATCTCCTGCATAACTCTGCCTAAACATGGAGTAAATCTGGCATTACGGAGAACGACTATCCAGCATCAACTTTGAAGAGCTGTCATTAATCCAAGATTGGTTGATGATTCATTTAACTGCTTTAACATATCCAGAGTAAGGATACCTGAAAGAAATACAAAGGATAGTGACGCAGGTTATAGTATATAGCATGAGATTAGAGTCCATACAAATGTCCTTTGTACTGTTAAGCTCTGTGTGAGGAAACAGTCTATGCAGACAGGGCAGTCTTGCAGGGGGAGCCAAAGCAGACTCCAAACATGTAGAGAGAAAACCAACAAGAAGTATGTAAAAACAATGTGTGATGGTGTTGTGTTCCAATGTGAATTGTGATAATATAAATACTCACTTACAATGTGGACACGGATATGGGACAAAAAAAATATATAGGTAAAATAATAAAAACCCGTGATCAATAATGTGCAAAAAAGCAAAATAGGATTGAAAACGGGCTAAGTACAATAGATAAAGAGTACTTAATAGCTAGCATAAATACAATGGTACGCTAGGTAGAATTGTATATAACCCTTATATATAGATTAGAATATCATTAATATACGAATACACACATATCTTTGTGGAGTATAATGGCCTGCGGCCTTTATTATAGGTTTTATTAATATTGTATAAAGCCATTTAACTTTTGAACTATAAAAGCAAAATAACATATTTTACATATCAATAACATCAGCAAAGCTTAGCTATTAAAAGCTCAAGCTAAATAAACAATCAATAAAAGTCCCAAGTTTACCAAAAAGGCAAAAAGGGACACACAACCTCATAATAGGCCAGCGACATGGGAAGGGAGGGCGGGATGTGTTCTGATCTTCTTTGTCCGTTATACTACGGCAACTGACGCACTTTTTTCTCTTTTATAGGGTCTCCTGTTTGTGGCAACCGTTACTAAGCCTCTGGACCAATCAAAGGTAAGTACTCTAACAACATTTAACTGTAAATTAATTAATTAATTAATTCCCTTCTACCAGCGCCCCATACATAGTGGGCGGGGACAATTCTTGCCCCTCCCACTATTATTATGAAAAAAAATATTTTGGCATAAATATAGCAATGAAGCTTCAGAATGTTCAAATGTGCAACATAGTGCAAAGTGCAAACAAATTAAGGTGCAAGCGATCAAAATAAAGTGGCTGAAAGTCCTTTACAACTCATAAAACAATAATAATCACACGATAAATAAGGTAAAGCTTCAGAATGTCCAAATGTGCAAAGGTGCAACAAGTGGTATAGATTCCACTTAGTATTAAAGTGCAAGGTGCAGGATATGGGGTAGCATCAGTAGGGTGACACAGTGACTTTAAGTGAATCTTCGGTGAGAAATGTCACCCACAGGTGTACTAACTTATTACCTTACAGCTGCATGGTAAGCAGCATATAGTAAAGCCAGTGGGTCACTCTGGGGCTGAGGGGAAGAAGCCTCTTTCCTTTCTTCTCAGTTGTAGATCACTTAAATGGTCACAGCTTGTTTCCAGGGACAGGTATTCAGCAGAGTGGTTTTCTCCCAGCATGTCAAGCAGGTAAAGTAGAGAAACATAAGAGAGGCTCTCTGGTGTAGTATGTTTAACACTCGATGTAAGTTTATTCAACATAAAGCAAAAACTAGGTTACTCACATTTAAAACTAGCAACAGTGCATTATATACAAACGAGCAGAGAGCTCGGATGGTAAAAACGTCACTTCTGGTGTCTTGTGTCTAACGCATATCGTCACTGTCACGTGACTTCTTCGGAGATACATAATGGACAGAGGAAGTGTCTTAGTCTATTAAGAAAACAGCGAGCGGTCGGCCATTTTCCCGGAGACTGGCTATTGTCAGAATAGCAGCGGCCATTTTCCTTGAGATTACCTCATGGGCTACAACCGTGGCCATTTTGTTCTGGTGAAATAAAGACAGATAAGCATCAAAGTGTATTGCGGAACATATAAAGGTGGAAATCTTAAATAAATGGAATGTGCCATGTAAATAAAAAACTCAAATTTAAAAAACGCATAAATTAAAAAATCTTAAATCGAGAATACAGAGATATGAGTATGTTTTAGACAGTATTTATAGCAAGTTAAAATTGTTAAAAAAATAAAAATACATTCGGATGATGCTGGACTCCGGAAATGATGTTGGAGGAGAAGGCTTATAAAATGTAAATAAAAGCAATAGAATAAATTGATGCAAACTTGTGGCATGTAGGCAATACATCTTGTGCATGAAGGAGGAGGATACAGTTAAATTGGCCTAAATAAATAGAATATAATGAGAATAAATCTAGAATTAAGTAAACATCTAAAAGTCACTAATAAAACAATTAAGATTGAATTCTATATTCAGGCCATGGGGCGCAAAGGTGTCTAAAACAAATATCCATTTGGACTCGAGCTGACTCAGAGTTCTGACTTTATGCCTGCCTCTCCAGTGTTTCTTATATGGTTCAATACCCCAAATGGCAAATGTGTGGGGTCTTGTTTTGTGATATATGGCGAAATGTTTAGAAACACTGTGCTTATCAAAACCTTTAATAATATTTTGTGTGCTCGTTTATCCGTACTTTCAATGGTCTCTTTGTTCGTCTAACATATTGTAGACCACAACTACACTCAAGGACATACATGGCTCCCTCTGTGTTGCAGCAAATGAAGTCCTTCACTTCATATCTGTTGCCGGTTGCGGTGGAAGAAAATTTGAATATTTTTTCTGCTGGTAGTAGGCGCCTCTTGGTTAAGACTGTATAGTTTTAATGGCACTGTAACACAGCCTGTGGCGTGATTGTTTGTGACGCCATCACACCACATGCTGTGTTCCTTCCTGATCCCCCAAGAGGCAATCGTATTTTCCCTGGATCAACTTTACCTATCTTAGTACCCAGTTATATGATGTACATTCAGTAAAGTATCCAGGCCTTTCTTAAAGCAATCTACTGAGCTGGCCAGAACCACCTCTGGCGGGAGTCTATTCCACATTTTCACAGCTCTAACTGTGAAGAAACCTTTCCGTACTTGAAGATGAAATCTCTTTTCCTCTAGATGTAAAGAGTGCCCCCTTGTCCTCTGGGTTGACCGTACAGAGAATAACTCAACACCAAGTTCACTATATGGACCCCTAATATATTTGAACATGTTGATCAGATCTCCCCTTATTCTCCTCTTCTCAAGAGTAAATACATTTAGTTCCTCTAATCTCTCCTCATAGCTGAGCTCCTCCATGTCTCTTATCAGTTTGGTTGCCCTTCTCTGCACTTTCTCCAGTTCCCCGATATCCTTTTTGAGAACTGGTGCCCAAAACTGAACTGCATATTCCAGGTGAGGTCTTACTAATGATTTGAACAGGGGCAAAATTATATCTCTCTCTCTGGAGTCCATACCTCTCTTAATACAGGAAAGGACTTTGCTCGCTTTGGAAACAGCAGCTTGGCACTGCATGTTGTTATTGAGCTTATGATCTACCAAAACCCCCAGATCCTCCTCCACTATGGATTCCCCCAGTTGTACTCCCCCTAGCATGTATGATGCATGCATATTCTGAGCCCCCAAGTGCATAACTTTACATTTATCAACATTAAACCTCATCTGCCACATAGTCGCCCAATTAGACAGTGTATTGAGGCCGGCTTGTAAATTGGAGACATCCTGTAAGGACGTTATTCCACTGCATATCTTGGTGTCATCTGCAAAAACAGAAATTTTACTTTTGATCCCAGACCCAATATCATTTATATAGATGCAAAAAAGTAAGGGTCCGAGCACTGAACCTTGGGGTACACCACTGATAACCTTAGACCATTCAGAGTAAAAATCATTAATCACTACTCTCTGAATTCTGTCTTTTAGCCAATTTTCTAGCCATTTACAAACTGATATTTTGCTGTCTGACCAAACACTGTACAGTAATTCCACAACACTAAACAAGTACATGTATAACAAAAACAGTGTAGCTTAACACCTCATCACATTCTAAAATAATTCTTTATCAATATAAAAAGTCTATACACAGTAGATAAAGTCCTGTGTTTAAAAATGTATGTGTTCAAAAATTCATATAGTCCAACTTCCTTAAGATAAAAAAACAAACTGAGGAAGCCCAATCATGGGGCGCAATGCATCTAGGAGGGAGGAGCTGAGCCCATGATGTCACACTGGAGTCTAACTTAGTGTGGTGGTGACTGTATCTGTACAGCACTTTTAACCACTTTAGCCTCGGAAGATTCGTCTGCTCAATGGCCAGGCCATTTTTTGTGATATGGCACTGCGCCGTTTTAACTGACAATTACGCAGTTGTATGACATTGTACCCAAACAAAATTTATGTCCTTTTTTTCACACAAATAGAGCTTTCTTTTGGTGGTATTTGATCATCTCTACGTTTTTTATTTTTGCGCTATAATAAAAAAAGAGTGACAATTTTGAAAAAAAAACAATATTTTATACTTTTTACTATAATAAATATTCACTTTTTTTAAAAAAGCTATTTTTTTCCCTCAGTTTAGGCCGATATGTATTCTTCTACATATTTTTGGTAATAAAAATCGCAATAAGCATATATTCATTGGTTTGCACAAAAGTTATAGCATCTACAAAATAGGGGAAAGATTTATGGCATTTTTTCATTTTTCTTTTTACTAGTAATGGCAGTGATCAGCGATTTTTATTAGGACTGTGACATTATGGTGGACAGATCGGACACTTTTGCCGATCATTGTTCATACTTAAAGAGGAGGGCCGGTTTAAAAAAAAAAAATGTAAAAGTCAGCAGCTGCAAACACTGTAGCTGCTGACTTTTAATAAGCACACTTACCTGTCCAGGGCGCCCGCAATGCCGGCCGCCCGAGGCTGACCCGTCCCTCGGCTCTCGGGTCCCGGCGCCGCCATTTTGGCTAAGGGAAACAGGCAGTGGAGCCTTGTGGCTTCACTGCCCGTTTCCTACTGCGCATGCGCAAGTCACGCACCGCTTTGTGAATGGGACGCGCTGTGTTCTGGGACACACAGTTCCCAGAACACAGCGTGACCCATTACCCAGAAGACGCCGCACGGAGGAGAGAAGACAGAAGATCTCAGCGGAGGAGGAAGAGGCAGATTAGGACGATGTGCCTAACAACAGGCATTTCTGGTAAGTTAAAAAATAATAATTTTCATTTTTTTTTCAGATTTTTTTCTAAATTTTTATGTATTTTTTTTTTCAAGATGGCCCTCCACTTTAATATGAACAACAGATTGCTCTCCTCACCCCTGACAGCACAGACATCTGTCTATTTACATTGACAGATCTCTGTTCTGTCTCTGTGTGGAGCGATCGCGGGTGCCCGGCAGTCATCGTGACTGCCAGGCACACGCATCGGCTCCGGAATCATACAGCGGGCGTGCACGTGCCCCCTAGTGGTCAAAAGGCAAACCGATGTAAGGTAACGTAGTTTACCCCAGGGGAGCCAACCTGCCGTAGTACAACTGCAGCGGCTGGTCGGGAAGTGGTTGCACAGCAGGAAGCAGAAGATGATGAGCTGGATTAAAGTAGTTATAGCAGGCTAGAAGGCTAGATGCAGGGTCAGATGAGTCGTGTCGGTAATGGGAGGGCAGATCAGGCATAAACAACAGACAGCAGGATAATCGGGTCACAAGCAAGGTTGGCAACAGAGAATGGAATAAACAAGAACAGAGGGCAGAAGCAGAATCCAGGGACAGTGCAATGCAATTAGTCAGTGGAGAAACTCTGTTTAAATAGGGCATTTGGCAGAGCTTCCCCTCATTTCAGATCTACCTGTCAGATTTACTGTGGCTGCACTTCCAAGTGCACTTTCAGTGCAATTTCAAGTGCACTTTGCACTTGTAGTGCAAAGTGGATTCGCCTTTCGTAAATAACCCCCATTGTATTACTGGATTTTAAACAGTATAGGCACTTATTTTTAATGTTTTGCTTAGCTATATCTGCTAAAGGGCCTTTAGTAAATAACCCCCCATGTCTGTGCTTTTCTGTCCTGTGTGACATACAATTGGAGCCCTATGATTACACCCATAAGTGGATGAGATAGTTGTCGGGTATAAACTGAGGAGGATTGAGGTGATGTAACTTAATGGCGCACATACACGACCGGACTTTAGGTCCGACGGTCTTCCCAACTGAACAAACAGACTTGGCCACACACGAACAAACTAAGTCCGTTCGAAGTCCGTTAGTTTTGAACGTGATAACATAAGAGGGGACTGAAAAAGGAAGTTCAATAGCCAGTAGCCAATAGCTTCCCTTGCATCGTATTTGGTCCATCGGACCAGCATACAGACGAATGGAATTTAGTCCGTCGGACAGATTTGAACCATGTTCTATTTCTAGATCCATCAGATTTTTTATGTGAAAAACAATCGGATTAGCCCACACATGATCGGATTGTCCGACGGACTGATTCCTTTCCGACCTAGTCTGCCGTAAAGTCCTGTCATGTGTACACGGCATTAGGAGCAGCAGTATTGGGATAATATTGAGGAGTGTGTTGAGATCATATTGAAGTGAGCGGGTCCTTCACCTGGTTGTGGATGTGCACTGATGCGGGAAGAGTGAAGACGCATGGGGGGTTATTTACAAAAGGCAAATTCACTTTGCACTGCAAGTGCACTTTCAAGTGCAGTTGCTCTAGATCTAAGGTGTAGATCTGAAAAGAGGGGAAGCTCTGCTGATTTTATCATCCAAACATGTGCAAGCTAAAATGCTGTTTTTTTATCTCCCTTGAATGTCCCCCTCGGATCTACAGCGACTTTGCTTCCAAGTGCACTTGCAGTGCAAAGTGGATTTTCCTTTAGTAAATAACCCCCATGGTGTTTTTGTTTTCTCCTTTCTCCCTTTGTTTTTCTATTTTAAGGAAGTTGAACTATATGAATTTTTGAACACATACATCTTTGAACACAGGACTTTATGTATATACTTTTTATATTGGTATAAGAATTATTTTAGAATGTGATGAGGTGTTGCGCTACACTGTTTTGGTTATAAATGTGCAATATATGTGGATAATGGAAGTCAGCAGAGCAGAGAATATCCTTGCAAGATGAAACTCTCTTTGCAAAGTGCACCATTTGTCTTTAGTAAATCAACCTCATTTAATTTCTGACTTCTCTTCTGATGTTTTATCCCTCAGACCATTCACCATTTCTATTGCCAGTTTTTTTTCTTCAATCTTATCAATATCTTATTTTTGTAAGTAAGGCAGATGCGCAAGTTACAAAGAACTAGACTTCTCTAGTATCAATGGGTAGTTTTCTGTATTTACATTATTATGAGAGTACATGTTAATTCAATTATAAAGAGAATCAGAGACAGGTAGAACTAGAGAAGGTAATCGAGGGGTTCCATGTCACAAGCAGTATTAAACCCAAAAACAAACATTTATTATATTTCAGCTTACAAGCTGCTAGATGGGGAGTTTTTTTTTCCAAAAGCACAAGCTCTCCAGCAGAATGCATCAGTCTACATGGATGAGACAAAACACTTAACACTGGCAGGGGTGATTAAAATGATGGAAACAAGTCTTACCCAAGCTCAGCTGCTGTATTGGATGTGTGTAGGCAGGAGACCGGTGCTCTGGCTAAGACGTTCACTCTTTAAAGCATAGATCCATAATGATAATAATTGGCAACTCTGAGGCTTCTTGTCACATAAATGCTGACACAGAATCAAAAAAAATGATGTGTTCAGCTTACAAAGCCTTCCTCATAACATGATTAAAATAATCAGGGAAATTCATGCAAAACCTTTATTCCAAAAGGGAAAAAAAAGCTGTTTGCTGTAAGCTTATAAAGTCTTAGCTAAAAGTCTGGCTTTGATTTGTTAGTGTATGTAAATCTTCTAATACATTTAAAACTACGGCCCACTCCCCCCTGACTGACAATGCTGCAGTTCACTGTGCCTCCTGTTCTCATTCCTCCAGAGTTTTGTCCCACTCATGCAGGAGGTCTGTTACTGGCTAAATCACTAGTTGGAAATGTAATGGGCTGTTAATTAATTAATTCTCATAACAGTATTACGTTTCTTGATCCACTCCCTAATATGTGGAATGATAGTTGCTCTCCAATATCTTGAAATCAATGGTTAGATGACTGGTTTAATGTTGTATAACCCCGCTGGTAGTTGAATATTAATCATAGGGGGTTATTTACGAAAGGCAAATCCACTCAGCACTACAAGTGCAAACTACAAGTGTAATGCCGCGTACACACGGGCGGATTGTCTGTCCAACTTAGTCCGCTGAACCGTGTTTCAGCGGACAATCCGCTCGTGTGTGGGCTTCAGCGGACTTTTTCAGCGGACAATCTGACGAACAAAGTCTTACGGAATTTCCGTAAGACAGTCCGTTCAAACTTGGTTTTGTCCGTCCAAACTTGGTTTCAGCGGACAGTCCGCTCGTGTGTAGGCAAGTTGGACGGACTAAGTATGGCGCATGCTCAGAAAGGATTTACACGGCCGAAGGTTGCATTGCAGTGTATAGGACGTCGTTTTTCTAGTCCCGTCGTACGTGCTGTAGACGTCATCGCGCACGCTTTCAGCGGACTGTCTGCTCATCGTGTGTGGTCAAGTCCGTTCATGCAAATTTAGAACGGACTGTCTGTCGGATTGTCTGACGAACTTAGTTGGCCAGACAATCCGCCCGTGTGTACGCGGCCTAAGGTGCACTTGAAATTGCACTGAATGTGCACCTGGAAGTGCAGTTGCTCTAAATCTGAGGGGTAGATCTGAAATGAGGGGAAGCTCTGCTGATTTTATTATCCAATCATGTGCAAGCTAAAATGCTGGTTTTTATTTTCCTTGCATGTCCCCCACAGATCTACAGATTATTATATATATATATATATATATATATATATA
This sequence comes from Lithobates pipiens, assembly GCF_037356315.1. Classification (NCBI taxonomy): domain Eukaryota; kingdom Metazoa; phylum Chordata; class Amphibia; order Anura; family Ranidae; genus Lithobates; species Lithobates pipiens. Next base: position 48,532,510 of record NW_027507788.1, on the reverse strand, counting down.
TATATATATATATATATATATATATATATATATATATATATATATATATATATGTTTATTATATTGTTCTTGCCACACATGATGTTGATTTATTGCATGTTTGACTGCATGTGCAGTGCCAGTTTTCACATCATCTATCATCTTAATATTATCCCCATATTTGTCTTTCAGATTCCTGTGATGTTTTTCGTTCAGGCCCTTTTGGTAGGTGGCGTTCCTCCTTTGTACATCTTCCTGGCAGGGGGGGGGGGGGCGGGGGGCAGAAATATTTGCACTCCAACTTTGTTTTGCTAGGTGGCCGATTCGGCTGCCAATGCTAACGATCCCTTTGCCAGCAATGTTCCCGCTCACCTCCGGACGTCCCAAGCTGTGCGCATTCGCATTCGTGTGACACAACGTCACGTGATTATGGCGTCAGTGACAACAGTGGTGGGGGACTTTCGCCTTCTGGAATGCCAAGGGAACCACGGCTGGTCAGGTAAGTGGGCAGCGGTCATCACACCTGTGGCATGTTTTCCATGAGCACATCCAATTAGGGATACTTTATTAACTTGTGGAGGTGGGCTGATCTTGAGATGATCACTCCACATTCCTCCCTGGGCGGTCAGACATCTCCATTTTTCCCCACAGGAGTAAGTAATATTAATCCATTTATTCTTGTTGGCCTTTTGTCATGTTTGCTAGGCTATATCTAAATCTGACATCCTAACCAGCGATTTTCATTATCAAGCATTTGGGCCACCTACTTTCTACGTGACAGTCTTTTGACAATACAGCCATTTCAGTAATGCTAACATCATCATTGAACTAAGCAAGTAACAACTAATTCAATGGTCTAAATTGTCTAATCTATACAACTGTAGTATGTATACACCTTTCTGCTCTCCACTTTTCTCTTATTTTTTTTTCCCCCTGCTTTTGTCATCACTACACTATAATTTTGTTACAACTTTAGTATGTACATACTTCTCTGTTTTTTACTTTCCCTTTTTCTCCAGTTTTGCTATCACTTCATGATCATTTTCTTTTTTGTTTTTGTTTTGTTGTTCTCTTGACTAAGGGATTCGTCAAACTAGGTCAGTGATGGCGAACCTTGGCACCTCAGATGTTTTGGAACTACATTTCCCATGATGCTCAAGCACTTTGCAGTGTAGCTGAGCATTAAATTAAAGACACAGACTGCCTGTGTGACATGGGTTTTATATGGCCACAGCAGCCAAATTTTATTAACCAAAGAATAAAATAGCATCACGTGAAAAATGTAAAACACACTCATAAGTGCCAATTTTTAACAAAGTAATCCCCAACAACAAGAGGTCTTTGGGTGTCTTTTAAGGCACAATTTATAACTGGAATGGTCTATGTCCTCAGCTGTGCCCCAAATGGCTCGAGGACGCTCTGACATCACACATACTTCCACATTCCCCTCCCCCAGGTGACCTAGCTCCTGGGAGAACCACCGCTAACCAAGTGTAAGCGCTATACCTTAGATGGGCCCCACTAGTCCTGTAACCATGTAGTTCCTCACTGACCCCCCAAAGATTCCTTGAACTGCCACATGAGCTTCATTGAAAACCCTCATTCAAGTGAATCCCTCCACATCTGCAGGGCCCTCACCACTCCTTCCTGGAGGCCCAGAGACCAGATGTCTATGGCCACAGCATTCAGATGAAAACCATCATCTCGCCAATAGCGAACAGACTGATTTCCAGCTCCGAACCACTATGTCCCCAAGCCGAGCCACAAACCTCCCAACCTCCCTGTTCAACTTAATTCTTGCTTTGTTCAATCGGCCAACGGAGAGAGCAAAACGTTACACTGTTCTAGCCACAATATCCGACCATACAATGATGCAGCCAGGAAAATCACGCATCAAACGCAAAATGTCAAATTTGACATCCTTCACCAGATCCCTGGCGGACCCAAATCATTGCCCCCTGCCTGCAGCACTAAAACATCTGGGGGCCTGTCAACTCTTGAATAGTAGTGAAATTCAGGGAGAACCTGGCCCCACATCATGCCCTGGACCCCTAACCATTTAAGAACAGCTTCACTCCATGGAATGCCCAGTTGCCTCCCTTCAGGCTGAACATCAGCCTGAACAACCCCCCAGAAAACATATGAACACCCCAGTATCCAGACCAGACCAGGAGGAAGAGCTGAAAGAGAAACAAAAGAACATGGAACCATACAAAACAAACTCAATGCAACTTCAAAGCAGATGACGGCGAACATGAATCTTGAAATGATCTGACTCCCACCTTCCTATATGTCTCATTACCTGGGAACCCCTTTATAGCCGCCCCGCATGAAAGGAGTGAGTATTAAACTGGGAAACCTCTCTGCCTGCCCTAGCCAAACATTGGTGAAAAACAGACAAAAACTGAAAGCGCGATAAGGACGAGCCATCCTTGTGCAGCAAAAAGGAACCTGGCCTCATCCCCTCACCCTGAGATACCGTTAAACAGAAGAAACTGGGCAAACCGAGTCTGACAACACCCGAAACAATGACACAAACCCCTTTCCCAACTGATCAGACTTCCTAATATGAATCCAGACGCAATCGCTGGACACTGTCATGTCTGATTATTTTAGCCTGTTCTTGCTTACCAACTCCCCAATGCGCAACGCCCCAAAAAAGGCCAATGCAAAAGACACAGTGAACAGCCTCACCTCATAATCAGAGATGCAGACCACCAGATCCCAAAGCAACTCAAAACGAGACCGGGCGCCTAGTATCTGGCTGTACCCGCCCATGTCTGAATCCATTCATAGCCTGTTGCACCCTAAAGTCTTTTGTCACATCACTCAGGCCTTGCATCTGGAAGAGAAAAGCTAAAGCGGCCAAACTCATGTTCTTTTTTGAAACCAATGTGCCCCGTGCAAATTCTGTCCCAATGAAATACATCAGCAAAGCCAAACGATCCTGCGTGGAAACACCCCCCCCCCCGACCGAACTTACCAGTGCGGGCCACTCACCCCAAACTGACGAGTATTCAGCCCAGGTACCCACGCTCACAGAGCGACATAACAGTTCCTCTGCTACTCCAATGCCAGTCTCCACAGCCGTTCGGGACAAGGAAACCCCTGTTGCTCTGACTCTGGCACCAACCTCCAGAACCTCTCACACTGGAAACGAGACAAGGAATTGGTAATGGAATTCAGAACACCTGGGACATGAACAGTTTGTACAAGACAATTCAGGCTTAAACACCGCAAGACCAGGTGATGCAGTAAGTGCACCACTGGCGGCGAAGAAGCAGATAGACTGTACACCACCTCCACCAACCCCATATTGTCGCAATGAAAACAATGACGACGATTCCGAAATTTGGAGCCCCAGATTTTGATGGCCACCAAAATCGGAAACAGTTCCAGTAATACTAAATTATGCAAGAAGCCCACTGCCTACCATTTCTCAGGCCACGCCACAGCACACCAGGCCCCCTGACAAAAAGCCCCAAACCCAGAACTGTCCGCAGCATAAGTGTAAAGGTCGATGTCGGAAGCCACCATGACTGGGGCCATCCATAAGGACCTGCCATTATAGGAGGCCAGAAACTCACACCAAACCCTCAGATTGGCCTTCAGCTCATGCAAAAGCCTGATGAAGTGATGCGGCAGTAGAGCCCCTGAAGTGACGGTGCAGAGGCGATGACTAAAGATGCGTCCCATAGGCATAATGCGGCAGACGAAATTAAGCTTACCCAATAAAGACTGCAATTGGCTAAGCCTAACCTTCGCCGACTCAGCCTCAGCCACCCTTTGACGCAGATCTTCCAGTTTGTCAATCGGCAGGCGACATTCCATGAGACGCGTGTCAATGACAATAACCAAGAACTGTATGACCGTGGCAGGACCTTCCATTTTCAGGTGCCAGAGGAATCCCGAATTGCGTTGCAATAGATTCCAAAGTGTGCAACAGTACAGAACAGACTGAGGAATCTGGGGGGCCAATACAAAGGAAATCATCAAGATAGTGCAGCACAGATCTCAACTGGATCTCCTCTCATACCACCCATTCCACAAAGGTGCTAAAGATTTAAAAGTATGCGCAGGAAATTGAACAGCCCATCAGGAGACAACGGTCAAGAAAAAACTGCCCATCCCAACAACAACCCAGCAAATGTTGAGTCTCTGGGTGTACCGTCAGCAGGCGGAAGAGAGATTCAATATCCATTGCCAACAATGAACCCTGGTATTACGTTGCACGCAACTGACTGCGGCATCAAAGGAAGTATAAGACATCAGAGCCAGATCCAGAGAAATGGCATCAGCCCCCAAACCCCCTTTTGAATATGACAAATCATGCATTAACCGAAATTTGTTGGGTTCCTTTTTGGGTACAACCCCAAGGGGGGACACATGCAAAGATGGAATGGGAGTATAATCGAATGGTCCGGCCATTCTCCCAAGTTCCATCTCTTTCACCAACTTGTCAGAAACAACCTGGGCAAATTGCCATGTTTATTTCAGTTTTCGAGGCCCTGGGGATGGATACGAAAACCATGGACAAAACCTTAAGTCAAAAAACTCACCGCCCCCCTCTGCGGATATCTATCTAGATACGGCACCACTGCAGCAAGGCTTACCGGCATCCCTCCTTTTTGAAGCAGGCTCACCGGGTTGGGACTTCCCTTTTTTAAAACATTTGGCGTAACTTTTAGAGCCCTCGCATCCAGATCACTCATGACGGAAATGACAGGCCACGCCACATTCCTCTCTTTTGTGTGGCCGACTGTCCAGCGGCACCTGAACAAGCCGCCCCCCCCCCCAGAAAGGGCTGACCCGGAGCCCTCACCTGAGCCATGTGCTTCATCCAAAGCCCAATGTCCTTATGATTCCAGCGCAAGCCCGGACGCAAGGCCTTGAGCTGGCAGAACTGCTCTTCATAATGCAGCCAAGCAGTACCCCCGTAAACTCTATATGCTTCTCCAAAGGCCTCCAGGTAACAAAAAAGCAGGGAGCAATTCTCCGGCACTTTGGCCAAGATAGCAAATGCCTGAAGCCAATTAGCAAAAGTGCTGCGAATAAGCTGCCAGCGGCGCTTTTCCTCCTCTTCCTTCTTGCTTTCATCCGCCTTGCCCTTTTCTATATTTAATTTCTCCAACGGCAAAAGGAAGAATATTTCAACATATACCCCCTTCCAGATCTTTTCCCATATGTTTTGCTTTAGATGGATCCCCAGCGAGCCCTCAAAGCACACGTAAATCTCGCACTTGGCCCAATCCGCCAACCTCACCCTATACTCAGTGGACTCCTTCGCTTTAGTAGTTTCTGACCCACCAGTCACTTCCCCCGGGTCAAAATGGGCCAAAAACTCCAGAAAACAAAAAATACGGACAAAACCGGAGCGGCGCCCGAGGCCCCGACTGTAGATCCTGAAGCCCCCGAAATAACCCCCTGAGAAACCCCCAAGCTAACTGCCCCCTCCTGGCTATTAGACATAGGTAAAAATGGTGACTTACCGGGCTGCAGCACCGCCACATGACTAGCCGGTCGTTCAGATCCCAGCTGGCTCTGCAGAGTGGGGTGCCTCCCGGCAGACCGATCATCATCATCTGCGCTGGTGACCTCACTGGACTCGGCCAAAGATTCCTTCTGCGTTTGCATCCCCTGCCTCCTGCATTCTGGCGACTCCTGCTCAGGGCTCCTGGAAGCTTCCTCATCCACCCCAGCCATGGCTCTCACTGATGACAAGCCGGGGGGCATTGGAGAACCTTCAGCTGTAGCAGGAACACGCTGTCTATTTAAGGAGGTGGGTCCCCCAGCCCGAGTCAATGGCCGGCTCCTAGTTTGAGGGTGCTGGAGAACCAGCAGAGGGCCCCCTAACCCTTCCGCTGCTCATAGATGGTTCATTGCTCTGATGTGCTCCTCTCTGTGCTGTATCCAGACTGCACCAGATTCCCGCAGTGGCGGCTGGTGGGGGAGGACTGCGGAACCCCCCAGTGTGTTCCCCCACTTCCCAGGCAGAAATCCCGCTAGAAGCAGCCGAGGGGCTGTGACGTCCCACTGTGTGTCCCACTTCAGAACCTCAGTGGGGGGAGGGCAGCCGCACACTCTGGCTATCAATGAGAGGGGGAGGAGGGCACCGGGGGGTAGGATTCCTCCCAGGGCCCCTGCAGGGACTTAGAGCAGGTATCCCAGTAGCAAGCCCTGGAGGATTCCTGTGACAGGGGCTCCTTAGTGGACATTGAGGCCGAGGGACAGGGGATGGATTCAGGCGCTCTGGAGGGCGCACCTTCCTAGCCCGTTTTCGGGCTGGAGGAGATGGGGCAGGTGAGGAAGACGCTCCCAACCCCCCAAGCACATCAGATAGCTGCTGTTGCAGCCACTGAGGGCCCTGTTTGACCGCTGTGGCCCTGACCTGCGCCAACAAGGCCTCCAAGTCACTCATCTTTCTATTCTATCTACCTGCAGGTAAGGAACAAAGTTGTCTCTTCGGCGAACTCCTTGGGATGTTGTAGAATACTCCCCCTATGCCAGACTCTCTTTTCTGGACCCTGCCCATTCTAACTTCTGCCTCCAATCAGGTAAAGTCTATACCCTGCCCCACCACTGACCTATTTGACCATTCCCTGACCCTGTTCCACCCCTAGTCATGCAGCCACTACGGGTCTCACTATCCCTTCACTTTTTGCTGTCTCATATATATTTTTCCTATTCACCACACAGCACACCATCCATCCACACTACACTTATTTTTCATCACTTCTTTCCCCTTTTTTATATGCTCCTAATTTAGCATTTCCATGCACCTGCCCTTTCCTTCCACCCTTTCATATCTTTTTCCTTTTTCACACTTCATGCTAAAACTATTGCATTTTGATATGTTGGTTTTCACTTTTCTTTTTCATCCATTCTGCTCATCACTCATTTCTCACACCATTGCACTTTCCCCACACTTCCTCACACACATCATTAAATTGCCGTGCATCCACATGCCCTTTTTTATTTTTTCCTTTTTCCTTCTCCTTGCCTTTTTCACTATATTCTCACTTTCATTCACTTCCTGTTTCATCCATTGCACTTTGGTAATTTTTTACTTGCTGATTTTTTTCTCATACCTTCACTTTTTCTTTTATTTATTTATTTTCCTCTCTTTAATTTTTACTCTTCATTCCCTTCACTCATTAACTCACATCATGCTCTCACGTTCATAATATAAATATCATAATTTATGCAATAATTATCTTAGTGATACACATATAATGTATACAACACTTCCCTGGGGGGTTTCTTTCTTTCTGACCGTGCAATGCATCAAGTTTAAAACTCTTTAAATCTATATAAGCACTATATATATTATATATTCTATGAATTTATGAATTTATTCTCTAGAACTCTGCCGCAGGTGTTGACCACACCCGGCCTGATGTGCCCTTGGGGATATATAAACGCGTTACTCCTTGTAAGCTGCACTCAGTGAATTGTCGTCTCCTCCTCCTGAAGTTTTATCTGACCTTGACTTACACAGGATCATCTGATAGCTCTTAAAGGGGTTGTAAAGTAAAATTTTTTATTTTTTTTAAATAACAAACATGTCATACTTACCTCCACTGTGCAGCTCGTTTTGCACAGAGTGGCCCCGAACCTGCTCTTCTGGGGTCCCTCGGCGGCTGTCTCTGCTTCCTCCCGCAGGTGCTTCTCACGTTAATGCGAGCTCCCTCGCATTGGTGAGAAGCACTGCGGGCGCGCTCCCGTGATACAGCCAACGGCTATAGCCGCTCGCTGTATCACAAGGCCCCGCCCCCGGCGCGCTGCGTCATTGGATGTGATTGACAGCAGCGCGAGCCAATGGCTGCGCTGCTTTCAATCCATCCACTCCAGCCAATCAGCGGCCAGGCTGAGCGGCGAAGAGGACGGCGGGGGCGAGCGCGGGATTTTCGAGGGGTCAGGTAAGTAAAACGGGGGGACTGGGGGCGCCGGCAGTGTGAGATGTTTTTTCACCTTAATGCATAGAATGCATTAAGGTGAAAAAACATTTACCTTTACAACCCCTTTAAGGTAATCTTGGTTGGGAGGTCCCTACCGCATATATTGGTAACTATGTAAAATGGCCACTTTGTGCACATGTAGCCTTGCATGCATCTTTCAACCTGATATGCAAAATGTAGTCCTTTTGCAGCAAACCTATCCTCTGAAGAACACCCCAACAAAATGGTTCAAAATGCTTTTAATCACTATTGGGGTTTTTATTTTTTGCTAAATAAATGAAAAAGACCAAAAAAATAAAAAAATTATTGATTTCTGTTATACAATTTTGCAAATAAGTAATTTTTCTTCTTCACTGATGGGCACTGAGGAGGCAGCACTGATGGGCACTGATAACAGCACTTGTAATCTATTAATCATTGTATATGCTGCAATCATTGTGCCCTTTCAGATAGGCCCTCCTTTCCTCCTCACATGCTATCTCTGTGTGAGGAAAGGTGAGCTGATAACAATCAAATCTGCCTACATGTGACCAGCTGTAATTGGACACAGCTGATTACATGGTAAAAGGGCTGCTGTTTGACTATCTCTCTTTCTCCCTCCAGCACAATTCTTCAGGCAAAGGTAGCACATGGTTAGGCCTGACTCTGGTTTCAGCCAGGCCAGGCCTTAGCAAAGTTTCTTATTACAGACGGGACCACAGGCCCCTATAGTGTAGCAAAAGAAAGTTATGGTGCTAGTTTCCCTCTTTGGCGGACTACTGATCTCAGTCAGCCCCTTGCAGACCCTGAAAGCCCTCCCAGCTGCAGCAGCCCAGCTTCACTGCCAGTAACATCACAGTCTCTCTCGCTGGCTCTACATCCATCTCAAACTACACACTCCCTGTCCACTCTGGCATGCCTCTCCCAGCTCTCCCGACTGTACCTGTCCCTCACCGACACCTGATGGATCCCTCCTGAAGACTTGCCTGGCAGTATTCCCCGCTGTCCTTTCCTGTTCCTGTTCAGGACACCCCTTGAGTTGTGTCCTGTTTCCAGCTTCGAGCCCCTGGCCCAAGGTCACCCCCCCAGAGTAGGGGGCTTCCTCAAATTCCCCAGCAGTCTAACACTCCATCTCCAGTTCTTCCACCCAAACAACTCCTCCCCAGCTGGGCTGACCCTGGTTATTTAAGGAGACCAGCCCCCTGCCAATCCAGATTGGGGATTGTTCAGGGCTCCTTAGAACACCCCAGACAGCTCCACCCTTATACCCCACCTTCCTTCTAGAAGCTTCTGGAAGCAGAAAGGAGGTAACTGAAAGGTGAAGCTAGCTGTGAGTCACCAGCCTACTCTAAGCCACTCCCAGCCTGCAGATCAAAACAAACAGGCCTATCTTTCTGCTAGGCCTGCCTAAATTTACCTGTACTGACAAAAATCTCAACTGTTTTTTAATAAAGGGCTTGTCATAAATTGTTGTGTTTTTATTTACTTTAAAATGAATAAACACAATGAAATTCAATGAACCTAAATTAAACTAAATTAATTTTGAAACAAATCAATGAAACTAAATTAGTAACATATTCAAAATAAACTAAATCATTTTTTCTGTTCTGCACATGTCTATTGATCAACACATGGGGTGGGATAGCAATCATATGAGATGCTCTTGAAGTCGCGTACCAATCTAGATGTCACATATGTGTATTAATTGCTTAGCATATCAACAATTATGGAGCTACACAGCCGTAGGAATTGTAAGCAGGGTAGCTTCATTTAGAATTCATTAGTGGCAATAGACTTCTCAATACAAGATTCCAGTAGACTTGAGTTCATTTCAAATTTCACAACCAGTGTGCACACTGGAGATAGTTGAATTCAAATTGGAGGATCTTGATGTACCTCTAATGAATGGCCACTGAGCGAAGCACTAGCAAAGGTACAGGAAATGGTAACAGGCACTCAGGCAGTATTCGAGTATGCAAGCCAAATGCAGAAAGGCAAAGCAGTCACATGAACAGCACTTCAATTGCATGGTGCATATACACCCTCTGTTGCCTTAGCTCAACTCAGCAGAACACAAGTCTACAACGGCTGCTCAGAGTCCTTCTGGTAGGCAGTGCTTTGCATATAACACTCCAGGAGCATGATTAAATCACTGTTACCTGCCTCCTATAGCCAGATAATACAGCATTTTGTCCGTCGGATTTAGTCCGACGGATTGTGTCCGAAACTGTTGCATACACACGGTCGGACCAAGTTGTCTGATTTAGCGGTTGCCAAGAACGCGGTGACGTAAGCCGTGTATGGCGGGACTAGAAAAAGGAAGTTCAGCACCACGTCCGGCACCCTTTGGGCTCCTTCTGCTGATCTCGTGTTTTAGTAGAAGTTTGGTGAGAGACGATTTGCGCTTTTCAGATTAGTGATTCAGATCGCTACCGCTCTTCAGTTTGTGCTTGTCTTTGTGTATCTGATAATCAGTGCGTGCAGTCATTAAGTATTTGCTTCTCATTGTGGACTATATCTTGGTATAGTACGCTTTGAAAGGCATTTTTTTATTGTCTGCTTGCTTCTGCTATTCAGGTTGTCCTTTCAGGCCTTGCTGTTTATCGGTGCTTTCTGATGTCCGTTCTGACCAGCCGACCGTTTTCCAAACATGTTTCGTCTATGTACTCATCGTACAATTTGTGCTGTGCAGGGGCTTCGTGTTGGGGTTCTTACTTTGACTTTGACACAAGCCCGGTCCATGAACAGGGAGGGGAGGCATTTGTGGACCAAGAATTGGTTGCGCCAGCGTCACCAGTTCTCCCACATGCCTTTGCTCCGTGAGATCCGCGAGAATAATCCTGATCATTTCTGGATTTTTCTCAGGATGACGGACCCCGTTTTTCACCGTCTGCTGGCTTTGCTGACCCCTTATATCACCAGGCAGGATACCTGCATGTGGCAAGCCATCACTCCGGAGCAGAGGCTCATCGCCACGTTGCGCTACTTGGCGACAGGGAGAAGCCTTCAGGACCTCAAGTTCTCTACAGGCATCTCCCCCCAGGCTCTGGGGATCATTATTCTAGAGACCTGTTCTGCCATCATTCAGCTCCTGCAGAAGGACTATATTATGCTAAGTTTTATCCTTAAACATCACATTCTATGTATTTCATGATTGCTAATGTCTTGCATTTCTTTCCTCATTCCCTAATTACCATCATTGCAATATGCTCTAATTCATATGCTCTACCCCTTTGTCCTCATGCATATTTGCCTCACTAACTTCCCCACCATGCTCTTCTTGGCCCCTAAAACTATAGTCTAGTCACTTAACAATGTCTTTTGGCAGCTCCATAGTATTGCTTTCCCCTAAACACCCCCTAAAATCTCTACAAATGTGATGTGTGTGCTTCAATTCATGCAAAGTGACCTTTTTTGGATTTTTGGAGTTGTGCCAAACTCATTAGTAACCCCCCTCTCCCCAACTGCTAGCTCAGCTGATAGCAATCTTCTATCTGATGACTTGACCCAACCCAATACACACTTTAAATACCTTTTTCATGATCACATTTATGGACAAATTCACCAAAGCATGTAGTGTAAGGGCCTGCTATTTTTATTTTTTTAACACATTCATTTTCTTGCTATGTTATAGCAGAATGTCAAAATGTGCTTCCATTTTGTTATTATGACACTTCTTACCTGTCCGGTGGGCTGCCAATAGTGTAACTAAGGAGGGGCTTCCCAAAGTATCACACATTATTTAGGCATTCAGCTCTCAGTCAAGTGGAGAGGGTTACCTGTCCTAAACATCCCCCCTCATTTTTTAGCAAGGGCTCATCAGATGGGGGGGATGGGGGGGGGGGGGTTATGACTCTCATAAGGGGACCTTATACTTTAGGCTTTAAATACTCAGTTAAAAAAATGTTAGACTAATTTTGTCAAAAAATGTGGGTGTCTAATCTGCATGCAATGTTGATTTGTCAAATTACTAGTTTTTGTTCTTGTGTCACTACACAGTGTCCTTCAACGCCACAGGAATGGCAGACTGTGGCCTCCCACTTTGCCAGTTTTATTAAAGTTGTGCCTTTTTCACCAACAGTGCAAACCCAAGTTCAGAGCGAGATGAGGGGACAGTCTCTTCTTCGGATAATCTTATTATGTTGTGGGTCTGCTACACACACACACCTTCTTTTTGTTATCTAATGTATGTAGTGCATTTCTGATCAAAAGCATGCTCATTTTCAGCACCATGGCAGGAAAATGGCATGATTGTCCAAATTTACACCTCACTGTGGGTGCTTTTTACTAAAGGCACATCCACTATGCACTACAAGTGCACTGCAAAAGTACACCTGAAACTGCACTTGGAGTGCAAAGTGGAGTTGCCTTTAGTAAATCACACTCCTTCTCAGCACAAACTCAAATTTGACTACAAATACATTTTATGCACAATGAAAAAGGAAGCCACACATTGTTGAGAATTCAACTTTTTAATACAAGCACATTCATATGTGCGTTTATTAAAGGTTTTTACAACAAACTAAGAGATTTTGTGTATCCAAAACAGAGTTTAATCATATTTTTTTTTACTTGTTTTTTTTTGTGTAAACAGGCATGTATCAAACCGTAAAATACAGAACACAGGAACTTATAAAGTTCAACTTGGAAAAGTGAAGACAATATCAGACATGAGTATGTACAAACTGGGCTGATATTGCCTTCATCACATGGGGTGTGACCCCTGAAAAAAACACATTTGGAAGATGCACACAGTGTGTCAACATGTGCTATCTCCCATCATGGGGGATCAATGTACATGCTTTGGGGCTGCAACCCCTTCATCTCAGACACTTTACACAAAACACATACATTGATCCCCCATGATGGGAGATAGCGCATGTTTACACACTGTGCATCTTACAAATTTTTAATTTTGCAAAATACAACATTTTTTTGTTAAAAAGCAAAAATAAAACCCTATCTAGTTTTTTAGTTTTCACACTCTCCCCAAAACATCAATGATGTTCTTCATTTTATTTTTAACATCATTGATGTTTTGTTGTACAATTTCCAAATCCCGATTGCACCCCATTATCTCCCCGATCAAGATCTGGGCACTTTCACTGGTAAAACGGGAATCTTCTTCCACATCACCTAGAAAACAAAGCAAACAAACACACCATGTAATCCAAATATGGTGATATACATTGATGAGCTTACCGGAAGCTGTGTTCTCCGACACTCACCTGTTGTGGTGACAATTTGTCCAACCTCCACAATCTCTCCTTCCTCCTCCTCCTCCTTCTCCTGCTCCTGCTCCTCTGTTTCTGCTTTTGGAAGTTCCCCTTTTTTGGGAGGGGTGTTGTCCCTGGTGTCCTCATACTTGCCGAGTCTTCTCTCCCCTATGAGAATGTAAACAAAGATTAATTAGCACACAGAGGGCAGAAATAGGAATATGAAACATTGCTTGGAAGTGTTGTACAATTGAGTTTTTGGGCCGAGTTACAAGGTGAGAACATTATTGGGGACACTTTGTTAAGCTGGAATACTTCCCTGCAGAACGATGTTTCATGCGAACGAACGAAACCATGACCTTGAAAGTGGCCATTTTAAAATGCACAACATGAAATCAAAGCACATAGAGCATGTATGCAAGCAAGAATAATGATATGAACACACGACAACTACTTACTTTTTTTAAGAACACGCTTGATCCTTAGGTACTGCTCGTGCTCCCTCAGTTTCAGGTCTGACCAGCATTTTCTCAGTTGATCCTTGGATCAGTGTACCCCAAAATTCTTCAGAAGACTCTTCACAACTTTATTCATGATCTTGGCCTTTCTTATATTTGGGTTTGGGTAAGGTCCATACTCCCCATCATAGTCAGTCCTGTTCAATATGTCGACCATCTCCAACATCTCTCCAAAAGACATATTTGAGGCCTTAAATCTTGTCTTCCTAGATCGGGACGTTTCAGGCTCCGGGCTTTCCTCACCCTCCTCCTCGTAAGTGGAACTATTAGTGCGCACCTGCATTCTCTCCTGCGCGGGAAGCGAAGGGGCGGGGAATAGTCTGGAAAGAACGTCAGGGGCGGGCGGAGTTTCACGCATGCGCACTGTATATAAAACGCAACACGTGTGTATCGTCCGTACGATCTGGGAGGAGAGTGTGAGGCACGGACGCGACGAACGTGGAAACGAAGGTAACATTTTTAACTTGGTGCTTCACTAGACTAGACTGCTTCTATCTAGGCCGATGTTGGGACAAGATTAGGAGGGATTTTAATTGCATTATTAGTATTTGAGGGTTTGTCTTGTGTTGTGTCTTGCAGACAATATGGATCCATTCACCAATGCCAACTTTATGGGTCTATTCATAAAACTGTACATGGAGATGCCCTGCCTGTGCCAGTTCCACAACAAGTTTTATACTGACAGATCAAAGAGGAACGCAGCACTGGAGAAACTGCTTGCTTTGTTGCTGATCATGGTCCCCACGGCATACATGACCTATCTGAATCGCAAAATTGTGGCCATGAAGATGACATATCTCAGGGAGAGAAAGAAGCACCTGGAGTCCTTGAGAGCAGGAGATACAGATGCTGTTTATTACCCCAGGATGGTACACTTTGACAGGCTGCATTTTCTGGTAGACCAAGGGGTACCCAGGCCACCACTCAGGCCACCACTCTCCATGCTTCCTCCAAGGCATCCTTCACCCCCAGCTGAGGCTTCTGATTTCCTACCTGGGCCTTCCAGGCAGCACCATGTGGTGGGGCCCAGCTTGAGACAGGTATTGCATTGTTGAACATATTTCTTGTGTTACATTTAATGATGTTAACTAGATGTTCTTATTGATCAGTAAGTTGTGATTTCTCAAAGTGGTTTACATCTCAAGAGACAGTAGTGACCAAAAATGATTAGGACGGGAAAGAAAAATGCTGGTGTCAGAATGATAGTCTGTTCTATTTGTTAACATTCAATTAGCAAAAGCCAGGAGCACAAAATGGTGTGATTGATGATCAAAAAACGAAAACTATGTCCCCTTTTCATACACAGGATGACCTCAGTCGGGGGGAGGCTGTGGCAAGTGGCAGCCAGGAGGTTGACCAATGCCCTCCTTCTCCTGCCCCAGCTACAGGAGCCCAGCCACAGCCTGAAAGGATGCCTGGTGGGAAGTCCCGAAGGAAGACCAGAGAGTGATGGCCTGGGTTGAGTCTGGTGTGCCAGAAGATGCAGCCTCTTGAAGATCCACATCCTGGGGACAGAAATGGCATCTGAATTTCCTGCTCTCTAGGACTTCGGGACCAGACTTCTCTCCCTGAGATATCTACTCCTCAGGCCACCAATTTTTTAATATCTAATTTAGTCATGCCTGCCCTGGGGGCCAAAGGCTGCACCAAAGTTAAGAAGTTTCTCCAGTGCTGCGTTCCTATTTTTAGTTTCTAGCGAACAAAATACATTTTTTTTTTGTTTGATGAAATACTTGTGTATGTGTTTTCCTTCAAAAAGTACAGTTTATTTGTGAGCAGGCAGGTACATTTCAAAAATACAAAGTGAACTAAATAACAAGGGGTAACAACACTAAACAACCTCCTGTAGATTATAAAAGAAAAAGAAAATATAAAAAATACAATAATGTTGTTGTTGTAAGTTTACACACAAAAAAAATAAAAAAATAAATAAGGAGAAATGAGCAAAGTGTCTTTAAAGGAGATTTTTATGGAACCCCCCCCCCCCCCAAAAAACATCCAAAAAATAAAAAACCAAATCTAAAATTTTGTAGATGTGACGCAAACTAAAATGGTATTGCTGAAATGGTTAAAAAAGAGTAAGGAAATCTGTTCGGGAGAAGTGTGTGTGACTATGAGCATCAAAAGAAGTTCGTTCTTGCAGCATTGTAAAGAACAAGAGAATTCGCTTGATGAAAGAATTTTTAACATTGCAGTGTGACGAATGTGCTATATCGCTTACGAGCAGTAGTTTTACCTGAACGAGCGCTCCCGTGTCGGAATTTGAATGTGAGCATGCGTGGCACTTGGTCCGATCAAAATGCTCTACACATGATCGGATTAGGTCCGACCGGCCCAGTTGGTCGGGAAATATTTCCAACATGTTGGAAAATTGGGTCAGACGGAGATTCGGACGGAATCAGTCCGATGCATACCACACACAGTCGGATTATCCGATGACGCGGTCCGATAGGACGCATTCCGACGGATTCTCCGACCGTGTGTACAAGGCTTTAGTCAGCCACAGTTGCTCAGCAGCACTTCGGTCAAGCTCTCTTTCATCCCAACAATCCTACTGTGGATCATCATGTGACGCACCGATGATGTAAATGCATTTTGCTAACATGCAAGCATAGCTTCCTCAGGACCTACTTTAACTACCTCAATACCACACACTTTCACCCCTTCCTACATAGGCCAATTTTCAGTTTTCAGCGCTGTCACACTTTGAATGACAATAATTATTTAGTTCAACACTGTGTCCAAATGAAATTTGTATAATCTTCTGAGACAGATACAGTTTTCCTTTGGTTGCATTTAACCACCACTCTTTCTTTTATTTTTGTAATATTAAAAAATATATACAAATATATAATATAAAATATTACAAATAAATGATCTTTCGTTCGTAGATTTAGGCCAAGATGTATTTGGCTAGATTTCATTCATAAAAATACTGTAACTCAAATCAGTGCATTTTATTTAGTTGGTGTGACAGTTACAGAGTCTAGAAGCTATGGTACATTTATTTGAAAATTGATCAAACCTAATGTACTGACTGCCTATCTAATTTCTTGAGGCCCTAAAATGCTGGAACAGTATAAATAGCCCTCTTTTTTGAAAGAAGACAGTCAAAGGCATTTATTAAGATGCATAGTGAGTGAGTTTTTTGAAGTTCTTATTTCTTGTAACAATTTTTGGAAAATGAATAAAATTAAATAAAATGTATATTTACAAGGTTGCCATTTTAACAAGTTATTTCTCACACACAGCATAGGCATACTTAGAATTACACCCCAAAACATCTTGCTATGCTTCCCGAGGGTCAGTATACTACATGTGTGAAACTTTTTTAAAGCCTGATGCAAGAACAAAATCCAAGAAGCATAATATTTGCATCAAATTTCCGGACAAACTATCACATTTTTGGAGACCCTGGAGCACCAGAACAGTGGAAACACCCACAAAATGACCCTATTTTGGAAAGAAAACACTCCAAGGTATTTTCTGAAAGGCACAATGAGCCTTTTGAAAATGTAATTTTTTGTGACAAGTTTTTGGAAAATGTAGGAAAGAAAATAAAAATGTTTTTTTTTTACACAAATTTTAATTAATTAATATATTGATACATTTCCAACACACATCATGGGCATATGGGCACACTCTCTGCCACTCCTTATGGGTATGGTGATATTACATGCGTAAGACTTTTTCACAGCCTAGCCATATAGAGGGGCCTAAAATCCAAGGATCACCTTCAGACATTCTAGGGTCATAAATTATGCACCTAATTTCCTGACTACCTATCACATTTTTAGAGGCCCTGGAGAACCAGGACAGTAGAAACACCAACAAAAAGACCACATTTTGGAGAGTAAATACACCAAGGTATCTTTAAAAAATACGGAGAGAATTTTGAAAATGTCATGTTATTGCCACAAGTTTTTGGAAAATGTGGAAAGAAAATGAAAATATTTTTTTTTTCACACAAAGTTGGCAATTTAATAAAATATTTCTCAGACACAGCATACTTAGAATTACACCCCAGAATATATTCTACTACTCCTGCCGAGTATGGGGATACAGCATGTGTGAGACCTTTTTTACTGTCTGGATAGATGACATACCAGACATTATATCTTGTGTGTCATATTTATCAACCAATTGTGTCAAAACCAATGTACTGTAATGGTCACCACAAGAGTAGTCAGGGAATATAGCTCAGTGTAGCATCACTTATGGCAGTCCCAGTTCCTGTAAGCATACCAAGCCTAACCTACTGGTACATGATTGCCCCAGGAATGCCATGTTCACTGGCTCTGCGTCTTTTAGGAGCATAGTCAGTGGGATGTGCAAATGGGCCAGTTCAGACCACAGGCAAAGACATGGTCAGCAAACAAGCAAATAATCAGTTCTAGCAGCAGGCAGAAACATGGTCAATAAACAAGCCAGGTTTAGTACAGGCAGCAGGTAGAGGCAACTCTGCACTGGTGTAGCAATGAACAGGGGCACTGTAACTAGTGTGGTGGCGATCAGGACATTATAACTAATACGGTGGTGATCAGTGACAATATTACTGGTGTACCAGTGATCAGAAACAATATGACTGGTGTGATGGTGATTAGGGACAATGTGAGTGGACTGCAGTGATTAGGAACACTGTGAGTGGACTGCAGTGATTAAGAACACTTACTGGTGTGGCAGTGATTAGGGACACTGTGAGTGGACTGCGGTGATTAGGGACACTGTAAATGGACAGGAGTGATTAGGGACATTGTGAGTGCACTACAGTGATTAGGGACACTGTAAGTGGTCAGGAGTGATTAGGGACATTGCAAATGGACTGTGGTGATTAGGGACATTGTGAGTGGGTGGTAGTGATTGGGGACACTTTGAGTGGGCAGCAGTGATTAGGAACATTGTGGGTAGACTGCGGTGATTAGGGACACTGTGAGTAGACTGCAGTGGTTAGGGACATTGTAAGAAGATTTCCACTGTAAATGGACTGTGGCGATTAGGAACATTGTGAGTGTGTAGTAGTGATTACTGACACTGTGAGTAGACAGCAGTGATTAGCAACATTATGGGTAGACTGCCATGATTGGGAACAATGTGAGTGGACTGAGAAGATAAGGAACACTGAGTAGACCACCGTGATTGGGGACATTGTGAATGGTTTGTGTTGATTAAAGGCACTGTGAGTGGACTGCGGGGATTAAGGACACTGTGAGTGGACTGCAGGGAATAGGGACACTGGGCTCCATTCAGTATCTACCTCTTTAAGATCTGTAGTAAAATACCTCCTAACGTTTTTAATAAATGTTTTTACAAAAGCACTACTATAATACCACATTAGATATTTTATGAAGGAATGCAGTATTTTAGTTGTGAAAGCTAGATGCCTTTTAATGCAGACGGTTGCAATAATTAAATAATCGTTTCATTTTAACTGGTTGTTAAGGGCTGGAAGCTGCCGGCATCCTTAACAACTAGTAAATACTCACATACAGAATGCAAGAAAAAGAAGTGCTGCCATTAATTTAAAAAACAAGTGTGCAAGTCCCCCCCCCCATCCATTTCAGGCCCTTTGGGTCTGGTATTAATTTTGAGGGGAACACCACACCAACATTTAAAAAAAATGTCATGGCCCCCCCCCAAAAGGCATACCAGACCCTCATCCGCATGCAGCCCGTTAGGCCAGGAAAGGGAGGAATGAGCGAGTTCCCCCCAACCATATCAGGCCACATGCCCTCAATAATGGGACCCCACATCCTGCCCCCATGTGAATGAGTATGCAAAGCAAGGTAAATAAAAACAAAGAGACATTTTTTGACAAGTACTTTATTCAAAGAAATCCCCCAAAAAATAAATGTCCCCCGAAGTAGATGCAACGTCAATCACAATGAATGCTGGCTGCTGGCCCATATGAAAAAGAAAAACATGACCAACATCGACACTTCTGAATGACAGCTCCGCCACCTACCTGCCGCTACATGAGTGTTTCTCAATTCCAGTCCTCATGGCCCAGTAACAGGTCATGTTTTCAGGATTTCCCTCAGATGAAACAGCTGGGGTAATTACTAAGGCAGTGAAACTGATCAAATCACCTGTGCAAAATAATGGAAAGCCTGAAAACAGGACCTGTTAGTGGGCCATGAGGACTGGAATTGAGAAACACTGCGCTAAATAAACAAAGGGATGGGGCGAACTCGTTGATGCCACTGAGTGACTAGGCCCCTTGTGACAACATTAATCCAGCATGCCCTGGTCAATGACATCATAAGGGGGGGTGGACACCCTGTGACATCACTGAATGACCCCGTCTCTTAGTTTATGTAACGGCGGGTGGGCAGCGGAGCTGTCTTATGGAGGGAGCCAAGCGAGAGAGTTTCAAATACATGTCCCCAGGCTGCGTGTCTTTTGATCTTGGTGGTTGCTTTGAGTGGGGGAAGCATCATCCTGGGAATGATAAACAAGAGCAACATGGAAAGAAAAAAACATTTTTGCTAATCTAAAAATTGATATATATATATATTTGCTAGTATAGCAATGACATTTTTATTTACTCTTTATTTTTAGAGGAAGCTGACTAAATCAAAGCATCTGGTAAAGAGTAAACTCATGGTAATAATGTCAATCTCTTTGTTGTTCTGTGGATTAATGACTGTGTTTTCTAACCTTTAGACTCTCTATACCTTTTGTATTGGCTTTAAACATAGATCAAAGGATCCTTCTAACAAGATTCATTTCAAGTTTAGCTAACACAAATGAATGACAGTTTGTTCTGTCATATGATAACAAATAAATTAGGTCAATGCATAACAGTTAAAAAGATCTTTTGGAATTCGAATGGATCAAAAAAAAAAAAAAAAAAGGTTAAATGCTATGTACTGTAATACACTGACCAACCAAAACATTTCCAGGAGAGTATAGGTTAAGTGTTGAAAAAGTGAGTTGCATAATATGTCCCCAGAGCTGCTGGATTATGTACGCTTCAATTTACCACTGGGTTCTGTTGCTTCACTGAACTCTAAATTAGCTGTGTGCAGAATCTTTTCCTCTCCCTCCCTTTTTTGACCTTTAAAGAATTACATAAGTCAGATAGGAATATTTTTTTCTGCTCTTTTGCAATGTCTGCCTATGGGTGGTTGGTACTTCTGTAAAAATGTAATAGGCAATTTTACCCTCTACATAAAGGATTAATGTTTTTGCTTAAAGCATACATTTATTTTCATTTTTTTAATATAGTGATAATACATTTCTGCAGTGCTTTAGACTCCACATCTAACCAGTTGTCAATGGCTCCTGCCCTAAAGCAATATACTTTATACTGCCTACAGTCATACATGCACTGTAGTAAGGTTAACTCAGAGTGTTGGCTGTAAATTAAAACCAGAACCCCAGCACTGCAATTACAGTATACATACTTAGGGGTCTATTTATTATTGTTTTCATCTATATCCTCTTCGCGCCCGCCCTATAGCCGAATGACGGCCGTAGAGCAGGCGCATTCGTCCGGGCGGTCGTCCCTGGACGGCCCGATGTTTACTTCCGCAATGCGCGCCCCCGCGGGCGCGCATCGCGGAAGCTCTGTGTTCGCCGTGTCCCCCGGGGACAGGCAAACACAGATCGCTGTAAACGGCCAATCACAGCGGCCGTTTACAGCGTGATCGGCGTGTCCAATGGGAGATGATCTCATATGTAAACATATGAGATCATCTCTCGGCGCCGCTCTCCTTCCTCGCACTGTCTGTGCGAGGAGGGGAGAGGGGAGAGATGAACGGCTGCAGCGGCAGCCGTTCTGCCTGTGGGGGGAAAAAAAAAAGGTAAAAATAAATAAATAAAGTGCCATCCGCCCCCAGCAGTGCCATCCGCCCCAATGCCATCTGCCCCAATGCCATCTGCCCCAGTGCCATCTGCCCCAGTGCCATCTGCCCCAGTGCCATCTGCCCCAATGCCATCTGCCCCAATGCCATCTGCCCCAGTGCCATCCGCCCCAGTGCCATCCGCCCCAGTGCCATCCGCCCCAGTGCCATCCACCCCAGTGCTACCTGCCCCCAGTGCCATCCACCCCAGTGCTACCTGCCCCCAGTGCCATCCACCCCAGTGCTACCTGCCCCCAGTGCCATCCACCCCAGTGCTACCTGCCCCCAGTGCCGCCTGCCCCCAGTGCCACCTGCCCCCAGTGCCACCTGCCCCCAGTGCCACGTGTCGTCAGTGCCACATAGTGCCATCCGTCATCAGTGCCACGTATCAGTGCCATTTGTCATCAGTGCCACGTATCAGTGCCATTTGTCATCAGTGCCACCTGTCAGTGTCACGTGCCATCTGTTGTCAGTGTCACGTGTCATAAATGCCACTTATCAGTGCCATCTGTCATCAGTGTCACGCGTCATCGGTGCCATGTATTAGTGCCATCTGTCATCGGTGGCACATATTAGTGCCACGTATTAGTGCCATCTGTCATCAGTGCCACGTTTCAGTGCCACGTATTAATGCCACGTGTCATCAGTGCCACGTATAAGTGCCACCCGTCATCAGTGCCACATATTAGTGCCATCTGTCATCAGTGCCACATATTAGTGCCATCTGTCAGTGCCACCTGTCATCAGTGCCACGTATAAGTGCCATCATTGCCACGTATCAGTGCCATCTGTCATCAGTGTCACGTGTCATTGTCCTGGTGCTTCAAAAGTGTAATAAATAGTCAACAAGTTAGATGTGTAATTTATGTTCCTAGAACACATGATGGCGCTACCTGCATGTTGGGCCTCTCTATGTGGCCAGGCTGTGAAAAAGTCCCACACATGTGGTATTGTAATACTCAGGAGGAGTAGCAGAATTTTTTGGGGGGTGTCATTTGTGGTATACACATGCCACGTGAGAGAAATAACCTATTACAATGACAATTTTGTGGAGAAAAAAAAAAAAATGAAAAATCGTAATTTTGCAAAGAATTGTGGGAAAAAAATGACAACATCAAAAAGCTCACTATACCTCTTACTAAATACCTTGGAATGTCTACTTTCCAAAAAGGGGTCATTTGGGGGGTATTTGTACTTTCCTGACTTGTTCGGGTCACAAGAAGCGAGATAGGCCACCAGTACATCAGATGTGATCAATTTTGTGCGATTCGCACCACAGCTTGTAGACTCTCTAACTTTCACAAATTCCAAATAATATCCACTAATTTGGGTTATTTTTACCAAAGACATGTAGCAGTATAAATTGTGACCAAAATTTATGAAGAAAAATTAATAATTTGCATAATTCTGTCACAGAAACAAAGAAATATGCGTTTTTTTTCCAAATTTTCGGTCTTTTTTCATTTATAGCGCAAAAAATAAAAACCCCAGAGGTGATAAAATACCACCAAAAGAAAGCTCTATTTGTGGGAAAAAAAGGACAAAAAATTCATTTGGGTACAGTGTTGCATGACTGAGTAATTGTCATTCAAAGTGTGAGAGCACCGAAAGCTGAAAATTGGTCTGGGCAGGAAGGTGTTTAAGTGCCCTGTAAGCAAGTGGATATAGTAATTTCTATAACTTTCACCCAGCATTCACAACTTTGGCAATGAAATCCAATTAGAAAATTGTGTGATTCCTGGATTGTTGTGTTGTGTGAAAAAAAATGACAGTAGGCCAATAAAGACATCTGGTTTAATTCTGGAAAGGAAGTATATACTGTATATATCACAGATTTGGGCAATTTATTGATTTTCTTTTTCTTTTTGATCAGGTAGGACAGCTTAGGTTATTTGGCTTATTAGACAAAGAGCCCAGCTGAAGCAGGCCAGGTTCTGTGTATGTTAGACAGTGGAGCACTGAAATCGCTGTGTGCTGACATATAGCAAATGTTTAGAAGACATAGGGGGTTATTTACGAAAGACAACTCCACTTTGCACTGCAAGTGCGCTTGAAAGTCTAAATCTGAGGGGTAGATCTGAAATGAGTGGAAGCGCTGCTGATTTTATTATCCAATCATGTGCAAGCTAAAATGCAGTTTTTTTTTTTCCTTGGATCTACAGCGACTTTACTGCCACTTTCAAGTGCACTTGCAGTGCAAAGTGGATTTGCCTTTCATAAATAACCCCCATAGAGTATATGGTAACTTTATATGCAAATTGTTAAAGCACTAGTAAACTCCATTCGGTCACTTGGACCTACAGGTACGTTTTTAGTATAGCTGAATGTGCCATCAATTCAGAGCTCTGTGCTGCGATTGTGACACCGGCAGGGTGCGCAATATTACATGCACAGAAGTGATATCAGCGCAGGTCAGCCATTTAAATGCCCAGAGCTTATAAGCCCGGAAGGAAGAAGGAAGCATTAGCAACAATGACAGTGTGCCACTGGAAACATCTGTCTCATAGGTAATAATAATAATAATGGGTTTGTACAGTATGCGCTGCATCCTACTGCAGGATTAGATCCAGGACTCTCTCTCCCCCTGTTCCAAGCCTCAGACTATTTATGTGCTATTCAACCACCTGCTTGGCACATTTTTTTTCAGGGATTGGCTGTATAAATATTCAGGTTGTCTATTTGCCTTGCTCAATCTTCTATGTTTCAGATGTCTCTGTAAAACAGGGGAAAGCAATCAAACCTGCAGCCTAGGAGACTCAGAACAGTTTAAAGCAATTGACAACTGATTACAGAGGCACCAAAAATAACTAAATTTACCTAACATTCTAGTAACCTAACTAGGAGGGTGTTACAGTTCTCAACTTCTTAACTTGGTAGTAAACTCTGTTCTATCACTTGTGCCTACAGGTAAGCCTTTAATAAGGGTTACCTGTAGGTACTGTGAATATCTCCTAAACTTGCACTGTTTAGGAGATATTCAAAGTGCATGCAGCCAGTAACGTCCCCAATGCATGCGCTCTGAAGGTCCAGAATACAGTGCCGGACCTTCAGAGCTTGTGTGCATGTGTGGAGTGACGTTATCGCTCCCCTGGCCGCTCGTGTAGCTGGAGGCCGCGAACCAAGAAGCCACAAACTGGGTTAAGATGGAAGTCCTCTCAGTGGTGACAGCGCGGCGCTGGAGGGATCCGTTTTGAGGTAAGTCTCCCATTATGGGCTAGTATGCGATGCATACAAGCATATTATGACATTGCCTTGCAGGGGATTTTTTTTTCCTGTGAACTGCGGATTACTAATGCTTTAATAAATCAGACTTCATGTCATCTCCTTTAACTTTGTATTAGAGCCCAGGCTGATGAATATCTCTCAATTTTCAGAAAGAGGGACAGCCTGGAGGTGGGAGCAAAATCATTATTGCTCATTGGGAGGAAAAGAAAATGGCCCTGGTGTCAGTGGTCAGGGTAAGTAAAAAATACCCTAATGTTAGCAATGCCTTACCCCATCATTTGATGAATGTCAGAAACCATGAATCAGATCAAGACAGAAGTACAGTTAATCACACTTGTTTAATAATAATAAAAAGGTAAACAGAGTAAGCGTAGTCAATGCATAGCCAGAGTTCAGTAACCAGATCGAGTAGTCAGCCAATGCCAATATCAGAGAGCCAGAGATCAATGTAGTAGTAGTAGTACAGCAAGCAGGATCAGGAGCCACCGCTGGCACTGGAGAGCAAACCCCTGGTCATATCAGACAGGGGTTTGATCACAGACAAGAAGTTACGAATAAACTTCCGATAATAGTTGGCAAAGCCAAGAAAATGTTGTAGAGGATGTAAACCCACAGGTCGAGGCCACTGTAGGACCACTGAAAGTTTCTCTGGGTCAATCAAAAAACCAGCAGTGGAAATGACATAGCCCAGGAATTTCACCTATTTACAATGGAACTCACACTCTTCCAATTTATAATAGAGATTGTTCTCTCATAGTCTCTGAAACACATGACAGACATCTGTGTGGTGGCTCTCCAGGGACTTGGATAATATGAGGATATTGTCAAGATAAACCACCACACAGAACTGCAACAATTCTCGTTGGACATCGTTAATGAACTGCTGGAAAACTGCTGGAGCATTACAAAGGCCAAAAGGCATTATGCGATACTCATAATGACCTAATCTGGTATTAAATGCAGTTTTCTACTCGTTGCCCTCCTTAATCCTGACAAGATTGTACAGTGGTGTGAAAAAGTGTTTGCCCCCTTCCTCATTTCCTGTTCCTTTGCATGTTTGTCACACTTAAGTGTTTCGGAACATCAAACCAATTTAAACAATAGTCAAGGACAACACAAGTAAACACAAAATGCAATTTGTAAATGAAGGTGTTTATTATTAAAGGTGAAAAAAAATCCAAACCATCATGGCCCTGTGTGAAAAAGTTATTGCCCCCCTTGTTAAAACATACTATAACTGTGGTTGTCCACACCTGAGTTCAATTTCTCTAGCCACACCCAGGCCTGATTATTGCCACACCTGTTCACAATCAAGGCATCACTTAAATAGGAGCTGCTTGACACAGTAAGGTCCACCAGAAGATCCTTAAAAGCTACACATCATGCCGAGACCCAAAGAAATTCAGGAACAATTGAGAAAGAAAGTAATTGAGATCTATCAGTCTGGAAAGGGTTATAAAGCCATTTCCAAAGCTTTGGGAATCCAGCGAACCACAGTGAGAGCCATTATCCACAAATGGCGAAGACATGGAACAGTGGTGAACCTTCCCAGGAGTGGCCGGCCACCCAAAATTACCCCAAGAGCGCAGTGACGACTCATCCAAGAGGTCACAAAAGACCCCACAACAACGTCCAAGCAACTGCAGGCCTCACTTGCCTCAGTTAAGGTCAGCGTTCATGCCTCCACCATCAGGAAAAGACTGGGCAAAAATGGCCTGCATGGCAGAGTTCCAAGGAGAAAACCACTGCTGAGCAAAAAGAACATCAAAGCTCGTCTTAATTTCTCCACAACACATCTTGATGATCCCCAAGACTTTTGGGACAACATTCTGTGGACCGATGAGACAAAAGTGGAACTCTTTGGAAGGTGTGTGTCCAAGTATATCTGGCATAGTAGGAACACTGCATTTCATAAAAAGAACATTATACCAACAGTAAAATATGGTGGTGGTAGTGTGATGGTCTGGGGCTGTTTTGCTGCTTCAGGACCTGGAAGACTTGCCGTGATAAAAGGAACTATGAATTCTGCTGTCTACCAAGAGATCCTGAAGGAGAATGTCCGACCATCTGTTCGTGTACTCAAGCTGAAACGAACTTGGGTTCTGCAGCAGGACAATGATCCTAAACACACCAGCAAGTCCACCACCGAATGGCTGAAGAAAAACAAAATGAAGACTTTGGAGTGGCCTAACCAAAGTCCTGACCTGAATCCTATTGAGATGTTGTGGTATGACCTTAAAAAGGCCGTTCATGCTCGAAAACCCTCTAATGTAACTGAATTAGGACAATTCTGCAAAGATGAGTGGGCCAAAATTCCTCCAGGACGCTGTAAAAGCCTCATTGCACGTTATCACAAACGCTTGGTTGCAGTTGTTGCTGCTAAGGGTGGCCCAACCAGTTATTAGGTTTAGGGGGCAATCACTTTTTCACACAGGGCCATGATGGTTTGGATTTTTTTTCACCTTTAATAATAAACACCTTCATTTACAAATTGCATTTTGTGTTTACTTGTGTTGTCCTTGACTATTGTTTAAATTGGTTTGATGTTCCGAAACACTTAAGTGTGACAAACATGCAAAGGAACAGGAAATGAGGAAGGGGGCAAACACTTTTTCACACCACTGTATGTCCTTTTCAAATCAAGCTTTGTGAAAGCCGTTGCTCCCTTGAGGCAGTCAAAAAACTCCGTAATCAACGGAATGGGATAGGCATTCTTAATTGTGAAATGATTGAGAGCCCTATAATCGATACAAGGTCTCAGTTCACCACTCTTCTTCTTCACAAACCAGCACCAGCAGGAGAGGAGGATTTGCGGATGAAACCACAAGAAAGTGCATCTGCAACATACTCCTTTGTGGCCTTATCCTCCAAGACTGACAAAGGGTAAACCCGGCCACGAGGGACTATGGTACCAGGTTGAAGGTCAACTGCACAATCATACGACCGGTGTGGAGGCAAAGTACAGGCTTGACCTTTGTCAAAGTCATCACTAAAATTGCGGTACTCCTCCAGCAGGGAGAAGAGTGAAGAGGTGCACAGGACCTTGCCTAGGAAATAACTTGGAATTGGATTATCATATGGTGATGGGCCCCTATGGCAATGGACAATGGAACAGTCTCATGAGTCACATGGGCAGGCTGTAGAGGTCTCCCATCAGGAGCCTCAATGGCAAGTGGAGAGTCATGCAGCTACAGCAGAATCGAGTGCTTAGATACAAAGGCAGCATCAATGAACAGGCCTGCAGCCCCAGAGTCGATTAGAGCCTGTATCTCGAGGGATGACTCAGCCCAAGACAGGGTAACCAAAACCAGGGGCTTATCTTTCTGGGAAACTGGAGATGAAACAATGTCACCTAAGGTCTGTCCGTGACAGCACCTCAAGGTTCGGGCATTCCCTGGACAGGTAGGACAAGACCGGCCACAATAAAGGCACAATCTCTCCCTCCTCCTAAGGGCTCTCTCATCCACAGAGAGAAGCATGAAGCCCAAGTGCATGGGTTCATCTTCACAGACCAACTCGGTACCAGGAGGCATGGGAGGTGAGAGAGGCAAGAGTGGGACTGCAAAGCTCTGAGACAAATGTACAGGAAGTTTGTGCCAGGGCTCCTTAAAAGAGAGTCTTTCTCTGAGTCTGGAGTCAATGAGGATGGCAAATGTGATCAAGATCTCCAGCTCAGTGGGTATATCTCGGGATGCTATCTCATCCTTGATGTTACCTGAGAGACCATGAGAGAAGGCAGCCACGAGGGCTTCATTGTTCCAAGCAACCTCTGCTGCCAGAGTACAGAATTCAATGGCGTAATCGGCAACAGTTCTCTGTTTGATGGACATGAGGCTCTTGGCAGCAGAAGCAGAGCGTGTGGGAACGTCAAATACCCTTTTGAAGGAAGCCACAAATTTTGGGTAACTCAGGACCACAGGTTTTTGCGTCTCCCATAGAAGGTTTGCCCTGGTCAAGGCTCTATTAGAAAGCAAATATATCACAAAACCTACTTTTCTTCTGTCCGTGGGAAATGCCTGGGGCAGTATCTCAAAGTATATCTCAACCTGTTTGAGAAACCCTCTGCATTGAACTGGATCACCCTCAAATCGCTGGGGAAGCAGAGCTGACCCATACATGCCTCTTATAGAGGTAATAGGCGAGACGGGTCCCTGCACAGAAACTGGAGCAGCAGCAGGGACGGCCTGCAACACAGGTTGTACCGCAGCAGCCATAGTGGAAGATTCCAGGTTAGCATTGTGACTTAGGAGCATTTATAACGCCAAGGAGAACTGATCCATGCGGTGATCCTGGTCATCCAATCTGGAAAAAATATTACCAACAAGTGGACTGACTGCATCTTCTAAATTCATGGCCTTTGCCTACTGTCAGAAACCATGAATCAGACTGAGACAGAAGTACAGTTGATCACACATGTTTAATAATAATAAAAAGGTAAACAGAGTAAGTTTAGTCAATACACAGCCAGAGTCCAGTAAACAGATTGAGTAGTCAGCCAATGCCAATATCAGAGAGCCAGAGATCAACGTAGTAGTAGTAGTACAGCAAGCAGGATCAGGAGCCACCGCTGGCACTGGAGAGCAGATTGACGATCCGGCTCTTCCCGTGGCTAGTGACAGAGTGGTTTCCGGTTTACTCAGCTGCCAATGATGTTTACATTCCTTGTGACACCAATAAAAGTGATATTTTTTTTTAAAACACAATTTAATAATATAAAAAGAAATAAAATAAATAAGAAAAAAAAATTCAAACCACCCCCGTCACCGCGAGCTCATGCAGCAAAGAAAACACATACGGAATTTGTGCCCGCATATGTAAACTGTGTTCAAATCACACATGTGAGGTATCACCGCAATTGTCAGAGCGAGAGCATAATTCTAGCAATAGACCTCCTCTGTAACTCTAACCTGGTAACCATAAAAAAATTTAAATATGGAGATTTTTAAGTACCAAAGTTGTCGCCATTCCACAAGTGCATGCAATTATTAAGTGTGATATCATCTTTTACATTATACAAAAAAATTGGGATAACTATACTGTTTTGTTTTTTTAAAATTCATGAAAGTGTCCCTTTTCCCCAAAAATTGTGTTTAAAACACTGTTGCACAAATACCGCGTGACATAAAATATTGCAACAATCGCCATTTTACTCTCTAGATTCTCTGCTAAATAAATATATATATATATATATATATATATATATATATATATATATATATATATATATATATATATATATATACATATATATATATATATATATAATATAATGTTTGGGGGTTCTAAGTAATTTTCTAGCAAAAAATAGGGATTTTAACTTGTAAACACCAAATGTCAGAAATAGGCTTAGTCATGAAAGGGTTAAGATATATGCTTAGCATGGGTATAGTCAGATTGCAGACTTTTTTATACTTTGTCTTGTAGTGCCACAAGGTCAATTTCATCAAAAAGTTTGGTGAACAAGAAATTTTGTTGAAAATCAAGCTCACGGTATAGCTGTGGGGTGCCTCACGGAGATTTCATCACAAATTGCATTAAGGTTTTGATTTTTTAAATAATAAATATTATTAATAAAGATTAATATTAATTGCTTATTAGTTCAATATACCTACATATTTAAATGCCTTCTTTCATTATTATCGTCTGTGCACTCATATCAGACTAATTTGATTTGGACTTGATGGATGATACTGACATACAGAAAGAAGACCTCATCAATTTGAAGAGAAAAGCTTTACTGAAACAAAATGTAAATTAAATGGAATTTTGGTTTTACTTTTGTTTAGTAAAGCTCTTTCAGCCCACTTTTCAACAATCTATTTCCATTAACCTAAATCTTTTATCATGGTCGTGTACAGAAAAAAAAAAAAAAAAAGATTTGCTATATATGACTTTATAAAAGCAAGTAAGTTATCCCTTTAGAGATATTCAAGACAAGGTGATGTTTTGAAATCTGTAAAAGATCA
This sequence comes from Lithobates pipiens, assembly GCF_037356315.1. Taxonomy (NCBI): domain Eukaryota; kingdom Metazoa; phylum Chordata; class Amphibia; order Anura; family Ranidae; genus Lithobates; species Lithobates pipiens. The sequence continues at coordinate 48,501,825 of NW_027507788.1, read as the reverse complement.
GCAAGCACCCTGTGAAATTTATTTTGCCAAAGTATATTTTTTGTGACACAATCATAGCTTGTTCCTTAGTATGGTAAAAGTGCATCTTCATTATTATGTTCATAGGGCAAACCATGATACTTGAAATTAGTATCTGTTTCATTCTATGTCCAATTCTCAAACACTAACCTCCCAAGCAGAACCATATTCAAGTAATACCATTTCTCCTCTTTTGTAGGAAGTATCCATAGCTGAACTGCAGCTTAGCTACAGTAAGCTATAACCATTATATGTATAGCCAGGGCCGCTGATAAGCCGGTACAACTGGCCCTGTTGTACCGGGGCCCAGGCAGTAGGGGGACTGTTCCGTGTCGAAAAAAAAAATTCTCATTTACACCCCCTATAAGCCACTGCTATTAGTGTAATGTAGTGTAGCCTGCCTTTGTGAGTTGCGTGATGTTGTGCAGAGCAGATAGATCTCAATGCAAATATTTAAACAATTTACAAAAAAATGTCTGATTTTGGTTATCACTTGCCAGTCCAGAGCACCCAAAATGTTAATATGCATGTAAGTGAACAGTGTTCCTTAACTTTTGACTTTCGTAAGCTCAAGTTGTTACTGTTTTTGAAAGCTTGTGTTGAACATGCTCCATCAGTCTTATCAGAAATATTACCTTTTTCATTCTGAAAATGTATTTAGCCCAGTATTTACCCCATGTAGCTTGTCCTAGTTGTGTGAGCTGTGGAGGTGATAACAATGTAGTGCAAGCCTTTAAGTCCCTATTTGGTTCCCTGTTGTCTTGACCAGGGAGATAATGTTCTATCCGGGTTATTTACTAAAGGAAAATCCACTTTGCACTGAAAGTGCACTTGGAAGTAAAGTTGATGTAGATCCGAGGGGGACATGCAAGGAAAATAAAAAACAGCATTTTAGTTTGCACATGATTGGATGATAAAATCAGCAGAGCTTCCACTCATTTCAGATATACCCCTTAGATTTAGAGCGACTGCACTTCCAAGTGCACTTTCAGTGCAAAGTGGATTTGCCTTTCGTAAATAACCCCTTATGTCTCTTGGGCTTAAAGTGGTTGTAAAGGCAGCATTCTATGCATTAAGATAAAAAAAGATCTTTTGTGTGTAGCAGCCTCCCTCAGCCCTCCTAATAATTACCTAATCCCATCTCTATTCCGCGATGTGCATGAGTACCTCAGCCATCCGGGACTCTCCCTCCTGATTGGCTGAGACAGCAGCTACTGCTGCTGTCAATCAAAGTCAGTCAGCCAATCAGGAGAGAGATGGGGCAGGGTCAAATCCCAACTCTGTGTCTGAATGGATACATGGAGCTCTGGTTTGGCTTGGGTGCCCCCATAGCAAGCCGTTTGCTGTGGGGGCACTCAACAGGAGGGAGGGGCCAGAAACGCCAAAGAGGGACCTGAGTAGAGGAAGATCTGGACTGCTCTATGCATAACCATTTCACAGAGCAGGTAAGTATAACATGTTTGTTATTTTTAAAGAAATTTGACTTTAGTATCCCTTTAAGCCTAAAAGTGCTGTGAGCTGGAAGAGTCTACCTTTCTAGGTAAGCTACTGAAGGATCCTAGCCTCTTAAAAGAAGATGCATACTAGAATAGCACCAATACCGTGTTTTTACCAGTGAGTACCGATACTTTCTGTCAAGACACCGATACTTTCTGTCAAGTACTTGCCGATACCGAATACCGATACATTTTAGTTGCAATTTGAGCACCCACAAAATGAATGGGCTCAAATCGCACTGCAAAGAATTGCATGCAATTTTAACGGGAATGCGGTGCGATTCCTGTCTGAATCGCATGCATTTTCCCACACAGTTCCTGTGATAATCCAGGCTGAAGTCAGTATAACAAGCCTGGGTTCACACAGGAGTGGTACAGAAAACCAGATGGGCTAAAATGGCCCTGCACAGGTATCAATTTCAGGTATCAGAGCATTTGCACGAGTACTCGTGCAAATATTCAGTATTGGCACCAGTACAACCCTAGTAAAGACTATTTTTTTTTTATTATTATTATATCCTGAATCACATATTCTCACTAATTTCTGCAAATTTCAAAATACATTATTCTAGTGCCCATTGTTAATTTGACATCTGGAGAAGAACCAGGTGTCAAATTAATAATTTTAAGAAATTAAAGTTTCCTAAAGAATTAAATCATGTAAATGAACTTGAACGTCTGAATGTTTTACTACCCAGTAGTCCTTGCAACCAGGGTAAAAACTAAGGTAAAAAGTGTTGCACATACAAGGAAGCCTAACATAGCAGTCATATATTGAAGCTAAGGTCAGACTAAATCAAGGTCAGATTAACATTATTATTTTAATGTTCTGCGTAGCTTGCAAGTAAGAAAAACAGTCATATTCTTGCTATAAGGGAATACGATTAATTTGCTGACTATAAGACTTTGGCAGATTGTATTTAATAAAATCCTGACTAAGCTTTTGCTTGGAGAAACTACAAAATGATTTCAACAGTGGAAAGGATCTGTATCTGGATATTAATATATATTAAAAACAAATCAAACATTTAACAACAGCATTAGCTTTGTAAGGAATTGCTTCTAGCAGTAGCATTTACCATCTTTCTACTCCAGGACAGAAAATAGTAGACATATTAGCACTTGTGTCTGTATACATTAAAAAGTATCGGATCTTTATTTATTTTTTTAACTCATTTTCTTTATTTTATTTAGAACAGGCAGATTAATAACAGAACAAATGTATCAAGTGTACAAAGATACATAGAATACAGTATTATGGTGTTGAAATAACAACAAGAACTTTGTTGAGGGAGAAACATAAATTTGATGTTATATGGAGGGTGCGTGTAGGGGGAGGGGTTTTGGGGGGCCGTGTTTAAGTTCCATAATATATATATATATATATATATATATATATATATATATATATATATATATATATATATATATATATATATATATAATTCATTTATTTTTTTGAGGGAGAAAGTTAGGTGTGCCGTAGAGCGTCATGTTAATGACTCTGAAAAGCTACAGTATTTTGACACATTCATAGTGTGCTCTTGTCTCTTAAAGGCTCTCTAGCATAGCTTTATTTCATTTTACAATTAATTGCATCTAATATAAATAATAAAGGACAAATATTTTGAGTCTTTAATGTTGTAGGACTTTTCCTTGGAGGAAATTTGTGTTTAAAGAAAAGTAGATTAAACATTGATGAACTCCACATGCACAAACTGTATGCTCATACACATATGATCAGAGATTATGCTCCTGGTGGTTTAGTCGGGCACATATCACAACCATCAAATCTATCTCTTACATGAGGGTAAGGATTTTAAAAATGAAAGTTAATGCATAAACAATTGTTTTGTTTGTTTTACATGTTCAAAACCCCTGCTAGTTCCCCCCCCCCCCCCCATATATATATATATATATATATTTATTTATTTTTTTTTTTTTTATTTTTTTTTTTTCAGGGGGAACTTGGTGGAACTCAGTTCCACCACCTCTGGCACAGACCCTTTGGTAACTGCTCACCACAATCACTTGTAGACACAGAAGTCTGGTTTCTGTGTTTACAAGTGACAGCTCTGCACTGCTGTCAATCCTGGTATTTAATGCCCCTTTAAGACTCTCCTACTGTTTTCATGAAATTTGATGTTATTTGGAGGGTGCGTGTAGGGGGAGGGGTTTTGGGGGGCCGTGGTTACGTTCCATAGATTATATATATATATATATATATATATATATATATACACATATATATTTTTTTGAGGGAGAAAGTTAGGTGTGCTGTATAGCATTATGTTAATGACTCTGAAAAGCTACAGTATTTTGACACATTCATAGTGTGCTCTTGTCTGTTAAAGGCTCTCTAGCATAGCTTTATTTCATTTTACCATAAATTTGTTGGGCCATGGTTGTGGGGCCCTTGTAAATATCTCTATATATATATATATATATATATATATATATATACAGACAGACAGACAGACAGACAGACAGGCAGATAGCTAGATAGATAGATATCATTAAGTAAACTTCCTGCCCCAGAGACACAACACAAAGTTAAAGGAGTCCCCTGATGTGAGGGGAAATACTATCTTACACAGTGGTCCCTGAAACAAGTTACATAGTTAGTAAGGTTGAATAAAGACACCAGTCCATCCAGTTCCACCTGAGTGAATGTCTACAATTGTCCCTATCCCACATTGCACACTCGCATTGGTCCCTACCCTCAAGGAGCCCACAATCCAAAGTCCCCATTCATATAATAGGGCCAATTTTGGACAGAAGACAATTAACCTACCTGCATGTCTTTGGAGTGTGGGAGGAAACCGGAGTACACAGAGGAAACCCACGCAGGCACAGGGAGAACATGCAAATTCCAGGCAGGTAGTGTCATGGTTTGGGATTCAAACCAGCGACCCTTTTTACTGCTAGTGCTACCCACTACATCAGTGTGCAGCCCAGTGTTGCCATTGGAAGATTTTCCATTGTTCTGGTGGCAAATTTGGAATTTTCAATCACTTTTTTCCTTGTAACAATGGTCACCAGTACAAATGGAGAGGGCAAATCTTACCATGGAAACACTGTCATCAATAAAAGGCTGATAGAAGGTCTAAACCTTCCCCACTCTAAAACTAAAAAAAAATGGTCTTGTCTAGAGATACATTTTAATAAAATTATTTTTACTGCTGTGTTAATAGCTATTGCTAGTGCTACCAAACTTTATTTTCATACAAAGTGGGAAAGATTTACAATGGCCCGTACACAGGATCCGAATATCGTACGGCAGATCGTACAACTTTTTTCGCTTTATAGTCACAAGTAGAAATTTAATAGGTTATTAAAGTCGCAAAAATTCTCGTATGACAGAAAAAAAAAAACGGAAGTGATGTCATGTGTTGTAATGTATTTATATTGTATCATCGGATGACAACTGTACTGACTAAATGAGAATCATACAATCTGGTATCGTACGAGGAGAATTGTCATGCTTATCTGATCGAATAATATCAGATGAACGACTCTTGAAAGCTCTCTACTAACAATCTGATTATCATACGATCGCGTCAAAAGCGGTATTTTTCGTACGATTTTCATATTGTGTCTGATAATTAATGATTCAAAATAACTTGAAATAACCAAATCCATTTGATAAGTTTGCAATATAAACTGGTCACAATGATTTGCTAAACATCAAGCACAAGTAATTTGCCAGTTCTATGATGCAGATTATTATTAATATTGTTGTTATTATTTTTAACAGGTAATTTTAACAAAAAAAAAATACAATAGGAACAAACATCAGCTCCACGCAGATGTCCAAACATTAAACGAAGTATCACATAATACAGGTTACAAAAATGGAATGATACATAAGATGAAAGCTGCTTGCTCTCCCCCTCATTGTGAGACATTGCACCTTATCAAAAAAGGAGTACATGCTGTCTGCATAAAGGAGTACTTGCTCTTCAGAAAATCAGTTGGGTTTCTGGCTTGTGGACCTGATAAAGCACACATTAAAATGTATTTCATGATAAAATCTGCCTAATCACTCTATCTTCCATTGTGCCCTGGTAAGAATGGTAACATGGTATGTAGCATGTTCTTGAATGACTTTTAACTGTGACATAATAAACAAATGTTTTCACAGTAAAATATGCCTCATTGCAATTCTTGCATAATATGTGTGAGTCTAAACAATGTTTATGGCTGCTGTCTTTGAAATATTATAGTTTAATTATTGTTTCTTGAAAAAAAAAAAAACTTCTCTCCTCTTACATTGCTGCTCCAGGATTTAATCAATTTATTTCCAGTCTGAGTTTTGGAAGACACAGGCAATTCAGAATTAATGGAGAGATAGGCAGTTAGACAGAGTCATGAAAGAATCAGTTAGTTTAGACATAGCCTTATCAGATTCAAGCTATTCAGACAGAGTATTGGGAAAACAAATTTACAGACAAAGTAGAAGAGACTCAATGAAAGGCCAGGCAAGGAAATATAGAACCTCAAGTGTAAATTCTTGGGACGTGGGGGAAAGGTTATATGTCAGGATATACGATCTCTGGTGGCTAAGTAAAGAAACCTGTGGCTCAGAAGAAGTGTTTGGGGTAAAACAGAAAGCTCAACAGAGTTCCAGCTAAACAAGGAAATGTAGCCATAGTCTTGACTAAGAAATAAAGTTGAGTCTTTGGTAAAACATGCAGCTGGAAAAATGAATTGGCAACTAGTATTACATCAAAAAATATGTGGAATTAAGCTATAGAGGCTGTTGGTATGGGCATCAGAATTGTGCCTGGAACCCTGGTGTATGGAACTGTTGGATTGGTTGCCCTCCACCAGTAACTTAATAGTAGAGATGGGCTGAACACCCCCCTGTTTGGTTCGCAGCAGAACTCTCAAACAGGGGAAAAGTTCTGACCCAAGCAGAAAACCCCATTGAAGTCTGTAGAAGCCGAACAGGAAAAAAAATCAAAAGTGTTGATTTTGAAGGCTTAAATGCAAGTAATTGGTCATGCATGGGGGTATGAGGGCCAGAGTACTGCCCTGGGGAACATGTATCAATGCATTTAAAAAAAAAAAACAATAGTTTTTTCAGGAGCAGTGATTTTATGATGTGCAACAATAAAAAATAAAAATTCCTTTAAATATATTGCCTAAGGGTTCCCCTTAGTCTGCCTGTAAAGTGAGGCATCTGTAGCATGCATAGAACATGCTGCAACAAATATGACATTTTGAAAGAAAGGGTCTCTTCACCACAACCCTAGGCTGTGGTTGTGGTGGTAAGTGGGCAGAGGGCTTATTGAAATCTCAACTCAATCACATGGGGGGTAGTATCTGGGAGCCCTCTTCTTAAAGGGGGCTTTGAGATTCTGATAAGCCCCCTGCCCGTAGACCCCCCAACAACAGCCCAGAGTTGTGGGAAAGAGATCCTTGTCCCCATCTACATGAGGACAAGGTGCTTTGGGGTGGGGGGGGGCAGAGCCCCCCACCCCAAGGCACCCATCCCCATATTGAGGGCATGTGGCCTGGTATGGTTCAGGAACTTTCCTAACTTGCCAAGCTGCTTGCTCGGATAAGGTTATGGTATGGATTTTGGGTGGGTAACCCACGCTGACTTATTTATTTTGGCGTAGCGTTTCTCTTAAAATCTATATCACGCCCAAAGGATCCAGTATGAACTGGGGGGACCCCACACCGTTTTTCTTTTTCTTTTATTACTTTTTCTTATGGGCTAATATTTTTTTTTATTCACCTGTCAATGGAGAAGCCCACTAACAGCTGACTACTCATCGGTTGTTAAGGAAACCACAGCCGGCTTCCCGGCCCAGCTCCTTAACAACCAACTTTTTCAGGGTGCAAAGTGCACTGTGCGGTGTGCAGTACATTGCCGGGCAGGGGCGGACTGACAACTCATGGGGCCCCCGGGCAATAGGAGATTATGGGGCCCCCAGGCAATCAGACATTATGGGGCCACACAGTATACACAAACACATGCACACAGTATACAATCGCACAGTATAAACAGACATGTTTCTATTGACTGAGAAGGTACTGAAGAGACAGATGTAAAAAAAACACAGATTTTTACATACTTTCTGTGGTTTTACTGAGGCTGGCAACCCTGATGGGGCCCCCTAGTGGCATGGGGCCCTCGGGCAGTGCCCGAGTTGCCCAATGGTCAGTCCGCCCCTGTTGCCGGGTGTTCAACAGGGCTAACACCCTGGGAATTTAAGTGTTTCCTATATGGAGCGAACAGCCAACAGCTCAAACTCATACTTGGGCTGAACCGCTCACCCAGCTCTAATTAATAGTGGTTGATATCTGCAAATATACTTACCTTCATTGTTTGGAAGTTTTACTTTTTTACAGTAGTCAGAGACAAATCAGTAGCCATAATTAACAGAATTAACCAGATTAGCAACCACATTGGCAGACATCCATAATGTGTATATTTTTAATTGCCTCACTGATTTTCTGGAAAATGATCCCAAGCAATATGACATCATTTCAGGAAACCAGCAACACCGGGATACATTTAGCTTCTTCATCAAATAATTACAATGCCTTCAAATTTTCCACATTTTGTCATGTTACAACCAAAAAAATAAATATATTTTATTGAGATTTTATATGAGAGACCAACATAAAGTGGTACAGAATTGTGAAGTGGTAGCAAAATGATAAATGGTTAGAGTTGATGGGACGATGGATGGAGCCAAATACAGGGAAATTTTAGACGAAAACCTGTTAAAGTCTGAAAATGTCTTGAGGCTGGTGCAAAGCAGGACAATGATCCTAAGCATACAGCCAGAGCTACAATGGAATGGTTTAGATCAAAGCATATTCATCATGTGTTAGAATGGCCCAGTCAAAGTCCAGACCTAAATCCAAATGAGAATCTGTGGGAAGAATTGAAGAATGAAAAATCTAACAGAGCTTAACCACTTCCCACCCGGCCAATGCATTTATACGGCCGGGTGGGAGCCGTCTACTCCTGATAGGACGTTCAGGAACGTCCTTCAGGAGTAGCGGGATCGCGCGCGCGCGCGCCCGCGCAGCGGCGCGATCCCGATGTGCTCGTGTCACCCGGACACGGCACATCTCAGATCGGCAGGAGGGCTCTGTGATTGGCCCTCCTGATCACATGACGGCCGTGTCCAATCACGGCCGTCATGTGATGTAAACAAACAGCCGGTTGCTAGGCAATCGGCTCTCCTCACACGGAAGTCACCGCTGAGGAGAGGAGAGCAGAACGCTGCAGCCGGCTGATGATCAGTGAGTATGGGCTGCTTTTTACAGCTTTTTACTCACTGATCATCAGTGTAGTGTAAACACACAACACACCACACAGTACAAACACAGTCCCCACATATGTCCCCAAAACACACATGTCCCCAAAACATACATGTCCCCAAATAATAAAAACACATGTCCCTAATAATAAAAACATGTCCCCCACATATGTCCCACTAAAATCACATGTCCCAATGATTATCTGCACACATATGTACGTGATCACCTGCACACATATGTACATGATCATTTGCGTACATATGTCCGTGATCACACAAACCAATTATTATACACTTAACGGAATTTTTTTTACCAAAAACATGTAGCAGAATACATTTTGGCTTAAATTTATGACAAAATTTGATTTTATTGGATTTCTTTTCAAATAGAAAAAAGAAAATATTGTTTTTTTTCCAAATTTCCGCTATTTTTGCGCTTATATCGCAAAAAAAAAAAACGGAGTCGTGAATAAATAACACCAAAATAAACCTCTATTTGTGCGAACAAAATGATAAAAATTTCATTTGGGTACAGTGTAGCATGACCGCGCAATTGTCACTGAAAGCGCTAGAGCGCTGAAAGCTGAAAATTGGGCTGGGAAGGAAGGGGGTGAAAGTGCCCTGTATTGTAGTGGTTAACCACTTTCAGACCGGACCATTTTGCTGGTAAATGACCAGAGGTCTTTTTACACTTTGGCACTGCGCTGCTTTAACTGGTAATTGCGCGGTCATGCAATGTTGTACCCAAACAAAATTTGCGTCCTTTTCTTCCCACAAATAGAGCTTTCTTTTGATGGTATTTGATTGCCTCTGCGATTTTTATTTTTTGCGATATAAACGTAAAAAGACCGCAAATTTTGAAAAAAAATGATATTTTCTACTTTTTGTTATTAGAAAAATCCAATAAACTCTATTTTAGTCATACATTTAGGCCAAAATGTATTCAGCCACATGTCTTTGGTAAAAAAAAAGTCAATAATTGTATATTTATTGGTTTGCGCAAAAGTTGTCACATCTACAAACTAAGGTACGTTTTCTGGAATTTACGCAGCTTTTAGTTTACGACTGCCTATCTCATTTCTTGAGGTGCTAAAATGGCAGGGCAGTACAAAACCCCCCCAAATGACCCCATTTTGGAAAGTAGACCCCCTAAGGAAATTGATAAGAGGCATGTTGAGCCCATTGAATATTTTATTTTTTTGCCTCAAGCGATTGAATAATGACAAAAAAAAATTTTTTTTTTTTTTTTTACACAAAGTTGTCACTAAATGATATATTGCTCACACATGCTATGGGCGTATGTGAAATGACACCCCAAAATAAATTCTGCTGCTTCTCCTGAGTATGGGGATACCACATATGTGGGACTTTTTGGGAGCCTAGCCGCGTACGGGGCCCCGAAAACCAAGCACCGCCTTCAGGCTTTCTAAGGGCGTAAATTTTTGAGTTCACTTCTCACTACCTATTACAGTTTTGAAGGCCATAAAATGCCAAGATGGCACAAAACCCCCACAAATGACCCCATTTTAGAAAGTAGACACCCCAAGCTATTTGCTGAGAGGCATGTTGAGTTCATGGAATATTTTATATTTTGCCACAAGTTGCGGGAAAATTACAAACTTTTTTTTTTTTTTTTTTTTTTAACAAAGTTGTCACTAAATGATATATTGCTCATGCATGCCATGGGCATATGTGAAATGACACCCCAAAATAAATTCTGCTGCTTCTCCTGAGTACGGGGATACCACATATGTGGGACTTTTTGGGAGCCTAGCCGCGTACGGGGCCCCGAAAACCAAGCACCGCCTTCAGGCTTTCTAAGGGCGTAAATTTTTGAGTTCACTTCTCACTACCTATTACAGTTTTGAAGGCCATAAAATGCCAAGATGGCACAAAACCCCCACAAATGACCCCATTTTAGAAAGTAGACACCCCAAGCTATTTGCTGAGAGGCATGTTGAGTCCATGGAATATTTTATATTTTGCCACAAGTTGCGGGAAAATTACAAACTTTTTTTTTTTTTTTTTTTTTTTCACAAAGTTGTCACTAAATGATATATTGCTCACGCATGCCATGGGCATATGTGAAATGACACCCCAAAATAAATTCTGCTGCTTCTCCTGAGTATGGGGATACCACATATGTGGGACTTTTTGGGAGCCTAGCCGCGTACGGGGCCCCGAAAACCAAGCACCGCCTTCAGGCTTTCTAAGGGCGTTACAGTTTTGAAGGCCATAAAATGCCAAGATGGCACAAACCCCCCCCAAATGACCCCATTTTGGAAAGTAGACACCCCTAAATTTAGGGGTACACTAGTGAGACTAGGTAATAAATGGCGGGTGCCCTGAAACTATAAAAAAATAACTAACCAACCAGCGTCACCTGTAACAGTTATATGGTGATCACTGGTGAAAGGGTTAACTAGGGGGCAATTAGGGGGCTTTATGCGGTAGTATATGGGGGTCCCTGGCTCTATAAAAAGCTGCAGCGAACCTAAATACCTACCTGCCTAACTAGCGTCACCTGTGACACTAATACAGCGATCAGAAAAACGATCGCTTATTAGGCTGGGTTCACACTGGAGCGATGCGGGAACGCCACGAATGCGCGGCGGGTTCCCGCATCGCATGCCTCCCGGCGGCAGTTCACACTGCCCTATGCGAACTGCTGGGAGTGTCAGTGAAATGTTACTGACACCCCCAGATCAGTTCGCATATCGCAGTGCGATCTGCAAACTCGGATCGCATGGTGTGAACACCCATGCGATCCGATTCTGCTGCGGGCCAAAAAAAGGGTCCCGTGCGAATTTGCGGCGGGTGCGGCGAATGGCTGAACTCGAATCGCACAGAGATCGGATGTGATTTGCACTGCAGTGCGGTGCGAATCACATCCGTTCTCATAAACCGCTGCAATGTGAACCCAGCCTTAGTGACACTGGCGACGGGGGGTGATCACGGGGTTAAACCTTTATTGGGGGGGTTAGGGGGGTACCTTAGAACTAAAGGGGGCTAACCCTAACTGCCCTAACAGTTATTAGTCACAAATGACACCCGCCGGGTGATCAGGGGGTTAAACCTTTATTAGGTAATAAATGGCGGGTGCCCTGAAACTATAAAAAAATAACTAACCAACCAGCGTCACCTGTAACAGTTATATGGTGATCACTGGTGAAAGGGTTAACTAGGGGGCAATCAGGGGGCTTTATGCGGTAGTATATGGGGGTCCCTGGCGCTATAAAAAGCTGCGGCGAACCTAAATACCTACCTGCCTAACTAGCGTCACCTGTGACACTAATACGGCGATCAGAAAAATGATCGCTTATTAGGCTGGGTTCACACTGGAGCGATGCGGAAACGCCGCGAATCCGCGACAGGTTCCCGCATCGCATGCCTCCCGGCGGCAGTTCACACTGCCCTATGCGAACTGCTGGGAGTGTCAGTGAAATGTTACTGACACCCCCAGATCAGTTCGCATATCGCAGTGCGATCTGCAAACTCGGATCGCATGGTGTGAACACCCATGCGATCCGATTCTGCTGCGGGCCAAAAAAAGGGTCCCGTGCGAATTTGCGGCGGGTGCGGCGGGTGTGGCGGGTGCGGCGGGTGCGGCGAATGGCTGAACTCGAATCGCACAGAGATCGGATGTGATTTGCACTGCAGTGCGGTGCGAATCACATTCGTTCTCATAAACCGCTGCAATGTGAACCCAGCCTTAGTGACACTGGCGACGGGGGGTGATCACGGGGTTAAACCTTTATTGGGGGGGTTAGGGGGGTACATTAGAACTAAAGGGGGCTAACTCTAACTGCCCTAACAGTTATTACAGTCACAAATGACACCAATGCAAAAAAAAAAAAAAAAAATGACATTGGTGTCACTGTGACTGGGGGGCAGGGGTAATTGGGGGGGGTGATCGGGGGGTAAAGGGGGGGTGTGAGTGTGCCTGGCATGTTCTACTGTGTGTGTAGAGTGTTGGTGCAACTTACTGATCCGCTCTCCTCCGTGTCGGAACGAAAAATACCGACACGGAGGAGAGAATACATCACTTCCTCTCCTGTGTTTACATTACAGGAGAGGAAGTGATGTCACCGGGGATTTCTATTCGTCGGGAGCGATCGCGAGGGGGTGGCCATGAATGAATGGCCGTCCCCTCGTCCGGGATCGCTCCCGAACGAATACCGACCGCCGCAGGCACCGGGCGGGGGCCCGATTGGGCCCCCGACCCGCGGGAGGCAAGGGACGTACATGTATGTCCTTATGCCTGCCCGTGCCATTGTACCGACGTACATCGGCGTGCGGCGGTCGGCAACTGGTTAAGCTATTTTACAAAGATGAATGGGCAAAGATGTGCAAAGCTGGTAGAGATATACCCATAAAGACTTACAGCTGTAATGTAGGGAAAGGTGGTTCCACAAAATATTGACTCAGAGGGGCTGAATACAATCGCACGCCACACTTTTCACATAATAATTTGTAAAAATATTCTAAAGCCATTTATTATTTTCCTTCCAATTTACAGTTATTTGTCACTTTGTGTTGGTCTATCACATAAAATCCCAATAACATACATTTACATTTTTGGTATTAATAATGACAAAGTGTGGAACATTTTAAGGGGTATGAATACATTTTCAAGGCACGGTATATCTACCTTTGCCCAGCACTACTAATTTCTCTACCCCTCTTCCATTGTCACCTGCTGGTTGTTGCCTACCATTAGCATCCACATTTATTGCCCTATTCTCAACATTTCATGCTGCATACCCTGTCCTGTGCTTGGCACTAGATGAAGCAAATGGTGCCCTGTGCCAAACTTTTTATGTAATACTTGATGCTCCATGTCCTTTACTGGGCATGTTCCTTGTGACTACTTCACGTATGAGCACTGATTTCTATCTGAAACCAACTTTGCTCTACTGTTGCCAAATCAACAATAAACACTCCCCAAGTTTCTGCCTGGAACCATATTTTCTCCTAATATTACCATCACCTCTGTAGACCAACACACCAAAACTGACTGCTATCTTGCCATTTCTCCATTACTGTCAGTCATGACAACGTTTGACATGAAGAGCAGAAGAAGAGCATTCAGCCTTCCACTGATTTTCTGGTTGGCCCTCTAGCCTGGATGTGCGCTCTTATGAAATTGTAATTAAGAATTTGGACTTGGTTGACTTACATCTGCATAATTTGCCTTTGAGACATCGTAACGCTCTTAAAGATCTTCAATGTCATCCTGAGTTGGTTATTAAACTGGCCGACAAGGGCGGCAATGTCGTTGTCATGGATGTCCGGACATATGAACTTATGTGCCTTGACATCCTCGGCAATAGGCATTGGTACCGCCCTATCTCCAAGACTTTAATTGAAAATTACACCACTGAATATTACAATTTAATTTTCAAAGCTTACCAATTGGGTACGATTGATTTGAATACCTGGAATTACTTGAATGTCAAAGAGCCAAAAATTCCTACCTTTTATTCACTTCCAAAGGTACATAAGTCATTGCAACACCCCCCTGGGCGACCTATTATTTCTGGTTTTCAAAGTTTCTCCTATGTTCAAGACACTATTGATTTATTACATATTATTGACGGCAAACAGATTCCTCCTAACACTTGGCTGGTAGCTCTTGATGTCGAGAGCTTATATAATTCCATCTCCCATGCCAAAGGTTTGGAAGTTATCGGAAACCATCTAAATGAACGTGGACCAAAATTTAGCTCATATACCCAGTTAGTTCTTCAGCTTTTGCAGTTCCTCTTAACAAGAAATGTATTCATGTTTGGCCCCTCCCACTTCCTCCAGGTGCAAGGTGTGGCTTTGGGGACCAAATGCGCCCCCTCATATGCCAACTTGTACCTGGGGGGTAAGAGAGGGATTTATTCTTGGATAGTTCCTTATCTGAGTTACTTCAGCATGTCATGGCATGGCATAGATATATTGATGATATTATCATACTTTGGACCGGTACCCAGGATGAACTGTCACGGCTGATTGACCGACTGGCTAGTAATGCCTACTATCTCACTTTTACCATGGAATGTAGTCAATCCAGGATTAACTTTCTGGATTTACAGATCTATGTGGGTCCTGATGGAATCCTACAAACCTTATATATATAGTAAACCTTCTGCAGGTAACACTATTTTACTTGCTAAAAGTGCACATCCACAGTCTTTACTGGACAGTATTCCTTATAGTCAATTTCTACGGATTAGGAGGAATTCCACTCTGGATGAGGATTTTTATCAGGCTTCCAAGGATTTATATGATAGACTCTTGGAAAGAGGAGATAGTCGATCTTTGTTGAAACGAACTTTCAACAGAGTCGTTAAACTTAATAGGCGAGACCTTGTTCATTCTAAGAAATCTTCTGAATCTGATCAATCAGTTTGTGTTGTTACACAATTTTCTAAACAACACGTTCAGATGAGAACTATCCTTAAAAAATGTTGGCCCTTGTTGACCACTGATAATACTATCAAGAAATATGTCAGACCTTACCCAGAAATTACTTACCGACGAGCGTCCTCTATGAAGGACCGTTTAGTGTCAAGCAATCACACATGCAAAGGGTCGACCAATGCTTCTGGGAACTTGGAACTTTTTCCTGTGGTCATTGCGAAATATGTCCATTTATTACTTCTACAGAGATATTGATCTTGCCAATGGCAAAACCCATATGGTAAAACATAGGATTACCTGTAATACCGTTGGTATTGTTTATCTAGCAATCTGTATCTGTGGTTGCTTTTACGTCGGTAAGGCGAAAAGAGCATTTTCGAAATGTATAAAAGATCATATTAAGCTATTATACAAAAGACTTACCACCACTGCCCTCAACAGGCATATTGCTCATCAGCATGACTATGACCCGTTTTCTGTTCACTTTGCAGCATTGGAGCATGTTCCTTTATATGCTCAAGGCGGCGGTATTGATATTACATTATTACAGCTTGAGACAAAATGGATCCATAACCTGGCTGCTATTAAATATCAACAAATATATTAGCTTTAAATCTTTTCTATAGATGCGGTTGTTACAGTGTTTATTTTTGTAAATTTTATAATAGGTTGGGCAGTATTTTTCTTCCTTTTGATTGGCTGGCGTTCGTCATATGATTGCCGGTCCCGTATTTACCATTTACCTCCTTATAGGCCATGTTACTGCTCTTGCAAATACCCCGTGTTTTTTTGGAGTTCTGATTTAAAATGCTGTATTATTTTTTTTTTTTTTTTTTTTTGTGTTATACATCAACATTTATATTAGTTTGTCTTTTGTTATATGAAATATTAATAATAATATTGTATTTTTTTTTAATTATTAAACAGCAAATGTTTCTGATCAAGTACTGTATTTTTTGTATTTTGTATTTATGTATGTAATTGAATACAACACTAAAAAAATGCAATTTATTGATATGTGTTTTTTTATTAGTTGCCCAGTGATTGATCAGCTGTTTGTTGCTGAATGGCTGTGTTTATGGAGCCTCTCTCGGTCCTACCCCCTTTGAGATTTGTCATTTGTCTTCCTTCCCCCCTAATATTGTCATCGCTATTCTGCATATTTATTTTTATCAGTGATGCATGGTGGATTGCTCTCTGGGTGCCTGATGCGGCCTGTGGTTGTATGGACACCCAGGGGCTGTCTGTTTGTTTACAGTCATTCCATTTCTCGGCTTTTATCATCCCTGCTGCAGTTTTAACATCCTTTGCCTTCCATCTCACTGAACACTGGCTTGTTCCAGTGCTCTAATGGCTTTGCTACACCCATGTTTGGCTGTATGCGGTTGTGTCAGCACTATACGTCATCCCTGTATTAGTCATTATGGGGTTTGTAGGCTTTGCACTGCAAATGGGATTGGTGTGTTAGCTGCCTTGTGTCCGCTCCTGATTGGCCAATTTTTATGTCAATCAGGTGGGGGGCTTTATAAGTGGATGGTTAATTAGCCTTTTCTGCTTGCTGTCGGGGTGCTTATACATTGCATGACGTTTCAAAGATATTCAGTGTTTTGTTACATTTGGTCACAGTTGTTACATTCTCTCCTACTATTATGCTTGTTGTTCAATCTGGTTTCTATCTTAGCTACAATCTGGCTCTGGCTGTTTTACTCTTTCTTCCTGCTGCTGAAGATACGCTGTTTAGCTTAGGTGTGGGAGCGGCGTCGGCGGTAAAGCAGCGCTATTTTTAGCACCACTTTACTGTCGTTTTAGCGGCGATATGCGGCCGCTAGCGGGGGTTAAAATGGCTAAAAAGGGTTAAAACCACCCTCAAAGCACCGCTGCAGCGGCTCTTTGCCGGCGGTATAGCCACCCTGCCCCATTGATTTCAATGGGTAGGAGCGGTTTAGGAGTGGTGATTACACCGCTCCAAACATGCGGCTAGCAGGACTATCGCACCGCTCCAGTGTGAAAGCCCTCCAGCTTTCACACTGGAGTGAAAGGGGCCAGATTTTTTCAGGCGCTATACAGGTGCTATTTTTAGCGCTGTAGCACCTGAAAAATGCCCCAGTGTGAAAGGGGCCTTACTTTGCTCTCTGTTGTCTTTTAACACAGTCTCCACGAATGTGTGATCATTGGCTTGGGTTTACACAGTGTTTCCCTGACAAGTGACTATTCACTTTTGATGAATATTCTGGCGTTTTTTAATGTCATACACTGCGTGAGTTTTTTATTTCATTATTTATTTTCTCACACACTCTATTTTTGCGACACATATCTTTGAAGTATTCTATGTATTAAATAATTTTTTCTTTGTTTTGTTTTTCAGCTTTGTCTGGCTGTCTTCATAATTGAACCATCTGATTTTCTTAGAGCCAATTAACAATATGTTTGAACAGCGCCCCGTTTATTCCAATCTATGATACATTTTGGTATGTATAGAGATGTATATATAATAAAAAAAAAATTGTATAAAATTTATTGAGTTTATTGCCTTATACACAATATAATATTTTTTGATTTATTATTTTTTTCTCGCTAGCTTTTATTGTATTTCACTTCAAGCCCCCTGCAGCCACCTTGAATTGGCTGTGTTTGTTGGCCGTTTTCTGGTGCCTGGAAGCATCTATCCTGCCTCGCTTGATGCGCATGGTGTGTTGGTCGAGTGTTGACAGGATGGGGGTTACCCTCCCTGGGGATATCTGTGGGGGAGGGGTTAGGAGGAGGAGTTGCCAGGATTGGGACCGGACCCTTTATAGCCAGACAGCTGGTCACTCGCTGTAGCATGCACTTTAATATTTATATTATTGTTTTTTTTCTCTTTAGTGCTAAAGCAATTTTTGATCATCACTTTATTCTACTCCCCTGATGAAGCCAATGTGTTGGCGAAACTAGTAGGGAAGAAGTTGGCCTGCTACTTACCATCTTATCAGCTGGTCATCAAAATTTGCTTCATTATTGATATGTGACTACTTTGTACTGACGGCTCCCTTTTTAAATAACATTTTGTATAATTTTGTATGAATAAAAGTTTTCTTTATAAAAGTACTTGTTGATTTATTTTTGGCACCGTGATAATCCCTTCCCTGTGTGCTCCAAATTGCACTTTTATTCATTTTAAGAGTTATCATTGTAATGTTGCTACATTAGAATATGACTGCAGCACTGCATAAGTATAAGACTGCAATGTCTGCATTTTCTACTGCATTCTGTTGTAATTCTAGTGGCAATTTCAGATGGATTTTGTAACACAATAAGTAGAACTACACATATAGTTCAGTTAAGTGACATAGGCATGGAATAAAGATTTATGAGAAAATGAAAGGATACTCTTACCGATATGTAAAATATGGCAGAAAGCCCACATATGTATGCAGATGTAATGACCCATTGCCATTTGTGGAAGCCATCACAATAAGCTGTATAACATTTGACACAAGCTCCATGGGGTATTTTACATGAGCAGCTCTGAAATCTACAGTGGATGGGTGTTGGCAAAAGAAAAGCAGGTTTATGCCATCCAGATTAAGCTTTGCTTACATATCAAGATGTGGAGAGTGACTTTACCAGACAAAATTGAACAGATACAGTTAAAGCTTTTTCACACTTCTCAATGCCAGATGAATAAATTGGTTTGCAGCAATTTGTGCCTGCAATTTGTCTTTGATGGGCATCACTTTTGTTGCCTATTGCAATGTATGCTTTTCTGAGATCTTTGCAATATTTTGAAGGCCTGTGTTTGAAAATAAGTTTCTTGTGTATAAAAAAATGCAATGTGAAATACATGTTTTAAAGGAGAAAAAAAATGGATGTGTGTGTATTCATTGTTAAAGTATATTCTATACATTCATGCTGCCTTAGTTGATGCACTATGGTGCGAAAGATGTCAGGTACATAGCCTGTCGGCCAGCTATACCACACTTTTTATTGATTATTCTGCCTATGCATAATTTCTCTTGATGGTGTGTACCTTCATGAATTATGTTTTTTATAATTTAACATTTTTAAATACATTTTTGTACTGGAGTGATCTACTCTATGTGGAGACATTTTTTCTATTTTTTCTCATCATCCCTACCTTCATGATTGGCCTTTCGGGGAGTTCGAAGACACAGACAATTTGCACTGGATATCTCGATCGAGAGCTGGGAGTTCGATTGTTCCTTTTGGAGGACCATTTGCTGTGGATTCACTTTGATGCACAATTGACCCACCCTTACGGTGTGTGTGGGTCCACACCTTAGGGCAAGAGTATCCATTATTGTTCTATGATAAGTGCACCTGCTATCTTAGAAGTTTGCTATTGGTGGAATTTGGACGTCAAGTATCACATTTCCATACTACCGCATATATTTGAAGTCCCCTGTATAAGAATTGGATGGGGTTACATGAAGGACTGATTCATTGATGTTGTAGTGTCTTGACATCTCATGAGAATTTTTTTATGTGCATAGCATTTTCCCACTCTCTGCGATTTTCTGTGAACTGCACAGATTATTTTTTATAATTTAATGTTATGCATTTTGTATTTGATATTCATTTGCTTTTTATTAATATTTATTAGTTTCACTACTATTGTTGTGGCTCACTGTTTTCAGTGAGTTTACTCTCACAGATATTTTATCACAATTTTTTTTTATATTTGTCTGGTGTGTATTGTCATTAGTATCTCACATTATTTAGCGCTGCAATTTTAGTTTTTTATGTTTTCACAATTCATCATTGTTGTTGCTGGCTGCTAGACTTTTTACATTATTCTGGTAGCGCAATTATATTTTAATTTTTAATTTTTTGAGCCCTATAAAAGGTTTGTTAAAAATGTATCAGAAATTAAGAAAATCAGTGCAAGACACTTGCCTTTTATTAGTGAATTCAGAAATTACCATATATTTTATAACAGAGTTATTATGCAAATTGTTAGTCCAGGAATGCTAGGTCTTCATGAGCCTGTATTGCAGACAGCATCCTGGCAGTAGGCCCATGTCTTTTGATGAGTGGTATTGTCGAGTATAAAAGAGCAAATAGTTCCTGAAGCCAGTGGAGGACCTTCAATGGGTGATATAAGTGATCCTATCTGGTGAACTAATTCCAGCTATTGCCTTGGGAAATATTTTAAGAGTTGTTTGACCTTTCTCATGAGGTCAGACATTGAGGTGAGCATTCAATTTGCTTGTTTGTGGAAGCACACCCGGCACTTTTGGAGAGTTGGACATTTCTTCACGTGTGTTACTGTGGTGGTGTGATTATATTAAGGTTTATGGACTGTGTATAACGGACTTTTATAATTAGATGCGCTATACTTTTTATTTTGTATATTAGCTATTGAGGGGGTATTGTAGAATCACCTGCACAGTATCTGAGCAAGCAACTATTATTATTATTTTTTTATAGTTTTGTTTTTCGTATATCATTCCAGATTGCACTAATTGTATTTACACTAATTTTGACTTACAGGGGTTATAACCCTCCCTCTATTCAAAATGATAGTTCTACTTTAAACTGTTCGTGGATAGGTTGTTTTATTTTTTGGTCAGCCAGCAGGCTGACCAATCAGTCAGCAGTAGTCAATCAGTAGGTGTCCTCACCTTTGTTGTAGTGTTTAGTGCACATTGAGTTTGACCACTACCCTGTTTCCCTGAAAATAAGACCTAGTGTGATTGTCGGTGATTATGGTGAGTGTGGTGTGAGCTTGTGGGGAAGAGGTAACTCTTTCCTTTTGGTGGCACATTTTTCTTCACTAATAGATGGATTTAAAGACACAGAGAAGATTATTTTTTGGTATATTGTATTATTAATTAATTGGATTAATACATTTATGAGTTATATGTTTGTATGCACATTTAGTGATTAGCATCATTGATCATAGTTTCAGAGAGTACAGTCTTTTTCTATAATTCCATTTAGAGCTTCTTTTAGCTTTAAGATGTGCAGCTCGTATTTTACACTCATAATTAATTTAATAATAGACATTCATTATACGCTTTTTGGAATTGCGCGGGTGTCATTTGAGAGTTGAGATATCTTAGCCTGTACTGATTTTAGTTAATTTTAGAAGGGACATTCCTAACTACAAATAAAATACTGTTATATTTATAAAGAAAAATATGTTTGGTTTGGTAGCGCTCACTAAACTTTTTACAAAGTATATAGAGATGCAATAAAAGGTTTATGAACATGTTTTACACTATGCATAAAAACAAACCCTCCCTACATTTACAATGCCAGCTTGAAGTTTTTTGTGGTATTTGTGGAGGAGGCTCTTTATCTTCTCAGATGGTAAAGCTGTCCATTCCTCTTGGCAAAAAGCCTCCAGTTCCTGTAAATTCTTGGACTGTCTTGCATGAACTGCACGTTTGAGATCTCCCCAGAGTGGCTCAATGATATTGAGGTCAGGAGACTGAGTTGACCACTCCAGAACCTTCACTTTATTCTGCTGTAGCCAATGACAGGTCAACTTGGCCTTGTGTTTTGATCATTGTCAAGTTGGAATTTCCAAGTACATCCCATTCGCAGTTTCCTGGCTCATGAATACAAATGTTCATCCAGTATTTTTTGATAAAATACTGCATTCATCTTGCCATCAATTTTGACCAAATTTTCGGTGCCTTTATAGCTCACACATCCCCAAAACATCAGTGACCCACCTCTGTGTTTCACAGTAGGAATGGTGTACCTTTCAGCATAGACCTTGTTGACTCCTTTGCAAATGTAATGTTTATGGTTGTGGTCAAAAAGCTCAATTTTGGACACATCACTCCAATGCCAGAAGGTTTGAGGCTTGTCTCTGTGTTGTTTGGCATATTGTAAACAGAATACTTTGTGGCATTTGTGTAGTAATGGCTTTTTTCTGGCGACTTGACTATGCAGACCATCTATCTTCAAGTGCCTTCTTATTGCGCATATTGAAACAGCCACACCACATGTTTTCAGAGAGTTCTGTATTTCACCTGAAGTTATTCCTGGGTTTTTCTTTGCATCCCAAGCAATTTTACTAGCAGTTGTGGCTGAAATTTTAGTTGGTCTACCTGACCGTGGTTTGGTTTCAAAAGAACCCCTCATTTTCCACTTCTTAATTAGAGTTTGAACACTGCTAATTGGCACTCAAATCCTTGGATATCTTTGTATATCCCTTTCCTGTTTTATACAGTTCAACTACCCTTTCCCGCAGATCCTTTGACAATTCTTTTGCTTTCCCCATGATTCAGAATCCAGAAACCTCAGTGCAGCACTGGATGAAAGATGCAAGGGTCTGTCAGGAGTCCAGACACTCCTTAACATCTTATACACACACACACAAATTACAAGCAAACAGATTGCAGGTGAGTATGGTTACTTTTAATAGCCATTCAAACCACTTAGGCCGCGTACACACGGACGGACTGTTCGCCCAACTTTGTCCGCTGAACAGTGTTTCAGCGGACAGTCCACTCGTGTGTGGGCTTCAGCGGACAGTTTCAGCGGACAGTCTGACGAACAAAGTTTTTCGGAATTTCCGTAAGACTGTCCGCTGAAACTTGGTTTGAGCGGACAGTCCGCTCGTGTGTAGGCTTGTTCGACAAACTAAGTCTCGCGCATGCTCAGAAAGAATTTACATGGCGAAGGTTGCATTGCAGTGTATTGGACTTCGAATTTCTCGTCCCGTCGTACGTCACGTCATCGCGCAAGTTTTCAGCGGACTGTTCGTTCGTCGTGTGTGGTCAAGTCCGTTCATGCTAATTTTGAACGGACTGTTTGTCAAACTGTTTGACGAACCTAGTTGGGCGGACAGTCCGCCCGTGTGTACGCGGCCTTAGTGTCAACTTGTGTGCATGTTATGAGGCCAAAATCACCAGGGTCATTTGGGCAGCTTTTGGGATTGATTTACTAAAAGCAAATCCACTCTGCACTAAACTTAAGAGCACAACTGTATACTGTATATATAAATTACATAGTTGCATAGTGAGTCTGGTTGAAAAAAGAAACAAGTCCATCCAGTTCAACCCACAGAGGAAAAAAAGAAAGAAAAAACATCATACAATGAAATGGAAAACACAATATACACGATCCTATACCCACAATTGATCCAGAGGAAAGCAAAAAAAACAATAAAGCATGATTAAATTTGCTTCAGCAGGGGAAAAAATGCCTTTTTTGGGGAATAACCTCAAGAGTCAATCGGATTTGTTTTTTATTGAGCTGGCCAGAACCAGCTCTTGAGGGAGTTCATACCACATTTTCACAGCTCTTACTGTCTTTCTACATTTGGAGGTTAAATCCCTTTTCCTCCAGATGTAACTAGTGCCTGCTTGTCCTCTGTAATTACAGAACCTTAAAGTTACTGTAATAACTCTGCACCAAGTTCACTATATGGACCACTTATGTATTATACATGTTGCTGAGTTTATGAGGCAAGACCTTTTCCCCAAAACCCTGGTTGGAGCCTGCAGGTGGGGGCTTATCAGAATGGCAAATAGTACCATAGTACATACTCATTCATGTACAAGTAAAAATGTATTTATTTTCATGTAAAAATGTAAATAAAAACACAGACATGTTTTTTTTCAAGTCCTTTGTTAGAACAAAAAAGTCCCATGATGTAGGTATATCCATCATCAATCATGTCGTCCCACAGTGTTGATCCATGTCAATGATGATGCTGAACACTTAAAATTAAAAAATTACAACCGCTAACACATATCTCTTTCCCTTGTTTTACTCCCATCAAATGACAGGTCTGCGAATGACATTGGCCATATATGTACATGATGTCATGAGTAGGGATGGGTGAGTGGTTCGGCCCGAGCATAAGTTTCGGTGAACTTTCACTGTTTGGACATTTGGCGAACAGCCAAGCAAATGGGTCGTTCAACCATTTGTTCGGACCCTGAACTGACCACAATGCATTGCACCACTGAACAGTGCATTGTAAGCCCTGATTAGCTGAAGCAGTGAAAGCTTCAGCCAATCAGGGCACAGAGCACTGTCAGAGTTATGATTGGACACTGTCAAAATGACTTTATCCAATCATGGCTCATTCCTGCCCCACCGTATGAAAGTAGTCTTTCAATGGCAGCCATTTTCAATGTGATTTCAGCGTGGAGAGAGATAGAACAGGGCTATGTTTGGGGCTGTTATTTACTTAGTGTGCTATACTGTGCTACTTTGCTTCAGTTGTCAGTGTAGAATAATAGTTTAGTGTCAGTCTAGGGATAGTGTGAGTACAGTGAGTAGGAACAGTTCAGATCAGTGTCAGTGTAGTGATGGTTGAACACCATCTATTTGATTGCCAGTTTAACGCCATTTACTTCTGTGTGTGTTACTGCCAGTTTAACGCCATATAGTTCTGTGTCTGTTACTGCCAGTTTAATGCCATATAGTTCTGTGTGTGTTACTGCCAGTTTAATGCCATATAGTTCCGTGTGAGTTAATGCCAGTTTAACGCCATATAGTTCTGTGTGTGTTAATGCCAGTTTAACTCCATGTAGTTCTGTGTGCTTTAATGCCAGTTTAATGCCTTATAGTTTTGTGCGTTACTGCCAGTTTAACGCCATCTAGTTCTGTGTCCGTTACTGCCAGTTTAACGTCATATAGTTGTGTGTGCGTTACTGCCAGTTTAATGCCATATAGTTTTGTGTGTTACTGCCAGTTTAACGCCATATAGTTCTGTGTTCGTTAATACCAGTTTAACGCCATATAGTTTTGAGCTTTAATGCCAGTTTAATGCCATTTACTTCTGTGTGCATTACTGCAAGTTTAATGCCATATAGTTCTGTGCATCACTGTACATTTGGCGCATTATATTGCAGTATACAGTGTATCCGTGGAGTGTGTCTGCTTAGTGAGTACTCAAATTAAAGTGCACCAAACACCTCTTTACACTGATTAAAGTGCATCTACGTACAGATTTCAATTTCCTCTTTACATTTGCTCATAAGCATCGCCCCCTCCCTCCCAATAATGTCTGGGAGGACAAGGAGAGGCAGATGTTCCCCTGGCAGGGGGCCAGCAACAAATGGGTACACAGGCAAAGGTGGATGTAGTGGTCAGTCCTGAGGCAGGGCATCATTTCCTCTGTTTAGTGAGTTAGCCCATGCTATCCTGCCACAGCATGCAGAGAAGGTGGTGGACTGGCTTACTAAACCTTCCTCATCCTCCTCATCCTCTGTCACACAAGAAGAGACATATGTGCAGTCCCCTGCAGTTGACAGAGTGGATAAACTTGCCTCCATGTCCACATCTATTCCTGCCAAAGTCCCAACATCAGTCATTGAGGAGTCAGCTGGGTTATTTGACCACAGCATCAACCACTTGCTCCTTGATGATGCCCAGCCATTACTGGATTCAGATGTTGGTTCTGAGCTTGAGGATGACAGGAAGATGAGCCTAGAGAGGGAGGAACACTGGTAGACAAATTGGCATTCATGTTCCCCAAGCCGCAGCATATTGCTAAGTTGTCTCCAGTGGTAATGATGAAGATGGAGGAGATGGAGATGATGATGAGGTCACCGATGTGACTTGGGTGCCAGATAGAGCAAAGAAGAAAACTTAAGGTGAGGTGGTACAACTCCAAGGAGGCCGACATCAAGAAAAAGTAGAGATCAGCCACCCTATTCCATCACATTCTGCAGCTGTTATCTCCTGGCCCACTCCCCAAAGCTCAGCAGTCTGGGCCTTTTTCAGCACATCTGCAGCAGATCGCACTGTTGCTATCTGCAAACTGTGTCTCAGGCACAATAAACGTGGCAAAAACACTAACCATATACATATCATTGCACTTTTTTGTCTTCTTCAAGAGCACCTCTATAGGGTTATGGCGGGAAGGTGCCCTTGACACCCAAAGAGTAATTTTTCTGCACCTGTTTGGCAGGTGCATATCATTGCAATTTTTTACAGCAAGGCCAATTCTTGCTTTCATCAAGAGTA
Organism: Lithobates pipiens; assembly: GCF_037356315.1. Taxonomy (NCBI): domain Eukaryota; kingdom Metazoa; phylum Chordata; class Amphibia; order Anura; family Ranidae; genus Lithobates; species Lithobates pipiens. Next base: position 48,475,676 of record NW_027507788.1, on the reverse strand, counting down.
CATCTATGGGGTTACCGCGCCACCAACACCCAAAGACCAATTTTTATGCACCTGTCACTTCTATACAAAGTCAAAGTGATACCAGAATGTATCCAAAAAATCTCTAATCTTGTTCCCTGTGCACTACACTGTGGCCTCATCATACACACTGGCTCCACAGCTGTTGCTGAGCAAAATAAAGACAGCTTGCAAGGAAAAAAATCGTTTTTGCTTTATAAATGCAATTATTGCTGCAGCAGATTCTAGACATGATACAAATCTGCCACTTTACAGGGGACCCCAGGCACTATATTGGAAGGAATTTTTCATTTTTAGGAAATAAATGTTTTTTTCAACTTATAAATCAAAAAAATCACTGCTCATTTAAAAATTACATTTTTCACAAACTTTTTTTATATTGATAAATGTCCCCTAGGGCAGAACCCGGACCCCTATAACCATTGTATGCCCAATTATTTGCTTATAAGCCTTCAAAATGGGCACTTTTGATTTTTGACTTTTGGGTCCCATTGACTTTAATAGGTTCATTATTCGGGTCCAAACTTTTGTGGTGTTCAGAAGTTCTGGTGCGAACCGAACAGGGGTCCTTTCGGCCCATGCCCATTTTCCACTTCTTGATTAGAGTTTGAACATTGCAGTTCAACTACCTTTCCACGCATATCCTTTGACAATTCTTTTGCTTTCCCCATGACTCAAAATCCAGAAACTGCCCTTACCGAAGGCTGTATTTGCTTGTGCTAGAGCATATTTTGGAGGTAAAAGTGTATTTATTTGACTGTAAAAAAGATCTTAACCTCCCTGGCGATATGATTATTACAGATTTTAGGTGCTGAAAGAGGTACCATTATTTTGCATGGAAATTTGGCGTTTTATATTGTAGGCCTGTAATTCTTAGGCCGCGTACACACGGGCGGACTGTTCGCCCAACTTAGTTCGTCAAACAATCCGACAAACAGTCCGCTCAAAATTTGCATGAACGGACTTGACCACACACGATGAACGAACAGTCCGCTGAAAACGAACGTGATGACGTGTACAGCACGTACGACGGGACTAGAAAAACAACGTCCTATACACTGCAATGCAACCTTCGGCCGTGTAAACCTTTTCTGAGTATGCGCGATACTTAGTCCGTCCAACTTGCCTACACACGAGTGGACTGTCCGCTGAAACTAAGTTTGGACGGACAAAACCAAGTTTCAGCGGACTGTCTTACGGAAATTCCGAAAAACTTTGTTCGTTAGACTGTCCGCTGAAACTGTCCGCTGAAGCCCACACACGAGCGGACTGTCCGCTGAAACACTGTTCAGCGGACTAAGTTGGGCGAACAGTCCGCCCGTGTGTACGCGGCCTTAGGAATAACTCACTGAAATTTGTCCAAACCAGAGTCTAGTAGACATCTCAGGTATGATAAAGTTTGAAACACAAAATCATAGATCATAATATAATAAATAACTATAAATAATAACAAATACTAATATAATAATCATAATACTTTTTATTCAATACATTTTTGTAAATAATATAATCAAAAACACTGACTTTTTTTTGGCCAAACAAGGGTCAGTAAACGTCCCGGGTATGGAAAATTGTAAAACATGGTACAGCACAAAGTCCGACGTCACAGTCAGGACAGTAGAACCTGGTTTCTTTTCTGATTTTCCTTTCAGTGTCGTCACGCTTAGAGCAGCAAACCACACACGTCCTTATAATGGATTGAGCATTTTTATTTTTTTTTCTGATATTGCTGTATATCATAATGCCGCCACTAGTATACAATTTCTCATATTTTTACAGATAAGAAAACAATATCCCAACCTTTCTTTATAATAAACCACCCCTGAAGAAGGAAAATGCACAATAATGCAATAACTTCCGAAACATGTTGGGTTTCTGCTGACCTTAGTGTTGTGGATGGCACTTTGAAATTGCAAGCTTGGGTTAATTTTTGATACTTTATATATGTTTACTCATTGATCTATTATTGCAATTTATGATTGTTGGATATCTGTATGCTATATGCACTGTTTACTTTTTTATTTTTATTGTGTATATTAATAAAGTTGGCAGTTAATATGCCTTTTAACCACTTGCTTACTGGGCACTTAAACACCCTTCTGTCCAGACCAATTTTCAGCTTTCGGTGCTCTCACACTTTGAATGACAATTACTCAGTCATGCAACACTGTACCCAAATGAATTTTTTGCCCTTTTTTTCCCACAAATAGAGCTTTCTTTTGGTGGTATTTGATCACCTCTGGGGTTTTTATTTTTTGCGCTATAAATGAAAAAAGACCGAAAATTTTGAAAAAAAACGCATATTTCTTTGTTTCTGTGACAGAATTATGCAAATTATACATTTTTCTTCATAAATTTTGGCCACAATTTATAGTGCTACATATCTTTGGTAAAAATAACCCAAATTAGTGGATATTATTTGGTCTTTGTGAAAGTTAGAGAGTCTACAAGCTGTGGTGCTAATCGCACAAAATTGATCACATCTGATGTACTGGTGGACTATCTCGCTTCTTGTGACCCGAACAAGTCAGGAAAGTACAAATACCCCCCAAATGACCCCTTTTTGGAAAGTAGACATTCCAAGGTATTTAGTAAGAGGCATAGTGAGCTTTTTGATGTTGTCATATTTTTCCCACAATTCTTTGCAAAATTAAGATTTTTTAAATTTTTCATTTTTATTTTCTCCACAAAATTGTCATTGTAATAGGTTATTTCTCTCATATGGCATGTGTATACCACAAATGACACCCCCAAAAAATTCTGCTACTCCTCCTGAGTATTACAATACCACATGTGTGGGACTTTTTCACAGCCTGGCCACATAGAGAGGCCCAACATGCAGGTAGCGCCATCATGTGTTCTAGGAACATAAATTACACATCTAACTTGTTGACTATTTATTACACTTTTGAAGCACCAGGACAATGACATGTGACACTGATGACAGATGGCACTGATACGTGGCAATGATGACACTTATACGTGGCACTGATGACAGATGGCACTAATATGTCGCACTGATGACACGTGGCACTTATACGTGGCACTAATACGTGGCACTGAAGATACGTGGCACTGATGACAGATGGCACTAATACGTGGCACTAATACGTGCCACTGATGACAGATGGCACTAATACATGGCACCGATGACGCGTGACACTGATGACAGATGGCACTGATAAGTGGCATTGATGACACGTGATACTGACAACAGATGGCACGTGACACTGACAGGTGGCACTGATGACAAATGGCACTGATACGTGGCACTGATGACAGATGGCACTAATGCGTGGCACTGATGACAGATGGCACTATGTGGCACTGATGACACGTGGCATTGATGACAGATGGCACTTATACGTGGCACTGATGACAGATGGCACTGACAACAAGTGGCACTGGGGGCAGGTGGCACTGGGGGCAGGTAGCACTGGGGTGGATGGCACTGGGGGCAGGTAGCACTGGGGTGGATGGCACTGGGGGCAGGTAGCACTGGGGTGGATGGCACTGGGCGGATGGCACTGGGGCAGGATGGCACTGGGGCAGGATGGCACTGCTGGGGGAGGATGGATGGCGCTGTTGGGGGAGGATGGAGGGCACTGCTGGGGGAGGATTGCACTTTTTTTTTTACTTTTTTTTTTTTTTTTTACAAAGCGAAGCAGAACGGCTGCCGCTGCAGCCGTTCATCTCTCCCCTCTCACACTCTGTGTGAGGAGGGAGAGCGGCGCTGACAGATGATCTCATATGTTTACATATGAGATCATCTCCCATTGGACACGCCGATCACGCTGTAAACGGCCGGTGTGATTGGCCGTTTACAGCGATCTGTGTTTACCTGTCCCCGGGGGACACAGCGAACACAGAACTTCCGTGATGCGCGCCCGCGGCGGCGCGCATTGCGGAAGTAAACAATAGGACGTCCAGGGACGGCCTCCCGGATGAACGCGCCTGCTCTACGGCCGTCATTCGGCTATAGGGCGGGCGCGAGGTGGTTAATTAATTATCTGATTTATATATACTCCTTATTCTGCCATATAAAAAGTCCAAAGGGGCATCTCCCAAATGCAATTGTTGCATATTTTCTATAATGCGATTTAGGATGATAGCAGTCTACTTCACACAAATTAATTTCTCAAATCCATTTTCTCCTTTTCTCTAACTTTCATATAAGCCTTTAAAATTAGCACTGTTAATTTTTCATTTTAATGTCCCATAGACTTTAACGCTGTTCCGGCGGCTTCCAAATTTGCCCCAAACACCGAATATTGTGTGCAGAACATCTTAACAACCAAAGTTAGGCCTGAATTTATGCTCGGTTCGAACCATTCGCCCATCCCTACTCAGTAGAAGAAAACCTCTGATTGGTCAACAAAACACCAGTCACGTTTCTGTTGTAACCGAATTCGTCAACGAAATTTCATATTTCGTATACAATTCAGAAGCATAGAAATTTGTATTTCGGATGCTTCCAAATGTACGAATTTTTGGAAATTCATACAAATTTTTTACTCATACGAGACGAACCGCACATGTCTATTAAAGACCCACCCCACCCTTAGTCCTTCTTCTCTTAGCACCCATATAGCACTGTTACCCACAACAGGGAAAGATCACCTTGACCCTCATAACTTTCACCCTATCTCTCTACTCAGTATCGATGTCAAGCTCCTAGCTAAAATCTTGGCCACAGACTAAATTTCTTTCTTGCATCTCTTCCACAAAGATCAAGTGGGGATTAGCCCAAATAGACAGACTCACAACAACACCCGTGAGGTAACTCACCTAATTCATTTGATACATCATAATAAGCTTCAGTGTATTATTTTAACCTTTGATATTCACAAAGCTTTCCACAATATTTTGTGGCAATACCTCCACTATATATTGCAGATTTGGGCACCACTTTTTGTCTCTGCTCCAATCCATCTGACCATGTGAAATATCTCACCTCTCCAGTCCTTTCCCTATAAAGAGGAGAACCAGCCAGGGCTGCCTCCCTCTCTTATATTGTTTGTGTCTGCTATAAAACTGCTTACATGTCTTATCAGAACTAATACAAATATCTACAGGGTTCCCACAATACACTAGATGGAAAAGAATTGCTCACGCAAAGAGCCTAATACCAAAACGGGCCAGATATACTGTAGTCATTTTTACGGTTGCATAAGAATGACATAAAGAAGATAAAAAATATCTAGATGCCAAGTAGTAAAAACATATGCACCAGTGCACTTACTCAGATGACCGGCAGCTCTGAAGCCAGAAGTGACAGTATGACGTCAGCATATAGGTCTGTCCCAATGCATTTTGTGCCAAAACACATCTTCAGGGAATCAAAACGTGTCAGAGCAGAGCCCAGGCTGCCACCTCTGGTTTTGGAACTGGCAGCCACCTGAGTAAGTGCACTGCTGTATATGTTTTTACTTCTTGGCATATGGATGGTTCTTACCATTTTTATGTGATTCTTATGACTACATTATATCTGGCCCATTCTGGTATTTGGAAAAGACCACAACACTATTAGATAGAAAATAAGCACTTACGCAAGGAGCCAAACATCCTCCAGTGGCAGGCTGCTGCTGTTACAGTCAGAGGACCTCAGGTGGATGGATGGAGCTGCATGTCCATAGAGTGAAAGCTGAGATTGTTAATTCCCAAAGAGTGACTTGCCCTCAGTTGCACATGGTGTCTGCTTTTGGGGATGGTGGAAGCAATACACAGACATTTCTGGAGTTAAAGGACTTTTCCGGGTTTTTTTTATGCATTTTTCACATGTGATTTTAACTTTCATGTTTTTATGCACATGATTTGTAGTGGCGATTTTAATTTATTATTTACTTAATTATTTAATTTGCTGTTGCTTTATTAAGGCACTGCATCTTTATTACTGTTGTATTAAGGTTTTTTGTATGCTTACCTATTGCTACCAGCCATCTATTCATAAAAAATTTTTTAGTGCTGACTTATTACTTTTATCTTATTACTCTCCCTGACTCGACCCGTTACATCCTTGCCCAACCTTTTATGTACCCCACAGTCGTTCGCCAAAATTTCAAACCTTCACATTAATAAGAATAAGCTGGTTGCTCTAAATGTCTCTCCGCCTAACTCTACTCTTGTTTCATTACAGTCTTCTTTCCACTTTACTTGTTGCATCTAGCCACTTTAGCCCTGTACACACTATCAGATTGTCTGCTGAGTTTTTCCTTCAGATTTACCAAAACCATGTAGTAGAAGGGCCTGCCTGATTGCATACACATTGAAACTCCTAAGGTTTGACCTCATATTATATGGTTTTGGTAAATCTGAAGGAAAAACTCAGCAGACAATCTGATAGTGTGTACGGGGCTTTAGAACATATGTGGATCCATCTGATCGCCTGCTATTTGGAACTGCACTCAGCCAACTATATCCATACCATTTGCAGTCTAAAGACTCAAATCAAATCTTGCGGCCTACACCGCTTCACGGAGCCTCCGGGCGGCGCATCCTAGGCCCCATCCCGGCCGGGACGGCTTCATACACCTGGCGCGACCCCTCCAGACAGCCTCTCCTACACCGGACCCCCGCTGGTCGCCGCTCGGATACCTGTGAGGAAGCCCAGGCTCCAGCTGGCAAGGTGAGCTCCGGCGGCCATCTTGCTCCACCCAAGGCCTCTAACAGCTTAATTGCTCTCCCCCCTCTGTGGCCAGATTGCTACCCCATCCAGCGCAGGTATTAATCCCTGCCTCAGCTAAGCATATTAGCCCTCCTGAGTGACTGCCTGCATTCATCAGTCTCACCCTCCTACCCAGCTTCTACCCTCGGCCTGCTCAGCGGCCATCTTGGTACACCCATCTCCTTCTCCTACTACCTGTGGCCTGCACCTGCTGCTATCTGCCCTGGTTTCTGCCCTAGCTAGTGCCCTCTCCCCTTATACAACCCAGAGGGGCAGTGGTGTCTGGATCTTCCCCCCCTGGCTGTTTGGGACTGCTGCGGCCTGCTCTCCTGCTCCACCCCACCCCTCACAGTTGGTTTGTGTTCTCTAACCGACAGCGAACTTTCTTGGGGTCTCATCTTGGGTCCCTCCCTGCTTGACAAACATGTGATCATCCTATATAGGCCTTAGCCGCCTTCCAATGCTCCCGTGCTGCTCACAGTCGCTACACCTCTATGGGAAACACCACATGTAACTAAATATACGCCTAGTCCCAACGCCTCATGGTGAAATACGGGCCGAAACACCTTCCTCAGTCTTTGTCCCCGGATTTGCGGCCCTCACAGACTCTGGATCGATTTTTATGCAGACCGGCCTCTCCAGCTCCTTCTCCAGGTTCTTTCACGTACGCACAAGTGGCCTCCCAAGTACCGGCACAAGACAGTCCACATTCCTTGTCACATAACCACTCAGACGTGATGTCCGCCCCGATCACAGTCGATGTACTTGATGATAAACTGCGAGCTCTCCTTCAAGACTTGACGAGTAATGTTTCTAAGGAAATGGGTAAACTGGCCCATGAATTGCGGGGGGAGCTTGCCCAGATTGGAGAACGGACTGATGTCCTGGAAACCAAATTTGATGACCTGATACAGTATGTCCACGTTTTGGAAGAAGACAACGCCGGTCTGAAACAATCTGTCTCTCAGCTCCAATCCCAACAGGAAGACCTGGAGAATAGGGAACGTCGCCAAAACCTACGGATTAGAGGCGTACCTGAGGCCGTTAGTGAGGGGGAGATCAAACCATACCTACTTAGCCTCTTTAATGTTGTTGCCCCTAAAATCCCGGACATAGACTGGAGAATGGATAGGGCCCACAGATCCCTGGCCCCAAAGCCTCCTGCCGGAGCCAACCCTAGAGACATTATCGTACGCTTTCACTACTACGATAGCAAGGAAGCTTTGACCATGGCCACCCGGAACAAATCCCGTTTGGAATTTAAAGGGGCCAAGATACAAATTTTTAGTGACTTATCCCCTATCACTCTTGCCAAACGTCGTAGCTTCCGCCCTGTGACCGCCCATCTGCAAAATCATCAGTTCCCGTATCGATGGGGGTTCCCCTTCCGCCTCTCTGCTACTAAAGATGGGATTCAATACTCTATGAGAGATCTTCAGGAGAGTGAAGCTTTCATACGTAACCTGGGCCTACCACCGCTGCCAGATGAGGATCCCATACCGCTTCCGACGACGCCCAGACCCTCCTCCATTCCTGCTCGGATTTGGACCCCTGCACACCAGAAGTCGCAGAAATCCTTTTCTACCCCTCAACGTAACCTGCATCCTAGACTCCCTCCCTGATGGAAGCTTCCTTGTGTAGTGTTTGGCTGGCCTTGGCCTCGGCCCCTGTCTCACCATGTTTCCTCTTTAACAAGGGGTGTTTGCAACTTTAGTTACAGGTTATAATTTTTACTGCCCCTGTTTTTTTCTGGTTGTTGGGACTACAATGTTCTGCTCTTATTCCCTGTAACTATTGCTGGAAGGTGGCGGGGTCTCTCCAGATGAGCTGGAACCCCTGATGTGCCTCCTTTTGTTCCACGGCTACGGCTGTGGACTCCTGGGTGGTTTTTACCCCCCAGGCCCTTTTTCTAATAGTAATGTTTTTTTTTCTTCTATTTTTTAGGCCTATTTTTTGGCCTTTTTTTCATTTTTCGTTCAATTTGGACACACTTTTCTACGCTTTATAATCACATTGTTGTTATTATATGCCTTCACCTGCCTTTTACTTCTAGGACACACCACGGGCCCCAGTATCTTCCTGGTTGGTATGGTTATATCCGTTTTTTGTATGTATATTATGGGTATCTTAAGCTTTCACTGTTTTCTACACGATGGCTTTGAGGGTACTGACTTATAATGTTAAGGGCCTGAACTCAATCCATAAGCGCTGGTTGGCTTTGAAGGAGTTCAAGTCCTCAAACGCAGATGTGGTCCTAGTCCAGGAGACCCACTTTCGCCCAGGGGGATCTCTTAAACTTGCAGCCAAACATTTTCCGGTCTCTTTTATTTTCAAAAGATTTTATTGTAGTATAATACAATAACAGATATTGATAACAACCATTGTATATAAGAAACAGAGAGTTGACGGGCCAAAGAAAAATAAGACAAGCAGGAAGTGCCCGGATAGATTGAAAAACATGCGTTACTAACAGAGGAAAGAAAAAGAAAAAGGAGAAGGCCTATGGGCCTGAGGCCCAGTTGCTGTATACTACACATTCCGTATCGCTAGGTCCGGTAGGTCCGGGGGCATCCCGTCCCCTCTCGACACCTCAGTGGGCTGTGTCGAGTGGGGACGCCACGCCAGATAAAACAGTGCAAGGTAAGGTAGAGTGAGAGTGAAATTTAGTCCCAATGCGGTTGTAAAAAGGATCAGGAAGAAGAGAAGGGAAGAGAAACAGGTAAGATAGAGGAGGAAATTGATGGAAATGCTTTAATCGAATAACCTGAGCTGCAGGATAATCAGAGCTAACTTACAAATACTGTATGAGAAATAGTACACTGAACCAGTGACTTTCGCTGCCGGCTCTACTTGGTCTGGGGATGATGGATTACTAGTTAGACAAGCTTAACACATTTTGGGTGTGATAACCAGGAAGACCATTGTTTGTTGAATCTAGATTCTGTCATGTGTACTCTGGAGAAAAGAAATTCCATGCGACAATGAACATTAAGTGTGTTAATGAGCTCAGTTAGGGTTGGAGGGAGGGGGTTTTTCCACGCACGAGCTATGAGCAGGCGCGCTGAGATTAAGACGTGGTGTACCACGGGTAGACAGGAGGAGGGCCAATATTGGGAATCCAGACCAAAGAGAGCCATTCGCGAGGTCAGCTGTTGGGGAGAGTTGGTTAAGGTCTGAACCAGAGAGGAAACTTGTAGCCAAAAGGATCCAATAGCCGGGCAGCTCCACCAGATGTGAAATAAGTCCCCGGTGGAGTTGCAATTTCTCCAGCACTGTGGGGAGTGGGTGGGGAAGATGGTCGCTAACTTTTGCGGTGTATAGTACCACCTATGAAACAGTTTCATGACCGCTTCCCAATGTGTAATGTTTTTGGAGATGGCTAGTGGGGTGCGAAGTACTCGATGCCAATCTTCCATGGGGAAAGAGCAATGTAGCAGGGATTCCCAGTAGAGTATGCTCGAAGATTTTGAGGATGAGGTGGGTCTGGAAAGGAGTTTGTAGATGAAGGATATGCCCTTTAAAACAGTAAGAGGGCGGTTATAGAAATGGAGAAGCTCCTTGGAGGTGGGATCTGGAGTCGTCAAGCTTTGAGAGATGATATGTCGAAGCCTTAAGTAGATATAAAAGTCCTTATGTGAGAGACTAAATTCCGAAATCAGTTGTTGGAAACTTTTTAGATCCGGACCAAGAAACAGGGCTCCAATGGTGTTGATTCCGGCTTCATGCCAGTGCTTAATTGATAAGTCCGGAGAGAGAAGTTGGAGCGCTAGTAAGGGGAGATTGTTCAATGCAGCTCTGTGTATGCCCAGATGATCTTTGCGAATTGCACTCCATTGAGATAGGCAGGCCCTTACTGTGGGAAGGATGGATCGTGTGATCGGAAGAGACAACCAGATTGCAGCTAGGGTCAGTTGTGGGTCAGCTGGGAGAGTTGCTGCTTCGATTTGGTGCCATCTCGTGTTGGGGTCTTGCGACCAAAGTTGTCTCCCCTGGTCTAGTATGATTGCCTTGTAGTACTTTTTAACATCCGGCGAGCCCATCCCTCCTGAGGTAGAGGGAGTGCTTAGAACAGAAGATTTCAAGCGGGGTTTACGTCCTGCCCATATGAACGAATCTAAGGTACGCTGCAGTTTAGCTAGGTCTGCTGAGAGAATCGGAAGCGGGAGGGTCCGAAAGAAATAAAGAACATGTGGAAGGAGAAACATTTTGGTTAGGGCTATCCTACCAGCCCATGAAGCTTTCAAGGAGGTCATATTTGAGGATAAATTGTTCAGTTTCGTGAATAAAGAGACAAGATTACTTCGTAACAAACCAGAGGAGGGAGAGACCAATTGAATGCCTAGATATTGCAGGGATGAGCCGGGGGCCCAGGAGAAGGGTGCTATTTTAGTAATTTCTGCTTTGAGCGCTGGCGAAATCTCTATGCCAAGCATGGCTGATTTTGAGTGGTTTAATTTGTAAAGGGAAGCTTCACTAAATTTATGGAGGACGTCAGTCAGGGTAGGAAGGGATTTCACTGGATCGGAGACAGCAATGATGACATCGTCTGCATAGAGACCTATCTTATGACAGGTATCTTTCACATTAATACCATGTATATGGGGGTGCGCACGGATGGACTGCGCCAGAGGCTCCATGACTAAAGCGAAAATCAAAGGTGAGAGTGGGCAGCCCTGACGTGTACCATTAGTGATTCTAATGGGATTTGAGAGAATGCCGGAAGTGCGGACCCTCGCAGTAGGTGAGGTATATAGCCCTAGAATAGCTTTTAAGAACTCGCCCTCTATGCCAAATTTCCGGAGAACTGCCTCAAGATAACCCCAATGGACTCTGTCGAACGCCTTCTCTGCATCCAGTGATATCAGCAGAGAAGGCGCTCGACTGTGCTCTGCCCAGTGGATAAGGTCTACAAACCTGCGGGTGCCATCTGAGGCTTGGCGGCGGGGAATAAAGCCCACCTGGTCCGGGTGTATGAGGGAAGTCATGTGTTGTGAAAGTCTGGTGGCAAGAAGCTTGGCATACATTTTTAGATCGGTGTTAAGTAGTGAGATAGGGCGATAGTTAGCCGGGTCATACGAGGCCTTCCCTGGTTTATGTATGGTGGAGATGGTTGCTTCTAGGGATTCTGAGGGGATCTCCCCTGTGGCCAGCTTGTGATTAAAGGAGTTGCATAAATGCGGGGTCAGTTCATCTACAAACGTCTTATAATATTCGTTTCCAAAACCGTCTGGACCCGGGGCTTTATGAAGGGGGAGATTTTTAATTGTGTTTTTAATTTCCAGCTGTGAGAAAGGTAAGGCTAGGTCAGCAGCTTGAGAAGGGGAGAGGGAGGGGAGGGCAACGTTGGAGAGAAATGTCTGGATATTCTCTGTCGTGGGCTGCGTATCCGTCGTGGAGTCTTTTAAGTTATACAAATGTTGATAAAATGCGCAAAAGCAGTTGGCTATGTCTCTGGGATTAGTCAGTCTGTTGCCTTTAGAATCTATTAGGTGGGAGATTGTGGATTGGGCAGTCCTGTGTTTGTATTGTTGGGCTAGAGCTTTCCCTGATTTGTTACCCTGAGAGTACCAAGTTAGTTTAAGTTTTCGGAGATAGAATTCATGTTTATTCTGAAGATAAGTACTCAATTCAGATCTCAGTTTGCTGAGTTCTGCGTGCGTGGAGGCAGAGGGCGATTTCATATTACTGTTCTCTAGAGATTTTATCTTATCTAGATAAGTGTTAAGGGTCGCTGAGTGCTTTTTCTTCTCCTGAGCCCCTAGTCGTAGCAGAATTCCCCGTAGAACTGCTTTGTGTGCGTTCCAGCACGTGGTGGGCTTGGGGACAGAGTGCTGGTTTACATCGAAATAATCTTTTATGGCAGTCTTGACCTGTTCCCTAATGTCCTTGGTGCTGATCAAGTTGGGATTTAGTCGCCAAATTGTGAATGGGGAGGTAGGAGGGGAGAGATTGAGAACCATAGAGATGGGGGCATGATCAGACCACAATATTACACCAATTTTAGTGGATGCAACTGCTTGCAGTAGCACTTTGGATGTCAGGAACAGGTCAATCCTGGAATATGACCTCTGAGCAGTGGAATAAAACGTATAGTCTCTTTCAGTACCATGTTGACACCTCCAGGGGTCATAAAATTCTTTCAGATGTAAAAAGGAGGAGAGGGTAGAGGACCTTCTCCTTTGGGGGGATGAGGAGTCCAATGCGTGATCTGGTACCGCATTGAAATCTCCACATAAAATGATTTGATCTTTCGGGTAGTGTTGTATTTTGGCGAGAATGGACTTAAGAAAGGGCTTTAGGTGAGTGTTGGGAGCATAGATGTTCACAATCACCATGGGTTTGTTATTGAAAGAAGCGGAAAGGATCAAGAACCTCCCTTCGGGGTCTTGCTCTACATTGGAAACTGTAAGTGCCACCGTAGAGCGCACTGCAATCAGAACAACAAGAACTTTTTTATCTGTGCGGGAATGAAAGATATGTGGGTAGCGTTTATTGGTACATTGTGGTGGGTTCCGGGAAGAGAGATGGGTCTCCTGTATGCATAAGATATCAGAATGAGAAGTCGCAGCTTCCCTCCATAAGAGGGAGCGCTTGAAAGGACTATTCAGTCCCTTAACATTAAGTGACGTGATTGTAAGGGACATTAGCAGATAGGGTCAGTTGTCAAGATGGTACTGGAATTGACGGACCTTTACAACAGAACTGAGTACAAATACTAACTCTGCGAGGAGAGAATGAACACAACAACCGTTGATTGTAAGTCAAGGTGTACAAGTAACCAAACAGTAACTTTAAAAAAGAAAAAAAATACAAAAACGAAGTTGCAATAAATCAAACAAACAGTAGTAATGTGCCTATATCTATGACCGGGAGATATAGAGACGTGAGCCAAGGATCCAATTGGTTCCTGAAGGAACAGAAGGTGGCTTTGGATAAGGTACGCTGGTAGATATGGGAAGAGAATAATGCCGTCTGCTTAGCACACAGTGGCAGTTCGGCGTGTGGGGGTTCAAAAGGGGAGAGAGAAACAGTCATCCACTTTAACCTGAGAAGTCAAGCGCCTTGCCAAAAGGGGGGGTTGCCCAAGGGGGCGGCCCCCTATGTTTGGAGGTTCAGGATTTAGGTTTCGTATCCCATCTATAGGGGATCTTTGCAGATCTAGTGTTCAGAGGCGGAGCCGGGAGAGCATGAGGGGCAATGCCCCAGTTGTGTAGTTGTTTGAAACCGTCCTTGGGGGTCAGAAATGCGACTTGTTGTTGCTGGTAGTTTACAAGAAGCTTGGTGGGGAAACCCAATTTGTATGCGATTTTATGTTCTATTAGTATCGCAGTGATTTGAGAGAAGGCCTTGCGTGCCTGTGAGGTGGCGGCTGAGATATCATTGTATAGCTGAATCTTAGCGAAAGGATCAGGGAGGTTGCGTATGGTTCTTGCGGCCCTCATAATCTGCTCCTTAGTGTTAAAGAAGTGTATCCTAGCCAGGATATCTCTGGGTACTGTGTCTGGGAGGTGCTGCGGCTTATGGATTCTGTGTGCTCTGTCAATAAGGAGTTCCTGCGGTGTAAGAGCCGGTATAAGCTTGTGAAACAGCTGGTGCAAGTAGGGGACAATATCGGGGGGTGATACAGTCTCTGGGACTCCCCTGATCTTGATATTATTCCGCCTTGAGCGGTCTTCGAGGTCTGCGACTTTAAGACGCAGTTGGTGAATCGCAGAAGTATGTTCATCCTGAATGTCAACTACAGTGTTGTGAGAGCTAGTAGCAGCAGAGAGATGGTGCTCTATATGATCTATGCGTTCTTCCATGTCTTCCATTCTGTCCATCAAATGGTTAATGGAGGATCTGAGCTCCTTCTGCATGTCAGCTTGTAGTGAAAGAAGCATGGCTTTCAATGTATGTTCAGATGCAGTGCTGTAAGCGGCCAGTGAGGAGCTAGTGTCAGTCAGCGCTGCTGTGGAACTACAAGTGCCAGCGCCATATTGCTTCTTCATTAATGGAGGCTTAGAGGGAGAGTGTGCTGGGGAGATTGCTGCTCTCTTACCTCTGTCAGCCGGTGACATGGAGGGCGAACGCTGCCACTCTCCAGAGTCCTCCATGTCAGAGAGATGATCCTCTGTGGGTGCAGGTGCTGCCGAGGCCGCTGGTTTCTGCTGAGGAGTGAGGCCTTCGTCCCGAACGGCGCCATCTTGGGCCTGCGCGCCGGCCGGCTTCATGTAGAAGTCTGTGAGCTTCTTCGCTCTGTGGACGGCGGATCTGCCTCGGGTCATGTCCCCGGAGGTGCGGGGTGATCCCTGGAGTTCCGTGGAAGGAATCCCGATGGCGGATGGCGCTGGATGCTGTGTGTAGCTGAGTGGATGAGAGGAGCTCAGCACTTATGCGGCCATTCCGGTCAGCGGCCAAGCCACGCCCCTCATTTTCCGGTCTCTTTTATGGCCTCTGACCCCTCTGGTAAAGCAGGGGTGGCAATACTGATTAAAAAGACATGCCCGCTACGGGTTAAGTCCTCATTTATTGATCCGCAGAGTAGATACATCCTCCTGGACTGTGACTACTTCTCTCGCTCTCTTACTGTTATTAATGTCTATGTTCCCAACTCGGGCCACATTCACTTCCTTACTGAGGTCTTGTACAAACTGGGCACCTATGCTCAGCCATTCATGATCCTTGGCGGGGACTTCAATATGGCCATGTCTGCTAGGAAGGATAGGCAGACCCTGTTTTCAGACAATCCCTCCTTAAAAACGGAACGTCAATCTACTGCGTTTCGCAAGCTCATTAGATCCCATAACTTTTTAGACATCTGGAGGATTAAACACCCTACGCATCGGCAATTCTCCTTCTACTCTCCCCCACACAAGATGTACTCCAGATTGGACTACATCTTTGTTACGGCGCCTCTTCTAACGTCGGCAGTGGCCTCGGAGTTAAATCCCATAACGTGGTCTGATCATGCATCGGTCCAGCTTGACCTCGCCCTCACCCTCTCTACACCTAAGACCTGCCACTGGAGATTCAACGGGTTTCTCCTCCGTGATCCGGCTACAGAAGCCCATTTATCCCACGGTCTAGCCGAATTTTTTCAACTTAATGAAGGGTCCGTGCGCGACGTGTCCACCCTTTAGGAGGCCCACAAGGCCGTTTTTAGAGGATTGTGTATCTCGGCTGGCTCCCGCCTCAAGCGAGACTCCGCTGCGCAGAGACTAGACCTCCTTTCGCAACTGCAAAAAGCTGAAGCTCTGCTTTTGTCCTCCCCATCGGTGCCACGTCTTCGCACAGTGACCTCTATCCGCGAACGGTTAAAATCCTTAAATATGCACAAGTGCTCTAAAGCTCTGCTTTGGGCTAAACAGAGGTTCTATGAATTTGCCAACAAGCCTCATAGGATGTTAGTGAACAAGCTAAAGCCCCGTCCATTTCACTCCTATCCTGATCTCCTGCTACAGTCGGACGGCACTCCGACTTACTGCCCCTTGATGATGTCTAAAGTATTTGGTGCCTTTTACAAAAAATTATATAACTGCCTAGCTTCAGACCCTAACCATGTGTTCTCCCAAGATAGCTTTGATGATTTCTGCGCTTCCTTGAAATTGCCAGTGCTGTCTTCCCCACAAGTGGATACCCTGAATGCCCCTGTTACACCAGAGGAATTGGCTGTGGCTATAAAAGACCTCCCGTCCCATAAGTCCCTGGGCCCCGACGGGTTTCCTTATGTTTATTATAAGACTTTTCTCCCGACGCTGAGCCCTCATCTGCTTAATCTCTTTACCTCCCTACAGAAGGGCATTATACCGCATTCTCAGTTTCTACATGCACACATCACAGTTATCCCGAAAACCGGGTAAGTCCCCTACCCTACCAGATAATTACAGACCCATAGCCTTACTTAACTCCGACTATAAAATTTTCACCAAAATCTTGGCTAATAGGCTTTCCTTATTGATCCCTGCCCTGGTTCACAACGACCAGGTGGGATTTGTACTGGGCAGACGGGCTGGGGATAACACCAGGCGTACCATTGACCTCATAGATTTACTCGATAAAACGTCTCGCCCGGCTATCGTTTTGAGTTTAGACGCACAAAAAGCCTTTGACAGGCTGGGATGGCCATACATGTTTGCTACGCTCCAGCGTTTTGGCCTTTCTGGTTCTTTCCTGTCAGCCCTGCAAGCCTTATACTCATTCCCCACATCCCAAGTCCAATTGGCATCTTACAGATCCCCGCTCTTCACACATAGTAATGGTACCAGACAGGGATGCCCCCTATCCCCCTTGTTGTTTATACTATGCCTAGAACCCTTGGCCGCAGCTATACGGAAGGATTCGGACATAAGTGGAATTTCCCTCAGACTGAAAGAATACAAGCTGTCTCTTTTTGCAGACGACATACTCCTCACCCTGACGAAGCCTCTAACCTCCCTTCCCAAACTTCACGCTCTTTTAGATTCATTTGGTAGACTCTCGGGTTATAGGGTTAATACGACTAAAACCGAAGCGCTCTCTATTCATATTCCCCCCACGCTTCAAGCTTCCTTGGAATCCACATACCCCTATCGTTGGTGCCCCGTTTCCCTCAAATACCTCGGCATTAACCTGACCGCCAAGTACAGCTCCCTCTATGAAGCTAACTATATATCTTTAATAGCGGAAATGCACAGACTGCTCAGAAGTTGGTCGTCGTGTCCCCTATCTCTTCTGAGCAGGATTAACGTATTGAAAATGGCCATACTCCCTAAGTTTTTATATCTTTTTGAAACATTACCAGTTGCTATCTTTATGCCTCAGCTTAGGAATATTCAGCGAGCCTTTGCTAAATTTATATGGGGGAATAAATTGCATAGGATAGCCCAAACAGTGGTTTTTGCTCCACGGTCCCATGGAGGACTGGGAGCCCCCGATATAGTGAAGTACTACTATGCAGCACACCTTCTGGCGGCTGTCTCCTGGTCGTCGTATTTTGCTACCAGTAGATGGTCAGAGCTAGAAATGAGTGTGGTCACTCCTGTCCATCCCTGCTCCATGCTGTGGTCTGATCTGACCTCCTCTATGGCTCAGATTAGGCGCATATGCCTTGGACCGATGCTTTTTACTCTCTCCATATGGAAACAGTGTCACAAACGGTTCTCTCTCTCTTCTCCATGCTCACCCCTGTTGAATGTCATTTTTAATCCAGATATGCCTGACAGCCTCTCGGTGAAGAATATGTTTCCTTGGTATAGGTCTGGCGTCTTCCAACTTTGCCATCTGGTGCATCCGGTATCTTGTAAACTCCTATCCTTTCCTGAGCTTTAGGATAAATATGACATTCCAGAGCGACTCTTTTTTTCATACATTCAATTTAAACATTATTTCCACTCCAGATCTCCTGCCCTGACTTTGGCCAACCCTAACACCTTTGAAACTTTGTGCTCCCAAGGTCCATGCCAGAAAGGACTTATATCCTCTATATATAGTGTCCTCCACAATTCAACCTCACCCACCATGGAAACACATCTTTACATGAGGAGATGGGCTACAATTTTACCGTCCCCCTTAACCATTTCTCAATGGCAGGACATTTGGACTTCTACTTCTAAAGTCTCCAGATGTGTGGAGCAGAGAGAGACGGCCTATAAGATACTAATGTTTTGGTATAAGACCCCTGAAATGTTACATAAATATGATCATTCCATATCTAAACTGTGTTGGAGATGCCTCAGAGATGAGGGCACCCATTACCATATTTTCTGGAGCTGCCCTTTGATTATACCTTGTTGGTCTATGGTCCAATCTCTACTACAATCTGTTTTAGAGGTAGATATCCCGTTAGACCCTAAACACTATTTGTTAGGCCTACCTATCGCGGAGTTATCTAAGCACGCCAAGAAGCTGACAGCCTATATTCTCCTAGCTGCCAAGAGAGTGATCCCTGCTCTTTGGCTGTCCCCCTCCCCCCCGTCCCAGCCGCAGCTAATTTCTGCCATTGCGTACATACGCAGGATAGAACGTATGACTGCACTGGTACAAGACTCTCTACTAGACATGTGCAAAAGGAAAAAATTTGTTTAGTTTTGTTTCGTTTTAATTCGTTAATTCCTTAATTTCGTTTAGTTATATTCGTTAACTTCCTTAAATTCGTTTTCGGATTTCGTTTAGTTTTCTACCGAATTCGAAAAATCGGCCACATTCGAAAATATTTCAACCAAATTCGAAAATATTTCTACCGGATTCGAAATGATTTCAACATGATTCGACATTATTTCAACCACATTCGAAAATATTTTGTGACCCGACTTTAGGGCCATGTATCTCGGGGTAACTTGGTGCTAGAAACTCCAAATTTGGATATGTTGTAGTGCTAGTACTATTGTGTTTGCATACCAAATTTGGGGTTTCTAGCTATAAGTGACCCCGAGATATGTGACCCCAAAATCGGGTCGCAAAATGTCATTCTCTGCTCTAATAACTAATAACATTTTGCGACCCAATTTTGGGGCCACATATCTCGGGGTCACTTATAGCTAGAAACACCAAATTTGGTATGCAAACACAATAATACTAGCACTACAACATATCCAAATTTGAAGTGTCTAGCACCAAGTGACCCCGAGATACGTGGCCTTAAAGTCGGGTCACAAAATATTTTCGAATGCGGTTGAAATAATGTTGAATCATGTTGAAATCATTTCGAATGCATTTTAAATAATGTCGAATCATGTTGAAATAATTTCGAATGGATTCGAAATGATTTCAACATGATTCAACATTATTTCAACCACATTCGAAAATATTTTGTGACTCGAATTTAGGGCCATGTATCTCGGGGTCACTTAGCGCTAGACACTTCAAATTTGGATATGTTGTAGTGCTAGTATTATTGTATTTGCATACCAAATTTGGTGTTTCTAGCTATAAGTGACCCCGAGATATGTGGCCCTAAAATCGGGTCGCAAAATGTTATTCTCTGCTCTAATAACTAATAACATTTTGCGACCCGATTTTGGGGTCACATATCTCGGGGTCACTTATAGCTAGAAACCCCAAATTTGGTATGCAAACACAATAATACTAGCACTACAACATATCCAAATTTGAAGTGTCTAGCACCAAGTGACTCCGAGATACATGGCCCTAAATTCGGGTCACAAAATATTTTCGAATGTGGTTGAAATAATGTCGAATCATGTTGAAATCATTTCGAATGCAGTTGAAATAATTTCGAATCGCGTCGAATTCATTCGAATTCATTCGTTATATTTCTTTCGTATTCGTTGTAATTTGTTATTTTTTATTCGGACATTCGGATGCATCCGAATGTCCGAAAGATGCAAAATTCGGCCGAATTTCGATTCGTTACAAAACGAATTGCACAAGCCTACTCTCTACCTAAGTTTTCTAAAATATGGGACAGGTGGGACAATTCCACGTTTAACCCTGAGACGACACCTTAATTTATGGCCTTTTACTCTCGGAAATGTTTTTCTCAGGTTTGAACTGGGGATTCATACTCCACGACCCTTCCCGCAAATATAAATACGTCTCTTGGTCTATTTACATATCCTTATTGGCAGATTCGTGGTGTGTCCTTTTCCCCTTACCTTTTGACATGCTGTATTAAACTGTTAACGTTTTATACCCCGCCTGCGGCGGTTTTCTTTGTTGCTGTTACATTGTCAATTTTGATTATTTGTATCGGAATGTACAAATTCATCTGTTGTACAAAAACCTTTTTCTCAATAAATATACATTTAAATAAAAAAAATAAAAAAAGACTCAAATCAATTCAGTTAAAATGATATATATATACCTCTTTCGCACCCTGCTCCTCCCAGTTCCTTAATTTGCCCTAAAGTCCTTCCAGAACCAGGTGTTGTATTTATTTTTTTTGCCATTCTCACAGGCCATGTATTTTAAGGACAACCATGTACATTCACAGATGCCAGGGCAGCCTAGGGGTTCCCAACTTCCCTAAGTATTACCAAACAGATCAGATTGCCCTTAATGTCGCTAAAGCAGCTCTCATATGGGTGGAACTGGAATTCACTTCTTGTGGCTGAATCATTTTACAATCCCTTCTCTGGATTCCTTTTCATATGCAGCCACCAACGCTCAGCACATTACACACCTTACGCATATGGGATAGTCTTTTTCCACCAGAATTGGAGTGTCAAGTGGCCTTCTTTTGGTGTATTCAACAGGGTCTAACTTTGGCCTCTTCACTTATAGAAAAGGAAAAAAGTCCTCAGAGAAAGCTTTCAAGCACCCTCCCATTGAATTATTCAGATATACCAAATCTTGCTACGGAGTTGCTTTCCTCATATGTGACACAAGTCTCTCCCCTCTCTTGGCTGTCTTTGAACACATTTGCTGTCATACTTCTGATTTCTGATTGCCAATTTCTCATTTCTATACTTTACTCACATCTTAAGGTAGGAGGTAAGTATAAAATCTCATAAAATGGAGAAGAAATGGTCCTGCACTTGGTCCACCAATGCAACTTGCACTATTAAAGTGGCTGTAAACCCTTACAAACCACTTTGACCTACATGTAAGCCTAGATTAAGGCTTATCTGTAGGTCCAAGAAATATCTCCTTAACCCTCTACAGTTTAGGAGTTATTTACAAAAAGACAGGCACCACTGTCTACGGCACATGCACCATAGACAGAGGTGCGCAGGTGCACTCAGCACGTCACAGATCACGGCGATATGCCGCTCATGTAGGCTCCCGTGCGCATGCGCGGGAGTGACGTCATTGCAGCTCTGGCGAACCACAGTGCCAGAGCAACGAGACCCGGAAGTCACTCCGAGATACATGGCAGCGGGGAAGATAAAGGAGGAGGACCGCTTTGGGGGCTTCGTTCTCAAGTTAGTTATTCATAATGAGCTAGTATGCTATGCATACTAGCTCATTATGCCTTTGCCTTGCAGGTTGCATTTAAAAAAAAAATAGCCTTTACTTCCTCTTTAATGTTACAACTCTTGAGTTACAACTTTCGATTCAGCATATAAGGTCTTAACCAGGTGATATATGGTACCAACCAGACTCGCTCAAATAATACTTGGCCATTCTGGTTTATGCTTTAGGGCAGAAATATGCAATTAGTGGACATCCAGCTGTTGCAGAACTACAACTCCCATGAGGCACAGCAAGACTCTGATATCTACAAGCATGACAACCAGAGGCAGAGGCATGATAGGACCTGTAGTTTTGCAACAGCTGGAGGTCCACTAAATTGCATATCCCTGTTTTAGAGGCTGCCAAACAGTGGGGGATGTCCTCCATAAGCTGTGGACCTGCCCAATGCTAGGTTGTTTTTGGTCCAAAGGGTTTGTCCTCCTCTACAAATGATTTGAGGTTCAGTTATCCAAAGATCCAAGGTTCACTCCATTACTACTACATTTTAAAACTGCAAATCTCGCTAAAATTCAGTTCAGACTGGCACATTATGTACTCTTAGCCTCCAAATCAACAATCCATCAAGCATTGAAGAAGCAGCTTGCTTATTTCCCTGATGTTGAAACCATGCTAGATGGCTTTACTCTCTCTCCTGCCTCTTTTCTTCTTTCCATCTTCTCTTTTCACAGTCCTTTCTTGGTTGACTGTTGTGGTCTAATCTGTCCATACATGTGATGTGACATAGCATTGAAATCCTTTGCATTGATTTGATCTCTTTTGAACTGGTCCAGGGTGAGCTCTAGAAACAACATCACATCTTTACATTTTGTTCTATTGTGTTTATCGGACATATTTTTGCCAAAATGTTGATCAGTGTAGTATCGTTTGTTCTCTTCTTGTACACACAACACAGATTGTTTGATCTGTATAACTTGTATAAATCAATAAATATAGAAAACAAAATAATTATCCACAAACTGGAGGTAATTAAGACCAACTGTAAGTTGGCATACAATTACAATTACAGCGCTTGTCTCTGTAAGCTGTGTATTAGGTAACATATTTGGTGCCCCTAGCTCCTGGACTCTTCACTTGTCACTGAGTGTTAAGGACACCGTTGGCTTTACAGCTGATAACCTCCTAACAAGTGATGCTGATAGCTGGCAGAGGGTAATGGGGAAGCTAAACTCCACTCCAAACCCCCCTTGTGATGAACAGCAGGCAGTGAGCAGATTCTACAGCCAATAGAAGGATGTTGACTGACTATGGTTTCACCCACTGCCTGCTGTCACTCACAAGGCAAGCTGACCAGTCTGGAACTAGTGTCTCAGCGTCCCCATCCAGCATCCCATACATCCAAAAATACTCACCTGCTCTGTGTGAGAGCTGGCGGGAGGGGGCTTACCCACACCAGTTGTCTGTATGGCACAATGAAATATGGAATACTAAAAAGTGTCATAGATATTCTTGATGAATTTCCCTGAGTGCATCGGGACATTTTTAGCAATGGCCATCAGCATCTAACTTTCCCTGTAAACACTCTGTCAGTAAGTAATTCAAATGGGGAACCACCAGCAGGATTCTAGATAATAGCTGGATTGTGCTTAAAGAGGTAAGGACTTTGGTGTGTTTATCCTTCATGCTGAAAAATGCTTACTGTTTATTTGTAGTTGTGAAGTATTTAGTGTATACAATTAATATCACCCTGAACTGAAAGTTTCAAAAAATATGGGTATATTAATTCAATTGTCACAATGCTCTACATTACCTTTTATCTCTCATATACTTTTCCACATTTGTAATGTTACGAGTATTAGGATTTTCCCTCACCAATATACAAAAAATTGTTATACTGTGGAAGTTTTTTTTATTATTTGTCATATTGTTTATACATTACAAAAAATAAAAAATAAAATTAAAAGTTAATTGATTATTCATTTTCCTTGCTGTGAAATTCCTAAAAATCACAAGTGGAAACAATTGCCTTCAGAAGTTACATTAGAATAAATCTGTGCATCGGCAATTAAACTGTCTCATGAACCAAAATAAATACAGCTGTTTCTAGAAAACTCCAGGGTTTGTAAGAAAACATATTTAAACAAACAGCACTAAGAGCTATAAAACAGATCAAGGAGCTATCAAATTCAAAACATGCCTGGGGTAAAGTTCTAGTATGTGCCAGTCAGGGTTGGGTTCTAACAAAATATTCCAACTTTTGAACACCATCCTAGGCAACAATTCTCTTATTATGAGGACATCCAGCATTTTGGTCACTATTGCAAATAGAAGGGCAAATCTTGATAATGGGGACATAGACAACAATAAAACATATATCTAATCCACACATAATAATAATTATATTAACAACTTTATAAAAAATGTAAACCTTTCTCTCTCTCTATCCAAAACTAAAAAAAGCTTTTGCCTAGTGACACACTTTAAGTCTGTTATTAAATAATGGAAAGTGGGGGAGTGTGGCTTAACCTGAAGGAATATGGATGTGTTCTGAGGGAACTCTGTGTTCACAATGGCCTTGCTAGCTCACAATTTCCACTCAACATGACAAAATGGAAAAAAGTGCAAAGGAGATTCCTCCCTACAAAACCCTATGCGCCCTAGCTAACTCAGCCTCCAAGAATTCCTCAAAACTTTTAAACACTCAGCTCCACACCTTGGCTCGTCTAACTCTATCCAAGATGGCTCCAAGAGAAATGAGAGGAGAAATGAGCAAGGAGACTCCAATCAGACAAACAAGGAGATGATAAGCAGAATTCAAAACAACAATTAGCTACTTACTTTAGCCAACATGTACCACATAGAGACCAATATAAAACTCATCTTCTCAACAATGATTATGAACCTGAAAGCCAATTTATTTACCATCACTAAACAGCTAGATGACTCAGTAAACATGCGCCTGAGATAAGACAGAGAAATAGTTAAACTGGAAAGGGTAGCAGAATCTCATGCTTCACACTTACCAATAGTGAATACACTTAATAATTGCCAAATTGAGGATTCTGATAAAAGGTTAAGATGCCTACCAAAAACAGTCACACCTAACCAATGAACACCTGATTTGCTTTCTATATTTATCAAACCTTCTGGAGAGACCAGATGAGCCCCCCCATTGAGTTTGACAAGACACAGAAGGCAATCAAATCTAGAGGACCAAAAGGCTCTCATCAAGAGGTAAACAAATGTGTTACATTAAAACTTAGATATTATTATTTTTTAAGATCTTTCCCCCTCACTTTACACAACCGGTAAGCTGTAAAACTGCTACTAAATGTCCTAAGAAAAAGAAAAATATAATATAGATGGCAGTTCCCCCTCATCTTGAATGTCATTCACAATGGCTTTCAACATACCGTGAAAACCCCTGACAACCTGCCTAACTTTTGTTCAAAGCTGGGGTTACCTCTGATCCAGAATGGTAAATAGATTTCCTGACACCTTTTCCTCCAGAGGCCAATTAATGCTTTCCCAAAACATCATCAGAGAAACCTCCACCTAAAAGCCTTTGAAACAATGGGAGACCTCAACAAGAAGAAGATCTGGGAGCCTCATCTCCATAGGCTTCTAACTTTTAACACAGTTCAAGACCCAAATATAATTCTAGCTATATACCATAATTCCAAATATATATTCATTCACACTAATTAGTGTGTACCCCTGTTGGAAGCATTCCTTAATCTAATATCTAACATCTCAGTATGTATGAATGGATTGATCTAAAAGAATCATTGAGTTGTTAGATTTGTATTTGTTCTAGAATGGAAAAAGTAAAATAAATAGAATTTATAGTGTAGATGGCTATGTGTGTAACACTCCCTATCTCCCACACTCATGGAATTTGTCAGTGTAACTAAATGTTGGAAAAAGAGTCTCTTTTCAGTTGAGAGTCAAATTTCTTCCTTTCTGTATGCAGGTAGAACTACTGGACCCAGCCCTCCATGAGGTGGGGGATGGAGAGCCTTAAAACTGCTTGAATTAGGATAACAAAGGGACTTTTTAAAAACTCACTCACACACTCATTCGGACATGATGAGCTAGACAGAGACATTTACACACACACATACATTTCATTACACACACACACACACACACACACACATTTTTTATCTCAAGAACAAAACTATACTTTTTACATTGTATTACCTTCTGTTTTTAACCACTTGGCGCCCATACTACGTCTATTGACATCATGGGCTTTCAGTGGTTATATCTAAATGATGCCTGAGGCCACAGACATCATTCAGATATTGCCGTTTTCAGCCGGCGATTCCCTGCACCATAAGAACGATCATAGTGGCTGTTCCGCCGCTTGATCGTTCTTACCCCTCCCGCCGCCCTCCGGTGCTTCTACCGACTCACCGTTTCCATGAGTTGGTCACAGGATCCGCCGGCCCCAGCAAGCTACCATAGAGATTTCCGGCGGACCAGACCGGAGTCTCTATGATCGTTCGGAGGCCGGGCGCGATGTTATGACGTCACGCCCGGCCTCTGTATTCAAATTAACGGCGCCGATCTGGCTAGGAAGCAAGGATCGTTTTTTTTTTGTTTTTTTTTTATTCTTCCCAGCCTAGAGGTGAGATATGGGGTCTTATTGACCCCATATCTCACTGTAAATATGTCCGATCGTGCCATATTCCTATTACAAGGGATGTTTACATTCCTTGTAATAGGAATAAAAGTCATCAATTATTTTTTTTAAGTGTAAAACTAAAAAAATAAAAATAAAATTAACAATAAAAAAAATTTTTTAAAGCTCCCCTGTCCCCGTGAGCTCGCACACAGAAGCGAACGCATACGTAAGAGCCCGCCCACATATGAAAACGGTGTTCAAACCACACATGTGAGGTATCGCCACGAACGTTAGAGCGAGAGCAATAATTCTAGCCCTAGACCTCCTGCGTAACCCAAAATATGTAACCAGTAAAAAAATTGAAAACGTCGCCTATGGGTATTTTGAAATACCAAAGTTTGGCGCCATTCCACGAGCGCGTGCAATTTTGAAGCGTGACATGTTGGGTATCTATTTACTCGGCGTATCCTCCTCTTTTACATTATGTAAAAAAATTGGGCTAACTTTACTGTTTTTTTTTTTTTAAGCATGAAACTGATTTTTTTCTGAAAAAAACGTGTTAGAAAAATTGCTGCGCAAATACCGTGCGAGATAAAAAGTTGCAACAAGAGCCATTGTATCTTCTAGGGTCTTTGCTAAAAAAACATATATAATGTTTGGTGGTTCTATGTAATTTTCTAGCAAAAAAATTAGGAATTTTACATGTAGGAGAGAAATGTCAGAATTGGCCTGGGCGCGAGGTGGTTAAATATGTTTCTTGTCATTGCATGCTGTATTATTAATAAATCCATTTTGAGTTTTTGCTCAATTGGAAGGACTTTCTATTTTGAACTTTTCTCAACTAAGAGATATTCCTGTACATTTAAGGCATATCAAAACAATCTTGATATTCTTGATATTTAACAATCCTGCACTTCTTTTATACTACTTGAATACATAAGAGGAATCTCACAGCATCCTGATCTATTCCATTCCACTCTGCAAGTCAAAACATCTTCCTATACTGAATCCTTTAACGATCCTAAGGATCAAGCAATGAGTGTCAAGGATTAATCCAAGACTTTACCTGTATGTGACACATCTCCTCCTTTTTCTACACTCATCAATCAGACTCCATGGTCCAAATAAATCACATAATGAGGCAAAGTCATCTACAGAATACAGAACATTAAAGATACAGGAAGTCATTCACCATGTCTCAAATGATCTAACATAACCCAAAATGGGAAGTAGGATTGCCTTCACCTATGGACTTACCACTATCCGTGTCAAGGAGTCAGGTTTTCTCAGACTACCACATAACTACAACAAGTGGCCATTGGATGACCTAACTTGGCTCTAGCCTATGCTGGTTAATGAGCCCTGAGCTAAAACTAGCTATAGAATCCCAGACCAGAAGGGATTGGGTTAACTAAAATAACAGTAGCTGCATATAAACTCTATTTCAATAAACAGGTTCATCTACTAATATACTGGAAGTTAACCACTACACACATACAGTAGCACAGATCTAGCTATATGGCACTGTTCTAGAGATGGGTTGAACATGTCCCTGTTCAGTTTGCAGCAGAACTCCCAAACAGCAGAAATGTTCTAACCAGAACGGCAAATCCCATTAAAGTCTATGGGAGGAAAAATCAAAAGTGCACATTTTTAAGGCTTATATGCAAGTAATTGGCCATAAAAGGGGTATGAGGGTCTGAGTACTGCCCTGGGGGACATGTATCAATAAAAAAAAAATTGAAAACGGTTGTTTTTTCAGAAGCAGTGATTTTTGATTATGCTTAAAGTGCCACAATAAAAACGAAAATTTCCTTTAAATATAGTGCCTGGGTGGTCTCATTAACGTGCCTGTAAAGTAGTGCATCTGTAGCATGCATGAAACATGTTGGAGCAAAAATTTCATTTCTAAAGAAAAAAACGAGTTAAATCACATTTAACCACTTGCTTACTGGACACTTAAACCCCCCTCAGTCCCAGACCAATTTTCAGCTTTCAGCGCTGATGCACTTTGAATGACAATTGCGCGGGCATACAACACTGTACCCAAATGAAATTTTTATCATTTTTTTCCCACAAATAGAGCTTTCTTTTGGTGGTATTTAATTACAAGCTCGGAGTTTTATTTTTTGCTAAACAAACAAAAAAAGATGCAAAAAAAAATAAAAATAAAAAATCATGTTTAATAGTTTGTTATAAAATTTTGCAAACAGGTCATTTTTCTCCTTCATTGAAGTGCGCTGATGAGGCGGCACTGATAGGCTGCACTGGTGGGCACTGATAGGCTGCATTGGTGGGCACTGATAGGCTGCACTGGCGGGCACTGATGGGCATAGTTAAGGCGGCACTAATAGGCACAGATAAGGTGGCACCGATAGGCACAGATAAGGCAGTACTGAGGGGCACAGATAAGGCGGCACCGATGGGCAAAGATGGGCACGGATGGGTGGCACGGATGGGTGGCACTAAGGGGCACTGATAGGTACCACTGATAGATGGGACTGATGGGCACTGATAGGTGGCACTGATAGGTGGCTCTGATAGGTGGCACTGCTGGGCACTGATGGGCACTGGTAGATGACACTGATGGGCACGGATATGTGACACTGGGGTGCAGCACCATTGTTGAGGCAGATTGTGGGCACTGTGGGTGGCACTGTGGGAGGCACTGCTGGGTGGCACTGTGGGCACTGCTGGGTGGCACTGACGGGGGGCACTTATATTTTATTAAGGTGGCACTGGCATGGGGCTGGTGGGCACTTGTAGGGCTGGTCGTGATCGGGACTCATGTCCCGATCACGGCCGCCGGTGATCGGCTCTTTTTTTTTCTCCTCGCGCTGACAGCGCGAGGAGAAAAAAAAAGAGCCGATTACCGGCTCCGTTGCATCACATGATCAGCTGTCATTGGCTGACAGCTGATCACGTAAAAGGGGTCGGGATCGACCCCTTCCTCGGATCCGTGATCAGGCGAGTCTCATAGACTCGCCGATCACAGGGCGCGCAGGCCGCTCGTGCACGGGATGACGTCAATAGACGTAGTCCCGGCAAAGGAGGTCCGCGCTGTAGCCGTCATTCGGCTATAGCGCGGATCTCAAGTGGTTAAAAAAGCTTGTGGTTACAATTGCCGGTACCTGGCTATTTAAAAAAATAAAATAAAAAACGGAGCCTCCCCTGAAGCATAGTTAGATAGTTAGTCAAGTTGAAAAAAGGGCACAAGACTATCTAGGTCAACCAAAAATACAAAAACAAAAGAGCAACCATACAGCCAAATATACACAATCCTATACCCACAGTTGATCCAGGGGCAGGCGAAAAACCCCAGCAAAGCATAATCCAATTTGCTACAGCAGGGGAAGAAAATTAATTTCCGAGCCACATTCATTTCTGAGCCGCGTTCAGTTTTAAATTACTTTTTTCTTTTAGAAATGTAACTTTACTGCGGTACTGTTCTAAACACGGAAAAACTGCGCCACTTTACATGCATACTTTAGACACCCCCCAGGCATGATATTTAAAGGAATATTTCATTTTTATTGTTTCACTTTAAGCATTATTAAAATCACTGCTTCTGAAAGAAATGGCAGTTTTTAAAATGTTTCTTTTGCATTGATACATGTCCCCTGAGGCAGGACCTGGGTCCTCAAACATTTTTTATGACAATAACTTGCATATAAGCCTTTAAAATTAACACTTTTGGTTTTTCATGTTCTTGTCCCATAGACTTTAACAATGTTCGTCCAAATTTTTTGCCTGTTCGGATGTTCTGGTGCAAACCAAGCCGGGGGTTGTTCGGCTCATCCTTACTTATGATCTACCAAAACACCCAGATCCTTCTCCACTAGGGATGAGCTTGGTGTTCGACTCGAACACCGGCTGTTATCACATTTGGCGAATACCGAACGTTATGGGCTGCTGGCGCCAAATTCGTGTGGCACTCACGGCCCACAATGCACTGCGCCATCACAGTGCATTGCTGGCTCATGACTGGCCAAGCATGCACTGTGACCCTGCATGCTTGGCCAATCACAGCGCCAGCAGCGAGGAGAGCCATAATTGGCCACAGGTAGGATGCCTGTGGTCAATTATAGCTCAGGAGGTTTAGTACACGCCCCACAATATAAGGCTGCCAGCGTGGCAGCCTTGTGTAGTGTGTTACGGCGTGTAGGGAAAGAGCAAGATAGGCAGGGACAGTGTGTTCTTTTCTCAGGCATCTGCAGGAGTTAAAGTGGGTGTTGTATGCCTCCAGCACAGTATACACCTGTAGCTACCCTTTATTGCTGGTGTTCTCTAATACAGGCATCTGCAGGAGTTAGTGGGTGTTGTGTGCCTCCAGCACAGTATACACCTGTAGCTACCCTTTTTTGCTGGTGTTCTCTAATACAGGCATCTGCAGGAGTTAGTGAGTGTTGTGTGCCTCCAGCACAGTATACACCTGTATCTACCCTTTATTGCTGGTGTTCTCTAATACAGGCATCTGCAGAAGTTAGTGGGTGTTGTTGGCCTCCAGCACAGTCTACACTTGTAGCTACCCTTTATTACTGGTGTTCTCTAAGACCAGGGCCATTTTTAAGGCAGGGCAAAAGGGGCAGCTGCCCTGGGCCATGTCATTGTTGTGGTGCCCA
Source organism: Lithobates pipiens (assembly GCF_037356315.1). Lineage (NCBI taxonomy): Eukaryota > Metazoa > Chordata > Amphibia > Anura > Ranidae > Lithobates > Lithobates pipiens. The sequence continues at coordinate 48,444,910 of NW_027507788.1, read as the reverse complement.
AAGCAGCTGCCTCATACTTGGGAAATATCCCAGTTTAAATTCCCTTGTCCCTTGAGGTTTTAGTCATGTGCTGTATCCCAATATCTCAGTGTGAAGTCCTGTTACTAATGCTGCCCAGCTCTGCCCTATTGTTGTGTACAAATGACTCACCTGCAGACCTTGTGTTTACATGTAAATTCTGACATTGATATGTAAATAGTGGTGACATTCATATGTAAATAGCGGCAGACCGTCAGGATTCATATATAAATAGAGGCAGTAGTTATATGTATTTCATGCCCCCCTGAGGTCATATCCACCATCACCTATACTGAATGCTGCCCCCTGGGGTGGCAAAAGGGGCATGCTTGGAAGTCCTGCCTACAACTGTGGTCATTAAGCCTACCATCAGCCTGTTCTGCCAAGGTAAGCAAATTAGTGGGGAGGAGGGTAGTGTGGGGTGTGCAGAGGTAGGTAGCGAAGTGCACAGATGAGCAAGGAGGGGATGTACAGATGGGTGCAAAGATGAGCAGAGGAGGCAGGTAGAGTTAAAGGAGAGGGGGAGTGGAGAGGGTGGGGGAGGTACAGAGGTCACCATGGATTTAAGGAAGCAAAGGTGTACTGACATGGTGGATGAAGATGTAGGTCATCCTATTCATTTCAATGGGCTGCTCTATGTGCTACAAATGTGGAAGAAACTTCCAAACCCCTTTTCCAAAATCAGTGAGCAGTATTGATGTACAGTAATCTCTAGCAACCAATCATCCAGCAGAAATGATGTGCTGTAACCTCTAGCAACCAGTCAGTGAGTGGTAATGATACACTGTAACCTCTTGAAACCAAATGCAATCGCTGTCTGATCTGATTCAGTAAACAGATTTTGAGTCTAGCAGCTTTTTATAGTATGTCTCAAAGCAGGTGGAGAGCGAAACTGCATGGAGGTGGGGGCCCAATTTTATTTTTTGCCCAGGGTCCAATCAATATTAAAGACAGCCCTGTCTAAGAAAGGAATCTGCAGGAGTTAGTGGGTGTTGTGTGCCTCCAGCACAGTATACACCTGTATCTACCCTTTATTGCTGGTGTTCTCTAATAGAGGGATCTGCGGGAGTTAAAGTGGGTGTTGTGTGCCTCCAGCACAATAAACACTACCCAATTGCTGTTTTTTCCATCTCCCTGCAGGCCATTACTATGTCTGGAAGGTCAACAAGGAGAGGCAGACAGTCACGAGCCAATAAAAGAGGGCAAGCAGGCTCTGTGTCTAGAGAGTGCTGGTCCTTGACGCGGTGCATCGTCATCAGCACGTGGCCATGGGACACACTTGTCCTTATTTTCAGCAGCTGGACATTTTGAGCCACATCATGCCGAAGACTTGATAGAGTGGATGACCAAGCCCTCCTCATCCTCCTCATCCTCTCTCACCCAGGCTCAGGGTACTAGCAAAGCAGCTGCCAATGCATCCTCTTCCCTCATCTCAATGTCATCAGTCACTTCTTCCCTAGACCCACCATGTCCTCCTGAGGAGTCCCTTGAACTGTTTGAGCACAGTGTTGGGTACATGCTCCAGGAGGATGCCCAGCGTTTTGAAGGCTCTGATGATGATACCCAGCTAGAGGAAGGCAGTAGCGTGAGCACAGAGAGAGGGGGTGCTCAAGAAGGACAGCAATCTGGCAGTCATGTTCCACCAGCTGCAGCATACTGCCAGGTTTGCTCCAGTGATGAAAAGGGAGGGGATGATGAGATCCCTGACTCCACATGGGTGCCTGATAGGAGAGAGAAGGAGGAGGAGGAGGAGGAGGCACATCTCCAACAAGGCAGGATGCCCTCCAGGGGCCAGCTTAGGGGCAGCACACCGACTGAATCACACAGCAGAGCTCCGCCTGTGCAGGGCGCAGCCTCTGCACGTTATTCCAAAAGTTCTTCAGTGCACCGCTTTTATTTGCAACATATGTCTCAAGCGTATCTCACGTGGCCAAAACATCAGCCACTTGGGCACCACATGCTTGACCAGACATATGTTGACCTGCCATGCAGCTCGTTGAAAGCGTACCTTAAAGATACACACCAAAGATCCAAGCGAACCTCTCCTTGCTCCTCATCAGCTGGGATCTCCAACCCCAATAGACCTTCAGTCCTCTCTGAAACCTGAACTGGGAGGAATGAAGGTGTAGAATTAGGTGTGTCACAGCCAAGTACTTGCGGGCACTCTGCTAGCAGTACACTCACGTCCGATTGTAGCAGGCAAATTTCCCTGCTCCAGCTGCTGGACCGTCAAAAGTAGTTCACTCCCAGCCATCCACATGCACAGCTGTTGAATGCTAGCTTGGCTAAATTGCTAGCACTTCAACTGCTGCCTTTTCAGTTGGTAGACTCGGCCCCCTTCCGTGAGTTTGTGCAATGTGCAGTTCCTCAGTGGGTGGTCCCCAAACACCACTTTTGTCTCACGGAAGGCGATTCCGGGTCTCTACTGGCATGTGGAAGGAAATGTCCATGTCTCGCTGGACAGGGCGGTCAGCAGTAAGGTGCATATTACCCTGACTCATGGTCCAGCAGGCATGGACAGGGACGTTACCTATCTTTCACGGCCCATTGGGTCACTCTTCTGGCAGCTGGGAAGGATGCAGGACAAGGTGCAGTAGTGTTGGAGGTTCCGCTACCACACCTCCAAAATGCTACTACTGGTTGTGGCACACCTCTCTCCTCCACCCCATCCTCTTCTTCTTTCTCCATGGCCTCTTCCAGTGCTCTGTCCTCAGAACTAGCGGTGCTCTGTAGGCGATCAAGGGGCTAAGCAAGTACGCAGGCAAAAAGATATTTTGTCAGCTCTGCAGGGGCAAGCCGAGAAGGGGTTGATGCCACACCAGCTTAAGCCAGGAATGGTGGTTTGCGACAATGGCACCAATCTCCTCTCCACCTTCCGACAGGGACAACTGACCCATGAGCCCTGTGTGGCTCATGTCCTTAACCTGGTGGTGCAGCGGTTCTTGGGCAGGTACCCGGGCTTACAGGATGTCCTGAGACAGGCCAGGAAAGTCTGTGTGCATTTCTGCCGATCATTTAATGCCAGTGCTCGGCTGGCTGAGCTCCAAAAGGAGTTGAACCTTCCCAAGAACTGCCTTATATGTGACATGCCCACCAGGTGGAACTCAACGTTGGCCATGCTGCAGCGGCTACACATGCAGCAGAGGGCCGTCAATGAGTACCTGTGCGACTACTGCACCACAACAGGGTCAGGGGAGCTCAGTTTTTTTTCATCACGCCAGTGGGGCATGATCAGGGATGCATGCACTGTCCTGTCACCATTTGAGGAGACCACAAGGATGGCGAGCAGTGACAGTGCATGCATCAGTGACACTGTACCTCTTGTCCACCTGTTGGAGCATATGCTGCGTGGAATAATGGACAGGGCACTTGAGGCAGAACAGAGGCAGGAAGAGGAGGACTTCCTTGCCTCTCAAGGCCCCCTTTATCCAGACAGTGTTCCTGCTGTCCCACCCATCACACAGGAAAATGAAGAGGAGGCTTGTGTCAGCATGGGGGTGGAGCCTGGCACTCAGCAGCAGCAGTCTTTTAGGGATGATTTACAGTCCCAAGAAACACATGGACTTGTACTTGCTGGGAGGAGGTGGCTGCGGATCATGTTGTCCTTAGTGACCCAGAGGACTCCGGACCAAATGCCTCGGCTAACCTATGCTGCATGGCCTCCCTGATCCTGCAAAACCTGCAGTAGGATCCTCGTATTCTTGGGATCAAGTAGAGGGACCATTACTGGCTGGCCACTCTCCTTGATCCACGGTACAAGGGTACGGTTGCCGACCTTATCTTGCCATCACAGAGGGAGCAGAGGATGAGACATCTCCGGGAGGCCTTGCAGAAAAGTCTGTGCAATGCGTTCCCAGAGACTGGGAGGTTACAAACTGGTCCTGAAGAAGCGGTGGAGAAGGTGGCCGTCTGACTGATGTGTTCAGACAATTTTTTAGTCCACAGCCCCAAGGTATGATCGGTTTCAGCAACCAGTGTCTGATTTACATGGTGCAGGAATACCTAGGGGCAAGGTCAGACTTGGACACCTTTCCCACCGAAAATCCTCTGGCTTACTGGGTTTAGAGGATGGATCACTGGTCAGAGCTTACACAGTATGCAATTGATCTACTGGCCTGTCCTGCATCCAGCGTTCTTTCGGAATGCACCTTCAGTGCTGCTGGAGGCTTTGGTTGACCGACTGACCTTCATAAAGATGAATCAGTCTTGGATCACCACCAGCTACCAAGCACCTGAAGCTGATGTAACCGAATACATTTTTTTTTTAAATGTCACATCCCTTCAAGACTGCCTATGCTGATGATGAGTGACTGTCCTGTTATGTTAACTGACTATCCTCTTCCTCCTCAATGATCCTGCTGATAGCTTGGAAGAACATTTTTGGTTCTGGGTGATGCAACCAGCCCAATTTTTCAGCCCCTGTTTAACAGGGGAGTGTAATTACAATTTTGGATGCAATTCTTTGCAGCAGGGCTCATTCCTGCACTACAACTAGAGTATATGGGAGAGGTTGCAGTGTCATGGCACCAGCACCAGTGCCTACGGCCCAATTTTTCAGCCCCTGTTTAACAGGGGCATGCAATTACAATTTTTGATGCAATGCTTTGCAGCAGGGCTCATTCCTGTACTCCAACTAGAGTATCTGGAAGAAGTTGCAGTGTCAGGGCACCAGCAAGCAGTGCCTAAGGCCCAATTTTTCAGCCCCTGTTTAACAAGGGCATGTAATTGCAATTCTTGATATAATATTTCAAAGCAGGGCCCCTTCCTGAGCCCACTGAGAGTAACTGAGAAGACTTATAGTGTTGTAGCACCAGCACCACGACCACAACCATCAAAGGCCCAATTTTTCTACCACTGTTCAACAATGGCATGTAATTACAATTCTTGATATAATCGTTCTCAGCAGGGCACTCCAGCGCCCACCAAGAGTCACTTTGAGGGCTTACAGTGTTGTGTCAACACCAACACCTTAGGTCCCCATTTCTGCAGAGCATATAGGGCAGGTCCCTACTTTCAAACATCCAACTTACAAACGTCTCCTACTTGCAAACAGAAGGAGACAATAGGAAGTAAGATGAAAAAAGACAGACGGCAAAAAATGTATAAGGGGGGGGGGGGGGGTGATAACTCTTCCCTATGTTTTCCAAAAAGCTTAAAAATAGATTTTTTGACTGGAGCTACACTTTAAAAATGTACCAGTTCAAAATTACAAACAGATTCTACTTAACACAGCAAACCTACACAGTCCCTGTCTTGTTTGCACCACCTGTATACTGCTGTTCTGAGTATATAGGGCCTGGGGGTCCCACGGCTTTTATTTTTTTAATTTTGGTATGGGGTTCCCCTTAATATCCGTACAAGACCCAAAGGGGCTGGTAATGGGCGGGGGGGCTACCCATGCATTTTTCTCAATGATTTTCATCCATATTGCTGGAACCAGATATTACATTAAAACCGCAAGCAGTTTTTTTTCTCGTTTAAAAGTTTTTATTTTATGTTAAAATAAATTACATGTACAGAATATAAAACAAATTATGTGATACCAGAAATAAAAAGTAGACATCTTGAAGTACCAATGACACAAAGCAAAGAAGAATTTCAAGATATTCTCGTGGTAATGACAATAAATGGCCTTATATATTTTAGAATTTGAAAACATTCTTATAGCTGAGTTTTAAACATTTTAATCCCAAGAAAATATAAATATGTCTAAAAGAAAATATATGATTTTAAAGTTTTGACCATAACTTCTAAAGTATGTTTATAGTAAGTATTATATAGTAAGGTAAGAACATAAAAGGTATATAGGAAGGGAAGGGGAGGGAATAATTCTCCGGAGGAGGTTTTCTATATCAGCTAATCCGCAAGCAGTTTTAAATGACTTTTTTTTTCATTAAATTTCATTTTGTGCAGGGACTGTTCTAAACACGGGAAACATGTGCCACTTCACAGGCATACTATAGACACCCCCCAGGCGCGATATTTAACTTTTTTTTTCACTTTAATCGTCATTAAAATCAGTGCTCCCGAAAAAATTCCCGTTTTTAAAAAGATTTTTGGCATTGACCCATGTCCCCTGGGGCAGGAGCTGGGTCCCCAAACCCTTTTTAGGACAATATACTGCATATTAGCCATTAAAATTAGCACTTTTTATTTTGAACGTTCGAGTCCCAAAGACTTCAATGGGGTTCTAAAGTTCACACGAATTTTCGGTCCGTTCTAAAGTTCTAGTGCGAACCGAACCAGGGGGTGTTCGGCTCATCCCTATTCTCCACTATGGATTCCCCCCCATTGTATCCCCCCTCTAGTATGTATTGTATGATGCATGCATATTCTAACCCCCCAAGTACATAACTGTACATTTATCAACATTAAACTCATTGGCCACATAGTTGCCTAATTAAACAGTGCATTGAGCTTGGCTTGTAAATTGGAGACATCCTGTAAGGATGTTATTCCACTGCATAGATTGGTGTCATCTGCAAAGACTAGCATAGTACTTTTAATCCCAGACCCTATATCATTTATAAAGGTATTAAAAAGTAAGGGTCCCAAAACTGAACTTTGGGGTACACCACTGATAACCTTAGGCCATTCAGAGTAAGATTCATTAACTACTACTCTCTGAATTCTGTCTTTTAGACTGATTTCTATACATTTATAAACTGATCTTTCCAAGCCTGTAGACCTTACTTTACACATTAGTTATGTGTGGGGAACAGTGTCAAACGCTTTTGCAAAATCCAAGTATACTACATCCACAGCTACCCGTATGTCCAAGGTTTTACATACCTCCTCATAAAAAGAAATCAGGTTTGATTGACAATTTCTCTCTTTCATCAATACATGCTGTCTGTTGCTTAAAATATTTTTTCCAGCAACAAAATGATGATAGGCTCAGCAATAACATGCAATGTCAAGCTGCTGCTAAAAAAGCAAACAGAATATTGGCATGCATTAAAAAGGGGATTAACTCTAGGGATAAAGCAATAATTCTCCCACTCTATAAGACTTTGGTCTGGCCTCACGTGGAGTATGCTGTCCAGTTCTGGGAACCAATCCTCAGGAAGGATGTACTGGAAATGGAGTGAGTACAAAGAAGGGTTTGATAGTACTGAACTTATTCTCTCTGGAGAAGACGCTTCAGAGGGGATATGATTTCAATTTACATGTACCATGCTGGTGACCCCACAATAGTGATAAAACTTTTTTGGGGAAGGGAGATTATTAAGACACGTGGCCACTCATTAAAATTAGAAGAAAAGAGGTTTACCCTTAACCAGTTCAGCACGGAGGATTTGGCCGCTCAATGACCAGAGCACTTTTTACAATTTAGTACTGCGCTGCTTTAACTGGTAATTTTGTGGTCATGCAATATTGTACCCAAACAAAATTTGCATCCTTTTTTCCCACAAATATAGCTTTCTTTTGATGGTATTTGATTGCCTCTGTGATTTTTATTTTTTGTGATAAAAATGGATAAAGACCGAAAATTTTGAAAACAAAATTATATTTTCCAATTTTTGTGTATGAAAAAAATTCAATAAACTCAATTTTAGTCATACATTTGGGCCAAAATGTATTCAGCCACATGCCTTTGGTAAAAAAAAATCCAATAAGCATATATTTATTGGTGTGCGCAAAAGTTATAGTGTCTACAAACTAGGGTACATTTTCTAGAATTTACAGAGCTTTTAGTTTATGACTACCTATCTAATTTCTTGAAAAAAATGGAAAGTAGACACCCCAAGAAAATTTCCGAGAGGCATGTTGAGCCTATTGAATAGGGATGAGCCGAACACCCCCCCGGTTCGGTTCGCACCAGAACTTGCGAACGACCCCCGCGTTCGGTACGAACGTTAGAACCCCATTGAAGTCTATGGGACTCGAACGTTCGAATTGGAAAGTGTTAATTTTAACGGCTAATATGCAAGATAGTATCCTAAAAAGGGTTTGGGGACCTGCTTCCTGCCTCAGGGGACATGGTTCACTGCAAAAAAAAGTTTTAAAAACTGCCGTTTTGGCGGGAGCACTGATTTTAATGACGATTAAAGTGAAAAAAAAAAAGTGAAATATTCCTTTAAATATGGTGCCTGGGGGGTGTCTGTAGTATGCCTGTGAAGTGCCACGTGTTTCCCGTGTTTAGAACAGTCCCTGCACAAAATGACATTAAACGGAAATAACACCATTTAAAACTGCTTGCGGTTTTAATGTTATATCTGGTTCCTGCAATATGGTTGAAAATCATTGAGAAACATGGCATGGGTAGCCCTCCCTGCCCATTACCAGCCTATTTGGGTCTTGTACGCATATTAAGGGGAACCCCGTACCCATATTAAAAAAAGGAAATGCGTGTGGCCCCCAGGCCCTATATACTCAGAACAGCAGTATACAGGCGGTGCAAACAAGACAGGGACTGTGTAGGTTTGTTGTGTTAAGTTGAATCTGTTTGTCATTTTCAACCGGTACATTTTTAAAGTGTAGCTCCAGTCAAAAAAACTATCTTTAAGCTTTTTGGAAAACATAGGGAAGGGTTATCACCCCTGTATAATTTGTTTTGTCGTCCATCTTTTTTCATCTCACTTGCTGCTGTCTCCTTGCGTTTGCAAGTAGGAGATGTTTGTAAGTTGGATGTTTGAAAGTAGGGGCCTGCCCTATATTATAGCGGTATGTACTGGGTACAGAGCACGCAGACAGCACGCACTATCTCCTAACACTACTGACTGCAAGCTCTATTATTAACCACTTGTTAGCCCAATGTTTGCATAAAGTGAAAGATGAAGTTATGCTGAGTAAATAGATATCAAACATGTCACTCTTCAAAATTGCACATGCCCGTGGAATGGCGCCAAACGTCGCTACTTAAAAAATCCCCATAGGCGACGCTTTAATTTTTTTTTTTACTGGTTACATGTTTTGAGTTGCAGAGGAGGTCTAGGACTAGAATTATTGCTCTTGCTCTAACATTCTCGGCGATACCTCACATGTGTGGCACATGCGAGCACATGGGGACATGGGCGCTTTAATTTTTATTTTATTTTTTTATTGTTCATTTTACTTTATTTATGTTAGTTTGACATTTTTTCCCCAAAAATATATTTTTGATCACTTTTATTCCTATTACAAGAAATGTAAACATCCCTTGTAATAGGAATATGGGATGACAGGTCCTCTTTACAGTGAAATCTGGGGGGTCAATATGACCCCACATCTCACCTCTAGGCTGGGAAGCCTGAAATAAAAAATAAAAAAAAGATTCTGGCTTTGATCGTACTGGCGAGTTGGTAGAAGCACCGGAGGGCGGTGAGGGGTGGGGGGCGTCTATGGCTGGGTATTTCAGGGTATCACCGAGTATGGCTGGGTATCTCTGAGTATGGCTGGGTATGGCAATTTATGGCAGGGTATTACAGAGTATTGGCGGGGTACTACAGAGTAATAGCAGGGTACTGCAGAGTATTGGGGGGTACTACAGAGTAATGGCAGGGTACTGCAGAGTATTGGGGGTACTGCAGAGTATTGGGGGTACTGCAGAGTAATGGCGGGTACTGCAGAGTAATGGCGGGTACTGCAGAGTATTGGGGGGTACTGCAGAGTATTGGGGGTTACTGCAGAGTAATGGGGGGTACTGCAGAGTAATGGCAGGGTACTGCAGAGTATTGGGGGTACTGCAGAGTAATGGCGGGTACTGCAGAGTAATGGCGGGTACTGCAGAGTATTGGGGGGTACTGCAGGTTAATGGGGGTTACTGCAGAGTAATGGCGGGTACTGCAGAGTAATGGCGGGTACTGCAGTGTATTGGGGGGTACTGCAGAGTAATGGGGGTTACTGCAGAGTAATGGCAGGGTACTGCACTGCAGAGTAATGGCAGGGTACTGCACTGCAGAGTAATGGCGGGGTACTGCAGAGTAATGGCAGGGTACTGCAGAGTATGCACTGGTATTGCAGAGTATTGGCAGGGAATTGAGGGGTTAAATTCAGTGAGCAGCGATGTGGGCACTGCAGATGCAGCCCACATCGCTGCTGACACCGATCTCTTTCCCCTCCGCTGTACCGATCGGTACAGAGAGGGGAGGGAGGAACAGGCGTCATAACATGACGCCGGTTTGTTTCCAAGTGATCACTCCGTCATTTGAAGGAGCAATCACGTGGTAAACGGTCGCTATGAGCGGCCGTTTACCGTGATCCGTGATGCGACCCGGCGGTCACGGATACTCTCGAGTGCGCACACCTCGGGGCACGCGAGAGCAGAATTCTGGGAGGCCGTTAATTAACGGCCTCTCAGAGTTAAACAACCCCCCTGAAGCCGTTAATCGGCAATGGGCAGTTGTTAAGTGGTTAAAGCTAGATCACTAGCTATATAGGTGAGGTGAATATAGTGGCGTATACTGCAGTCAGGGCACAGACAACAACCACTACACAGCAGCAAGATAGGAAATCAGCCAAAAACGATTGGTGTGTACTGTGTTGAAGGTACACAGAACACCCACTGCTTCAGATGCTAAGTAACACACTACACGAAGCCGCCTCATATAGTGTGGGGCGTGCACTACACAGCCTGAGCTATGATTGGCCACAGGCAGGATGCCTGTGGCCAATCATGGCTCTCCTCGCTGCCGGCTCTGCGATTGGCCAAGCATGCGGGGTCACAGTGCATGCTTGGCCAATCATGGGGCAGCAATGCACTGCGCCACCGCAGTGCATTGTGGTCCGCGCGCGCGTCACTCGAATTTTGACGCGAACGGCCCAAACGTTCGGAATTCGCCGAACGCCCGAACAGCCAATGTTCGAGTCGAACGTACGTTCGACTCGAACACGAAGCTCATCCCTACTATTGAATATTTTTTTGTCACGAGTGATTAAAAAATGACAAAAAAATAAATAAAATGACACAAAATAGTCACTAAATGATATATTGTTCACACATGCCATGGTCATATGTGGAATTACACCCCAAAATACATTTTGCTGCTTCTCCTGAGTATGGGAATTTTGTGGGAGTCTAGCTGCATATAGGACCCAAAACCAAGCACCACCTTCAGGATTTCTAAGGGTGTAAATTTTTGATTTCACTCCTCACTACCTATCACAGTTTCGAAGGCCATAAAATGCCAAGATAGCACAACCCCCACCCCCCTCAAAAGACCCTATTTTTGTAAAGTAGACAACCCAAGCTATTTGATGATAGGCATGTTGAGTCCATGGAATATTTTATATTTTGCCACAAGTTGCGGGAAAATAACAATTTTTTATTTATTTTTTTGCAAAAGTTGTCACTAAATGATCTATTGCTCAAACATGCCATGGCCATATGCGAAATTGCACTCCAAAATACATTCTGCTGCTTCTCTTGAGTATGAGGATACCACATGTATGAGACTTTTTTGGAGTCTAGCTGTGTACAGGACCCCAAAAACCAATCATGGCCTACAGGCTTTCTAAGGGCGTAAAATGGTGATTTCCCTTCCTCATTACTTATCACAGTTTCGGAGGGTATAAAATGAATGGATAGCACAACCCCCCCCTCCACCCCAAATTACCCCATTTTGGAAAGAAGACACTTCATGCTATTTGCTGAGCGGCATGTTGAGTCCATGGAATATTTTATATTTTGCCACAAGTTTCAGGAAAAATATTATTTTTTTTCTTTTTTACACAAAGTTGTAACTAAATTATATTTTTTTTCAACATGGCTTTCTAGTATAACCACTCATAGTCCAACAACATACCAGTACGTTACTGGTGTTTGTTGGGCATACATTGTAATGTTCTTTTTTTCATGCAGCCTGTGGTCTGAACGAAAAAAAGAGATTGATCCATGGGTATGCCCACCGTTAGAGTACCGCCCTTCATCCACCCACTTCTAATGATGGGCATGCATGCACCATTTTTTTTAACTGTGGTGGTGAAATCACCTCCTACAGTGCTGGAGTCGCTGATTTACGTATTGTGGGATAAAGATAAATAATTCAGTGCTGCGGCTGAATGGCTTACCTGCTAAGCAAATGATGGTTAACAACAAAATAAAGCAACATTACAGTATAACGGTGAGACATACCATACCCGCAAAGCAAATACAATAAAACATAGTAAAAATAAAATTAACGCAATCTGTGCCTAAAAAATATATGCCAAAGTATGAGGGCAATCTGCTAATAATAAAATTGCCCCTCCATCCCTGCCCTCATACTTCTGCATATTTGCTCTTTTTTTTTTAACTGCAATGGTGAGATCACCTTCTGCAGCATTGGAGTCGCTGATTTACGTATCATGGGAGCAAACGCTGTTGCTGTCAAGATAAATAAATCAGTAGTGCAGCTGAATGACGCACCTGAAAACAAAAAAATGGTTAACAATAAAATACAATAAACAGTAAAGTATAAAAGAATTACATACCTGAAAAGCAAACTTGATAAAACGTAGTAAAAATAAAACATTGCATTGTAGAATACAGTAAAAAAAAAAAAAAGAGCAGAACAATAGAGTGAGAATAGAGAGAGAGAACAATAAAACACCAACTTTTTAAACTTTTATTGTTTTAAAAAAAAAAAATTTACACTTTTATTTGTAACTGTAAAGGTTGTTAATGGTTCGGTTCCAGGTTCGGGTGTCTATGGCATCTTTGGAGTCCCTGTGAAAGTGTGTCCTAGTCTGTACAGTGCTGTACGCTATGCTAATACTCCACTACTGTGTGGTAGTGTTCAAAAAATTCACCAATACAAAGACCAGGATGGTCAGGACAGGAGGGACAATAATAGTGTGTGTCATGCCTATATCCGCGCTTTATACAGACACAACATTTTCTTTGGGGGGCTTGTTTGGTAGGGGTACCAGAGAGGACATATGGAAAATGCCTCTCATGCAGCCGGCTTACTGCATTTGGATTGGGAAGTTGGGCCACAGCACCATCTGGAAACAGAAGGGCTTTGTTGATCTCTTCCTGGAATTTAAAGGAAGGATCCAGTTCATCCTGAAGCTTTGTATAGCACATAAGCATTCAGCAGAGCCAATTGAAATAAGTATACAGACACTTTTTTGTAGCAACGTTTGGCCTTACAGGCAACTAGGTTCGGCGCCAACAACTGGTCATGAGGTGCCACATGCCACATGCACCAATTCCATGATCAAATAAGTGATTAAAAAGTGGAACGCTCATGTAATAATTGCCACATACAAGTGGTACCTCTTTCCGCATCTTACCAGCGCTCTCTATGTAGGCTGGGCAGAAATCCCAGAAAATCAGGGAATCATCAATGCAGACAACTTGCTCCGGAGTAAACAAGGCTGCAAACTGTTGGTTGAAGTGGTTTACGAGGGGCCGAATTTTGTAGAGCCGATTATATCCAGGGTCAACCTCGAGGACGACAGAGTTCATTATCATTGAAGTGCATGAACCTTAAGATCTGCTCGTATTGTGCCCTGGCCATGGAGGCAGAGAACACGGACATATGGTAAATTGGGTCAATGGAGCCATATGATCACAGCTCACTCTTTTTAGTTATGCCCATGAGGAGTGATAGGCCCAGAAAGGTCTTAAATTTGGAAACCGTAATATGTTTCCATTCTCTGGCAAGGGTCAAATGGGGATTAGCGGCAATGAATTGACCCGCATGCAAATTGCTTTGGTCCACAAGAGATCTTCCGTGAAAAATGGCGAATAAAAATCAACTGACATAAAATCAACTGTTTCCACCTGAATTCCGGGTTGGCCAGTGAATGGGGTAAATATGGGTGCTGCAGAAGTGGTGGGTTCTCAATTAGAATTGACAAATGCAGCAGGAAGGGCACTATGGGCTTGACAGGCCTGTGTTTGTCTTCTTCTTGGCTGCAGGACACTAGTTGTGCTAGCCACCTCACTAGCTTGAGCTGCACTTATGGGACTCACGCACATAACCACGTGATACTGCAGTTCTGGTTTGACTATGACCAGGGTGTACTATCATGCTGGTGCTTGCCAGTTCATCAGAAGGATAAGTGGAACTAGTACTGGCTCGCTGCTCCATACGAGAGCTCTGCGGTTCTTGCGCCTCAACAACAGCAAAAGAATGGGGTCAGGTACAGCTGACCTTGGCAGGGACCACAACTCTGTCATCATAGCTATCTGTCAGGGTGATGCTGTTGTCTACAGGATCGTATTCTGAGCCTGAATCTGACAGATGAGTGACTTCCTCTTTACTATCTGTCATGCTCAGAAATGTGTAGGCTTCTCCACTAGTGTACCTTCGATTTTACATTTTGGTCTCTAAATTTATCGGTACGCTAGTGAGACTCAAAGAAAAAAGAGCTCCTGACTGTCAGCGACTGATTCAAATGCTACAAAAAAAAAACATTAGTGTTCACAGGGATCAGGCCTGACCTTGCGAACTCTGCAGTTATGTGTGTTTTTGTAAGTGATAGTGATCGATTGATACTGCACTTGGGTGGGCTAGACTGGGCTGGGCAGAGGGGCTAGCAGGAATCTGGGCTGATTCTGCTAATGCTGCATTTTTGGGAACCATAAACTATTGGGGATGCTAATATAGTGAGGTGTATGGTGCGTGCGTGGGTGTTAGTGCTACTGGCACTAATCTGACTCTGCCCGGGGTGACTCAGACCCTGACTGATGCTAAAACTGATATCACCCGCCAGGCGATCAGGGGGCTAAACATTTATTGAGTAATATATGGTGCGTGCCCTGATACTGTAAAGAACAAACAAACCAGCGTCACCCATAATATATTGGGGTACCTGATGCTATAAAAACCTGACGGTGAAATTAATCAACTAATTGGCTAACTAGCATCACCCATGACACAAATACGGAAATCAGAAAAAAGATTGATTAGTGACCCTGGAGACAGCGGTTGAAAGGGTTAACTGGGGGTGATCAAGGGGGTTAAACCTTTATTAGGGGGGTGCCCTAGACCTAACAGGGCCTACTACTAACTGCCCTAACACTTATTTCAGTGATAAATCTGAAAACTGCAATTGGTGACACAGTGACAGCAGGGAATGAGGGTGTTGACTGGGGGGGGGGGGGGTGATTGGGGGGTGGCAAGTGCACCGGTGTGTACTGGTGTTAGTGTAGTATTGTGCAACTCACTGTAAGACGTCTTCTCTCCTCTCACTGAAATCAAAAAAACTCCATGAGGAGATATGACATCACTTCCTCCTGTCTGTGTTTAGACTTACACAGACAGGGGAAGGATTCCATTCGTTAGGACCAATCAGCAGGTCCAGGCCAGAAATCGGGACATGAAGACTGATCGGTCCTCTAACGAATCCGGCCACCGCAGGCACGGGGAGGGAGAGATGTACAGGTACACCCATTTGCCCACCTGTGCCATTCTGCCAAATTCTAAATAGCTGTATTTGTAAATTTTAAAGGCCAATATAAAGGAATAGTAGTGGCAAAAAAAAATCCCTTGTTCATTTAATTACCCTTTCTTTTAGTTTATTCTCCTTTAAGGGGGTGTGACGGGGGCGTGTCCTATGCCTACATATGTTTGCTAGTAGGTGTTCCTCATTCTCATCTAAAAATGTTGGGAGGTATGCTTTTTCTGCTATTTTGTCCTATTTGTTGTTTGCTTCACAATAAAAAAAAAAACATCTTCAGAAATGTTCTGTAAATTAAATGATACAAATTCTCAAACAATTCATGTTAATTCCAGGTTGTGAGGCAAAAAAAAAAACACAAAAAAAGACCAAGGGGGTGAATACTTTTGCATGGCACTGTAATGTTTACCTCCCCAACACCAGTCAAATCATGGTTTGCCATAGGCGTGTTAATACTTGGAGGCAATTTCAATCATCCCTCCAATCTTCTACTAGACAACTCTGATGATAAATGTACAATACCCTATAAGACCCCCGATAAACTTAGGAGACCGTGCCACCCTGACGGGAAAGATTACTTTGTGGACTACACATGACACTTCTTCAGGAGAATAATGGAGTATATCTCTTTAAACATATAAATAAAAGTTATAATAATATATAAGACATTCAATTTAAAGATGTTACAAATCACTGTATATTACTTACAGCTTGCAATATAACATCAAGGCTAAACCAGCCAATTAAAGATATAGAATCTGCAGAAAATATACAGTATAATAAACCCAGCCAGTTGGTTAGGGGTAAACAAAATCACCATAACTGTTTAATCTTCAAATCCTTCCTGAAATTGGTTAGCATATACGGTATATGTGTGATTATGGGTATACTTTGTATATGAACATCATTAACATGCCTCTAAAGCCCCATCCACACTATCAAATTTTCTTCTGATTTTTGTCATCAGATTTACCAAAACCATGTAGTGCCAGGGCCTGCCTAATTGCATACAAATTGAAACTCCTAAGGTTTGACCTTATATTATATGGTTTTGGTAAATCTGAAGGAAAAAATCATCAGAAAATCT
Source organism: Lithobates pipiens (assembly GCF_037356315.1). Taxonomy (NCBI): domain Eukaryota; kingdom Metazoa; phylum Chordata; class Amphibia; order Anura; family Ranidae; genus Lithobates; species Lithobates pipiens. The sequence continues at coordinate 48,428,493 of NW_027507788.1, read as the reverse complement.
GATAGTGTGGATGGGGCTTTAGAATTCCATTGTCGAGGTGTATAAATAAAAAATTCACTGGAGAGATCATTATTATGCCATATGAATTATCATCCTAACAGAAATTTATATCTTATGACTTGTCTATTAACCTCCCTGGCGGTGATCCCGAGTCTGGCTCGGGCTGGGATTTCAGTACCATAAGCGGTAACCCCGAGCCAGACTCGGGATCGCATCGCTGGATACAGGGAGAAGTTATTTACCTTGTCCCCTGGATCCAGCGATGTCCTCCGCGCTGTGTGATCGAGCTGTCCTCTGCTCGATTCACACAGTGCCCGAGTGCCGCCGCGCTCCGTTCCCTGCGACATTACGGCGCACGGGAGCAGAGATCGGTGCCAAATTCAAAAAAGTAAAAACACACAAAACACACACAGTACTGTAATCTTACAGATTACAATACTGTATAAAAAAATTACACACCCCCTTTGTCCCTAGTGGTCTGTCCAGTGCCCTGCATGCACTTTTATATATACTGTTTTTTCTGCCTGGAATTTGGAGATTGCCCATAGCAACCAAAAACTGTCCCTTTATGTCAAAAGTGATTTTAGACCAACTAGAACACAGCGATAATAAATTAGAATCACTTGCAGAATTGATCGATAGCGATTTGTGGGGACATTTGTCATCAAACACTAAATCTAATAACAGCGACAATTCTGCAAATGAGCAAATTTCAGTGTTTTTAGATTTGATTACATTATTGAATAATTTTTATTATTATTTATTATATTATAAACTTTATCATACCCGGGATGTCTGCTAGACTCTTGTTTGAACAGATTTAAGAGAGTTATTCCTAAGAATTACAGGCCTACAATATAAAAACGCCAAATTTCCATGCAAAATAATTGTACCGCTTTCAGCACCTAAAATCAGAACTAATCATACCGCCAGGGAGGTTAAAACAATAAAAAAACACTAAACCTCTGCCAAATGTATTAACCAATGCAGATATTTATTTAAACCAGTATTAGTGTGACCTACCATATACTGCTAGTATGTAATCGGTGGACACAACTTCCTCCCAGGACAGAATGGCGTGTAGGATATTTTGCCTATCTTTTAATATCCCACCGCAAATAGCACCATGTTGCAAATGTGCACTCTCTTTCCACCTCTTTCTTTCGTGTCTTTAAACACAGGCATTTTAAAATGTAAGAGATAATTTGTTTACAGGCACCTTCCTCCTGAAACAACAGCCCAGAGTTAAAGGGCATACAGACTAGTCATATCCAAAATGCTGTATGCACAATGGCTCTTAGCAAAAATGATGAAACACTGTAAAGCAAGTGTGCTGTAAGTGTAACAAAAAACATGGCAGGGGATGTGTTATAAGTATGTTATGAAAGTGTTATTAAATCTATTTGCACAGGCTTGTACTAATGGACAAAGCATAACAGGAATACAATTATGGTTCATATAAATAACTTTTATAATAATAGACGAGTCCTGCATATGTTTTCTCGAGCTGCACAGGGATGATTGGTGATAGTCATGTGACCTCTAAAGCAAAAAAAAAAAAACAAACACAAATATAATAAAAAAAATGGAAAAGTGAGGCCATAAAGCAATAGTAATTTAGTTTGCTTATTAAAAAAAGTACTTCCTGATTTGTTCAAAATTGGAGGTGGGGGTTATATCACCCCATGTGACATACCTGTCACAGCCTGCAACCTCTAATTAGCATACCCTGGATAAGCACCTGTCCTGTCCTGAATAGTCAGCTGGTTATTATCAGTTATTGAAGCAGCAGATGTGTCAGGACAGAAAAAGAGGTCAGTCAGTATGCAGAGCAGTGCTGTGACCGGAGGGTTATAATTCCCAGCATCTATGGCAAAGGGCTGGAGCCTGTAGGGTGCTATAGCAAAAGGAAATTCAGGGCAGGATCAGTGCTTATTCAGGGTTTGCTAACTTAGAGTTACAGGCTGTGACATGTATGTCACAGGGGGAAACTAGAGAAGAAATAGGGAGGAAGTGCTATCAATAATGCTTTTGGAGCCACCCAGGCAAGACAATGTGGAGAGGCAGCTAGCTGGGGAGAAAAGAGGAAGTGCTCAGTTTCCCCAAATTGAATACTGAGTATGACCAGATAGTTTGGCAAGAGAGGGAACTGAGGATCAGCCAGCAAAGCGTTGCCACACAGTCATGTGAACTGGCATTGTCACCAGGTATTACTACCAAGTAATCTATATATAAAAGAAGCATTCAGCACAGTCAGATATAAAAAAAAAAATGTGATTGACAGTTTCATTTTTGGGTTTAATCACTTGCCCACTGGGCACATAACCACTAAAGCCCCGGACCAATTTGGAGCCAAAGGACCAAGCCCCTTTTTGCGATTTGACACTGCGTCACTTTAACTGACAATTGCGCGGTCATGCATCGTGGCTCCCAAACAAAATTTGCTCCACAAATAGAGCTTTCTTTTGGTGGTATTTGATCACCTCTGCAGTTTTTATTTTGTGCGCTATAAACAAAAATAGAGTGTCAATTTTGAAAAATATGCAATATTTTTTACTTTTTGCTATAATAAATATCCCCAAAAAAATATAAAAAAAAAAAAAAATTTCCTCAGTTTAGGCCAATACGTATTCTTCTACATATTTTTGGTAAAAAAAGTCGCAATTAGCGATTATTAATTGGTTTGCACAAAAGTTATAGCGTTTACAAAATAGGGGATAGTTTTATAGCATTTTTATTAATATATTTTTTTTACTAGTAATGGCGGCGATCAGCGATTTTTATTGCGACTGCGACATTATGGCGGATACATCGGACATTTTTGACACATTTTTGGAACCATTGTCATTTATACAGCAATCAGTGCTATTGAAATGCACTGATTCCTGTGTAAATGACACTGGCAGTGAAGGAGTTAACCACTAGGGGGCGGGGAGGGGTTAAGTGTGTGTGATTTTTTTTTTAACTGTAGGGGGGTGCAGCTTGGCGTCTGAAGCTATGATGCCAATCACTGAAAATTGATCACACCTGATGTACTGACGGCCTATCTCATGGGAATGCAGGCCGCACCTACCCTCCCCGAATACCAACACTTATATAGCCTATTTAAATAATAACTCAACACACTTATTGGCAAAGAATTGGCCGCTGCACATTTATTGGTATATTCAAATCAATAAATAAATAATAACCATATTCTGATAATTTTATTGCATCATAAAATTCTTATATTTCAAACGATCAACTTCAAAACAGCTCAGTCTTAAAGGACTCGAGCATACATAAATCTTTTAACCAAAGTCCCCCCTACATCACGTAGGGTGACAGACCACATAAACGTGCTTAGCGACAAGGGAAGGGTGGGTGGGAAGCTTGTTGCACCTTCACTGCCTGGCTGGGAACAGGTGTGAGTGCACCTGTGAGAGATTCCTATATATAATAAGCCCCTTTCCAGAACATTCCCCATGGGTCACATGACCATTTGGGATATCACCAATAGCCTTGCAACCCTTAACACCGCCCCCAGCCCAATTTGCCATTCTCTAAAAGGGACATTAACCCAAATACATTAACCTGTATCTAGCCCTAAATATTTACACTATTGCTTCTATTCTCTTATTAATAAAGGAGGGGCGACCGTATTACCATGCTGTCGGGCTCAAAGCCTTAAGCCCTCCTATTTCATGGGAATGCAGGCCGCACCTACCCTCCCCGAATACCAAAACTTATATAGCCTATTTAAATAATAACTCAACACACTTATTGGCAAAGAATTGGCCGCTGCACATTTATTGGTATATTCAAATCAATAAATAAATAATAACCATATTCTGATAATTTTATTGCATCATAAAATTCTTATATTTCAAACGATCAACTTCAAAACAGCTCAGTCTTAAAGGACTCGAGCATACATAAATCTTTTAACCAAAGTCCCCACATGCCAGGTTTGAGAATTTCAAGCCCGGCCTACCCCACAACCGCGGCCAATTCAATGCAGTTTTGCAATCCTACATTAAATATATCTAAACCTATATCGGACAGGTGAACTCCATCTGCTCTATATAATCCAGGGAAACCACCCTCTATATTAACGTGTCTATATGAGGAAACCTCCAATGCACATAAATAATAACCATATTCAGATAATTTTTATTGCATCATAAAATTCTTATATTGCAAACGATCAACTTCAAAACAGCTTAGTCTTAAAGGACTCGAGCATACATAAATCTTTTAACCAAATGCGCAGCATAAATTTTTCCATAAACCTGTTCAATCTCTTCCTAATTTTCTTTAAAAAATGTTAAATGTACTTCTTGGAGCCATACTAGCCGAGGGATTATCTCTGAAAAGATAATTCTGGTATTCGGAAAAGATAACTTAACCTTAATTAGGTCACGTCTAAACAACTACATGAGGTCCAGAGTTCTAACTTTACCCATATCATTTCCCCCTAGGTGTACTGTTAATGCATCCGGAACTGGCCATGACTCAATCAATCTAGAGACGTAAAAATAAATAAATAAATTAGCCCATTTAAGACCTCTAATTACTTTCCAGAAAATTCTGGAAATTCATGAAATTTCTCCAGGATCCATAGACAAATTGGACATATAATAGCGCTTCTTGGCTCTTTTATTAGCCCAGTATACAAAAGAGTGGCTCAGAATCCAAGCATATCTTCTATTACCTAGAATTTAAAGAAAAAAAGCAGGTCTGACATAAATCTGAAAACGTTGAGATTCCCATCTCCCCAACCGTTTGATTATTGCATCATCCAATCCCATCCTAGCAGCTTCCATAGCTGCCCCGATCCTGAAAGAATGAGAAGTAAATTTAATTTGATGCAAATTCAATTTTCTCAAGCAAGCCTTTAGTATGTAATTGAATTGATACTGAGTAAGAGGGGACCCATCAGCATCAACCAAAAAATAAATAAATAAATTCCCCTCTCCTATTGGCCTAACTGCCAGGTAACCATTTATGACTCTAACTGGACATATATCCTCATCTCCACATAGACTTAAAGGTACCCAACTGCCTTTTCCTAACCTATCTGTTTTTTGACACAGGGATGAACAATTTGACCGAGACAATCACATTCTTTTTTTAGTAAACCCACCATTACTTTTTTGTTTTTTGGCAGCAACTCAGATATTCTGAGAGCCCCAGAAAGGCTAGTACAAACGCAGTATTCAATAATATAGCCAACATTTTTTAATTTAAAATATTTTTAATTTGAAGAAAAAAAGATAAACCCGCCATAATTTCGGAAATGTGACTCAAATTGTAAATCCATTTCCATAGCAAAATTATACCACCTATTCCATGCGGTTGAGTACTCAACTCATATATTTTCTGCCACAGAGTGTCTTATCGCATTTGTAAGAACCTCTAAATTAGGCTACACAGATTTTCTGGACACACATTACCTTCTTTGTCCGCATTCTGCAGGAGTTGGTGAAATCGGTATACCTGAAATCCAGATAATGCATCCGCAATTTGATTCTCCTTCCCTGGGACGTGCCTGACCTTTAACCAAATATTAAATTTAAGACAAAGAAACACTAAGTATCTTAGTAATTTGACCACTTGTATAGATTTGGCTGACAAACAATTCACAGCATATATGACCCCTTTACTATCCAAATTAATCAGGATTCTTTTATTTGCAAATTGCTCACCCCATATTTCTATCGCAACCACTAAAGGGAAAAGCTCCCACACTACTATGCTTTTGGTGACTTTATTCGTCTCCCAACTCACAGGCCACTTTCCACAGCACCAGTGAGTCTTCCAAATAGCTGTGAATCCATATGAGCCTGCAGCATCTGTATATAGCTCAAGGCCGGATTAGGACACGAATTGTTCCTGAAAAAATGATCTGCCATTGTATATATCAAAGGATTTAAACCAAACTGACAGGTCCTCCTTGAGGTCAACTGTCAATCTGATGTGGGAAAATGGTGATTTCATTCCTGACATGGCCAAGTACAAGCGCCGCAAGAAGATTCTGCCAACTGCCATAATCCTTGTCACGAATGCCAGAAGGCCTAATAAAGATTGGAGTTCTTTTAATAACACTTTTTTACGCCTAATCAACACTGAAATTAAAGATTTTAGATTCAGGTAACTGAAATATCAGATTAACAGTGTCAATCTTGACACCTAGGAATGCTATAATTGAGGAAGGAAAAACAGTTTTCTCGCTAGCTAGTGGGATACTGAAATGATGTGCTACCGCACTAAACAGATGTAACATAAAATAACAGACAGGAAATTGCGCTGGACCAATGAATAAAAAGTTGTCCAGGTAATGTAATATACCTTGGTAGCCAGATTGAAAAGCCACAATCCATTGGAGAAAGGTTGCAAATTTTTCAAAATATGCACAAGATATGGCACATCCCATAGGGAGGCACATATCAAAGTAGTATTTGCCCTAAAAATACATACCCAAGGAGTTGAAAGCTACTGTCAATCGGTAGCAGCCTGAAGGCCGCCTTTATGTCTGCTTTCGCAAGCAACGCACCTTTCCCAAACTTCCTAATTTGCTGAATAGCCTCTATAAGCGTGCAATATGATACTGATGACATGCCAGCATCTATTTCATCATTTAACAAGCTACTTTTTGGGAATGATAAATGGTGGATTAGGCGAAAGGTGTTTGGCTCTTTTTTTTTTTTGGGTATGATGCCTAACGGCGATATCCTAAACGGTGAGAAAGGAGGGGAATCAAATGGACCTGCTATCCTACCTTCCTTAATTAACCTCTCTTTAACAATGTGTGCGTAAGTATCTACTGACTTTACATTTTTCACCCTTCACCCTGAAATACTGGCAAAGGAAAACCTTTGGAGAAACCTTCAATTAGGAACTTGGCTGTCTCCTGGTCTGGATATATGTCCAACCATTGCTGCATACTTGCTAGTTTCACTGGGGTGTGAGCTTTTTGCATAAATATCCCTCTGGGAGCTTTGAATATTGGAATTCGTTTTTGAAACACCTGATCAAAGGGTGGGGCCCAGAACACTCATGCTTGTACTTGCACAAACCCCCCCCCCCCCCCCATTTACACTGGTTCTCATTGTAAGCAAAGCAGTATATTCTTTTATAAGGGGACACTGTAGATTGTGGCTGCTGCCTAATGAACCCAATTTCTGTAGCACCATCAGTTTAAGCCACAACCTGACGTCCTTATTGCCCCACTTCAATGATGGGTAGATTGATAATTTTTTTTCTAAATGCCTCATCATATTGAAACCATTCTAGACCTACAAAACTTTTATACGCTTCTAGCACATGCTCCATGTGTTGAAACAGCCCGCTGCAATACTCCGGGTGCTTCTCACCTAGCACACTGGAGTATATTGCAAATGACTGCCACTAATTATTAAAAGACCTCGCCACAGGTCTTCTCCTATCACCCTCATCTTTCTCATCTGATTTTTTTTTTTTTTTTTTTATGGAATAAGCGACAGAATATCTACGAATTGACCTTTCCATATTTTTTCCTTAGTCTGAGGAGTAAGGTGGTAACCTAATGGCGAGATCTCACATGGTAATGTCTCTTTAAAGCACACTTCTGGTACCGATGCGCTAGATATATTAATCTCAGCTGGTAATAGATATTGTGAATTAATATTAGCTGACTGATTGTTATTAACATTACCTATATTGCTTAAGCTGACAGAATATCTATTTTGATTAGACCATACATTACAATAATTACTATTTTAAATTGCAGGTGTATTCATAGTGTCAGCTAATCTGTTAATGGAATCCATAATGCTATTAAGTGTGTATGCTAACTCACCTATACCGCCAGGGGGGGCGCTGGAGCATCTGAAGAAGCATAATGCTGCTCTCTGTTGCCTCCAGTGGCCATCCGCAGGATGTCTGTGATACTCACACTGCTTGCAGCCGCATGCTGTGGTAATAATACTGGGCAGGGTTTGTCTCTCCTCACAACCGCAGACACTGCCTCTGTCCTCTGTATAGCTGACGCTCCTCTAGCCCACCCAGCACTGCCTCTGGGCAACGATGGGGACCGGACCCTCCTCTATTTCTTTTCTCTCAAGCTGACCTGATGCTGCATAGTGGCTGCTGGTTCTTCCAGCCATGCTGTGCTGCTGTCTTCTCTGTCCTGTGACACCAGCAGCTGCGGAGACGGTTCATGGCAGCGGGTACGGCGCTTTTGAATGTCATTAACAGCTGTTCTACCTCTGACTACAGGGGAATACCACCGGATACTGTACTGAATTTACCTCAGCTAAAACACTTTGCTAATTATCATTCTCTGCCAAAGCCAGGCATTTTCTAAGTCTTTCTTATCCACCTTTATCCCCAGCTTTCTCCAACACTTGCCTCATTAAGGTTTTCATAGCCATGACTGAAGTACTTCAGGAGCCTGTTTTCACCTTCACTGAGCTTGTTGCAAAGCTTGTTGCACCTTCACTGCCTGGCTGGGAACAGGTGTGAGTGCACCTGTGAGAGATTCCTATATATAATAAGCCCCTTTCCAGGACATTCCCCATGGGTCACATGACCATTTGGGATATTACCAATAGCCTTGCAACCCTTAACACCGCCCCCAGCCCAAATTGCCATTCTCTTAAAGGGACATTAACCCAAATACATTAACCTGTATATAGCCCTAAATATTTACACTATTGCTTCTATTCTCTTATTAATAAAGGGAGGGGCGACCGCATTCCCATGCTGTCGGGCTCAAAGCCTTAAGCCCTCCTATTTCATTCCTTGAGACACTAACAAGCCAGGAAAGAACAAATACCCGCAAAAAGGCCCTGGAGCACCAGGACAAAGGAAACGCACAAAAAATGTTGGAAAGTAAACACCCCATTGTATATTCTATGAGGCATAATTAGTCTTTTGAACGTAATTTTTTGCCAAACTTTTTTGGAAGATGTGGAAAGAAAATTAAAACTTTTTTTTACACAAAGTTGTCCGTGTATGAGATATTTCTAACACATAGCATGTACATACCAAAAATTACACCCCAAAATATATTCTGCTTCTCCTCCTGAGTATGAAGATACCACATGTGTTATCCACATCCTTGCCACATACAGAGGCCCAACATGCAGGGAGCACCATCAGATGTTCTAGGGGCATACATTTGAAATCTAATTTGATTACCTAATAAACTGTTGTGAGGCACTGATGGGCACTGTAGTGGCATGGATGTGGCATGGATGTAGCACGGATGAGAACTGATGTGGCATGGATGTGACACACATGATCACTGATGTGAGATGGATGTGACACAGATGAGCACAGATGTGGCATGGATGTGGCACAGATGATCACTGATGTGCCATGGCTGTGGCACGGATGAGTACTGATGTGGAATGGATGAGAACTGATGTGGCATGGATGTGACACAGTTGAGCACTGATGTGGCATGGATATGGCATGGATGAGCACTGATGTGGCATGAATGTGGCACGGATGAGCACTGATGTGGCATGGATGAGTACTGATGTGGCATGGATGTGACATGGATGATTACTGATGTGGCATGAATGAGCATTGATGTGACATGGATGAGGCATGGATGAGCACTGATGTAGCTTGGATGTGCATAAATGAGCCATGGATGAGCATGAATAAGCCATGAATGAGCCATGGATGGGCATGGTGGGCATGTATAAGTATGGATGGGCATATGTGAGGCACAGATGAACCATGGATGGGCACAGATCAGCGCTGTGGGCACTTGAGATCCAGCCCAAAAGTGCTGCTGCACCGGCCCCCTCCTCTCCTCACACACTGTACCGATCAGTATGAGGAGAGGGGAGGAGCTGAACTGGACATGCTCTGGTTTGTTGACAAGTGATAAGTGATCGCTCCATCATTGGCCCTTTACTCCCATCCGTGATGGGCCAGGTCCAGAAGACCCGACTGTCAGATATTCCCGGGTGCACGTGCAGGATGCACAATTCTTTAATTAGGCAAAGAATTAGGCAATCGCGCTGTAGCCGTCATTCGGCTATAGCCTGGTCGACAAGTGGTTAATGACACTTTAACTTATGTCTGTTTCTCTTCATCTGCTGCCTGCCTTTAAAGAGTTTTAAAGACCTAACAAACATTTATAAGAACTTTTAAATGTACTAGGGAAGTGGTCATCAACCCTGTCCTCAGGGCCCACGAACAGGCCGGGTTTTATGTATTACCTTGGGGAGATGCAGACTAGAATCACTGATCAGCACATGATATCACCTGTGATGTATTTCAGTTATCTTAGCCTGTTAGGGCCATCTCCCAAGCCACAAATAATGAGTGTTTATAGGCAAAGTGGATTATGGTTTAAACCAGCCACACATGCATCAAAATCCATGCTCTCTGCTGCAGCAGCTGAATTCTGATCCATGTATGGACAGGGAAGTTGTACAGAAGTTGATATACAGATTAAGCAGTAATAATCAGTATATTCTGATGGCAAAGAAGCTCAGCAGGGAGGATCCTCATCTAGCTCGAATGTGTGCATGGGGGAATCAGTTCAGTTTTTTTTTGTTCAACCTACAGGTTGAATAAAAAAAAAAAAAACTGATCCATCTTTGGGCTGCCTTAGTAAAGATTGTTGGCTCAATTTATAATTATGTTTCCAGTTGCCACCAAGGAAGAAGGCTGGAAAAACTATTAGTTAATCAATTTTGCTATCAGAGATTTTTTCTTTGGATTTTATTTAGAGGAACTGTTGCTACTATGGTCAATTGGTCATAATTGAGCACTCTACTGAGCGTAATTAGGCTTGTTGCATACTGTACATTAAGGCAATTAGTTGTGTATACTAAGCATTGTTTCTGATGCAAAATATAACAAGATGAAAATGTTAAAAGCAAGTAAAATGAAAAAAAATAAAAAAATATTTTCAGACCAAAATAGATGCCTTAGAGAACAGACGCTCCAATTGATGGGCTCATAGAACGTTTATGCTACCAATACTATTACTGGTTTCCTTTGTATAACGAAGCCAATTGTTCTCTGAGGACAAGGGGAGAAAAAAAGTCACTCAGTTTTACCTTTTAAAATGTGGCCATTATAACATTTTGCTATGAACACCGCAGAGACATTTTCTATTCTTATGTATTCCCACCAGTTACATACAGAAATGTGTTCGGATTTGTATGTGTTCCCAGAAAAAAGATAATCAGAAAAGACATAGTTTTGTAAGGTTCCAGGTCACATTACAGTGCAAGTTATCTTTACTTTTTCTTTAATTCATCATAGTTCTGTCATAACAGAAGAAACAAAATTTAAAGCTGAACTCCAGGCAAAAAGCCAAATACAACGTCTAAATACAGTACATTGTACATATAAGAAATGTGGACTGTTTTACCTGCTAGAGGATTCATAAATCTTTTCAACCAGTCTTGTGATGTATAACATTGAAATATAAGAGTAATGCCCTGTACACACAGTCGGACTTTCCGACGGAAAATGGGCGATCGGATCATGTTGTCGTAAATCCGATCAAGTGTGGGCTCCATCTTACTTTTTACATCTGAATTTCCGACACACAAAGTTTGAGAGCAGGATCTAAAATTTTCCAACAACTAAATCCGATCGTTTAAATTCCGATCGTGTGCAGATAATTCCGAACGGACAAAGTGCCACACATGCTCAGGATAAATTAACAGACGAAAGCTATTGGATACTGGCCCGTTTATAGTCCTGCGTTCAGAACTTTGTTTGACCGTGCGTATGCAAGACAAGTTTAGGCCAAAAAAAAAATCTGATGGATTTTGTGCTAGGAATGTCAGACCGTGTGTATAAAGGTGAAAGGGGGATTTTAGCAAAATTGATTTTGCCACAAGATTAGCTGCTTATGTTAAACTTTCTTGACAGTTTGTTGAATTTTTAAAATAATATCTTTTTTTTTTCTTCATTTAAAGTGCAGCTAAAGAAGGCAATTTATTTATTTTTAATTTTTGAATAAGGAATGGTCATAAGCCCATCATTTTATTTTTTGCCATCTGTGTCCCATTTGGAAGGTTTCCCTTCATTTCTTGTCTCATTACCAAACCAAGAAGTGAAAGGAAATCCCTCCAAAGTGAGGGAATCCCAGGGTGTGAGCAGGGTCACCAGAACTAGTGTCCCCATTGGATTCCCCTTCTATTTCTTTCACTTTCCATGATAACGGCAAACAGGATAAAAAGAGAGAGGCAAATGGGGGCATAGACAGCAATAAAAACTGACAGGTGTTCCAATCTCCCTCCACTCTATGCAAAACAAAAAAAAAATTATATTTGGTTGCACTTTAAAGGGTGACTTTTTGGGGGAATATTTGGATTAATACTATCAATGCAGCAGTGCATGGCAACGCTTGCACTGTGGTGCCATTCATGTGATGCCATTCCTGTTATAAATTATAATATCACTGGCTACACATCTCTCAGGGAAAGGTTAGACCATTGCCTCAGTTATTTATTGCCCCCCCCATCCCCGCTCCATCTATAGTGACTGAAACTCTTTAGGAGCAGGTGGATGGGCGCACCTACTGTATCAATAGCTAATGCCGCGTACACACGATCGAAATTCTCGTCGGAAAAAGCTCTGATGGTTTTCCCGTCAGAATTCCGACAGAATTTCGCTCAAGCTGTCTTGCCTACACACGGTCACACCAAATTCCGACGGTCAATAAGGCTTGATTCACACTAACGTGTTTTTTGATGCATTTTGCATTTTGCAGAAATGCAAGGAAATTATTTTTTTTTGTTTTCAAAAAAGTTTATTAAAGCAATAAACAGAAAACAGAATCAGCAAAAAGGATCAGATGACATCTATATGACAAAAAACTAGATGACAAGATAATAATAAGCAGGTAGACAGACTATATGACTTCAAGGACCATACAGTGATAACAAACATTGGTACAGTTCTTGCATCAATTCAAAGTTTGTGGGAGAAAAAATAATCGATGTAATGACATTCATTTATGTAATTTGTAAGAAGAAAATGGCCAAGAAAGAAAAGAGAAAAAAATGGAAAATTAAATCAAATAACAAAAAGCATGAGGTGTGATCATTTTTGTAGTCTGAATAGGAACCAGGGATTCCACTTTAGGTCATATGTATGAGTCGTATCATGCAGGGTATGGAAAATCTTTTCAGTTAGCATCACATGATCTGTGCGTGAGAGAACCTGAGATAATGGGACCGACGGGGACTTCCAATGTAGTGCTATCATCCACAGCATAGAGACACAGATGGAGTGAACTAGCCTTACCAGGGGCTTAGGGGTGTCAGGTGGGGTTTGGAAGAGAAGGCAGTGTTGATAAGTTAGGGATAATGCATGACCAGCGAGCTTTTCTAATATTTTCAACACCTCCAGCCAAACTGGACGAATTCGTTCACATTTCCAAAAAATGTGGGTAAAGGTGCCCGGGTGGTTGCAGCCCCTAAAACAGTTGGGTGAAGTATGAGCATAAATTTTGTGTAAACGTACTGGGGTGTAATACCATCTGGTCATTACTTTAATGGCAGTTTCCCTAATTGTTAAGGATCTGGTGCATTTACACATATTATTCTAACCTTCCTCCCAATCTATAACATCAGTTCCCAATTCTAGTTCTCGTTCCCATTGTGATCTATATTTCAGGGCCTGGGAATCTGTAAGTCCCTCAAGGGCTTTGTAGATCAGGGAAATCAGCCCTTTTTGGCGTGGGTAGTTGAAGCACAATTCCTCAAAAAGGGTAATATGGTCTGGGGTCCGAATTCTGTAGCGGGAAAGGAAGAAGTGTCTGATTTGTAGATATCTGAAATATTCCCCATCAGGAAGTTGGTGCTGGGCCTGTAATACCAAGAAAGGGATAAAACCAGAACCCGCCACAAAGTCCCTTAGCTGGGTAAGCTTGCATTGAACCCATATTTGGAACGTCTCAGGGTGGAAATACGCTGGGGGGAATCTAGGGTCGCCCAAATAAGAGGCGCCCATAGAACTCTCAGAAATAAGATTGTATTTGCTTTTGTAGTGGTGCCATAACTGTAGACTATCCGCCACTATATTATTCAGTGAGCGTAGTGTAGAGTGAGGATGGTGAGTTGACCACATAAGACCAGGGAGATAAAAGGGTGTTATTGAGTCGCTTTCAAATCGTACCCAAGGTACTCTTGAGTTAAGGATCGACCACTGTGCTTGTTGTGTGAATCTGCATGCCAGATAATACAACCAAATTTGGGGGACACCTAGACCTCCACTTCTCATAGAGCTGTATAGAATTCCCTTGGCAAACCTGGGAGACTTATTGTTCCAAATACATTTATTAAAATGGGATTGGAGGTTGTGGAGAAAGGATTTAGAGAGTTTGACTGGTAGGGAGCGAAACAAATATAACAGCCTGGGAAGAATGACCATTTTGAGGGCTGTGATTCTACCTATAAAGGGAATATGTAAAGGAAGCCAGTTCTTAAGGGTATTTTTTAATTTCATAATCAGTGGGGGATAGTTGATACTGAAGAGTTTGCGAGAGTCTCTGGGCAGTCCCACTCCTAGATAGGATAGATGTGAGGTAGCCCATGTAAAGGAGAAATTACTTTTAATGAAGGCTAGGTCGGTGGGAGAATAACCCACAGGGAGGGCAACAGATTTGGAGACATTGATAGAGAGGCCAGAGACCCTCGCAAAACTCGACAGCGTCACAAAAAGGTTGGGGAGCGAAACATGGGGATTAGTCAAGAACATCAGGACATCATCTGCATACATGCAAAATTTGTACATTGCATCACCCTTAGTGTAACCAGTGACATCAGGATTTCTCAAAAGAGCAATCGCAAGGTGTTCAAGGGCTAAGGCAAAAATTAAGGGGGGGAGGGGGCACCCCTGTCTAGTGCCTCTGCCTATTGGAAAAAACTCAGAGCAACAACCAGGGAGCTTAATACGAGTCTTAGGGTTACAATAAAGAGCCTGGAAACCCACTAGAAACTCTCAGTGAAAGCCCATACACGGCAGAAGAGCGTTAATATAGTTCCATGAGACGCTGTCAAACGCCTTCTGTATGTCTAGGCTTAGCAAAAGGAGCTTGCGGGAAAGTAGGTTCGCATCTTGAATAATATCAGTCGCTAAGCATATATTGTCCGTTATTAAGCGATGTGGAATAAACCCTGATTGGAAGGGGGATATCAAGGAGGGAATGAACTTGGCCAGTCTGTCTGCTAAGACTCTACTGAAGATTTTTATATTGTTATTCATGACCGAAATGGGTCTATAGTTTTGGGGCAAATTGTGATTCTTATTTGGTTTTGGGATTAATGATATGTTGGCCAACAACATTTCCTCAGGGAAGTGATTGCCTAGTAGGACTGAATTAAAGAGGCGGGCCATTCTTGGGGCCAGGATCATGGAGTATTTTTTGTAATATAAGGCCGAGAAGCCACCAGGGCCTGGGGCAGAACCTGTTTTTAGGGATTTAATTACACCTACGATTTCAGGTATTGTGATAGGAGCGTTAAGTTCATCAATTTGTGAGGTGGAAAGGGCCGGGACGGGGATGTTATGGAGCCATGTTAAATACTCTGGGGAGGGGGGAGTGTGAGGAGAAGCCAAAAGTTTGGTGTAAAAATGCTCAAATATTTTAAGTACTTCTTTGGGGTGCGAGGACACTAATTCGTCTTTGGTAGACAGTCTGTATAGATGAGGAGGGCGAATCGAGTTTGACAGCCGTCTGGCAAAAATTGTTGAGGCTGAGTTATTAAATAGTAAGTGTCGGGCCTTAGTCCAACGGAGTGCCTTTTCAACCTTAGCTGATAAGAGGGAATCAAGTTCCAAACGCTTTTGTTCAATAGTATGTCTTGTGGAATCTAAATGTAACAGAGATGTATTTTTATATAGACTATCTAGCTCCTTGGTTAACTCCATTATTCTAAGTCTGCTGTTCCTGTTACTGGCGGCAGAAATACTTATGATTTTACCCCTAATGACGGCTTTATGTGCTGTCCAGAGGAGTGAAGGCTGGATATCTGGCTGGGCATTAAGAGTAAAATATTCTTCTATAGATTGAGCTATTTGGGAATCAACCGCTGGGTCTGAGAGAATGGATTCATTCAATCTCCAGGAGTGGGGTGTAGGGGCAAGTCTAATAAACCCTGTGGTAAAGGATGTGGCCTGATGATCTGACCATACACAGGGATGGATAGAGGCATCTAATGAGTTGGCAAGTATGATTGAGGATGCGTATATGTAGTCCAATCTCGCATAACTGTTGTGAGGATGGGAAAAAAAGGTGAATTCCCTGGAACCCACATTATGTGCCCTCCAGGTGTCAGTGAGTTGGAGATCTTGCAAGCCTCCGGTGAGAGATTTTGGGAATGCTCGAGAGGCAACCGTGGTCGATGAACGGTCCAAGGTGGCGTTAGCCACTGAGTTAAAGTCTCCACCTATGATCATATGGGAGGAGTGGTAATGAGTCAGTTTCTCAAAAAATGACCTAAAGAAGGTGGCTGGGCTGTGATTGGGTGCATAAATACTGGCTATAGTAAGTTCCCTGTTGTGAACAATCCCTTTAACAATTACATAGCGACTTTCAGCATCTATGAATGTTTGTTTAACCTCCATCGGGAAGGAGGAGTGGAGGAGTATAGCGGCACCCCGGGTCTTGGTTGAGTGGAGTGAGTAAAAGGCTTGAGGGAAATTTTTATGGAAAAATTTAGGATGGGAAGAGTGGGAGAAATGTGTTTCTTGGAGTAGGAGGATCTTAGCCCCAAGCTGTTTATAAAAGGCGAAGGCCTTACGTTGTTTGGAGGGGGAGTTGAATCCCTTAACATTGTGCGAAATACAGGTTATTGACCTGGCAAGTAAAGTAACGGGGAGATAGTTGGGGGTCCAAACCTAATGAAGAAAAGGGGAAAGGGAGCAATAATCATACAGCTATACATTAGAGCTGGATTCATAAGGGGAGCCACCATACTCCTCCCTAAGGTAAACAGGGAGCGGGGACCGACCAGTAACACTAATGGTAGGAATAGTACATAGACCCATAACATTAAATGAACACATACAGCAGTAGTATCATATAATTTGTAAAATGATCGACCGACCTGAAAAAGAACAAGGAAAAGTGGAAGAAAAAAAATAACAACTGAAAAAATGATCCAAGCCTCCAACAGAGACTTGAGGATCAACATTAGTGAAAGATGTGGGAACTTGTGGGAGAGCGTTCCCAAACCAGAGAAAAAGTCATAAATCGAGACAACAAGGTCTCGTACCCAGTAGGGTTGCGCAATGGTAGATATCACCCACCAGAGAAGCAACCAACCACTGGGAGGGGGAGCCATGGCACAGCTCCTAGGGACAGGTGAAAACCCAGAGGGGAGAGCAAAAAAATGCATAAAAAAAAAGTAAAAAAAAGAAAAAAAAAAAAGTTTATCTTGAGAAAAACAGAGCGTAATTTTCCTCTGGGAAGTCTATGCTAGCCGCATACCAAACCTGAGATGGCAAGGACATTTTTTAACATGGGTTCCTATGGAACATGTTCACATCAATGCATTTTTGTGCCTCTGCGTTTTTTATTTTTTTCATTTTTTTTCACTGTATATAGCTGATTGCTAAGCAACCACAGTGTAAAAAAAAGTAAAACGCGGAAAAATCACTGTAAAAACGCATGTGCAAAAACGCAACAAGCACCGTAAAAAGCACTGCAAAAATGCTCAAAAGCAACATGCATAGATGTGAATCGAGCCTAACACCACAACATACAACACGTTCGACGGCACTATACGGCTGGATTCACACCTATGCATTTTTAGTGCTTTTTGCATTTTGCATTTTTGCACTACGGAATGTGTTCCATAGGAAACATGTTAAATGGACTGTAGTGCAAATCTGCAAAATGCAAAAAGCATGAAAAATGCATAGGTGTGAATCCAGCCTAAAAGAGAATTTTAATTCTTCCGAACATGCGTCGAAATTTTGCTTGTCGGAATTGCATACACACGATCGAAAAATCTGAAAGGTTTTCCGTCTGAAAAATTAAGAACAGGCTCTCAATCTAAAGACCGTCAGAAATGCTGACAGAAAAAGACTGATGGGCATACACACGGTCGGAAAATCTGATGATAAACTCCCATTGGACTATTTCCATTGGAAATTCCTGCCGTGTGTACGCGGCATTGCACTTGTTACTTAGACATTCTGGCTCATGGTGGAACCTTGCAAACTAGAACTTGTAACTACTACCGCGGAGTTATCCAATGTCTTATGCTGTAGCTCTTGGTGATGTTCTACTCATTTAGAATATGCTACCATGAAATGCATATCTTTACTGGCACCTGCGACCCCACCAATACGCCTCCTGTCCTGTAACACACACATTGTTATATCTGGTATGTGTCATTGTTATGGTATATAACCATTTTAATATTACATTTTACATTGCATTATTTTTATTTTTGCTATAACAACCTTGACTGAATCATCTTCAAGGAAATGCAGGTTAAGACATTTACTAAAAAGATTTACTTTCCCGTCTCTATCCTATAGTGATTGAAACTTTATGAATGAATGGGTGGGGTTTTCCACTGGTTCATTTCTTTTATTTTTCATGCGTACAGTCTGCCCTATGACAGGCCCTTGATATATTGGAACTCTTACATAATCACTGCAGTGTTATCAACTGTTTAAGGGAAAACTGCCATGGTGGTGTTCCATCTATTTTAGACAATGCATTCTTAATCATTTGCCTACAGGGCACTTAAACCCCCCTCCTGCCCAGACCAATTTTCAGCTGTCAGTGCTCTCACACTTTGAATGACAATTACTCAGTCATGTAATACTGTACCCACATGAATTTGTTGTCCTCTTTTTCATACAAATAGAGCTTTATTTTGGTGGTATTTGATTACCTTTTTATTTTTTGTGCTATAAATGAAAAAAAGACTGAACATTTTGAAAAAAAACAACACATTTTTATTTGTTTCTGTGATAAAATTTTGCAAATGATTAATTTTTCTTCATACATTTTGGCCACCGTTTATAGTGCTACATATCTTTGGTAAAAATAACCCAAATTAGTGGATATTATTTGGTCTTTGTGAAAGTTAGAGAGTCTACAAGCTGTGGTGCAAATCATAAACAATTGATCACACCTGATGTACTGAGGCATATCTCCTAAATACTCCTAAAATGATCAGTTTTTTTGAAAGTAGACATTCCAATGTATTTAGTAAGATTCATGGTGAGGTTTTTGATGTTGTCATTTTCTCTCACAGTTCTTTGCAAAATGAAGATTTTTTTTTTACACAAAATTGTCATTGTATTAGGTTATTTCTCTCACTTGGCATGTGTATACCACAAATGACACCCCAAAATACATTGTTCTACTCCTGCTGAGCATTACGATACAACATGTGTGAGACTTTTTCACAGCCTAGCCACATAGAGAGGTCCAACATGCAGGGAGCACCGTCACATGTTCTAGGAGCATAAATTACACCTCTAACTTGTTGACAACCTATTACATTTTTGAAGGCCCTGGAGCACCAGGACAATGACACGTGACACTGATGTGGCACTGATGACAGATGGCAATAGGAGCATAAATTACACCTCTAACTTGTTGACAACCTATTACATTTTTTAAGGCCCTGGAGCACCAGGACAATGACACGTGACACTGATGTGGCACTGATGACAGATGGCACTGATTCGTGGCACTGATGGCACATGGCACTGATGACAGATGGCAATAGGAGCATAAATTACACCTCTAACTTGTTGACTACCTATTAAACTTTTGAAGGCCCTGGAGCACCAGGATAATGACACGTGACACTGATGTGGCACTGATGACAGATGGCACTGATACGTGGCACTGATGAAATGTGACACTGATGACAGATGACACGTGACATTGACAGGTGGCACTGATGACAGATGGCACTGATATGTGGCACTGATGACACATGGCACTGATAACAGATGGAACGTGACACTTACAGGTGGCACTGGGGACAGGTGGTACTGGAGACAGGTGGCACTGGGGACAAATGGCACTGACAGGTGGCACTGGGGGCAGATGGCACTGATTATTGGCACTGGGGACAGTTGGCACTGATAGATGGCACTATGGACAGATGGCACTGACAAGTGGCACTGGGGACAGATGGCACTGATAGGTGGCACTGGAAACAGATGGCATTGATAGGTACTGTGGGCACTGTGTTGTGTTAGTGTGGTATGTCATTTATGTTTTTTTTAAAGAGGCGCACAGGGAGGAAGTAAACAGGAGGACGTCCAGGGACGCCCTCACACAATTGAGCGCCACGCTTTAGCCATCTTTCAGCTATAGAGCGGACGCCTAGTGGTTAATAATATCTGAGTTGAGGGTGGGGGAGGGTCAGGGTCAGGGTGGGGGGTAGGAAATATGGAAAAATGTTAAGTAAAACCATAGATGTTAGTAAATACGTGTTTTGTATTATTGTATAATGGCATTTTTTATAATATAAAATAAAGAATAAAAAAAATAATGTTCCCCTATACTGCACTACCGCTAAATCTGTCATCTCATTATTACTGAATTTGTTTTAATATATTTTTTGTTTCTCCACATGACCTAATGACATGTTATGTTATCATTATCATTTACCTTCTTTAAGCCCTTGTACACGGAAGGACATTCCGGCGGAAAATGTCAGATCAGACTGTGTTGTCGGATAATCCGGCCGTGTGTGGGCTCCATCCGACCAACAAAGTTTGAGAGCTTGATATCAAATTTTCCGACAACATGATCCGAACAGACTTTGTCCGATCGTTTGTAGAGAATTCCAATCGGACAAAGTGCAACGCATGCGCAGATCATAGTACGAGAGCAAAGCTATTGGCTACTAGGCTGAATGTGGCCAGCCACTTGAGGACGTGTCTTTTCCACCTCCAAAGGAATAGCAGCTGACCACCCCAGGGTGCAAGGCTTCTGAGACAGGGGCAAGGCATTATTTGGTCTACCTAGCCAAAAGGGCTGGTGGACCCCTCTCCTCATGATCAGCAGAAGCCGACCAGTGAGTACTAGGTGAAGTGCTCTTCCCAAGAAGAAACCTAATGCCCTTACATTCTCCCCCTAGACTTCAGGATAGACCTGAGAAACCACACCCTCCATCTTAGTGAGAAAAGTAACAGACAAAAGTGCAAAGTGACAAAACTTGAGGAGAAAAATAAGTAAATAATGCCAGTGCAGGTGCACTGGCTAAGCCCTGAGGCCTGGTAACAAAAATTGCCCCAGACTTAGCCAAAAGCCCAAAGAGGCACAGTGGAGAAAAAGCATCAGTGCCATGGCCATGGGCTCATTCACACTGTGGATTTTCCTTGCCTAAGTCATACTAAGAGCCCCCTGGGGCGATCAACTACCGGGGGCACATTACTGCTGATTCTCTGCCTTCCCAGTCCATGGCAAGACAGGGTGGACCCATAAAAATTAGGAGACACTGAACCCCCCAGTCTTCCCAGAAGAATTACTCCCATGTCCCACTTCCTGTGGGTGCCCCAGTTTCTGTTCCAGCCAGTACTAGCCTTCATAACCCCCATCATACCAGCAGGGACACTATACAGACAGCCATTCCTGCCAAAAGGCTTGGATAGTGGTGCAGCACCTCTGCTGGACAATGATAAGAACAAATTCTACACTTGATCTTAGCCAAAGGGCTGAGAAGCGATCTTTAAGGTAGAGGTGTCTAACAAAGTGGACTATTGATGCCCATTGTTACTCCCAGATATTTTAGACCCATGATGGTATCAATGTTTCTTACCTAGTGATTGTTGGGGTATCACATCCAGTGACCATGCTGACATTGCAGTATTTCCAGAGATAACTTTCTGGGTTCATTCATGGCTCCTCTTTGATGTTATCTATCATTTGTCCTTCTTCTGGTATGTAGGGATGAGCCCGATGTTTGAGTCGAACTTACGTTGGACTCGTACATCGGCTGTTCGTCGAACATCGAGCAATATGCGATGTTTGCGGCAAATTAAAAGCTGCTGGAACACCATTAAAGTCTATGGACACTAGCATTAAAAATGAAGTGATAATTTTAAAGGTTTATATGCAAGTTATTGTCATAAAAAGTGTCTGGGGACCTGGTTCCTGCCCCAGGGGACATGTATCAATGCAATTTTTTTTTTTTAATCGGACACTTTTTCGGGAGCAGTGATTTTTTTAATGCTCAAAGTGAAACAATAAAAATGAAATATTCCTTTAAATATCGTTCCTGGGGGGTGTCTTTAGTATGCCTGTAAAGTGTTCAGAGGGGAGCAGGGTCACCCGTCTACATCACTGGGGGCCCCACCCCCCTCTGATGCCACGGGAAGCCCCTGTAGCATCAGAGGGTTGGCGCGGGCACCCAGTTACATCACCGTGTGCCCCCGCCCTCAGTTATATCAGTACTGTCAAAGAGAAGACACATCACTCGGCGGGCGGTATAAACTTACATTGTGGGACATTTTTTAGTTTATTTTTTTAAATAAAGGACTTGTCCCAAGCTGTATCCTGTATTTTTTACCCTTTTGACACTTTTCTTGTGAAATGGTAGGGGGTCCCCTTGTTAACCACCTCAGTACAGTGCAGTTACACCCCCTTCCTGACCAGACCAATTTTCAGCTTTCAGCGCTCTCACAGTTTGAATGACAATTACTCAGTCATCCAACACTGTATCCATATGAAACTTGCGTCCTTTTTTCCACACAAATAGAGCTTTCTTTTAGTGGTATTTAATCACTAGTGGGTTTTTTATTTTTTGTGCTATAAATAAAATAAAACGTAAATTTTGTGAAAAAAATGCCTTTTTCTTCGTTTCTGTCATAAATTTTTTGCTAATTAGTAATTTTTCTTCATAAATTTTGGCCAAAATTTATACTGCTACATATCTTTGGTAAAAATAACCCACATTAGTATATATTATTTGGTCTTTGTGAAAGTTATAGAGTCTACAAACTATGGTGCCAATCACTGAAAATTGATCACTTCTGATCAGGCCTTCAGTACATCAGGTGTATGTCATTTCTTGAGACACTAACAAGTCAGGAAAGTACAAATACCCCCCAAATGACCCCTTTTTACAAAGTAGACATCCCAAGGTATTAAGTAAGTAGCATGGTGAGTTTTTTTAAGTTAATTTTTTTTTACTAAATTGTCATATTATCAGGTTATTTCTCACACACAGCATATGCATACAACAAATTGCACCCCAAAATACATTCTGCTACTCTTCCCGAGTACGGCGATACCACATGTGTGAGACTTTTACACAGCCTGGCCACATAAAGAGCACCAACATTGATGTAGTACCTTCAGACGTTCTACGAGCAAAAATTACGCATCTCGTTTCTCAACCACCTATTACACTTTTGAAGGCCCTGGAGTACCAGGACAATGGAATTTCCCATAAAATGACCCCATTTTGGAAAGCAAACACCCCAACGTATAATCTGTGAGGCATAATGAGTCTTTTGAACGGTTCATTTTTTTCCAGAAGTTTTTGGAATATGTGAAAAAAAATTAAAACGCATTTTTTTTTTACACAAAATTGTCAATTTATAAGATATTTCTAACACATAGCATGTATATAGCAAAAATGACACCCCAAAATACATTCTGCTACTCTTCCCGAGTACGGTGATACCACATGTGTGAGACTTTTACACAGCCTGGCCACATACAGAGCACCAACATTGATGTAGTACCTTCAGACATTCTACGAGCAAAAATTACGCATCTCGTTTCTCAACCACCTATTACACTTTTGAAGGCCCTGGAGTACCAGGACAATGGAATTTCCCATAAAATTACCCCATTTTGGAAAGCAAACACCCCAACGTATAATCTGTGAGGCATAATGAGTCTTTTGAACGGTTCATTTTTTTCCAGAAGTTTTTGGAATATGTGGAAAAAAATTAAAACGCATTTTTTTTTACACAAAATTGTCAATTTATAAGATATTTCTAACACATAGCATGTATATAGCAAAAATTACACCCCAAAATACATTCTGCTACTCCTCCCGAGTATGGCGATACCACATGTGTAGGACTTTTACACAGCCTGGCCACATAGAGAGGCCGAACATTGAAGTAGTACGTTCAGGCGTTCTAGGAGCATAAATGACACATCTAATTTCATTCCTACCCATCACACTTTTGAAGGTCCTGGACCACCAGGACAGTGAAATTACCCACAAAATGACCCCATTTTGGAAAGCAAACACCCCAACGTATATTCTATGAGACATGGGCTGCAAATAGGTACTCGGGTACTCTGATGGGCTGGAGATAGGTACTCGGGCACTCTGATGGCCTGGTGACAGGTACTCGGGTACTCTGATGGCCTGGTGACAGGTACTCGGGTACTCTGATGGCCTGGTGACAGGTACTCGGGTACTCTGATGGCCTGGTGACAGGTACTCGGGTACTTTGATGGCCTGGTGACAGGTACTCGGGTACTCTGATGGCCTGGTGACAGGTACTCGGGTACTCTGATGGCCTGGTGACAGGTACTCGGGTACTTTGATGGCCTGGTGACAGGTACTCGGGTACTCTGATTGCCTGGTGACAGGTACTCGGGTACACTGATGGCCTGGTGACAGGTACTCGGGTACACTGATGGCCTGGTGACAGGTACTCAGGTACACTGATGGCCTGGTGACAGGTACTCGGGTACTCTGATGGCCTGGTGATAGGTACTCGGGTACTCTGATGGCCTGGTGACAGGTACTTGGGTACTCTGATGGCCTGGTGACAGGTACTCGGGTACTCTGATGGCTTGCTGACAAGTACTCAGGTACTCTGATGGCCTGGTGACAAGTACTCAGGTACTCTGATGGCCTGGTGACAGGTACTCTGATGCTTTGGTGACTGGTATTTGGGTACTCTGAAGGGCGGTGACAGGTACTCATATGGACTGTGACAGGTACTCTGGTACTCAGATGAACTGTGACAGGTACTCGGGTACTCAGATGGACTGTGACAGGTACTCGGTACTCTAATGGACTGTGAAAGGTACTCGGGTACCCTGATGGACTGTGACAGGTACTCGGTACTCTAATGGACTGTGACAGGTACTCGGTACTCTAATGGACTGTGACAGGTATTCGGGTACCCTGATGGACTGTGACAGGTACTCGGGTACTCAGATGGGCTGTGACAGGTACTCGGGTACCCTGATGGACTGTGACAGGTACTCGGTACTCTAATGGACTGTGACAGGTACTCGGTACTCTAATGGACTGTGACAGGTACTCGGGTACCCTGATGGGCCGTGACAGGTACTCGGGTAACCTGATGGGCCGTGACAGGTACTCGGGTAACCTGATGGGCCGTGACAGGTACTCAGGTACCCTGATGGGCCGTGACAGGTACTCGGGTACTCTGATGGGCCGTGACAGGTACTCGGGTACTCTGATGTGCCGTGACAGGTACTCGGGTACTCTGATGTGCCGTGACAGGTACTCGGGTACTCTGATGTGCCGTGACAGGTACTCGGGTACTCTGATGGGCCGGGACAGGTACTCGGGTACTCTGATGGGCCGGGACAGGTACTCTGATGGGCCGGGACAGGTACTCTGATGGGCCGGGACAGGTACTCTGATGGGCTGGGACAGGTACTCTGATGGGCCGGGACAGGTACTCGGGTACTCTGATGGGCCGGGACAGGTACTCGGGTACTCTGATGGGCCGGGACAGGTACTCGGGTACTCTGATGGGCCGGGACAGGTACTCGGGTACTCTGATGGGCCGGGACAGGTACTCGGGTACTCTGATGGGCCGGGACAGGTACTCGGGTACTCTGATGGGCCGGGACAGGTACTCGGGTACTCTGATGGGCCGGGACAGGTACTCGGGTACTCTGATGGGCCGGGACAGGTACTCGGGTACTCTGATGGGCTGGGACAGGTACTCGGGTACTCTGATGGGCTGGGACAGGTACTCGGGTACTCTGATGGGCTGGGACAGGTACTCGGGTACTGAGATGGGCTGGGACAGGTACTCGGGTACTGAGATGGGCTGGGACAGGTACTCGGGTACTCTGATGGGCTGGGACAGGTACTCAAATACTCTGATGGGCTAGGACAGGTACTCAAATACTCTGATGGACTGTGACAGGTACTCTGATGGACTGTGATTGACAGGTACTATGAGGGGTGGTGACAGGTCCTCTTTATTGGGGGGGGGCAATCAGTGTGATTGGTGTACACTGTAGGCGGTAACGAGATGTTACCGCAATCTCCTCCTCACATACGATCGGTGTGTGAGGAGGAGAACCCGGTAACATCCCGTTACCGCGGTTTGTTTACATTTTAGTGATCGGCTGTGAAAGGATCACAGCCGATCACGTGGGTAAACAGCCGGCCAATGGCTGTTTACCAGCGTCGGTGACGAGCAGTGTTCCCGGGGAACACGCCGCCACCGACGTGCACGCGCAGCGCGCTCGCGATCGCGCGCATGCGCCGTGCACGTTCGGGGTGTGACCATCTGTGATCGGCCGTGACTTCATCACGGCCGATCACGTGGTAAACAGCCATAACGAATGGCTGTTCACCCCCTTCGGTGGCGAGCGGTGTCTCCGTGACACGCCGCCACCGAAGAAACAGGGATGCGATTGCGCGCATTCCCTGTTTAAACGGGAGGACGTCATATGACGGCCTCCCGCCGCAATAGGTGCGCCGCCTGGCCGTCATTTGACGGTCGGCGGACAGCATCTAGTTAAAGGGGGTTTCCAGATTCCAATAAGCCCCCCACCAACAGACCCCCACAACCACTGGGAAAGGGTTGTGGGGATGAGGCCCTTGCCCCCATCAACATGGGGACAAGGTGCTTTGGGGGCTACCCCAAAGCACCCTCCCAATGTTGAGGGCATGTGGCCTGGTACGGTTCAGGAAGGGGGGCTGCCTCTTTTCCTGTGGCCTGTCAGGTTGCGTGCTCAGATAAGGGTCTGGTATGGATTTGGGGGGGGGCTATGCCATTTTTTTTAAATGGCACAGGGTTCCCCTTAATTTCCATATCAGACCTGAAGGGCCTGGTATGAATGTTAGGAGGACCCCCACGCAATAATTTTTTTACATTTTTGTTCTGTGTTCCCCTTAATGTTCATACCAGACCCAAAGGGCCTGGTAATGGACTGGAGGGGGATCCCATGCTCTTTTTTTTAATGAGTTTATCTATATTGCCAAGACTCAACAATTCATTACAGCCGCAATCAATCAGTTTTAAATGACAATTTTTCCTTTAGAAATGTAATTTTGCTGTGGTACTGCTCTAAACACGGGAAAAATGCACCACTTTGCAGGCATACTATAGACAACCCCCAGGCAAGATATTTAAAGGTATATTTCATTTTTAATGTTTCACTTTAAGCATTAAAAAAAATCACTGCTCTCGAAAAAACGGGCGTGCATTTATACATGTCCCCTGGGGCAGGACCTGGGTCCCCAAACACTTTTTATGACAATAACTTGCATATAAGCCTTTAAAATTAGCACTTTTGATTTGTTCGTGTTCCATAGACTTTGATGGTGTTTGTGTGTTCTGCCAAATTTTCTGCATGTTTGCATGTTCTGCTGCGAACTGAACAGTAGGGTGTTCGGCTCATCCATACTGGTATGGCGCTTTTCTCAGTTCTGCTGTTGTCTGCATTAGTTCATTTGAATTTTTCTGGTGTCCTCTGTCCATCACTACATTAAACCTCTCCTTGCCTATTTCCTTTCTCTAGTTATTTCATATTGGAACCCACACACCTGTATCGGTGACCCTCCACCCAACGCTGGTTATGCTTAGGAGCATTATCAGCATTTATTGCTGCAGATTAGTTCTAGTATGTTCACAGAGGACACTCTTCTGGCAGCTCATAACTTTTCCAATATTATTTTCAACCCTCAATATATTTTCCAAAATATCCATGCTTGATGAATAATATGTACAAATCATCAGCCCTCGATATTTCTGTCCTGGCTGACTCTTCTTAAGCATAATTTTCACTTTAGATGGTCTACAGCACATATAGATTATCTAGGTATTCACATAACACACTATTATCATACCTTATATTCAACAAAGTTTATCCCAGAATTCTAAACTTATTATCCTCTTGGTCAAAACAAAACCTATTTTTTGATAGGGAAAATAAATGTTTACTTTTCCAAAACACCTGTACGGTTTTTGCAGCATTCATATTCCCATTCCAAGATATACACTTAATGCATTTCAAAACCATGTCCCAAAATGTATTGGATAGACATGCAATGTTTATTTAGAAATGGGAGGGAGGAGGGGGCATGGCCTACGCATGGCGGTGAGCGGACGTGTCTGAGGAGATCTTCGTCCAGCCATCGGCCTCAAACCCTCTAGCGATGCCGTATAAAGCTTCCAGACCCCCCTCAACACTTGGCAAGAGGTCCAGGAAAGGTTCGGTTACACAACTATCCTCTATTAGGCTAGGTGCTATTAAGCGGTACCTGGCAGTAGAAAGATCCAGCCCTAACATGCAGAACAGACAGGCCAGAACCCAGAGATCAATCGTATTTCCCTCCTCACATGTGGCTTCCATTTGGGAGAGCTCTCCTGCCTCCTCATGTTGTTCATGGAACACCCTGGATCCCCTGCTGGCTCCAAAAATGTCATCCCTGATGAGTGGGCTTAAAAAGGAATTTGCAGGTATGTTCCACAGTTTGGAGAAATCCATTAAAAAGGAAATTACAGCAGTGAGATCAGATATGTCACACCTTCTAGCCAGAATTGAAGACACAGAGCAGTGCCAGGACTCACATGAGGCAGCATAAAAGAATTATAGGAGACAGTCACTCAATTAGCATTTGCTCACCGCTCCTTACTATACAAGCTTGAGGTTCTGGAAAACCACAATCGCAGAAATAATCTGCGTATTTCGGGGTTGCCAGAAGCAACCAGGGATAAGGATCTAAAACCTTCGATTCAGGGTATCCTGAATACATTGCTTGGAACCCCGTCACTGAACCGCTGAGATTTGAAAGTATACACCATGATTTGAGACTGTGCAATGTTACAACTGACCAACCCAGGGATGTTATCTGCCGCCTTCATTATTTTGAAGACAGGAACGCTATTATGATCAAACTGCGGAGCACACCAAACAATGACATTGACAGAGCCTTCATTAACATTTTCTCTGACCTCTCCAAGGAAACCCTAGACTGCCGCAGGGCTCTAAAACCTATCCTAGACCAACTAAGAATGGATGATATCACCCAAAATGTCTGCTCTTACATGCTTCAGTTTCCCAGAGGAGCTTCCAAATTTCCTCCATGACCTCAATATGCCTCCACTGGAGCTCCCGGGTTGGCAAGATTCTATACCAGCCTATCTCAACCTTTTCAACACAGAGGAACCCTTGAAATAGTTCCCCAGTCTCAGGGAACCTCTGCTAAAAATTAGACGTCGACAACTCGTGATACGTCAGTGTGATGGTCAGTGGGAAAAATGGTCCTTACACTTGTGGTCATTGGGAAGAATTACCTCCTTACAGATAGCTAAAAAGATCAATGGTGTCGGTGAGAACTTATCCGAGAGGCAGAAATGGCCCAATGCTGAAGGAACCTCTGGAGGAACCCTAGTTGAGAATCACTGTTCTATACCAATGTTCTTGGTCCCCTTGGACCCCCAGAAAAATGGGTGAGATGCTCTCTGCGTATTCCTCTCACATATACCCACAATCATTGCAATGGTTACATTGTTTATATGTTCTTATGACACCTCTCCATCACCGTTCTCCTCCTGAGATCAAATACCTATTGAATATTTATCACCAATCCAGGTTCTGCTCTGTTCCTCACTACACTAATGAACTATTACTTATCATGGTTCATTTCACCTGTATTATTATGTTCCGGTTTTAGCATTGCTAGAGTTTAATTTTTATTCATAAGCAACTTATAGGCCATATGGTGACGGGGCCCACTGCTCCCAATCGATGCTCTTATCTATTTGTCTGTTCCTTGCCCCCCCTCCTTTTGGGGTTGGTGAGTGTGAACAGCCCCTGCATAATACTTGTTAGACTCTCCCATCACCCACGGCCAGACTGGTGGCAACCAGTCTTCTTTCTGACGAATTCCATCTCTACAAAGGCACGAGACAAGGCTGTCCCCTTTCTCCATTGCTTTTCAACCTTGCACTAGAACCCCTCTCTAGGTACCTAACCCAAAAGGCCCTACTACAGGGGATCAACATTGGGACTCACGAATTTCGCACATCCCTCTTTGCTGATGATGTTCTTATATTCTCGGCCAGTCCCCAATCCGACATGTCAACTATCAAAACTATCTTTGACAAATTCAAACTCTGCTCAGGCCTCTGCATCAACTATGGTAAAAATTAAATCCCCTTAGGCTCTATTCCAAACCCTCCATGTTCCTCCCAATCCCCCTTCAAGGTTGCCAAATCACACATAACTTATCTGGGCATAAAAATAGGGAAGCTATCATCCTATATATACAGCCTAAACTACCTCCCTCTGATTACCAAGATATCCCGAGAGTTGGAACACTGGATGGATCTACTGCTTTCGCTCCTGGGAAGATGGCACCTAATAAAAATGGGCAGTTTTGCAGGCCTATTGTATCCACTTCAAACAATTAGTCTTGAAACACAAAGACACCAAAATTGTAAACAAAGCAATCACTAAATTCCTCTGGCAAAATAAATGATCACGCATTGCTCTTGTGAAATTATATCTTACCAGACGCAAAGGGGGCATTAATCTGCCGAATTTCAGGACTTACAATGTAGCATGTCTTCTCCAAAAAGGCCTAGACTGGCTTTCTCAGTCCTCCCAAAACTCGAACTACCTTTTGGAAACAACATTGTCTCACCCTTACTCACTGGCCGCTCTTCTTCACTGTAAGTGGAAATCAATACCCTCAACCCAACAACACAATCTTCTTTTACGGGACCATAGCATAGAGGGAAGCAAGAAAGAGCCTGAAGCTCTCGCCTATCATATCCAGACACCTTCAAATACAAGACAACCCCAACTTCCCAGTGGGGCTTGAACACAAACCTTTCCTCATTTGGAAGCAAAAAGGCCTCACCAAATTCTCACAACTTTGCGATTTGGAAACTGGGCGACCTCACCCCCTTCTCAGTCGTTGCCGAAAACTTCGCACTTCCTCAATTCCATGCCTTTCACTTTAGGTAATGTGTCAATTTTATTCACAATGCCTGCAGTGATGACAGCAAAAGATTCAAAGTGGATGTTACAGACCAAAAGCTTCAAAAAGGCTCCTACACTATTTCTGACATCTATAAACCCCTCCTGCTAAACTCTACTTCTCCACTAACATTCTCTTCAGCAGCAAATTGGGGCAAAAACTTCCAGGTCACAGACATAGTAGACAAACTCCTTAAAGGATATAACAAAATCCTACAATTGATACCCAATGAAACCTGGAGAGAAACCCAACTAGACAGGTGCGATTAGTTTGGTATGAATCAAAAATTAGTTTGAATTTCCGGAAATTTGTATATTTGTGAGGATCCGAAATACAAATTTTTATGAATACGAATTTTGTACGAAATCCGAAATTTCGTTTGCGAATTTCAGATAATTTTATCATAACAAACTTTTGTTATTGTTACGGAACGTTAACGAAACTAAAAGTTAAAAACCCAGGAAGTCAGCACAGTACGGGGATGGTCGGAGCCCCTCATAATGGGAAATTTATCATAACAAACTTTCGCTATTGTTACAAAAAGTTAACAAAACTAAAGGTTAAAAACCCAGGAAGTCAGCACAGTACAGGGATGGTCGGATCCCCTCATAATGAAAAATGTATAACAAACTTTTGTTATTGTTTCGAAAAGTTTACGAACCTAACGAAAATTTGAATTTCGGATACGAATTACGAATTACAAATTAATATTAATACGAAACGGAACGGAACAAATCAAATTTATTGACAGCGCACATGTCTAAACCCAACTAAAAATCCTCCTTCAAGCATATATCCTCTTTCTATCTGAAAAAAACAACCAAGGTCCCGCCACTTGCCCCCTATGCCAACAAGTCAAACCTCCTCTAACTCACCACTTTTTTTCATATATGGTATAACCCTGCCAAAAATACCAAAATTAACGCGTAAAGATTGGATTCTCATATGCCTTCTAATCACTCGGAGAGCCTTCCTAAAACATTGAATATCCCCATGCATTCCAAAGGTCTCACAGGTCAAAAGGGAACTTTTGCATCTCCTATAGATAAGTTAAATACCGATGTTAACCATGCAAAAGCCAGCAAATGTTCCCACTCCAGATGGAAAGCTTTCATGGAAAAAGCTTGAATTTCTCCAGCCAATACAACATAGTCATCCTTTGTCCACTCCCCATCATTATCTCAATAAGTAACACCCTCCCTAGTTCCTAGCCCATACCATAACATAAAATCACCATTATAGTATCCTCCAACAGTGAAGTGGTGCAACCCTCCCTCCCCCTCCCATCCCTATCCCCCTTTTTCTTCTTTTTCCCACCCACTGATTCTTAAGGACCCTCCATAGCTGAATCATCTAGTTAACTCTGCAAGAGAGTTTTTTCTTTTCTTCTGTTCATGTATGTTGTATGTTACTTACCTTCCCACATCTCCCCCCTCTACTTTTTCTTTCCCTTATGCTCTTTGCCGATCACTCTTTTCTATTAAAAACACTAACATGTCATTTGGCTACTTCCAATTTAGTTTACTCTAATACCGACCTAGATCCAGGCCCCCTACGTCACTTGCTGTAGATCTTTCTTTTGCAATATACTAGTCTCTAGAGGCCTTTGGATGTGAATTGTTTATCTCTTGGATCCCATGTGCATATGAGCTCATGTACACTGTATATATTCCTGTAAGTCTTACCTACTTAAAATAAACATATATTAAACAAAAAAAATAAAAAAAAATGGCAGGGAGGTCTTGGGGTCAGCAATTTCCAAAGATATTTTATAGTTGCTCAAATGAGTCAATGGATATGGATTTTGACTTCCAATGCAACCACCTTGTGGGTAGATTTAAAGGCTTATTGTTGTGCTTCTATGAACTTTTGTGCATTCCCTTGACTCCTGTCCCAATTAAAACCTCAATCCATGAACACTCTGGATTCCACCAAATAATATTGCAACCTAATATCTTTGCTACTACTTTTAGGGAACCCAAAAAATTCTACCTGGAATGGAATCACCTGGTTTCTTTAGATGTGGGAGCTCTAACTAGTTTCAGCACACATATTTTGTTATCAGAAGCTCAATTTATAGTTTGGGTTAGCTCAGAGAAAAGTTTCAGAACTCTCACTCAGGAATTTTCCCAAACATGCAAGTCAAACACTGGATCTCTACTTTTATATCTAATAGGACCCTCACCTCATCTGTTTTGAACATATGTGCTAGCATGCACCTCTCTGTGCTAAATTGATCTAGATTGATTGTTACTTTTCCCAACTCAACCACCTAGTGAAACATACTGCTTAAAGTGGTTGTAAACCCTTACAGACCACTTTGACCTACAGGTAAAACTAGATTAAGGCTTACCCGTAGGTCCAAGACATATCTCCTAAACCTACACGGTTTAGGAGATATTTGCAAATGACAGGCACCGATGTCTACGGCGCATGCGCTGTAGACAGCGGCGTGCAGGCACACTAAGCATGCCGCTACTAATGGCAATCATGCTGTTAGTGGTGGCTCATGCGCGCTTGTGCAGGGATGACATCATCGCGGCTCCGGCCAGTCACAAGTCACTCCAGGTATGATGGCGGCGTTGGGAAGACAGCGTTGAGGGATGCTTTGGGGGCTTTCATCTCAGGTAAGTTATTCATAATGAGCTAGAATGCTATGCCTTTGCCTTTCAGCGTCTATTTTTATTTTTAGTAAGGCTTTACTTCCTCTTTAACGCTTATGTTTCAAAATAGAAAAATTACCTCAAAAGTTATTAAAACAAAAGGAAGATTGGCAATAAATTTGGTCTTTAAAGCAAAAACATGTTGCAACACTCCCAAAATATCTAACCACACTTATTAAGATTTCATCTACCTTTACATACAATTCAAATACATAAAAAGTGAAAATAAAGGGAATGTAATGCTACTGGAGACATGTTGCATATCTGAGAATGGACTTTATAACCCCGGCACACTATTTAATATTAGTACCACATCCTTTGATTGGTATAGGTATAGGAGAATTTTACTACTCAAGAAGTAGTATAAAATCTTTTATTTAAAGACAGAATAAAAAATTGTTAAAAAACAATTATGGCAATTACATTTCAACACAATTTTATGGATACAGCACTTTGAAATTGAATTCCCAGCATGTTTTGCCTATATTCCGGGCTTCTTCAGGGAATGCTGTCCATTAAAGGTACAAGCCTTCCATTGAAAATGTCCTTTACTACCCATTTTTTTCCCTTTTCTTTCTCTCCCCCTCTTTCCCCTCTCCTCCCCTGTCCCCTTTTCCTCTCTCTCTTTTTTTTCTCTCTTCACTTCCTTTTCCCTCCCTTCACCCCTCCCCTCCCTTTGTCCTCACCTTGCCCTCGTATTTCCTTTTCTTTTTTACCCGATTTTTGGTCATTTCTTATACTATCTAGGGCCCCGGATTCTGGCCATAAAATCTGATTGACAATGCACTTACTTAAATTATTTTTATAACTATGTTGCTGCTACATAGTGAAAATAATATGGTTAAACGATTTATTCATGACTTGTTACTTTTCTTGTGTTCTAATTGATTTATTTGGTTATGAATTTTTTGTATATTTTTTAGAAGATTATTGTAAATATATGTGCTCTTTCCCTTTGACAACATTATTCTGCCCCTTTAAAATCAACATATTCTCTTTTTTTTTTCCTTTTTCTTTCTTTATTTGTAACATTATTTGTATATTGATGGAAAAATCTGCCTACTGCTTGGTCTGCCACTGAGCACTTGGGGTGACCATATGGACGCCCAGGGCGTTTGATCCAGGTTCCTGAACAAAGCCCGGTTCATTGTGCCATCTGTGTGCCTCTCATTGTCTTCCCTTTCTTTCCCCTTTTTCCCGCTTTGTCTAATGCTCATTTTTGCCCTGAAAGGGACTATCTCCCTCCAACCACAAGAGGGAGCTTTTTTGTCCTTTCCCAGGTTGAGCACTGGGACCCAGCGGCGACGGGTTGGGCGACGGATGTGAAGTAGTTCGCGTATGCAAGGCGCAGTCTTTCCGTGTGCATCTGGCCTGAAAGGATGGATGGGGGTATTTAAGGCCACTTGTTCCAGCCTTCACACGCTGCTGGAACCACAGGGACACATATGAGACTGCAGGACATATATGAACGTTTATATGAACTTTTTATTGCACATTTAATCTAATGCCTCGTGTTTGACAGTTTGAAAGGCACATTTGAGCGCTTTATGTTAATGATTTAACCTCACTATATTATGTGCATTTAAAGGCATTTTGATTTGTTTTCATTTTGTTCTTGGCTTTTTAAGCCTTAGAGACGAGTATCCTGCTGCACAGATAGTCTATGTCCCTGGGTATCAAGTTCACTGCAAACGTCATTTTGTAAGTTGACCTCTTATTTTTATAATTTTTTTCTCTTTTTGGGGATTCATTCCAATTCTTGTGATATTGGAATTGATTAATTATTCTTCTGTTATTGTAGCTGGTACTTGAATTCCCCCTATGGTAACCTATAGCTCTTGGTTTCCTTGATGCTGGCAGCTTGACCCATATAGTGATTTGATCATAGTATACAATATTTCAAAAGACTTGGGTAAGCAATGATGAGGTCAAACTGAATGTGTACATGTTTGTAAAATCATTTTGTATTGAAAATTAACCTCTAAAAAGGAGTGAATAAATAAGTGTATGTATATTATATGATTTTAAATTTACTTTTGATGTGATTACAATATAATATATATATATATATATATATATATATATATATATATATATATATATATATATATATATATATATATATATATATATTGAAAATAAATATATATATTTATTTTCAATAGAAGGCTTGTACTTGGACAGCATCACCTGAAGAAGCCCAGCATATGGGTGAAACATGTTAGGAATTCCATTTCAAAGTTCTATATCCATAAATCTGTGTTGAAACATACTTGCCATAATTGTTTTTTTTTTTAAATGTATTCTATCTTTGAATAAAACATTTTCTAATACTCCTTGAAAACACTGGACCTTATTTTGAACCTTAAAAATCCCATAAAATTCTCCTATACATGTTGCCTATCTGCTCATGCAGTTTTTTTTCTATAAAAATATCAATTAAAGGTTACTAAAAATGAAAAAATATATATAATTTACCTTTATTCACTCATTTAATGGGTGTGTTTTTGTAAGGCTGTATTTAAGTTGGTCTGATTTAAATTAGTTAATTTAATTTGGTCTGATTTGCACTGTTACTTGATACAGTTACACATGACAATGCTTTCTATGCTAACAGGTGCACTGTGGTGTCATTTATTCTAAAAGATACCCTAATGCACTTTACTAAAGCATCTGCATTACAATACACTGCAATGCACAATAACACACTACTGTGTGTGTTGTGACGGGCTGCATTACTAAAAAAAAGTGCATGCACCCTTTTTTGGTGCATTTAGGTGTGTTAGGCAGTCCATTGAAAATAGAATACATGTTAACCTGGGGCAAAGATGTACATGTGCTCTTTTTTATTATTAGTTCACAGTAATATAAAAATTTTTGCAGCGAAACATGCTAGATAGATATCTGCATACATCCAACCCTCTCCATAAGAACTGTCATACATGAGTGGTAAAAATTTTAAACTAGAGCAGAGCTGCTGTTTTTACCATGTGTTTTTGGACTGAGAAAGGTGGAGTCTAAAGCAACTGTGGGAATCTAACTTTACGGTAAACCCTTTTTAAACTGCATCTAAAACACAAAACATTTTAGTTGGGGATAAAGTAGGGAAGGATAAAGTCCCAGTCGGGTTTTTATCGCTGTCTGTGTCTCCATTTGTCGTGATTGATTCTTCTTTTTGTCCTGATGACCATTGTCACTGAGACAGAAAGTGAGAAGGAATCCAACATTTTATAGTTGTCACCAAAGGAAAAATTGAGGGTTAGTCATCCAATTGGGACAAATGTTGTTAGACGTTAAATGACAACTTAGACAGCTACTCCTGGTTAGAATTACCCTCACGTGTCTCAAAAACAGGAAAATAAGATAAATCTCGCTAGTGGGTACAGACAACTCTATTTAATCTAAGCCCCTGTACACACGGTCGGAGATTCCGGCAACCAAATCTGTCTGATTAATTCCGACGGATTAATTCCGTAAGAGGTCCGGAAGTGATGTTGCATACACATGGTCGGACTCAGTTGTCGGAAAATCCGATTGTACATAACGTGATGACGTTATTTCGTTACGACGGGACTACGTTCAGGCTAGTAGCCAATAGCTTTGGTCTAGGAATTTGATCTGAGCATGCGTGGAAATTTGTCCGTCGGAGTAGGCTACACATGAACGGAGTATGTCTGATCGGAGCATTTTGTCGGAAAATTTTACCGGCAAGTTGGAAAAGTTGGACCGTCGGATATTCAGACGGAAACAGTCTGATGCAGACCACACAAAACGCTCCGATAGGAAACATTCCGTCGGAATCTCCGACCGTGTGTACAAGGGCTAATAGGGGTTTTAACCCTTTTCTACTTCCTCAATCATAGAAAGAAGGTCCTGAATGTACTCTACATACACGCCAATACCATACATCAACAGTAACTAAAAAATGTATGTTTTATGATGCTGTCTGGGCATAAAATTTGTCATGCTTGTGATTAGGAGAACTGCCCCACTTCATTAATATGCCTGATAGAAACATAACCTGTTATGCCTTTTATTGCCACAAATTAGAGTTATACCTGCTCGGTTGGTAAAAAAAAAGGCAACTGTGGTACCAAAATAAATGTGATTTATGTAACCTTGTCACACACAAGTATTTAGTTAGTTACAACTGCATTGGTACCTTATCGGTAAGATGACAATATATTTATAGTGTAGGCCATCTGACCTAGTTGAACTTTACAAAGAACTTGAATGCGCTTTTCCACTTCAAAGTTAGGCAATGTTACATTTTCAGGTTAAGTGCTAAATCATTTTTTCCACATAATATCATATTGCTTCTTCGGAGTTCTAACAAGTGGATCAGCACTTAGATTTTTAATGCACATATAATGACTGTGCTCTAAAAACACCTGCTGACAAAAAAGAAGCCATTCTTACAAAAAATGCACTTTGCATTTATGTGGCTTTAAATAAATTGGGTAAAGAAGCTATTGTCAACTTTAGTACACAATTAGTGTTCCAGCATGACTATGTAAAACATAGGCACCTTAAGAATCAGAAGGGGGAAAACATGCTATTACAATACAAGTTCAAATCCTTCTCTATTATAGCATGCTGCTTCTTGCTGTTACATCTCAGTATATTTCCTTGTAGGTTAGTGGCCATTAATAGGCAGCCCAGCTAGAGTCAACAACTAGCAAGCGGCACTTATTTGTGGAAAATAACATTTTAATACATCAATGTCAGCATTCTTTAGAGATCTAGTTTATAACCTGTGATGAAATTGGACACTTAAAGATATTTTTTAGATACAAAAATCTTAGATAAGATCAGTAATATTAAAATATTTGGCCTTGACAGAAATGATTATATTGGAAAAGCAATATGTCACATTTTGTCACATTTTTGTCACATAAGTCAGTGGGTAGTAAAAAGTCTGATAATTTGGACTACTGATTTGCAGTAGTGAAGTTCTGGGTTCTATTCACACCCAGACCAATAGCACCAATGTTTTTACAGTATGTTGCTGTCTGTTTGAATGTTTTTTATCTCACAACCCAAATTACTAAAGGTATAGAGACTGATATATAGTAATTTGACTAAATACTTTTTGGTTTCATGTTCCTAGTTTGCTTTGTATGGTCCCAAGTCTGGGTAAAAAAGAGAACTGGACAAAATCAAAGGAGGACTGGGTGAGGAGCCTCCCAGGCAAGTAAAATAAGATATGTTAACTGGCGGGCCCCGGGAAAGAAACCTCACTGTTAGACGGTCGAAAGTAGAACTCACAGTGACACATGTTGGGTAGGGATGAGCCGAACACCCCGCGGTTCGGTTCGCACCAGAACTTGCGAACGACCCCCGCGTTCGTTACGAACGTTCGAACCCCATTGAAGTCTATGGGACTCGAACGTTCGAAATGGAAAGTGCTAATTTTAACGGCTAATATGCAAGATAGTGTCCTAAAAAGGGTTTGGGGACCTGCCTCCTGCCTCAGGGGACATGGGTCACTGCAAAAAAAAGTTTCAAAAACTGCCGTTTTGGCGGGAGCACTGATTTTAATGACGATTAAAGTGAAAAAAAAGGTGAAATATTCCTTTAAATATGGTGCCTGGGGGGTGTCTGTAGTATGCCTGTGAAGTGCCACGTGTTTCCCGTGTTTAGAACAGTCCCTGCACAAAATGACATTAAACGGAAATAACACCATTTAAAACTGCTTGCGGTTTTAATGTTATATCTGGTTCCTGCAATATGGTTGAAAATCATTGAGAAAAATGGCATGGGTAGCCCTCCCTGCCCATTACCAGCCCCTTTAGGTCTTGTACGCATATTAAGGGGAACCCCGTACCCATATTAAAAAAAGGAAATGCGTGTGGCCCCCAGGCCCTATATACTCAGAACAGCAGTATACAGGCGGTGCAAACAAGACAGGGACTGTGTAGGTTTGTTGTGTTAAGTTGAATCTGTTTGTAATTTTCAACCGGTACATTTTTAAAGTGTAGCTCCAGTCAAAAAAACTATTTTTAAGCTTTTTGGAAAACATAGGGAAGGGTTATCACCCCTGTATAATTTGTTTTGTCGTCCATCTTTTTTCATCTCACTTGCTGCTGTCTCCTTGCGTTTGCAAGTAGGAGATGTTTGTAAGTTGGATGTTTGAAAGTAGGGGCCTGCCCTATATTATAGCGGTATGTACTGGGTACAGAGCACGCAGACAGCACGCACTATCTCCTAACACTACTGACTGCAAGCTCTATTATTAACCACTTGACCACTGGGCACTTAAACACCCTTAATAACCAGAGCAATTTTCAGCTTTCGGTGCCCTCACATTTTGAATGACAATTACTCAGTCATGCAACACTGGACCTATAGGAAATGTTTGTCCTTTTTTTCACACAAATAGAGCTTTCTTTTGGTGGTATTTAATCACCTCTCAGTTTTTTATTTTTTGTGCTATAAAAGAAAAAAGACCGAAAATTCTGCGAAAAAATGAATTTTTCTTCGTTTCTGTTATAAAATTTAGCAGATTAGTAATTTTTTCTTCATAAATTTTGGCCAAAATTCATACTACTACATATCTTTGGTAAAAATAAGTACAAATTGGTGGATATTATTTGGTCTTTGTGAAAGTTATAGAGTCCACAAGCTATGGTGCCAATATCTGAAAATTGATCACACCTGAAGTACTGACGGCCTATTTCCTTTTTTTTTTTTTCCACAAAATTGTCATATTATCAGGTTATTTCACACACACACAGCATATGCATACCACAAATTACACCCCAAAACACATTCTGCTATTACTCCCGAGTACGGCGATACCACATGTGTGAGACTTTTACACAGCGTGGCCACATACAGAGGCCCAACATGCAGGGAGCGCCATCAGGCGTTCTGGAGCACCCAGGCCAATTCTGACATTTCTCTCCTACATGTAAAAATCATCATTTATTTGCTAGAAAATTACAGAGAACCCCAAAACATTATATATATATTTTTTTTTTAGCAAAGACCCTGGAGAATACAATGGTGGTCGTTGCAAATTTTTATCTCACACGGTATTTGCACAGCAATTTTTCAAACGCGTTTTTTTGGGGGAAAAAACAGTTTTGTGCTTAAAAAACAAACAAAAAAAACAGTAAAGTTAGCCCAATGTTTGCATAAAGTGAAAGATGAAGTTATGCTGAGTAAATAGATATCAAACATGTCACTCTTCAAAATTGCACATGCCCGTGGAATGGCGCCAAACGTCGCTACTTAAAAAATCCCCATAGGCGACACTTTAAATTTTTTTTTACTGGTTACATGTTTTGAGTTGCAGAGGAGGTCTAGGACTAGAATTATTGCTCTCGCTCTAACGTTCTCGGCGATACCTCACATGTGTGGTTTGAACACCGTTTTCATATGTGGGCGGGGCTTACGCATGCGTTCGCTTCTGCATGCGAGCACATGGGGACATGGGCGCTTTAAAAAAAATTTTTTTTTTATTGTTCATTTTACTTTATTTATTTTAGTTTGACATTTTTTTTCCCCAAAAATATATTTTTGATCACTTTTATTCCTATTACAAGGAATGTAAACATCCCTTGTAATAGGAATATGGGGTGACAGGTCCTCTTTACAGTGAAATCTGGGGGTCAATATGACCCCACATCTCACCTCTAGGCTGGGAAGCCTGAAATAAAAAATAAAAAAAAGATTCTGGCTTTGATCGTACTGGCGAGTTGGTAGAAGCACCGGAGGGCGGTGAGGGGTGGGGGGCGTCTATGGCTGGGTATTTCAGGGTATCACCGAGTATGGCTGGGTATCTCCGAGTATGGCTGGGTATGGCAATTTATGGCAGGGTATTGCAGAGTATTGGCGGGGTATTGGTGGGGTACTACAGAGTAATAGCAGGGTACTGCAGAGTAATGGGGGTTACTGCAGAGTAATGGGGGGTACTGCAGAGTAATGGCAGGGTACTGCAGAGTAATGGCAGGGTACTGCACTGCAGAGTAATGGCGGGGTGCTGCAGAGTAATGGCGGTACTGCAGAGTATTGGGGGGTACTGCAGAGTATTGGGGGGTACTGCAGAGTAATGGGGGGTACTGCAGAGTAATGGCAGGGTACTGCACTGCAGAGTAATGGCGGGGTACTGCAGAGTAATGGCGGGGTACTGCAGAGTAATGGCAGGGTACTGCAGAGTATGCACTGGTATTGCAGAGTATTGGCAGGGAATTGAGGGGTTAAATTCGGTGAGCAGCGATGTGGGCACTGCAGATGCAGCCCACATCGCTGCTGACACCGATCTCTTTCCCCTCCGCTGTACCGATCGGTACAGAGAGGGGAGGGAGGAACCGGCGTCATGACATGACGCCGGTTTGTTTACAAGTGATCATTCCGTCATTTGACGGAGCGATCACGTGGTAAACGGCCGCGACGAGCGGCCGTTTACCGTGATCCGTGATGCGCCGGGTCCTGTGGACCCGGCGGTCACGGATGCTCTCGAGTGCGCGCCCCAGGGGGCGCGCGAGAGCAGAATTCTGGGAGGCCGTTAATTAACGGCCTCTCAGAGTTAAACAACCGCCCTGAAGCCGTTAATCGGCAATGGGCAGTTGTTAAGTGGTTAAAGCTAGATCACTAGCTATATAGGTGAGGTGAATATAGTGGTGTATACTGCGGTCAGGGCACAGACAACAACCACTACACAGCAGCAAGATAGGAAATCAGCCAAAAACGATGTGTACTGTGTTGAAGGTACACAGAACACCCACTGCTTCAGATGCTAACACACTACACGAGGCCGCCTCAAAGGCGGCCTTATATAGTGTGGGGCGTGCACTACACAGCCTGAGCTATGATTGGCCACAGGCAGGATGCCTGTGGCCAATCATGGCTCTCCTCGCTGCTGGCGCTACGATTGGCCAAGCATGCGGGGTCACGGTGCATGCTTGGCCAATCATGAGCCAGCAATGCACTGCGCCACCGCAGTGCATTGTGGTCCGCGCGCGCGCCATTTGAATTTTGACGCGAACGGCCCAACCGTTCGGAATTCGCCGAACGGCCGAACAGCCAATGTTCGAGTCGAACGTACGTTCGACTCGAACACGAAGCTCATCCCTAATGTTGGGCATTGTACAGTTACCTGCTTCTTATTCAGACTTAAAGTGTTACTAAACCCATTAATATGAAAATATTTAATCTGCCCCCCTACAGTACCCACAGCTTATAAATTTTCTTTCTACATTATAAAACTACCACTATATACCTTTTTGGCTGATCTGTATACCATGGTCACATGATAAACTGTAGGGTCTGCCTGAGTGCTGAGTGTTTAGGTGAGAGGAGATTTCCACTACAGCCTGTCCTCATGCTGTTGTGGGAGGCGGATCATTCATTAATCAAGATGTGACATCCCACCCACTGTGTTCTTTTTTAGTGACTGGGCATGGAGGAGAAGGGAGGGACTGGGCTGACATTTAGGATCTGTATACATGCCCACATGTTTAATGTCAATATCATGTGACCTGACTAGCTCTGATCAATAAGGAAATGTTCTCTCCAGCAATATAGACCAAACTGAGCATGTGCAGCAGTATTACCCTCACTGTGTCTTATCTGGCCTTGCCAAAAGAGACCTTGCAAGGGGGAGGATCTGCCAATACATGATCAGAGAGCCTTTTTACACAATGATGAGATTTAACCCCCTCGGTTCCACTGTGAGTATAACAAGCATGCTATTCTGCACATACAGACAGATTTTACTGTTTTGGGTTTAGTAACGCTCTAAGATCACAGCTTCTGCTAGAGGAAAGTTTTGCAGCAGTGCCAGGACAAGATCATCCATTGCCCAGAGCAAACATGCCAAATTACACCCTCCATTTTCATTATGTACAGGCTTAGGAGAAGGAGAGGGAGAGAGAACATAGCCTGCACTTCTTCCCAGCTCTCTCCTTATTTCCTTGCCGCTTCCAACACTGGGCTGAAGGAAGCATTGCCCTGCTGTCAATTCTCCTGTCAGCCTTATAGTAGAAAGGACTTTAGGTTCCCCCATCCCTACAATATATTCTGCACCCAGGGCAGCTGCCCATCCCTTGTCCTGGCCCTGCTGTATATGGAGGAGGGTTGAATCACTATCTTGTTAGACACACATTTATGGGGCAGTTGGACATTTATAAACAATGTGATCATACTCATGGGCAAAAATTCTTCAGTAGGGATGAGCACAATGTTCGAGTCGAACATAAGTTGAACATTGGGTGTTCGCCTGTTTGCCGAACAGTGAACAATATGCGTGTTTGTGGCAAATTTGAAAGCCGCCTTAACCCCATTAAAGTCTATGGGACACTAACATGAAAAATCAAAAGTGCTAATTTTAAAGGCTTCTATGCAAGCTATTGTCATAAAAAGCATTTGGGGACCTGGGTCCTGCCCCAGGGGACATGTATCAATGCATTTTTTTTTAAAACGGAAGTGAAACAATAAAAA
Source organism: Lithobates pipiens (assembly GCF_037356315.1). Lineage (NCBI taxonomy): Eukaryota > Metazoa > Chordata > Amphibia > Anura > Ranidae > Lithobates > Lithobates pipiens. Next base: position 48,384,206 of record NW_027507788.1, on the reverse strand, counting down.
ATTAAATATTCCTTTAAATATCATTCCTAAGGGGTGTCTATAGTATCCCTACAAAGTGGCACATTTTTCCCGTGTTTAGAACAGTACCACAGCAAAATGAAATTTTTAAAGGAAAAATTGTCATTTAAAACTGATCGCAGCTGTATGAATTGTAATCTCTCGGCAATATAGATAAAAATCATTGAAAAAAAAGAGTATGGGTTCCCCCCTAGTCCATTACCAGGCCCTTCGGGTCTGGTATGAATATTAAGGGGAACCCTGAACCAAAATTTAAAAAAAACATTGTGTGGGGGTCCCCCAAAAATCCATACCAGGCCCTTTGAGTCTAATATGTAAATTAAGGGAAATCATGTGCCAAATAAGAAAAAATGGTGTAGGGCCCCCCCAAAATCCATACCAGACCCTTATCTGAGCACACAACCCAGCAGGCTGCAGGAAAAGAGTGAGGACGAGAGAGTGCCCCCCCCGAACCATACCAGGCCACATGCCCTCAACATGGGGAGGCTGCTTTGGGGTCTGACCCTACCATTTCACAAAAAAGTGTCAAACATTGTAAAAAAGACAAGAGATAACTTGGGACAAGTCCTCTATTAAAAAAAGTCCCACGATGTATGTTCACATCCCCCGATGGACCGCAAAACAGAAAAAAAACAGCGGCAACCAATCCTCCTCCATGGGAGGCTCAATTCAGGTTGAACTGGATGGACTGGTGTCTTTATTCAAATTTACTAACTATGTAACTATGTATATTTAACAATATTTAAAGGAATATTTAATTTGTATTATTTCACTTTAATCATTAAAAAAATCACTGTTTCCAAAAAACCACAGTTATAAAAAGTGTTTGGGGACCTGGGCTCTGCCCCAGGGGATATTTTAAAACATTTTCTTTTTTTAAAACAATAACTTGCACATAAGCCTTTAAAATTAGCAATTTTGATTATTCATGTTCGTAACCCATAGACTTTAATGGTGTTCGTTTGTTCTGACAAATTTTTTGCCTGTTTGCATGTTCTGCTGCGAACCGAACAGGAGGGTGTTCAGCTCATCCCTATTCTTCAGGACACTGCAGAGCAAGGGAGGAGAGAGAAGCACAGAGGACCCTGCTCATTATTTCAGAACAACAGTAGAAGCAACAGATTTTTTTATAACTTGATTTATCAATAGTAGCTAATCAGCAGTGTCTGTGGGCAACCACAGCCAAATAAAAACAAAACAAAAAAAAACAAGAAATGCAACAGAGGCTTATGACAATCTCCAAACTTGTTATCCACCTTTAACCTTAAATTCTAGATTCAAAACTATAATGTAAAATGCCTTTATCTGCATGAACCCTGCTCCAATTAGGCTGCTATATATTACTACCTCTATCATTTCATGTAAGTATTGGAATACATGACTGCTAAAAGCATTTTGTGCTTTTTCTAACACCACAAAAAAAATAATAGGAAGGCAATGTTTATGTATTATCTTAATGATGCTAAGATGAAAAAATTGTGTGACATGTAGACACAAATATATAATTAGGTGGGCACTTGAAAGGTGGCATTGCTACTGTTGCTAGATATGGTGCTGTATGACCTACCAAAATGTCCAACCCTTTGTACAATTTTAACATACATTGATTTTATATTGTATACCAAAATAGGTATGTGTGCACCACAGAGGAATAGATATTTAAAAATAACTTACAACACTATTTTGCAATATCCTAGGGTGATATTTAACCCTCATACATACTATCAGATTTTCTGCTGATTTTTGTCTTCAGATTTAGCAAAACCATGTAGGACAAGGACCTGCCTGATTGCATACAAATTGAAACTCCTAATGTTTGATCTCATATTACGTGGTTTTGATAAATCTGAAGGGAAAAAAACAGCAGAAAATCTGATAGTGTGTATGGAGCATTATGCCCCGTACACATGGCGATGACGAAGGAGAAAGCCGGGCCACCACTAGCAAAAGAGCGGCAAAAGAGCAGAAGATAGCGGAGGAGCCCAGCCTGAAGAACTAGAAAGCGGGGGGAAGTCAGAAGAAGACCCCCCGAAGTCAGAAGAAGACCCCCAGAGCTGCCTAATAAACTACTTTAAAAACCTGTGTAGTGTGTTTTTTTTATTGACACTTTTTCCCCCAGGTGAATGGGTAGGGGTACGATGTACCCCATACTCATTCAGATAGGGTGGGAGGCTGGGATCTGGGGGCCCCCTTATTAAAGGGGGCTGCCGGATTCCGATAAGCCCCCCGCTCGCAGACCCCCGCAGACCCCAACAACCAATGGCAAGGATCGTCGGGAAGAGGCCCTTGTACTCATCAATATGGGGACAAGGTGCTTTGGGGTGGGGGGCCGTTCATTTTGAAAGTCCATCGGGAAGCCAGTCAGACCTAGTCTGCTGGAAAGTCCGATCATGTGTACGCAGGTCAGCTCGTTCGGAATGTCCGTCGGACCTCCGCAAAAAGTTCGTTGGGAAGTCCATCGGACCTAGTTCGTCAGAAAGTCCGGTCGTGTACGCAGGTCAGCTCTTTCGGAAAGTCCATCGGACCTCCTCTGAAAGTTTGTTAGGAAGTCTGTTGGACCTAGTCCGTTGAAAAGTCCGGTCGTGTATACGCGGCATTAGTCTATCAAATAGGTTGTTATATCTCCAAAGGATCTGTGGAAAATGTTATTGATTCAGGTTGGAATAGGGCATGTAGAGTTATGAAAACACTTTTAAACATTAAAAACATTTCAAGCCTACCTCCTACAAGGCGTTTAATACTAAAAGTGAAATGGTATGAGTAGCTGATACTGTTTCAAAGGTTTTTACAGGTTATCTAACATATCTAGGAATGTGTGTTTTGTCAGGACAAATGTTTTTTGGTAGATGTAAATGTTATCATATTTCATTAATTTGCTTAGTTTTATTATTATGCTATTGATACTGATGATTAGGGATGAGCTTCGTGTTCGAGTCGAACGTACGTTCGACTCGAACATTGGCTGTTCGTCCGTTCGGCGAAATCCGAACATTTTGGTCCGTTCGTGTCAAATTCGCGTGGCGCTCACGGCCCACAATGCACTGCGATGGCGCAGTGCATTGCTGGCTCATGATTGGCCAAGCATGCACTGTGACCCCGCATGCTTGGCCAATCGCAGCGCCAGCAGCGAGGAGAGCCATGATTGGCCACAGGCAGGATGCCTGTGGCCAATCATAGCTCAGGCTGTGTAGTGAACGCCCCACACTATATAAGGCCGCCATTGCGGCGGCCTCGTGTAGTGTGTTGGCGTCTGAAGCAGTGGGTGTTCTGTGTACCTTCAACACAGTACACACCGATTGTTTTCGGCTGATTTCCTATCTTGCTGTTGTGTAGTGGTTATTGTCTGCGTGCCCTGACCGCAGTATACACCACTATATTCACCTCACCTATATAGCTAGTGATCTATCTTTAATAATAGAGCTTGCAGTCAGTAGTGTTAGGAGATAGTGCGTGCTGTCTGCGTGCTCTGTACCCAGTACATACCGCTATATCCACCTACATAGCTGTTCTCTATTTGAGCCCAATTGCCATCTGCAGGAGTTATTGGAAGTTGTGTGTGCCTCCAGCACAGCACAGTATACATCTGTATATACCCCTTTATCTCTGCTGTTTTCTAGTTGTTGTCTGCGCGCCCTGACCGCAGTATACACCGCGATATTCACCTCGCCTATATAGCTAGTGATCTATCTTTAATAATAGAGCTTGCAGTCAGTAGTGTTAGGAGATAGTGCGTGCTGTCTGCGTGCTCTGTACCCAGTACATACCGCTATATCCACCTACATAGCTGTTCTCTATTTGAGCCCACTTGCCATCTGCAGGAGTTATTGGAAGTTGTGTGTGCCTCCAGCACAGCACAGTATACATCTGTATATACCCCTTTATCTCTGGTGTTCTATAATAAAGGCATCTGCAGGAGTTAGTGGGTGTTGTGTGCCTCCAGCACAATATAAACTACCCAACTGCTGTTTTACCCAACTCCCTTCAGGCCATTACCATGTCTGGAAGGCCAGCAAGGAGAGGCAGACAGGCGCAAGCCGATAAAAGAGGGCAAGCAGGCTCTGTGTCTAGAGACAACAGTGCTGGTCATGGACGCGGTGCATTGTCATCAGCACGTGGCCATGGGACATGCTTGTCCTTCTTTTCGGCAGCTGGACATGTTGAACCGCAACATGCCAACGACTTGGTAGAGTGGATGACCAAGCCCTCTTCATGCTCCTCATCCTCTCTCACCCAGTCTCAGGGTAGTAGCAAAGCAGCTGCCAACGCATCGCCTTCCCTCCTCTCAATGTCATCATCAGTGACTCCTTCCCTAGACCCACCACGTCCTCCTGAGGAGTCTCCTGAACTCTTTGAGCACAGTGTTGGGTACATGTTCCAGGAGGATGCCCAGTGTTTTGTGGGCTCTGATGATGACACTCAGCTAGAGGAAGGCAGTAGCGTGAGCACAGAGAGAGGGGATGCTCAAGAAGGACAGCAATCTGGCAGTCATGTTCCACAAGCTGCAGCATACTGCCAGGTTTGCTACAGCGATGAAGAGGGAGGGGATGATGAGGGCACTGACTCCACGTGGGTGCCTGGAAGGAGGGAGGAGGAGGAGGAGGCACATGTCCAATGAGGCAGGATGCCCTCCGGGGGCCAGCTTAGGGGCAGCACACCGACTGAATCACACCGCAGAGCTCCGCCTGTGCAGAGCGCTGCCTCTGCGCGTTATTCTAAAAGTTCTTTGGTGTGGGCCTTTTTTGAGACGAGTGCATCAGATCGCACCGCTGCTATTTGCAACATATGTCTCAAGCGTATCTCACGTGGCCAAAACATCAGCCGCTTGGGCACCACATGCTTGACCAGACATATGTTGACCTGCCATGCAGCTCGTTGGCAAGCGTACCTCAAAGACCCACACCAAAGAACAAAGCGGACCTCTCCTTGCTCCTCATCAGCTGGCATCTCCAACCCCACTAGACCTTCAGTCCTCTCTGAAACCTGCTCTGAGAGGAATGAAGGTGTAGAATTAGGTGTGTCACAGCCAAGTGCTTCCGGGAACTCTGCTAGCGGTACACCGATTATAGCAGGCAAATGTCCCTGCCCCAGCTGCTGGACCGGCGGAAGAAGTTTACTCCCAGCCATCCACATGCCCAGCGGTTGAATGCTAGCTTGGCTAAATTGCTAGCACTTCAACTGCTGCCTTTTCAGTTGGTAGACTCGGCCCCCTTCCGTGAGTTTGTACAATGTGCGGTTCCTCAGTGGCAGGTCCCCAAACGCCACTTTTTCTCACGGAAGGCGATTCCGGCTCTCTACCGGCATGTGGAAGGCAATGTCCTTGCCTCGCTGGACAGGGCGGTCAGCGGTAAGGTGCATATTACCGCTGACTCATGGTCCAGCAGGCATGGACAGGGACGTTACCTGTCTTTCACGGCCCATTGGGTCACTCTTCTGGCTGCTGGGAAGGATGCAGGACAAGGTGCAGTAGTGTTGGAGGTTGTTCCGCCACCACGCCTCCAAAATGCTACTATTGGTTGTGACACACCTCTCTCCTCCACCCCCTCCTCTTCTTCTTCCTCCATGGCCTCTTCCAGTGCTCTGTCCTCAGAACCAGTGGTGCTCCGTAGGCGTTCCAGGGGCTACGCAAGTACGCAGGCAAAACGATGCCATGCCGTGCTTGCGCTGGTTTGTTTGGGGGACAGGAGCCACACTGGGGCGGATGTTTTGTCAGCTCTGCAGGGGCAGGCCGAGAGGTGGTTGACGCCACGCCAGCTTAAGCCAGGAATGGTGGTTTGCGACAATGGCACCAACCTCCTCTCCGCCCTCCGACAGGGACAACTGACCCATGTGCCCTGTGTAGCTCACGTCCTTAACCTGGTGGTGCAGCGGTTCTTGGGCAGGTACCCCGGCTTACAGGATGTCCTGAAGCAGGCCAGGAAAGTCTGTGTGCATTTCCGCCGATCATTTAATGCCTGTGCTCGGCTGGCTGAGCTCCAAAAGGAGTTGAACCTGCCCAAGAACCGCCTTATATGTGACATGCCCACCAGATGGAACTCAACATTGGCCATGCTGCAGCGGCTGCACACGCAGCAGAGGGCCATCAATGAGTACCTGTGCGACTACCGCACCAGGACAGGGTCAGGGGAGCTTGGTTTTTTCTCACCACGCCAGTGGGGCATGATCAGGGATGCATGCACTGTCCTGTCACCGTTTGAGGAGGCCACAAGGATGGTGAGCAGTGACAGTGCATGCATCAGTGACACTGTACCTCTTGTCCACCTCTTGGAGCATACGCTGCGTGGAATAATGGACAGGGCACTTGAGGCAGAACAGAGGCAGGATTGTGTCAGCATGGAGGTGGAGGCTGGCACTCAGCATGAGCATCAGCAGCAGCAGCAGCAGTCTTGTAGGGATGATTTACAGTCCCAAGAAACACGTGGACTTGTACGTGGCTGGGAGGAGGTAGCTGCGGATCATGTTGTCCTTAGTGACCCAGAGGACTCCGGACCGAATGCCTCAGCTAACCTACGCTGCATGGCCTCCCTGATCCTGCAAAGCCTGCGGAAGGATCCTCGTATTCTTCGGATCAAGGAGAGGGACCATTACTGGCTGGCCACTCTCCTTGATCCACGGTACAAGGGTAAGGTTGCCGCAGAGGGAGCAGAGGATGAAACATCTCCAGGAGGCCTTGCAGAAAGGTCTGTGCAACGCGTTCCCAGAGACTGGGAGGTTACAAACTCCTGGTCCTGGACAACGTGTTGCTGAGGCATCGGTCAGAAGGAGCGGTGGAGAAGGTGGCCGTCTGACTGATGCTTTCAGACAATTTTTTAGTCCGCAGCCCCAAGGTATGATCGGTTCCAGCACCCATCGCCAGCGTCTGATTTACATGGTGCAGGAAAACCTAGGGGCAAGGTCAGACTTGGACACCTTTCCCACCGAAAATCCTCTGGCTTACTGGGTCTTGAGGATGGATCACTGGCCAGAGCTTGCACAGTATGCAATTGAGCTACTGGCCTGTCCTGCATCCAGCGTTCTTTCGGAACGCACCTTCAGTGCTGCTGGTGGCTTTGTTACCGATCACAGGGTGTGCCTGTCCACCGAATCAGTTGATCGACTGACCTTCATCAAGATGAATCAGTCTTGGATCACCCACAGCTACCAAGCACCTGAAGCTGATGTAACTGAATAATTTTTTTTGAAATACCACATCCCTTCAAGACTGCCTATGCTGATGCTGAGTGACTGTCCTGTTATGTTGATTGTCTATCCTCTTCCTCCTCCGCTGATATGTTGGAAGAACATTTCTGATTCTGGTTGATGCCATCAGCCCAATTTTTCTGCCCCTGTTTAACAGGGGCGTTTAAGTACAATTTTTGATGCAATGCTTTGCAGCAGGGCTAATTCCTGCAATAAAACTAGAGTATATGGCAGAGGTTGCAGTGTGGTGACACCAGCACCAGTGCCTAAGGCCCATTTTTTCTGCCCCTGTTTAACAGGGGCGTTTAAGTACAATTTTTGATGCAATGCTTTGCAGCAGGGATAATTCCTGCAATAAAACTAGAGTATATGGCAGAGGTTGCAGTGTGGTGGCACCAGCACCAGTGCCTAAGGCCCAATTTTTCTGCCCCTGTTTAACAGGGACATGTAATTACAATTCTTGATATAATATTTCACAGGAGGGCCCCTTCCTGTGCCCACCCAGAGTAACGGTGAGGACTTATAGTGTTGTGGCACCAGCACCACAACCACCAAAGGTCAATTTTTCTACCACTGTTCAACAATGGCATGTAATTACAATTCTTGATATAATCGTTCACAGCAGGGCGCTCCAGCGCCCACCAAGAGTCACTTTGAGGGCTTACAATGTTGTGGCAAAAACCAACCTTGTTCCGCCATTTCTGCAGAGCATATAGGGCAGGCCCCTACTTTCAAACATCCAATTTACAAACATCTCCTACTTGCAAACGGAAGGAGACAACAGCAAGTGAGATGAAAAAAGATTGACGACAAAACAAATTATACAGGACTGGAGCTACACTTTAAAAATGTACCAGTTGAAAATGACAAACAGATTCAACTTAACACAACAAACCTACACAGTCCCTGTCTTGTTTGCACCGCTTGTATACTGCTGTTCTGAGTATATAGGGCCTGGGGGCCACGCGCATTTCCTTTTTTTAATATGGGTACGGGGTTCCCCTTAATATGTGTACAAGACCCAAATAGGCTGGTAATGGGCAGGGAGGGCTACCCATGCCATTTTTCTCAATGATTTTCAACCATATTGCAGGAACCAGATATAACATTAAAACCGCAAGCAGTTTTAAATGGTGTTATTTCCGTTAAATGTCATTTTGTGCAGGGACTGTTCTAAACACGGGAAACACGTGACACCTGACAGGCATACTACAGACACCCCACAGGCACCATATTTAAAGGAACATTTCACTTTTTTTTTTCACGGCCGTTTTTAAAACTTTTTTTTGCATTGACCCATGTCACCTGGGGCAGGAGCCAGGTCCCCAAACCCTTTTTAGGACAGTATCTTGCATATTAGCCGTTAAAATTAGCACTTTTCATTTCGAACGTTCGAGTCCCATAGACTTCAATGGGGTTCTAACGTTCGTTCGAATTTGGGGTCCGTTCGAAAGTTCTGGTGTGAACCGAACCGGGGGGTGTTCGGCTCATCCCTACTGATGATGTAACCCATTCTCTTTAGCCATTCTTTAAAAGTAAGTCCTATACATTATTCATGCAGGGCAGCGCAAATGTTTTTTCTTTTATACATATATCTTGTTTACATATACATATATTTTCTCTTTTCCTTATTCAGATTTTGAGAACCTGAAGATACTTACTAGAATGGAGTCGCTTGTAAATCAATCCCCTACCTCCTATGTGAGATCACTGGTGCTTGGCTCAGCAATGTGATATAGGGGTATAGAAATAATGATGAGTTATGCTCATTGCCCCATTGGAAAGAGACCAGACATTCTTTTTAAAAGAAATTAGGTTTTATGAGGAAGAAACATGGAAGATATTACTGAGTAATTAAATTAAAAAGCAAATAAAATAAAACAAATACATAATACATGTAAATAATAACAAACAATACATATTACTAAACATACAGAATAATAATAATAATAATAATAATAATAATAATAATAATAACTCATATAAATGTAAACAAAAAATAAACAAATTTCTGAAGGTAGGGATATTGATACCATCTGCAAAAACAATGGACTTGTCAATAGCTGCTGGAAGGTTTGGTTAAGACACTGGCTGACATGATTTTTAAGACTTTGACACATAAGAGTTTACTCTTGCTTATTAACCACTTTCAGACCGGACCATTTTGCTGGTCAATGACCAGAGGTCTTTTTACAATTTGGCACTGCGCTGCTTTAACTGGTAATTGCGCGGTCATGCAATGTTGTACCCAAACAAAATTTGCGTCCTTTTTTTCGCACAAATAGAGCTTTCTTTTAAAGGTATTTGACTGACTCTGCGATATAAACGTAAAAAGACCGCAAATTTTGAAAAAAAATGATATTTTCTAATTTTTGTTATTAGAAAAATCCAATAAACTCAATTTTAGTCATACATTTAGACCAAAATGTATTCAGCCACATGTCTTTGGTAAAAAAAAAAGTCAATAACTGTATATTTATTGGTTTGCGCAAAAGTTGTCACATCTACAAACTAAGGTACGTTTTCTGGAATTTACGCAGCTTTTAGTTTAATGACTGCCTATCTCATTTCTTGAGGTGCTAAAATGGCAGGGCAGTACAAAACCCCCCCAAATGACCCCATTTTGGAAAGTAGATACCCTAAGGAAATTGATAAGAGGCATGTTGAGCCCATTGAATATTTTATTTTTTTGCCTCAAGCGATTGAATAATGACAAAAAAAAATATATATATTTTTTTTACACAAAGTTGTCACTAAATGATATATTGCTCACACATGCCATGGTTATATGTGGAATTGTACCCCAAAATACATTCTGCTGCTTCTCCTGAGTACGGGGATACCACATGTGGTCAACTTTTTGGAAGCCTAGCCGCGTACGGGGCCCCGAAAGCCAAGCACCGCCTTCAGGATTTCTAAGGGCATACATTTGTAATTTCACTCCTCACTACCTATCACAGTTTTGAAGGCCATAAAATGCCAATATGGCACAAAACCCCCACAAATGACCCCATTTTAGAAAGTAGACACCCCAAGCTATTTGCTGAGAGGCAAGTTGAGTCCATGGAATATTTTATATTTGGCACAAGTTGCGGGAAAATTACAAACTTTTATTTATTTTTTTTTTTTTTTCACAAAGTTGTCACTAAATGATATATTGCTCACACATGCTATGGGCATATGTGAAATGACATCCCAAAATAAGTTCTGCTGCTTCTCCTGAGTACGGGGATACCACATATGTGGGACTTTTTGGGAGCCTAGCGGTGTACGGGGCCCCGAAAACCAAGCACCGCCTTCAGGCTTTCTAAGGGCGTAAATTTTTGACTTCACTCCTCACTACCTATTACAGTTTTGAAGGCCATAAAATGCCAAGATGGCACAAAACCCCCACAAATGACCCCATTTTAGAAAGTAGACACCCCAAGCTATTTGCTGAGAGGCATGTTGAGTCCATGGAATATTTTATATTTTGCCACAAGTTGCGGGAATATTACAAACTTTTATTTTTATTTATTTTTCACAAAGTTGTCACTAAATGATATATTGCTCACGCATGCCATGGGCATATGTGAAATGACACCCCAAAATAAATTCTGCTACTTCTCCTGAGTACGGGGATACCACATATGTGGGACTTTTTGGGAGCCTAGCCGCGTACGGGGCCCCGAAAACCAAGCACCGCCTTCAGGCTTTCTAAGGGCGTTACAGTTTTGAAGGCCATAAAATGCCAAGATGGCACAAACCCCCCCCAAATGACCCCATTTTGGAAAGTAGACACCCCTAAATTTAGGGGTACACTAGTGAGACTAGGTAATAAATGGCGGGTGCCCTGAAACTATAAAAAAATAACTAACCAACCTGCGTCACCTGTAACAGTTATATGGTGATCACTGGTGAAAGGGTTAACTAGGGGGCAATCAGGGGGCTTTATGCGGTAGTATATGTGGGTCCCTGGCGCTATAAAAAGCTGCGGCGAACCTAAATACCTACCTGCCTAACTAGCGTCACCTGTGACACTAATACAGCGATCAGAAAAACGATCGCTTATTAGGCTGGGTTCACACTGGAGCGATGCAGGAACGCCACGAATCCGCGGCAGGTTCCCGCATCGCATGCCTCCCGGCGGCAGTTCACACTGCCCTATGCGAACTGCTGGGAGTGTCAGTGAAATGTTAATGACACCCCCAGATCAGTTCGCATATCGCAGTGCGATCTGCAAACTCGGATCGCATAGTGTGAACACCCATGCGATCCGATTCTGCTGCGGACCAAAAAAAGGGTCCCGTGCGAATTTGCGGCGGGTGCAGCGCGAATTCAGCCATACTATCTGTATGGCTAAACTCGAATCGCACAGAGATCGGATGTGATTTGCACTGCAGTGCGGTGCGAATCACATCCGTTCTCATAAACCGCTGCAATGTGAACCCAGCCTTAGTGACACTGGCGAAGGGGGGTGATCACGGGTTTAAACCTTTATTGGGGGGGTTAGGGGGGTACATTAGAACTAAAGGGGGCTAACCCTAACTGCCCTAACAGTTATTACAGTCACAAATGACACCAATGCAAAAAAAAAAAAATAATGCAATTGGTGTCACTGTGACTGGGGGGGCAGGGGTAATTGGGGGGGTGATCGGGGGGTGAAGGGGGGGTGTGAGTGTGCCTGGCATGTTCTACTGTGTAGTGTTGTGTTGGTGCAACTCACCGATCCTCTCTCCTCTCTCCTCGGTGCCGGAACGAAAAATACCGACACGGAGGAGAGATTACATCACTTCCTCTGCCTGTGTTTACATTACAGGAGAGGAAGTGATGTCACGGAGCATTTCCATTCATCGGGAGCGATCGCGAGGGGGTGGCCATGAATGAATGGCCGCCCCCTCATCCCGAATCGCTCCCGAACGAATACCGACCGCCGCAGGCACCGGGGGGGCCCGATCGGGCCCCCCACCTGCGGGAAGGCAGGGACATACAGGTACGCCCATATGCCTGCCCGTGCCATTCTGTCTACGTATATCGTCGTGCGGCGGTCGGCAAGCGGTTAAAAGGAAATAAAGTCAACCTGAAAGTTTAAGGAAACCCCATAAAAGGTTGAAGTACTATTCTTAGCCCTTGTACACACGGTCGGAGAATCTGTCGGAAAGAGTCTTATCGGACCGTGTCGTCGGATAATCCGACTGTGTGTGGTATGCATCGGATTGATTCCCTCCCGAATCTCCGTCCGACCCAATTTTCCAACATGTTGGAAATATTTCCCGACCAACTGGGCCGGACGGACCTAATCCGATCATGTGTAGAGCATTTTCATCGGACCAAGTGCCACGCATGCTCAGATCAAATTCCTACATCAAAGCTATTGGCTACTAGCCTGAATGTAGTCCCATCGTAATGAAATTACGTCATCATGTTCTGAAAGATCGGATTTTTCGCCAACTTGGCCCGACCGTGTGTATGCAACAGTTTCGGACACAATCCGTCGGACTAAATCCGACGGGCAAAATCCGACGGATTTGGTTGGCAAAATATCCGACCGTGTGTACGTGGGCTTAGAATACTCCATCGTGGAACATGGTTTTACACGTAGACCCTTCTAAAATGTCTGCAGTATTGGACTAGACACTACCCAGCAGTCTTAATGCAACCCAGAGATTCTTGAAATGCTCCAATTAATAATCCAAATTTATTAACAATTCCCATCATGGCTCTTACGCGAGAAAGATAGCTAATGCCAAAGACTGGTTTGAAAATGCTGTTATCATGAAGTCAATGATGCTCCTGATCCATCCATATCTAGACCTGACCTACAAAAAAAAAAAAAAAAAAACATGTTTTCTTGAAGTGGATGCTCCTTTGTTTGGTACAGAGGTACTTTTTCTTCAGGTTGTGGCTGTCAAAAATGACTATATCCCTATATCCCTTTAAAAAAAATCACTTTCTATTAGTGATTGGAAGTGCCTTGGGATTAGGTTCATTTTTGCAGAGTGGAGACATTTACTTGAAGGGTCTATATATCACATGTACAGACCTAATGCTGTATGTCTGTAGTATTAATATGTGTTACAATTAAAACAAGTAACGACACTCCTATTCAATTATCATAAACCTCATAATAAATCTGATAAAAATTAAGTCAGTTTCATTAATTCCTTAGCCTAATTAACCATTAAGTGCTCAGCACAATGTTCAATAAATACATTTATCAAAATATTTAATCACTCCAAAATCTTTGTGTCTAGATATGTATAGTGCTTAACCGGTTCCCGACCAGCGCACGACGATGTATATCGACAGAATGGCATGGGCAGGCATATTGGCGTACAGGTACGTCCAATCTTCAATGCAGCCCTGCCATCGGGAGCGTGCCGCCGGCGGTGTGCTCCCGCGCTGGTCGGGACACCCGTGAGTCCGGTCGCGGGACCCGCGGACTCGATCGCCGCGGGCATACCCGCGATCGTCTCAAGGGACGGCTGAATGGAGGAAATGCCGTGTAAACAGCATTTCTCCATTCTGCCTAGCAACTAGTGACGCTGATCTCTGCTCCATGTGATTGGAGCAGAGATCAGTGTTCACTAAATGAAAGCCCAACCCCCCCACAGTTAGTAACACACCCCTAGGAACACTTAACCCCTACACTGCCACACACTGGTTAACCCCTTCACTGCCAGTGTCATTTACACAGGAATCACTGCATTTATATAGCAGTGATTACTGTATAAATGACAATGGTCCCAAAAATATGTCAAAAATGTCCGATGGGTCCCCCACAATGTCGCAGTCACAATAAAAATCGATGATCGCCGCCATTACTAGTAAAAAAATAAAAATAAAAAATTATTAATAAAAATGCTATAAAACAATCCCTATTTTGTAAACGCTATAACTTTTGCGCAAACCAATCAATAATCGCTTATTGCGATTTTTATTAACAAAAATATGTAGAATAATACGTATCGGCCTAAACTGAGGGAAAAAAATGTTTTTTTATATATTTTTGGGGGATATTTATTATAACAAAAAGTAAAAAATAATGTGTTTTTTTCAAAATTGTCTCTCTATTTTTGTTTATAGCGCAAACAATAAAAACCGCAGGGGTGATCAAATACCACCAAAAGAAAGCTCTATTTGTGGGGAAAAAAAGGACGTCAATTTTGTTTGGGAGCCACGTCGCACGACCGCGCAATTGTCAGTTAAAGCGACGCAGTGCCGAATCGCAAAAAGTGGTCTGGTCTTTGACCAGCAAATACTTTTGTTATTACCTGGGTATCCGATGTTCCACCTGCTGGACAAGGAACAGCACTCAGCACCAATGGTACTTAAACAAGAACGTATGTTTACGGGAACCAGTGTATAAAATAGTAATTACAGTGTTCTTACTATCACACCAACATAGTGTAACAGCACAATAAACATTTACAACAGTTTGTACATTTACAGTTGTCTATGATGGTCTCTGAGAATGTGTCTCCAATTGGGACTATTGCTCAGAGTGAATACGCGTTACTCTGGGCACCTTCCAGCACACTTTGGTAACTACAGGGATGCATGGTTAATAATGAAATACAACACAATTACTAGGGAGCTCCCCTACTCTAAATGGATGCAAGGCCTAGCAATGAGAAGTGCAGTCTTTGATCTTCTTTCTTCTGCTAGCTATTTGTGTTGTAATAATTGAAATCCAACAGTGGAACAACAAGGGTTAACGTAAGGAGAATATTAGAACTGTTCCTGTAGTGTGATACACCTGCAACTGCCTCCGGTGTAATTGGCTTTGTATAACACAGTGTCAGTGGTAAAGTGAAGTGTAGGCTTGAGGCCTGCTTAAACTCAGTCTTTTATCAGGTTCTCCTCTGTGGGACTACAGGTCCCAGCAACACTGTGTTAAATGTCTAGGTGTATAAAAGTGTGCCAGAAAACTGTGGGCAGCAGCCCTCTCACCAAACTGGATCTGAAGAATGGAACAGCTCCACTCCGGTGCACTCAGTCTTGTTTATAGCCACCAGACTCCATCACACCGCTCCTCAATATGAACCGCGATCAGTTGAAAGGCAGAGTCTCTAGCTGTTCTGCTCCGCAGTGGCTGTAGGCTGCGCTCTCTGGAGACCTCCTCACAGGTCCTTGTAGGCAGGCCACGCGTCCAAAAGAGAAAGAAAATGGCTGCATGTGTCCTTTTATAGCCTACCCAGCATGCAGTTCAGTACTGAGTGATCATGGGTAGGTCACTCGGCATCCTGGGTAGGTAGGTCATAGAAGAATGTAAACAGACAGTCACTTCCTGTTACGTTTCTAATCCTCTAGAAAGGAAAATAATTGGAGTCCATTTCCTTTATTGGCCACTAGATGGGGCCAAATACTAAATTATAACATGGCTATAGATTAACATTGCATTATATTAACAGGCAAAAATATCAGCGCTACATAAACATCAAAATTCTTTCTTCTTGCTAACTGCTTCCCACCCAGCCTATAGACAAAGGACAGCCAGGCAGAAGCTCTCACATTCTGGGTGAGCGTCATATGATGTCCTCCTGGGATTACACTGTGGTGCAAACTGTCACTTGCTGTGTCCACCAGAGACAGCGCATGACAGATCCGTGTACCAGGCTGCTGCCAGTACCATGTGATGGTGGTGACCATCACAGCGGATCACATAACAATTGTATACAATGGATGCATTCATGTCATTCATTGTGTACGATTGTGATGATCTCTGTGATCTCTTTATAGTCATGTACACTTCACAAGTATATGAAAATGAAACTACCTGTTAAACACCAGTAATTCTGCCCCACCCACAAAATTCATTTTACAGGAATCTAGTTATTGTAACAAGTTAGATATCATGTGCACTGTCTGCAATGTTTCTGGTGCCTTTACAGATGATTTTGATTTACTGTTTGTTTGTAATTTTTTTTTTCACAGTCATGTGACTGGCACGGCACCTATGGGCGCTGCATGGCCACAGGGTGGAAGATCACAGATTCCTCTTCTGACGTATCTTGCATATGTCAGAAGGAAGCTGTGTCCCTCCTACTCGGTTCCCTTGGCTTGGGACAAGGGAGACTATAGGACATGTGACAAATTGGCTCAAAAAAGGTATTTACACTAAAAGATAAATAAAAACAAAGACGTTGCTCCACTTAGGGAATCATGTAGTATGTGCCAGATTAGTTGGGGGAAATTGGGTTAACAACCACTTTAACCACTTGCTGACCACTGTACACAGATGTACGTTGGCAGAATGGCACAGGCAGGCAAATGGGCGTACATGTACGTCCCTTAAAATTTGCCGCCTATCAGGCACGGTAACTCAATGTTCACCGGCAGCCCACTATTGCGGTGTGGAGAGGTAGAAAGGGGAGATGCCTATGTAAACAAGGCATTTCCCCATTCTGCCTAATGACATGACAGGGATCTACTACTCCCTGTCATTGGGAGCAGTGGAAGCCCATCCCTTCCACAGTTAGAACACCT
Source organism: Lithobates pipiens (assembly GCF_037356315.1). NCBI lineage: Eukaryota > Metazoa > Chordata > Amphibia > Anura > Ranidae > Lithobates > Lithobates pipiens. Next base: position 48,367,544 of record NW_027507788.1, on the reverse strand, counting down.
CCCTAGGACACACTTAACGCCTTGATCACCCCCTAGTGTTCCTCTTCCCTGCCATTATAATTTACACAGTAATCAGTGCATTTTTATAGCACTGATCGCTGCATAAATGAAAATGGTCCCACAATGGTGTCAAAAGTATCTTATTTGCCCGCCATAATATCACAGTCATGATAAAAATCGCAGATTGCCGCCATTACTAATAAAAAAAATGAATAATAAAAATGCTATAACACTATCCCCTATTTTATAGACGCTATAACTTTTGCACAAACCAATAAATATACACTTGCGTTTTTTTTTTACCAAAAATATGTAGAAGAATACATATCAGCCTAAACTGAGAAAAAAAAAATTTTTATATTTTTTTGGGATATTTATTATAGTAAAAAGTAAAAAATATTGCCTTATTTTAAAAATTTACACTCTTTTTTTGTTTATAGCGAAAAAAATAAAAAATTCAGAGGTGATCAAATACCACCAAAAGAAATCTCTATTTGTGGGAAAAAAAGGACGTCAATTTTGTTTGGGTGCAACGTCGCACGACTGTGCAATTGTCAGTTAAAGTGACGCAGTGCCGTATCGCAAAAAATGCTCTGGCCAGGAAGGGGGTAAATTCTTCCGGGGTTGAAGTGGCTAATCTTTAAAAAAGAAACCTGGAAGCTGATTGGTTTCTATGCAGCCCTGCACCAGATTATGCACTCTTCAGTTTTAGTAAATCAACCCCTATATGTGTTTTTAAAGTTGTATTTACTTATTAAGCACATATCCAGACAGTGATTTGGAAGAGATTTAATATTTTGATAAATTGATTTGAGCACTTTGATGGTTATATAGTCTAAGGAAGTATTGGAGCTGACTTCATTTTATTTATTTGTATTTATTTAGAGGTTTACAAGAATCGAATAGGAGCAATGTTATGCCTTGTACATACGGTCAGACTTTCCAACGGAAAATGTGCGATCAGATCTTGTTGTCGGAAAATCTGATCGTGCACCACATTTTTTGCGTCGGAATTTCCGACACACAAAGTTTGAGAGCAGGATCAAAAATTTTCCGACAACAAAATCCAATCGTTTAAATTACAATCGTGTGTAGATAATTCAGACGGGCAAAGTGCCATGCATACTCAGAATAAATTATGAGACAAAAGCTATTGGCTACTGCCCTCTTTATAGCCCCGTCGTACGTGTTCTACATCACTGTGTTCTGAACGATTGGATTTTCCAACAACTTTGTGCGACCGTGTGTATGCCAGACATTTTTGGGCGAAAATCCGTCTGAAAAAATCTGATGGATTTTGTTGTGAGAATGTCCGACCATGTATGGGGCATTACTTGTTTAAATTGTAATGATGTTTGAGTACCAATAGAGGGCACTACTGTGACAACAGCTTCTCCCATTGGAAACACATACGCGTTTAGACTTTTTTTTATACATCCCATTGCAGGTGACACCCCAATATATTTGCATGTTAATATTTGCCTGATATGAATTATAGGTGAACCCCCACGCCATTATTTTTGTGTGGGGGTCCCCATTAACATCTCTATCAGAACCTTATCTTTGATAAGGTTTTAGTATGGATGAAGAGAATCCCAAGCAATCTAAACAAAGGAGCCAGGGATAGTTGAAATATAAATGGGGTTTGGGGTCCCTTTATGTTGATACCAAGCCCTTCAGGTCTGGTATGGATTTTAAGGATGACCCCTATGCAATAATCAAGAAAAAGAAATCTTCACAAAATTACGCATCAGACCTTTATTTTAGCACGTACACTGGCCCTGGCTAGGGGCAATGGCCCTGACAAAGCCCAGTGTTCCCATTTTAATGTGGACAAGGGCCTCTTCTCTACAACCCTGGTGCAGCGGTTATGGGGGGGTACCACCTGACAAGGTGTCCCCCATGTTAAAGATATGTGGCCTGCTGTGAGGGTAGCCTCTGTTGTCACACAGGCTGGATTTTAAACAGCTCTGCCTTTGTTCATCTCCCTTATATGATAAATGAATGGGACTAATAGTTTACATAATAAAGATAAGATTATTTGCAATTTATTTTCAGCTCACAGAAAATGAGAAAGACACTGCAATTTTAGCAAAAGACATTTCTGTACTTGGTAAAAATGTTCTTATGCCACGTACACACAATCAGAACTCCGGCCAGAAAAAGACCGATGAGAGCTTTTCATTGGAAAATGCGACCGTGTGTATGCTCCATCAGAATTTAGCTGTCCGAATTTCCGCCGGCCAAAAATTGATAGCATGTTCTCAATTTTTCAGAGGGAAATATTTTCTAGCGGAAATTCCGATCGTGTGTATGCAATTCCGACATGCCAAAAATCACGCATGCTCAGATTCAACTACGAGACGGAAGCTATTGGCTACTGGCTAGTGAACTTACTTTTTCTAGTCCCGTCGTACGTGTTGTACGTCACTGCGTTATAAACAATTGGAATTTGGTGTGACCGTGTGTAGGCAAGACAGCTTGAGCCGAATTCCGTCGGAATTCCGTCGGGAAAACCATCAGAGCTTTTTCCGACGAGAATTCCGATCGTGTGTACCTGGCATTAGATGTTGAATCTGCAGTCATTTCAATTTTTCAGACCAAGGACTGGTCAGCTGAAATATATTATATTTTTGATTTTAGGTCTAGATATACTTTAAATAGTGTCAAAGGTATTGTTGAATAAACAAGTCCACATCAGAAATGTGAAAATGAATCTGGTCCATGGGGGTGTACATATATGAAAGCTTAATTGGTCATTTGGTAACCTTTTTCTTGCCCTGTTAAATGTTCTAGTCGAGCTAAAAGGGCAGCAGTTTGCACACTTGCACGGTTTTAGAAGATAAAGAATCAACTACTAGAATGAAATGCTGTGTATGAGAGTGGGTAGGAAGGCTTAGCTCTACCAAAGGATTCTCTATAGTAATGTAAATACTATTAGCGATTAATCTATCCAGCCACTTGATGTTACATTAATCAAATAAATGGAGCTGTGAAAGCTGATATCATATCTCCAGCTCTAGAAAACTTGTTTTGAAGAGAACCCATTTACAAATATTAAGGTTTGTTGATACTTTTTCTTTAGGATATGTTGCTTTTGTATAAATCATATATTAACCTGTAGAAAAAGATACTGGTAAAAATATAATCTTTAAGTCATAAGGATAATAAAATGCTTTCTTAACCATCGGTGTTTAGAGCGCAGTTATCTTTCTCATGACACATTAGCTAAATATCTATAATCAAAGAGACATGGGAAAGTCATCATGTTCTAAATGAAAGACTATTCTAGTGGGTGTGATTTTGAAGATGCGTGCACATCTCTAGGGAAGGCAAAGTGAGAACGAAACCAAAAAGAAAATACATTTATTTAAATCTGAATTTATACTAAGCTGTTTACACAATAATGGATGTTCAATGAAAGTAAACATGAATTTTATATTTTAAGTTATTTTGCAATCAAAACACATTTTAAAGTGGCTCTGTTACTGAAAATCAAAATGCGGGTAAAAGAGTTCCCTGTAAAGAAATAAAAAATAATTCAGCACTAATTCACTATTTTTGTTCATTATAATGTGCACTATCCTTTAACAACTTAAATACTGGGCACTTTTACCCCCTTCCTGCTCAGGCCAATTTTCAGGTTTCAGCGCTGTCGCCATTGCGCGGTCATGCAACACTGTGCCCATATGAAATTTCTATAATTTTTTTTTCACACCAATATAGCTTTCTTTTGGTGGTATATTATTACCCGTTTTTTTTTTATTTCTTGATAAATAAACAAAAAAAGGCCAAAACTGAAAAAAATAAAATGCATTTTTCTTTGTTTCTGTTAAAATTTTTTGCAAATTTTTCATAAAATTAGGCCAAATTGTATTCTGCTACATTTCTTATGTGAAAAATCAGTGTATATTATTTAGTCTGTAGGAAAGTTATAGCGTCTACAAACTACGGTGTACAGTATATCTGAAAATATATCAATCCCAATGTACTTATGGCCTATCTCATTTCATCAGGCTCAAAAACGCCAGGACAGTACAAATACATTGGAAAGTAGACAGATGAAGTTGTAATTTTTTTGTCACTTTTATTGGAAAATTAAGAGAAATTTGTTCTTTTCACGTTTTTTTTTTTTTTTTTTTACATACTGTCACCAGTGCAGTACAGTGTCCTCATATAACTGACCAGGGCCACTGACTTGTGACAGTATGCAAAAAAAAAGAAACAATAATTTTTTTAAATTCTTTTTTATATGTTTTATTTTTTCTTCTATTGATTTTTCTTTTTTTTAGATTTGTTTTTTTAAATACTGTGACCAGAGCAATACAGTGTTACCATAGTAGGAAAGAGTAGATGGGTGACAGTCAGGAAGGGTAGAGGGGGAAGTGCCAGGGAGGCCGATCCAGAGCTGGAGCATCCCAATTAGTACTCTTCATTGAGTGACATTGGTGAAACCAGTCAGGGACCAGCACTGCTGGAGCTGGGGGGACTCTCCAGGCTGCCAGGGGAAGAACTCCAGTGAGAGTGGGGGGGGGGGAGTGAAGGGAAACTGTCTGTTGTCTACTGGGTGCTTGTGTTCGGCACATCACGGATCTTGTGGACAGATTACTGGGAGGGGCTGTGGAAGACCCGGCTGTCATGGTGCACATTGGCACCTATGAGAAAGTCAGAGGCAGCTGGAGTGTCCTAAAGAACAATTTTAGGGACTTGGGAGCTAAATTGAGGAAAAGGACCTCCAAGGTAATATTCTCAGGAATACTACCAGTACATCAAGCCAACCCAGAAAGGCAGAGGGAGGTTAGGGAAGTAAACAAGTGGCTGAAGAGCTGGTGTAGTAAGGAGGGGTTTGAAGGACTGGCCGATTTCTCAGTCGATAACCAGTACTATAGAAGGGATGGACTGCACCTAAATGAGGAGGGTGCAGATCAGCAGGAAATAAAGATGACCAAAACGTTAGAGGGGTTTTTAAACTAGGAGACGGGGGTGGTCCAGAGGTAGAGATAGTCAGTGCGGAACATATTCCAGAGGGTAGTATCGGGGGCATTAGTGATAGGTTGACCAAAGCACATGAACCCAAGGTAAGTATAGTAGCAAGTCCTAGTTGCAATCTCGGAACACCAAATAAGAGGATAACATGCGACCGGTCTAAACTACGTGGCATGTTCCCCAATGCCAGGAGCCTGTCAGACAAGATAGGTGAACTAGAGATACTGTTGTACGAGGAGGATTTGGATTTTGTGGGAATTTCAGAGACCTGGTTCAACAGCTCTCATGATTGGTTGGCAACTATTCAAGGGTATACCCTTTTTCGCAAGGATAGAGAGGGTAACAAAAGGGGAGGGGTATGCCTATATATCAAGAATAAAGTACAAGTGAATGTCAGAGATGACATCACTAAGGGAGCTAGGGAAGAGGTGGAATTCTTATAGGCAGAGCTACAAAGGGATGAAGCTAAGGGGAAAATAATACTGGGAGTATGCTATAGGCCCCCTAACAAGTAAATTGATACCCAACATGTCACTCTTCAAAATTGCGCCCGCTCGTGAAAAGGCGACAAACTTTTACCCTTAAAAATCTCCTTAGGCAACATTTAAAAAATTCTACAGGTTGCATATTTTGTGTTACAGAGGAGGTCTAGAATTATTGCTCTCTCTCTACCAATCGCGGTGATACCTCACATGTGTGGTTTGAACACTGTTTTCATATGCGGAAGCTACTCACGTATGCATTCGCTTCTGCATGCGTGCTCGGCGGAATGGGGCGCGTTTAAATTTTTTTTTTAAATACTATGGCTCATCACAATATATCCATAACTTTCTTGGATGTTGAAATCTTTAAAAACTCGGCCAACATATTGTCTAGCAAATTATAAAGGAAGCCTACTGCAGGTAATACCATACTCCATTCAGATAGTTTCCATCCAAGAACTTTAGTAGATTCGATCCCATATAGTCAAGTTTTGCAGATCAAATGCAATTGCTCTAATAAAGAGGATTTCCTCCTCGAAGCTAGATTTAAAAAAAATAGTTTACTGGATAGAGGTTACAGCCATAGATACCTGAAGAGGGCTTTTAATAAGGTTAATAGCAGAGACATACAGGGATATACAAGATAATACTGACATATAATCACACACATAGGTTGGACTTGATGGACTTGTGTCTTTTTACAACCTCACCTACTATGTAACTATGTAACTATGTAACTGTACCACTCTGGGGCGTTCAGGATTTTTTTGACATGCTATACTTGATTAGAGCAGTGAATTTAAGCGCTATAATAATTAAAACCGTCTGTGCTCCTAAAGCATATTAAAACTATATATATATATATATATATATATATATATATATATATATATACAGTATCTCACAAAAGTGAGTACACCCCTCACATTTTTCTAAATATTTTATTATATTTTTTCATGTGACAACACTTAAGAATTGACAGTTTGCTACAATATAAAGTAGTGAGTGTACAGCTTGTATAACAGTGTAAATTTGCTGTCCCCTCAAAATAACTTACACAGCCATTATTTTTCTAAACCGCTGGCAACAAAAGTGAGTACACCCCTAAGTGAAAATGTCCAAATTGGGACAATGGCCTAGGCTATATGAAGATTGCCAAGACCCTGAAACTGAGCTGCAGCAAGGTGGCCAAGACCATAAAGCAGTTTAACAGGACAGGTTCCACTCAGAAAAGGCCTTGCCATGGTCGACCAAAGAAGTTGAGTGCACGTGCTCAGCGTCATATCCAGAGGTTGTCTTTGGGAAACAATTGTATGAGTGCTGCCAGCATTGCTGAAGAGGTTGAAGGGTTGGGAGGCCAGCCTGTCAGTGCTCAGACCATATGCTGCACGCTGCATCAAATTGGTCTGCATGGCTGTCAACCCAGAAGGAAGCCTCTTCTAAAGATGAAGCACAAGAAAGCCTGCAAACAGTTTGCTGAAGACTAGCAGACTAAGGACATGGGTTACTGGAACCATGTCCTGTGGTCTGAAGAGATCAAGATAAACATATTTGGTTCAGATGGTGTCAAGCGTGTGTGGCTGTAACCAGGTGAGGAGTACAAAGACAAATGTGTCTTGCCTAAAGTTAACATTGTGGTGGGAGTGTCATGGTCTGGGGCTGCATGACTGCTGCCGGCACTGGGGAGCTACAGTTCACCGAAGGAACCATGAATGCAAACATGTACTGTGACAAACTGAAGCAGAGCATGATCCCTTCCCTTGGGAGACTGGGCAGCAGGGCAGTATTCCGACATGATAACGACCCCAAACACCTCCAACACTGCCTTGCTAAAGAAGCTGAGGGTATAGGTAATAGACTGGCCAAGCATGTCAACAGACCTAAACCCTATTGAGCATCTGTGGGGCATGCTCAATAGGTGGAGGCGCTCAAGGTCTCTAACATCCACCAGCTCCGTGATGTCTTCATGGAGGAGCAGAAGAGGACTCCAGTAGCAACCTGTGAAGCTCTGGTGAACTCCATACCCAAGAGGGTTGAGGCAGTGCTGGAAAATAATGGTGGTCACACAAAATATTGACACCTTGAGCCAAATTTGGACATTTTCACTTAGGGGTTTACTAACTTTTGTTGTCAGCGGTTTAGACATTGATGGCTGTGTGTTGAGTTATTTTGAGGGGACAGCAAATTTACACTGTTATACAAGCTGTATACTCACTACTTTACATTGTAGCAACGTGTAATTTCTTCAGTGTTGTCACGTGAAAAGATATAACAGAATATTTACAAAAATGTGAGCGGTGTACTGTACTCACTTTTGTGAGATAATGTATATTGTGCAACATAATAAAAAAACTCTTTGTGCAAAAGTCCTTTGTGCAAAACTCTGCTGGAAGCTGTGCATACACCAACACAGTCAGTGCAGTGCTACCGTAGGTGCAATTCTCCAGTGTACTCTTTAGTCACATCAAAGGTGCAACCTACAACAACTTCACAGTGTGTCACCTTCAATCAATCTTGTGTAAATCAGTCCTCAATTCTCAGCGAAATCAGCAAAACCAAGACCTTTAAAGTGTAGTGTTAGGAATCTTCTTCTCTTGTGATCAGTCAAACTCCAGGTGTATTAAGAAGCAGACAATTTATTTCTGATGTGGAACACAACAGGGAGAAGCTTACAGGCCAAAAGATTATGTAAGAATCACAATGTATATTCCCCCTCCTAATACCTACAATAATACCACCTCTACGCTTCTATTGGCTGAAGAAACATAGATAGCGTGCCTGGTACATAATGGTACTTTATTTTGGCTAATCAGGGTTTCCTTTACAATCTTATGCTACCATATATAGTTAAACCTAATCATCCTACAAATTACTATGGAGTTAGTTAAAACAAAATGATACAGCAAGTTAATACAACAACGTGCTTAGAAGTCATTTTAAAAATCAGTCTCAGGGTTATTGTTTTTCTAATATTCACACAATAAACATTGAAAACTTTTCTAACATGGAGTTCCACCCCAAAAAAAAAAATTATTAATTAATGTGCTTAAAAAATAAAATAATCATTTGGGAGTGCGCATGCGCGGCGCCCTGTGATGGATGCTTAAACACAGGGCTCCGCATCGCCCCAGCCAGCCCGCACACTTAGCGGCCGAACACCGCCGCTGACCGGGACCAAGTGACTAGCGGAGGTGCCGCTGACACGGGGGCACATTTTCATGTTCAGGAGCGCCAGGAGAGGGCTAAGCTCCCGTTTTGCGGGAGTCCCGGAAGCGGACGAAAAATCCAAGATGGCGGCGGAGCGGCCGCCTCACGAGGCTCACACAGGCTCCTCAGGCTCATCTCCCTGGCGTGACAGGCTTCATGAGGAGGTATGCGGAGGGGGTCTCTCACACCTATCCCAGGGAGGTCATTTATCCCCTGCTACCACTGTCTCCCTGCTAAACCAGACTTTGGAGGACATTCAGGGGCTTTCCCCTGGAGGGGAACACTCATGCAGGAATCAGAATACAACTGCTTATAAGGAGGCAGCCCTGCTCATCCCTCAGCCATCCCAGTCTCCTCAGACACAGGACATGTCAGTGCTCTTTTCTAAATTTGCTGAAATGCTTGATAGGGGGCTTGCACAGACTGCATCTGTAATCACTTCTGATATCAAAGCTGATCTCCATATGCTGGGGAACCGAATTGAAAATATTGAACTCAAATTGGATGCCACAGTTGATCGAGTGAACCAGAATACTGATCGATTTCAGGAATTACATGAGCAACTTGAAGGGGCGTAGGCCAAAATTGATGATTTGGAAAATAGGTCACGCAGACTAAACTTTCGCGTCAGAGGACTGCCTGAGTCTGTTACTGATGTACAGGAAGCAGTGCATTCACTCATCAAGACCCTTATCCCTGACATAAGATCCCACAGATTGGAACTAGACCGTGCACATAGAGCCCTGGGTCCTCCTCGTAAGGATGGACTCCCGCGCGATATTGTGGTCAAGTTTTACTACTTTAGCGTTAAGGAAGAGGTTATGAAGAGGGCCCGGTCCACACCCCAAATTCTTTTAATGGGTCATCAAATACAAATTTACGCGGACATCTCCCCCTTCACCATTCAAAAGCGGCGTTCCCTCAAGCCATTGCTGACGGTCCTGATACAGAAGAATATTAAATACTGGTGGCTGTTCCCGTTTGGTCTGAAATTTGACTTTAACGGTAAACCTTATCGCTTCACTTCACTGCAAGACGGGGAACACTTGCTACGTAAGCTTGGTCTTCTTCCCGCGGATCCTCCTTCACCCATGCAGACCTCCTCTTCTGGGATGTCCAAGCGACCGCCACCATCTAGCCCGCTCACCTCCCTCTGGATCTCTCCCAAGCACAAGAAGGCGAAAGATGGACTTCCTCCATGAATTTGAGACTCTCCTTTCTGGGGTTCCTATTTTTGTAACACGGTTCTTAGGGCAGAGTCCTCTCTGACCATTGGCCTCAGGGCCAGTTGAAAACGTATACATTTTTTATTTTTTTTTGTTGTTGTTGCTCCTTATTATACCTCAGTTCAGGCTTTATCTCCGGCCTTTAGTTTTCATTATTTGGTCTTTAGTTTTTCAAATGTTGGATATTGGTGTTCAGTTTTTCTCTAGATACTGCATGCTTATTTCTTGGTGTCGTGGGGGTTGGGGCGAACCTCCTGCGCGCTCACTCCATCCCGGGTAAGGAACTCCCTAGTGGATTGTACTTGCCTAGGATGGGCACTTCCTCCTTTGGGGGGACTATGTTGTTGGTGGCCTCAGGCGGGGGGATTCAGTCCCTTCCTCCGCCTCGGGTCCATTGTTTTTCTTTTACTTTTCTTTCTTCTCTCTATATCCTCTCTCTTTACCCCTTCTTTTCTTCCCTTTCTGCAGCTATAGAAGTGGGCCCTCTCACCTGTGACACACGAAATGACGCTTGGTGAATATCATGGATTCTCTGGAACTCGCATCTGGCATTTAGCGCAAAGGTAGGCTTGCAGGGCTTTCCTGCCTTCGGTCCCTCTCTGCTCCATGGCTAATCCCCCCCGTGACGGCCCTTCCTTACGCTTAGCTTCTCATAACGTTCAAGGCCTTAATTCCCCGGTCAAACGTAAAACGTTTTTTCAACAGTATCACGGCCAAAAAATTGATATCTTATTCCTTCAAGAAACACACTTCCCTAAATCGTACCAGCTATCTTTCATTCACGCCAAATTTCCCAACTTTTTCTTAGCCAACGCTGACAACAAAACAAAAGGGGTGGGTATTTTCTTTTCAAGTAGGGTTCAGTTTTCCATGGTCTCCAACTTTAGAGACCCTGGAGGCAGATTCCTTCTTGTTAAGGTTCTCATAGATGAACAAATGTATTCTCTTATTTCCTACTATGCACCGAATAAAGGACAAGCGCAGTTTTTTCAATCCATGTTCAGTACCCTAGCTCCAATAACAGAAGGTATAGTCATTTATGGTGGGGACTCTAACCTTGCGTTCGACTGTGGTGTTGACAAAACACGTGCCCCAGGAAAGGGCAGGGTTCGTCCGACCAAGCAAAGTCTGAAAGTTGCTAGACAACTGTTTCATTATGGTCTAGTAGACATATGGAGGGAACTTAATCCCAGAACTCGGGATTATACTCATTATTCTAGCCCTCACCAAACCTTTGCTAGAATCGATCACTTTTTCGTCCTCCAACAACATATTCCGCTGGTTCAACGGGCGGTTATTAAGGACTCTGCTTTGTCGGATCACTCCTCAGCTCTTCTCTCTCTCCAGGGTGGGTCACTCCCTCGATCTGGATTTCATTGGCGCCTGAATGCTTCCATACTTAGTAACCCGGTTCATGTGACGGAGATAGAGAAACACATACAGGATTATTTCCGCCTCAATGACGTGGACGATATCTCCCCTTCTTCGCACTGGGCGGCTCATAAGGCCACCATCAGAGGTACTTTCATTCAAATTTCCTCTAGACTTCGCAAGGCTCGCAAGGCAGACATAGACAGGCTTGAGAGGGAATTCTCCTCCTTAAGCAAATTAAACAAAGCTCATCCCTCTAAACTCACTGCTGACCAACTTAATGCTACCCGCACCAATCTAAACCTAGCACTAACAGCTGTAGCGGAAAAAGATTTCAGATGGGAAGGGGGACGCTTCTATCATCACAGTAACAGATTAGGCACACTACTTGCTAGACGACTAACCCCCAAAACCAGACTGTTTACACTTCCCAAGATAAGGTTGAAAGATGGTTCTCACTCTCAGAATCCCCGTAAAATAATGGACGCTTTCCACGACTTTTATCTTTCTCTTTACGGTAACAAGGTAGCCTGCTCATCCCCTGATGATGTCCACTCATTTCTACAATCGATACAAATCCCTAATCTAAAAGGTCACCATAGGGATGAAATGGATGCTCCGATTTCGGCTGAGGAAATAGAAGGGGTCATCAAAAATCTTAAGACTAACTCAGCTCCTGGGCCGGATGGATTCTCCGTTCCTTACTACAAACACTTTTCTCATGCTCTGGCCCCTTACTTAGCACGCTTCTTTAACCACCTCCGGTCTGGTTCTTCCCTGGATAAAGCCCTGAACTCGGCTTTCGTTACGGTCATCCCTAAACCGGGGAAAGATCCCGGTTGTGTATCTAATTATAGACCGATATCCTTGATCAATAACGATCTTAAAATCCTAACGAAACTCTTAGCTAATAGACTCTCTAACTTCATCAGTCTTTATGTTCATGCTGACCAAGTGGGCTTTATCCTGGGAAGACAAGGCCCGGATCAGATTTGGAGGGCAGTGGACATAATCTCGCTCCTGGGTTCTAAGTGGGATGGGGGACCCCCCCAACAGGGTTGTCTCCTTTCTCTTGATCTTATGAAAGCGTTCGACTCGGTATCCTGGTCTTTCCTGTTTCCTACACTGGAAAGATGGGGATTCGGTCAGTCATTCATGAACATTATTCATGCCCTCTACTCAAACCCAGAAGCCCAAATAAAGATGCAGGGTTACTATTCCAGCCCCTTCCCGATTCTCAGGGGCACGAGACAGGGATGTCCCTTATCGCCCCTGCTCTTTGCCATGATCATTGAGACTCTAGCAGTAGCGATTAGAGCGAACCCAGACATTACAGGTATACGGTGTGGCCCACAAACTCATAAATGTGCCTTGTTTGTGGATGACGTTCTGCTTTTTATTACTTCTCCGACCACCTCGCTCCCAGTCCTCTGCAAACTTCTCAATGATTTTGGCGAAATTTCGGGCCTTAAGGTCAATTATGCTAAATCCTCTGCGCTTAACATTAACTTGCCCTTATCACTTGTCTCACATTTAAAATCTAGCTTCAAGTTCGCATGGTCAGACTCATCCCTCCCTTATTTAGGAATACACCTGACGGCTTCCATTGACAAATTATACAATGCTAACTTTCCCTCGACCTTTCGCAAATTGGAGGAGGATCTCGTCTTCTGGGATTCACTTAAATTATCTTGGCTAGGCAGGGTGAATTCAGTTAAAATGACACTTCTCCCACGTATTTTGTATCTTTTTCGGTCTCTACCTATCCCTGTACCTAAGGACCGTATCAGTATCTTTCAGTCCAGAATTATGAAATTTATTTGGGGATCTAAAAGCCACAGAATATCAAAGGAAACTATGTTCCGTATTAAAAATCAAGGGGGTCTAGGGGTCCCCAATGTCCTCTGGTATTATCAGGCGGCAAAACTTTCCCAACTATCTACTGTCTACTTAAAAACCGCTCACCCGGATTGGGTTAATATGGAAAGACAGGCAGTGCCCAACTTTACACTTGACTATCTTCTATGGTGTGCACCTAAGATTAGACCGGCCATACTAGCACCTACACTCTCACACTCAATTGCTCTTTGGGACTCCATGAAAGCAAATCCACATATTACCTCCAATTGGAAGCCTCTCTCTCTCACGTCTTCAGGAACCCCCTGTTTCCTCTGGGCCAGGACATTAAGGCCTTTCGTTGGTGGCTAGATAAGGGCATATATAGGATTGGCCACCTAGTCTCCCCCTCGGGTCCTTTTTCTCGAAGTCATTATCTGAGGAAACTGCACATGCCAGTTTCGGAAAAATTCAGATTCCAACAAATTTCTCATTTCCTCAAATCTCTAGGATTGTCTTCAGGCTCTCCTCTCTCAATCACTGAATATGAACTTTGGGGTGGCCAGGCCATGGAGCAGAGAGGGGGGATTTCTGTGATCTATCGTGCGCTTGCCCAAACAGATTCTAAAACGCTTTTTATGCGAGAATGGGAAAATGATCTCCATCAGCATTGGTCTTTAGGTGATTGGCACATGGCATCTCGTGCGGCATCTAAAGGCTTACTCAATACAACTCTAATTGAAGCTAACTTAAAGGTTCTTATGAGGTGGTATATGGTTCCTCTGAGACTAGCAAAAATATACCCGAATGCTTCTCCCCTCTGTTTTCGCGAATGTGGTCATATTGGCTCTATGGTACACATTTGGTGGGAGTGTCCCAAAATTATAAATCTATGGAATAAGGTGTTCCATATTATCCGGAAGATCACAACCTTGCCTATCCACAAAATGCCTCAAATAGCCCTACTAAATTTCTCCCTACAGGGTGTCCCAAAATTAACACAAAACCTCATTAGATTTATTCTCATCGGTACCAAACTTACCATTGCTAGGGCCTGGAAGCAGCCCACTGTTTCCTTGCGATTGGTTAAAACAAAAATATCATGGATTATGGTTCAAGAAAAAATAGTGAGCATCTTCCTAGACAAGGTAGATAAACACACAGCGACATGGGATCCGTGGATCAGATACACCTCCAAGTGTCTACACACTCCTGAGCTATGACCATGAAGCCAGGTGAGAGTGGTCCATTTCGACAGTATCTTCTATTTCAACTGTCCCTTCCTCTCTCTATTTTTCCTTTTCCTCCCTATTCTTATTCTTTTCTTTCGCTTTACATTTTTTCTCTATCAAGTGCTCTCTTTCCTACCTTATGTAGGTTCAACCATGGGTTTCTATACTCTATAGGAGTACAACATTACAATGCTAAATATGTTAAATGACTTTTTCCTGGCAATTGCCTCTCTTTCGCTCAATTATTCCTTCAATTACCTGATACTAGAGTTGTTTTTCACTGGCTTAGGTAAAGGTGCCTTTTTGCCTGGACCAGTCGATAGGTTTTTTGTAGGCTTAAGTTATTTCTTTTTTCTTTGTTTTGAGAGGGTTTGAGCCTTCAGGTGTCCGGCACAGTGTGATCCCATTTGGGGTGCCGGATACGGGTGGCTTGCCACTATTGTTTCGCTGAAGGTAATATAGGTTCATAAACCCAAGTGATGATATGCACCCCTGCAGGTATCTCTCGAGATGTTGTTTTTGTTTACTATCTTGTATGCCTACTTCAGTTATCTCTATTATGATAGATTATTTTAGCAAACCACATGCTTTGCTTTCAGTCTATGTGAAACTCATTGTTGTAAGCTATTAACATGAGCACGGTTCTTCTGTTGTTCTGTATTTCATTGTTATTTCAATAAAAATCTATTGAAAGTAAAATAATCATTTGGAGAATTTTTTTTTTACTCACCTCTAAATACCTGTTGCTAGGGGGTCCCTTGTAGTCTGCCTCCTTCAGCGTCTGGGCTCCTGATGTCACTTCCTTCGGCACAGGAAGGGAGATCACCTCTCCCCCCTCCCTCTAGGCAATCATCTGGGATACGTGACAGGTCCCAGATGATTGCGCGGCCAGTCACATTGCCCGGAGCGGATTGCGCATGTTCAGTGGGTGCAGTTAAAATGCTGGCGCCGCCGAGCGGAGGGGGGCACGAGCGGGGCTTCGATCCTCCGCATCGCTGGACCGTGGGACAGGAAAGATTCGGATTATTAAAAGTCAGCAGGTGCAGTATTTGTAGCTGCTGACTTTTATTTATTTTGTATAATGGGAACTCCGCTTTAAGATTAATGGCTCATACTTGCTTGTGAATATCCAAATCCCAAGAATCATTTTCCCATACCCAATACAGCTTATGTGGTTTATGAGAACAAAGATCCGCCAGCCCCCTGCTTTGTACAAATGACTGCTCTCAAAGCTGGATGGCGTCATGTGCCAGTAGCCATGTTCTTCCGGTTTTGTCATCAAGACGTCTTCAGGGGTTTTCAGCAGGATTGCTTGTATTTGAACATTATTATATGTATGCATATACTGTACAAATGCACATATAATGCTCAAGCATAATTAATTAGCACTGTATTTTTCTACAATGTAAAGTAGTGAGTGCACAGCTTGTATAACAGTGTAAATTTGCTGTCCCCTCAAAATAACGCAACACACAGCCATTCATTTCACGTGAAAATATATAATAAAATATTCACAAAAATTTGAGGGGTGTACACACTATTGTGAGATACCGTAAGTATTAAGTTGCTGCATGTCCAAAGACCTTTTTCTTTCCGTTAGATTACCTATTTAAAACTTATTTAAAACTTATTTTCTTGGAAACTAAAAATTCATTCTGCAATGTAAGTATATTGACATATTAAAATGACTCTCTAAAAGTATAAATACTACAGGCATTCACACAGATATCAATATGAAAAATGTCATAAAGGATTTGCAGGTTTTCTGGGCTAAAAGTCAAGGGATTGTCAAACAAATGTCATGAGGGGCTGGCAGGGAGCAGATATTTTAGTAATGCTTGAAGTGAAGCATTCAACAATTCAAAAATCCATTAAATAACATGTCTGGGAGAAGCCCTGACTCTGCTTGTGAAGTGCTGCATCTGTGCAATTCAATGTATACAACATACTACAGAAAAATGTACATTTACATAGAAAAAAGCACTGGGAAAAAAATGACAGCTTCCTAGTCGCTTCCTTCTGCTTGTAAACAAAGCATCCCGGGATTCCCTTTATCTATATCAAACCCTTACACTAGATGGAGTACATAAAAAAATGGCACAGGGTTCCCCCCAATTCATATTAGTCTTTTAGATGTGATATGAATGGGGGGGTGCAAAAAAAAAAGTATGAGGTCCCCCCAAATCATATACAAGGTGGTATGGCTTTTAACCCCTTCCCGACCAGCTGCCGCAGTTATACAACAGGTTGGCTCTCCTGCGCGAGCCGTCATAGCTGTACATTGGCTCTTTTAGACGCTGTAGCAGGTGCGTGCACGCAGTGTGTCCCTGGAGCTGATGCACGTGCTAATGCACGTGCCCTGCAGGAGCAATGACTGCCAAGCACCCGCGATCACTCATGACAGAGGGAGAATCGGGATCTGTGTTTGTAAACACACAAATCCCGGTTCTGTCAGGAGAGAGGAGACAGATTGTGCATTTCTACCAAGTAGGAACAACAATCTCTCTCCTCTTCTAATCAGCCACACCCCCCCCCCCCCACAGTTAAAACACACATAGGGAACACAATTAACCCCTTGATTGCCCCCTAATGTTAACCCCTTCCGTGCCAGTGACATTTATACAGTAATTAGTGGCTAATTATAGCACTAATCGCTGTATGATTTGTCTGCCACAATGTCTCAGTCCCAATATAAAATAGCAGATTGCCGCAATTACTAGTAAAAAAAATAATAATAATAAAACTACCATAAATCTACCCCTATTTTGTAGACGCTATAACTTTTGTGCAAACCAATCAATATACAGTATGCTTATTGCAATTTGTTTTCCCCAAAAATATGTAGAAGAATACATATTGGCCTAAACCGATGAAAAAAAATTTATTTATTTTTTTTCAAAATTTACGCTCATTTTTTGTTTATAGCGCAAACAATAGAAACCACAGAGGTGATCAAATACCACCAAAAGAAAGTTCTATTTGTGAGGAAAAAGGACATACATTTTGTTTGGGTACAATGTTGCATGACCATGCAATTGTCAATTAATGTGACGAAGTGCCATATAGCAAAAAATGGCCTGGTCAGGAAGGGGGCAAATCCTTCTGTGACTGAAGTGGCTAAGATGGGACCCCACAAAAAATTACGAAAAAAGGCACGAGTCCTATGTGAGTGAGGAGTACCTAGTACCCCTACCCATGCACAAGAGATAATTAAAGTGTAAATAAAACACGGATACAGTTTTGGCAAATCTTTTAATTAAAAAAAAAAAAAAAGTCCAAGGATGCATTGCATACATGCATTATCAACCATGCCATCCAGCAATGTAGATCAATGTCACTCACAATGCTCAATGCCTGCTAAACCACCTATGTACGAAAACACCACCCAATAAGTAATGTCTTGTTCAGATGATTCCCTCATGCTGAATGAAAGGTCCAAACACAGCTGCTTAAATGTAAAAAAAAGAAGTGGGGTCTCCCTGGTGACATCATTGACCATATATGACTGGGATCTCATGACTAGGGATGGGCCGAAAGGACCCCTGTTCGGTTCGCACCAGAATATTTGAACACCGCAAAACCTGAATAACCTGACCTGAATAATGAACCCCATTAAAGTCAATGTGACCTGATTGTCAAAAATCAAAAGTACCCATTTTGAAGGCTTATATGCAAGTAATTGAGCATACAATGGTTATAGGGGTCCGGGTCCTGCCCTGGGGGACATCAATAAAAAATACATTTGTGAAAATTTTTATTTTTAACTGCTTCCCGACCAGCCGCCGCAATTGTACTGTGGCAGAATGGAATGGGCAGGCGAATTGCCATTATGTTACGGTGACCGTGACGATCGCATTTGATCCAGAACCGATGAATCCCCAGGCCCAGGCCAATGAAATCTGGCCTGGATCTGGTGATCGCTCCTGGCGAATTAGATCCTTCCCTTGCATGTGTAAGTGTAAACACAGCAGGGGAAGTGATGTCATCTCTCCTCGTGTCTGTCTTTTCCATTCCAGACTGAGGAGAGAGAGCATCTCAGAGTAAATGCACCAACACTACACTAACACCAGTTCACGTATGCACACATTTCACCCCCCTATAACCCTCAATCACCTCCCCCCAATTAACCCCTTCACCCCCTGTCACTGTGCCACCCAGTGCAGCATTCAGATTTTTATTTTATCACTGTACTGGTGTCATTAGTGACACTAATCAGTGTTAGGTTTAGGGACCCCCCTAACCCTCTAATAAAGGTTTAACCCCTTGATCACCCCCTGTCACCAGTGATCACTGTTTAAGTGTCACGGCTGATGCAGGCTAGCTAGATTTTTTTTTATAGTGTCAGGGCACCTGCTGTATTTTACCCAATAAAGGTTTAACCACCTGATCGCCCGGTGGGTCATAAAAGTTACGTTTTAATGTCAGGTTCTGCGTCACCCCAGGCAGTGTCAGATTAGTGCCAGTAGCGCTAACACCCATGCACGCACCATACACCTCCCTTAGTAGTATAGTGTCTGAACAGATCAATATCTGAGACCAAACTGTCAAATCGAAGGTACAGTATTGAAGAGGCCTACATGTTTCTGAGCATGACAGATAGTGAAGAGGAAGTCACTCATCTGTTAGATTCAGGCTCAGAATACAAACCTGTAGACAGCAGCGGCACCCTGACAGATAGCTTTGACGACGGATTTGTGGTCCCTGCCAAGGTCAGGCGTACCAGACCCTGTTCTTCTGCTGTCATTGAGATGCAAGAACCACAGGGCTCTCGTATGGAGCAGAGAGCCAGTACTAGCGCCGCTCATCCTTCTAGTGAACTGGCAAGCACCAGCGGCCTAGTACATCCTGGTCGTCCATCCAGCACTGCAGTATCACGTGGTGACGTCCCATAAGTGCAGTTCAAGCTGGCGAGGTGGTTAGCACGAGTAGTGTCCCGCTGCCACCAAGAAGTCAAGCTCATAGTGCCTTCCTGCTGCATTTGCCAATCCTAATTGGGAGCCCACCCCTTCTGCAGCAACCGTACTTCCCCCATTCACTGGCCAACCCGGCATTCAGGTGGAAACAGTTGATTTTACGTCACTTGATTTTTATTCACTGTTTTTCACCTAAGATCTCTATAGATCTATTATGGACCAAAGCAATTTATTTGCTGGTCAATTCATCACCACTAATCCCCAGCTGACCCTTGCCAGAGATTGGAAACCAATTACGGTTTCCAAATTTAAGACCTTCCTTGGCCTATCCCTCCTCATGGGCATAACTAAAAAGAGTGAGGCCGCGTACACACGCGCGGACTGTTCGCCCAACCTTGTTCGTCAAACAGTTTCGGCAAACAGTCCGCTCAAAATTAGCATGGACGGACATGGCCACACACGACGAACGAACAGTTTGCTGAAACCGTGCGCGATGACGTGAACGGCACGTACGACGGGACGAAAAATACGACGTCCTATACACTGCATTATAACTTTCGGCGTGTAAATCCTTTCTGAGCATGCGCGGAACTTAGTTTGACGAACAAGCCTACACACGGGCGGACTGTTCGCTGAAACAAGGTTTCAGCGGACAGTTTTTCGGAAATTCCGTAAAACCTTGTTCGTCAAACTGTCCGCTGAAACTGTCCGCTGAAAGCCCACACACGAGCGGACTGTCCGCCCAAACACTGTTCAGCGGACAAAGTTGGGCGAACAGTCCGCCCGTGTGTACGCGGCCTCAGTTGCGGTCATATTGGTCCACTGACCCAATACACCATATGCTCATGTTCTCTGCCTCCATGACCAGGACACGATACGAGCAGATCTTGCGGTTCATGCACTTCAGTGATAATGAACTCTGTCATCCTCGGGTGATCCTGAATTTGAAATTCAGCCCCTCGTAAACCACTTTATCCAACCTTTTTCAGCCTTGTTTACTCCCCATCAAGTTTGCGCTGATGAGTCCCTGAATGCTTTTGTGCTATACAAAACTTCAGGGTGAACTGGATCCTTCCCTAAATTCCAGGAAGAGATCATCACAGCCCTTCTGTTTCCAGACCGTACTCTTGCCCAACTTCCCAATCCAAATGTCCTCTCTGGTACCCCTACCCAAAGAAACCCCCAAAGAAGATGTCGTGTCTGTAGAAAGCATTGTTGACACCCGCTTTTATTCCCCCTCCTGTCCTGACCAACCTGGTCTTTGCATTGGTGAATGTTTTGAATGCTATCACACACTAGTTGAGTATTAGCATAGGGTACAGCACTACACAGTCCTAGGCACATGTACACAGGGTCTCGAAAGATGTGATGGCTATCACATTTTGAGAGACCCTAATCTGCAACGTTTAGTTTACATTTTTTTACATTTTTATTAAAGTAAAAAAAAAAAAAAACACGCACACAAACACACAAAAATAAAAAAGCCAAAATAGTTGTGGTTTTATTTTTATTTTCTCTCTTATGTTCGCTCTCTACTGTCCGCTCTACTGTTTGCTCACTATTGTTCTATATTTATGGTTCTCTCTCTGTTTTATTTTTATTATGTTTTATTTTATTTGCAGGTATGGTATGTTATACTGTAATGTTTGTTTTATTGTTAAGCATCAATTGCTTAGGAGGTATGCCATTCAGCTGCAGCATGGGTTTATTTATTCTGACAGCAACAGTGCTTGCTCCCGCGACACATAAAGCTGTGACTCCAGTGCTGTAGGAGGTGATTTCACCACCACAGTTAAAAAAAAAAGATGGTGTATGTATGCCCAATATTAAAATTGGGTGGATGAAGGGCAGTGTTCTAATGGTGGGCATACCTACTGATCAATCTCTTTTTTTCATTCAGTCCACAGGCTGCATGAAAAAAAAGAACATTACAATATATGCCAAACAAGGACCAGCAACGTATTGTTATGTTGCTGGACTTTGAGTGGTTATACCAGAATGATCATCTTGGTATCATTCTTTTCAGCCAGCGGTCGACTTTCATGTAAAAGCTATCCTAGCAGCTAATTAGCCTCTAGACTGCTTTTACAAGCAGTGGAAGGGAGCATCCCCCCTCCCACCACCTTCCATGGTTTTCTAGAGCTCTCCTGTCCCAACAGGGAACCCAAGAATGGTTCCGCCAGCTGACCATAGAGTTGATCGGAGACCAGAATGGCTCCATTCATCTCTATGGCCTAAGAAACTGGAAGCTACAAGCATTTCATGACTTAGGTTTCTTAAGATGTAAACAGTGCCATTGGGAAATTGGGAAAGCATTTAATCACACCGATCTTGGTGTGGTTAGATGCTTTGAGGGCAGAGGAGAGATATAGGTCTAATAGGTCTTTTCTTTCTTCATTTTCAAAAATAAATGAGAGCTGAAAAATACTCAACATTCCTTTTAGCAAATACCTTGAGGTATTTACTTTCCAAAATGGGGTCATCTGGACATTTCCGGTCCTCCATAACTGTGATAGGTAGTGAGGAGTAAAGTCCCCATTTTACGCCCTTAGAAAGCCTGAAGATGGTGATTGGTTTTAAGGGTCCTGTACACGGCTAGGCTCCCATACTCAGGAGAAGCAACAGAATGTATTTGTAATTCCACATATAGCCATGGCACGTGTGAGCAATATATAATTTAGTGATAACTTTGTGCCATTATTTTTTGTCCTTTTTCAATCATTTGTTAGAAAAAAATTAAATACTCAATGGGCTCAACATGCCTCTCAGACATCTACTTTCCAAAGTGGGGTAATTTGGGGAAGTTTGTACTGCCCTGCCATTTTAGCACCTCAAGAAATGAGATAGGCAGTCATAAACTAAAAGCTGCATAAATTACAGAAAATGTACCCTAGTTTGTAGATGCTATAACTTTTGCACGAACCAATAAATATATGCTTATTGACATTTTTTTTATCAGAGACATGTGGATGAATACATTTGGCCTAAATGTATGACTAAAATTTAGTTTATTGAATTTTTTTTATAACACAAATTAGAGAATATAATTGTTTTCAAAATGCAAAAAATTCAATTTCTATTGGAAAAAATAAAAATTGCAGAGGCAATCAAAAACCATCAAAAGAAAGCTCTATTTGTAGGAAAAAAAGGACGCACATTTCGCTTGGGTAAAACATTGCATGACCGCGCAATTACCACTAAAAGCAATGCAGTGCCAAATTGTAAAAAGTGCTCTGGTCATTGAGCAGCCTAATCTTCTGGGGCTGAAGTGATTAAATGAGCAGTGATCTTTTTATTTTTAAAGTGAAAGCCTAAAAATGAAAAATTCCTTCCAATATAGTGCCTGGGGGTCCCCTTAGTCTACCTGTAAAGTGGCAGATCTTTACCATGTCTAGAATCTGCTGCAGCAATAATTGTATTCATAAAGCCAAAAAAAATTATTTTCTCTGCAAGCTGCATTTATTTTGCTCAGCAAGAGCTGGGGAGCCACTGTGTAGGATGAGGCCACAATGTAGTGCACTGGGAACAAGAGTAGAGATTTTTTGGATACAGTCTGGTCTCACTTTGACTTTGTATAGAAGTAACGGGTGCATAAAAATTGGTCTTTGGGTGTCGGTGGCACCTTCCCACTGTAACTCTATAGAGGTACTCTTGATGAAAGCAAGAATTGGCCTTGCTGTAAAAAATTGCAATGATATGCACTGGTCAGATTTGCGCAATTATTTGACACCCCCTCAGGGAAACCCCTTCTCCCAAATTCTACAATTATTCAAGATAACCACCCAACATCTACTCTACATTAACCAAGCAACAAGCTTTATGGCAACTACCTGCCCCCCTTACGCTTTAAAACTTTCTCCTGGACACCTTCCTAGATCAACATTTACAAACCTTTAAACTCCCTCTTTACAAAACCAATCCACTCCACCACCTCTATGTCTTGGAACAAGGACCTACAATCCAAGGAGGCTCTGAAATTAATTCTGTCAGGAAACAAAACCACGCATTTGTAGCAAATGAGTTTTGGAGGGAACAGCAATATATAACATGCCCTGTATGCAAAGCTCGCAAACCATCCCTGCAACACAGACTATGGTCCTGCCCTCTTATCTTACAGTTTTGGAATCAGGTGGAGCTCCTGGTGGCAAAAAACCATCAGACTTTGCCCCCTAAAAAATATTTATCTTCTGCTGTTTGGATATCTAAAAGCCCCCAGTCAAGAACTGCCTAGCTTAGAGATTAGGAGAGTGTTCCTCAAAAAGTGGACATCTTCCTGACTTATGGAGCCTTTTTAGGATGGAGAAACTAGATATCCTATCCAGTGCTCAAAAACAACCTGCTTTCAAAACAAATGGGCCCCATTTATGGACAAAGTCTTATCATCAGATGACAGACATGCCCTCAATGATCTACCTTTCACTAAAGGGGACACTCAATTCAACACAAAATCAACCCATGAATGAGGAATAAGCTGCAATTATCCATACCCATTCACTTAAAGGGTAACCTTTGTACCTACCATTATGGGATTGCGGACATGGTGACTTTTCAGATACCACCCATTATCTCCCAAGATTTGGCGTCGTCTAGAAAATGTTAAATGTTTTAGGAGGCTACTCTGGACTTTGTCACAGCTTTGTTTTAGGACATATTCTCTCTGTATTTCCATACTTATGTTCATGTTTTAAGGCCAGGATATCTGAGCTCCCTGATACAGTAGCTTAGGTCTTGTAAACTCAACTAGGTCACTCGCCCCCCCATACCCCGGTCCTTTTTTTTTTTTTTAAATGTATATTTATTGAAAAAATTATTTTTTCTGTAAACAGTACAAAAATGTCATAAATACGGTACAGTAGTCAATAACATTGGGTGGACATAGTAGGGGCACCATATTGTAGGTTACAAACGAGTTAAGTGATAGGATACACCATGAAGCTGTATACAATGGTGATGGCATAACTGAAAAAGAAGGATAGAACGAACTAAAACATTGGAAACCAGACGTATGGGTGTTCTTGGTCTGATACGGTATAATACAGTAAACAGGATATCAAATCTCCCTAAGGTTACTTAAGGAAGGGCTGGCAGAGGGGGCAATAAAAGATTCTGGGTTGAATATGGAGGCATCCCATGGGTCCCATGTCTTGGAAAATTTGGGCAAGGAATCATGAGCTATTGCCGTCAAATGTTCCATCCTACGCATGTGAGCAATGGACGAGACTACATGCGCTTGCGTGGGAGGTATGGGAGATAGCCAATGAGCCGGTATTACTCTCTTGGCAGCTAGGAGTATAAAAGCCATTAGTTTTTTAGCATATTTAGGGAGATCTAGGATCGGAAGGCCTAACAGGTAATGTGTCGGAGTCAGTGGGATATCTCTTTTCAATATTGATTGGAGAATACCCCCGTCCTTTAAAGACAACTCCATGCAGACGTTTATTCCGCCAGTTCTATGTTATGTATGATATAATCATATGTTGATTAGCCTTTGCATTGCTTATTTGAAAAAAAAAGATCCTTTTGCTCACCTATAAGTCTCTTCATGGCTTGGCATCCTATTAGCTCTCTGACATTTTATCTACTTAGTCTCACCTTATCTCACCTCTGCTTCTCAAATTATGGTCTTCTATGTGTCCACTCTAGTTACCTACACTCAATGGCAGACATCCTTCTCCTGCTATGCTGAAAAACTCTGGAATTCACTTCCAAAGAGCATCAGAGCATAATCTTCTCTAAACTCATTCAAATCAAATCTAAAAACTTTTTTCTTTCAAGCTTTCGCTTAATTGTCCCTTTTTCCTTTGTTTTATCCTGTGTATTTCCTGTGTTTTCATTGTAAAGCACTTTGAGAAGCTACCTTTAAAGCCACTATATAAAAGAAAGTTTAGTATTATTATTTAAATAAGGCAGTGGCCTCAAAATAAAGTTGGATGAGAAACAGTTCAATCCTAAACTACATAAGAGGTTCTTTACTGTTGGAGTGGTAAGGATGGGGAACTCTTTTCCACACTTGATGGAGTCAGCAGAGAGTGTAGATGAATTCAAAACTGGATGGACTGGGGTCTTTATCCAACCTTACCAGCTATGTAAGGATGATGAAGGATAATGACCTCACTTCTTTCCCCCTATGGACCCTCTGTACACCAACAACATTTGTCATTGCTTCTCTGCATGTTGGTTTTTCAACAAACTGTTTAAAGCTGCAATTGCAATGTAAATTAAAAAAAAAGGATTATGGGAACATAATTTGCCTCAATATGATCATAAAGCTTTCATCAGGTGATACAATATTTTGAAAAGGCTTGGTTCACATCTATGCATGTTGCTTTTGAGCATTTCTGCAGTGCCTTTTGCTGTGCTTTTACTGTGTTTTGCTACAATTTGAGTTTTTTAAGGGAATTTTTTGGGAAAATGTTGTTGGGCAGATTAAAAAATGCAAGACACAAACTGTGACAAAATTTTGGACAAATTGTGGTACAACGTGGTAAAAATACACTACATGCTTTTCTGCAGCTTCTTCATTGAAGTCTATTGATCACAAAAATGCAAATAAATCTGAGTTTGCATCCCTGACCCTTTCTAAAAATGCAGAGGCACAAAAATACATTGATGTGAACGTGTTCTATAGGAACCCATGTTAAAAAACATGTGTTGCATTTCTGCAAAAATCATGAAAAAGTGCATTGGTGTGAATGGAGCCTAGCACTCCAGATGGCTATATTGTAAACCCAACAACTCATTAAAGCTAGAATTTAAAAAGTTAAATATTAAATAAAAAATAAATAAATAAAAGTGTATTGGTTATTAGTAAATTACTTGACAGACTGTGAATGAGTTGACAGAGTTTGTTTAAAGTTGTTAAAGGCAATATTTTTAAATCAAAATAAAAAAAGAGTTATTACTTTACAAAATCGTTGTACAGAGCAGCCTCTAACCACTTCTTTGTCTGCCCCCCACTGGCGCTCTCCACTCCTTCTTATGAGTGCCCCCATAGAAAGACATGTGCTATGGGGTCAATTGTGTGGGCGTAGTTGTGAGCCAGGCTGTGTGGGTCCATTGCCCACATTGACCCCCCCCCCCTTTCTGCCTCCCTTCTCACAGGATTTAACTAACAGCCACCAATGGCTCCCACTGCTCTCAGTGTAGCCTGTGAGGCCAGAAAGAGGGAAGAGAAGAGCTGCAACCATGCACAGCCCTGGATCGATAAAAGACAAAGGCAAAGTGACTGGGGGGGGGGGGGGGGGGGGTAGTGGGATGTGCAAAAACACATAGACTTTGGAACCACTTTAAATAGCTCTTTGGCTAGTATGTGCACACGAATTCGCCTTTTTAACCACTACAATACAGGGCACTTTCACCCCCTTCCTTCCCAGCCCAATTTTCAGCTTTCAGCGCTCTAGCGCTTTCAGTGACAATTGCGCGGTCATGCTACACTGTACCCAAATGAAATTGTTATCATTTTGTTCGCACAAATAGAGCTTTATTTTGGTGTTATTTATTCACGACTCCGTTTTTTTTTTTTTGCGATATAAGCGCAAAAAAAGCGGAAATTTGAAAAAAAAAACAATATTTTCTTTTTTCTATTTGAAAAGAAATCCAATAAAATCAAATTTTGTCATAAATTTAAGCCAAAATGTATTCTGCTACATGTTTTTGGTAAAAAAAATTCCGTTAAGTGTATAATAATTGGTTTGTGTGATCACGGACATATGTACGCAAATGATCATGTACATATGTGTGCAGGTGATCACGTACATATGTGTGCAGATAATCATTGGGACATGTGATTTTAGTGGGACATATGTGGGGGACATGTTTTTATTATTAGGGACATGTGTTTTTATTATTTGGGGACATGTATGTTTTGGGGACATGTGTGTTTTGGGGACATATGTGGGGACTGTGTTTGTACTGTGTGGTGTGTTGTGTGTTTACACTACACTGATGATCAGTGAGTAAAAAGCTGTAAAAAGCAGCCCATACTCACTGATCATCAGCCGGCTGCAGCGTTCTGCTCTCCTCTCCTCAGCGGTGACTTCCGTGTGAGGAGAGGAGAGCCGATTGCCTAGCAACCGGCTGTTTGTTTACATCACATGACGGCCGTGATTGGACACGGCCGTCATGTGATCAGGAGGGCCAATCACAGAGCCCTCCTGCCGATCTGAGATGTGCCGTGTCCGGGTGACACGAGCACATCGGGATCGCGCCGCTGCGCGGGCACGCGCGCGCGCGATCCCGCTACTCCTGAATGACGTTCAGGAACGTCCTATCAGGAGTAGACGGCTCCCACCCGGCCGTATATATGCATTGGCCGGGTGGGAAGTGGTTAAAGACATCTGGGTGATCTACACCTCTTAGTATTCTTCTCCAAATGCTTAAAGCAGAGTTCCACCCAAAAATGGAACTTCCGCTTTAAGTGATGGTGACCCACTGACATGCCACATTTGGCATGTCATTTTTGGGGGGGGGGGTACCCTCTTTTTAGAAGCATCCAGCTCCCACTTCCTCCCGGGGGTCCGCGGCACCGGCAGGAAGTTTACATCTCCCCCCTCCCTCCCTCCCTGCGATCTCCTGGGACACGTCACAGGTCCCAGAAGATTGCCCAGCCAATCACAGCACGCAGCGTGGCTTCCAAATGCGCAGTGCTTCACAGCCAGGCTGTAAGGATGCCGGCACTGTGGAGAGGAGGGGGAGGGGAGCGGGGCTTCCTACTCCTGTATCGCTGGACTGTATGACAGGCGAGTGTCCAATTAATAAATGTTTTAATATTTATTTTTTCAGCAAAACTCCACTTTAAGCAACAGTAGCTGCAAAAGGAGGGGTGAAAGCAGACATTTTTCCTCTTCCTCAGATAACAAAACAGACAGCACAAGGGGTTAAATTTTTTTAGAAAAGCAGATACAGATATATGTAAACCTGGCAATTTACTTTTCTGGCTTGATTTGATACAACATACCTATACAAGCCAAAACAAGACTTTTAACTAATTGATATGTGTTATTAAGTATAAAGCAGCTGTACTTCAAGAAGTATGCAAACATGTCTAGTACTCAATGCAAATAATTATTAACATATGGGAAAAAAGGCAAGTGCAAGGATTAATAGAAAAGAGTTTAAATCCATAATTTTCACTAACACATGGGGGGGGGGGGGGATTTACTAAAACCAATGCCCTCAGAGTCTGGTGCAGCTGTGAATGGTAGCCAATCAGCTTCTAACTTTTAAGATTTTTTTTTAACAATATACATGTAGCACAGAGGGCTGAGAAGGATGTACAGCAATGTGAGATGTTGTGTTATGGGGGAGAGTCCAGAGACCTGTAGTGAAGAGCTGAATTGTAATATTTGGGTTATATTCAATCTGACAAATACCCTGTAGAGCTAAAAAAACGTTGTTACAGAAAGCAGAGTTTAACATGTATAAATAATTAATGTGTTTAAAATGAATAGCATGTTTGGAAGGAATGTTTCTGAATGAATATGAAAGATTGAGCTTCATTTTAATGGTAATAAAACAGTAAAGTATGAATGCAAACAGACAATAAAATAATCCACAGGGTTCTAAAACGTAAACCTATAGAAAGGGAATATTTTGAGAAACAATAACAATAGAACAAAAAATATTCATTGAATATGTCTCAGAATAAAATAGCAGTAATTCCACAATTTTAGATACAAAAATAGATCCAAAGTGAAATTAGGTAGGGGCACACAAGATTACTTAGCCACAATTTTGAGTGGCAATGGAGACATGGGGGTTTATTTAGGCTAAGTTCACATTATAGCTTGCCGGAAACGCACACGCACAATCGCGTCCATTCCCTAGAAACGCGGTGCTCTTTACCAGATACACTTTACCAGACACCTAATAACACCCCCATGCATCAAGACATATAAAGAAATTGCAGCACTCTACCAACATTTAAAACCTACAGGCATAGGCGTGGTTAAGGGGTGGCTATTGAGGCTGGAGCAGGGAATGTAGAGCCAATAGCCCTGAGTGTCTAAGCTCCAGCAGTGCATAGAAAGGGAGACAAAAAAGGACAAACAGCAGCGGCGGCAGCCGCATTTTACATGCGTGAGCCAGCTGTTGCGGAGCCACCCACTCCACTGTTACAGAGTGATATGCCGCCTGGCTTGTGGAAAGCCACAGGAGATCAGGAAAATGCTGGCGTGGTGATGCCCTCTTCTTCCTCCACCTCCAGAGTCAAGCTGTGTTAACCACTACAATACAGGGCACTTTCGCCCCCTTCCTTCCCAGCCCAATTTTCAGCTTTCATCGCTCTAGCGCTTTCAGTGACAATTGCGCGGTCATGCTACGCTGTACCAAAATTAAATTTTTATCATTTTGTTCGCACAAATAGAGATTTATTTTGGTGGTATTTATTCACGACTCCGTTTTTTATTTTTTGCGATATAAGCGCAAAAAAGCGGAAATTTGGAAAAAAAACAATATTTTCTTTTTTCTATTTTAAAAGAAATCCAATAAAATCAAATTTTGTCATAAATTTAAGCCAAAATGTATTCTGCTACATGTTTTTGGTAAAGAAAATTCCGTTAAGTGTATAATAATTGGTTTGTGTGATCACGGACATATGTACGCAAATGATCATGTGCATACAGTGGTGTGAAAAAGTGTTTGCCCCCTTCCTCATTTCCTGTTCCTTTGCATGTTTGTCACACTTAAGTGTTTCGGAACATCAAACCAATTTAAACAATAGTCAAGGACAACACAAGTAAACACAAAATGCAATTTGTAAATGAAGGTGTTTATTATTAAAGGTGAAAAAAAATCCAAACCATCATGGCCCTGTGTGAAAAAGTGATTGCCCCCTAAACCTAATAACTGGTTGGGCCACCCTTAGCAGCAACAACTGCAACCAAGCATTTGCGATAACGTGCAATGAGGCTTTTACAGCGTCCTGGAGGAATTTTGGCCCACTCATCTTTGCAGAATTGTCCTAATTCAGTTACATTAGAGGGTTTTCGAGCATGAACGGCCTTTTTAAGGTCATACCACAACATCTCAATAGGATTCAGGTCAGGACTTTGGCTAGGCCACTCCAAAGTCTTCATTTTGTTTTTCTTCAGCCATTCGGTGGTGGACTTGCTGGTGTGTTTAGGATCATTGTCCTGCTGCAGAACCCAAGTTCGTTTCAGCTTGAGTACACGAACAGATGGTCGGACATTCTCCTTCAGGATCTCTTGGTAGACAGCAGAATTCATAGTTCCTTTTATCACGGCAAGTCTTCCAGGTCCTGAAGCAGCAAAACAGCCCCAGACCATCACACTACCACCACCATATTTTACTGTTGGTATAATGTTCTTTTTATGAAATGCAGTGTTCCTTCTACGCCAGATATACTTGGACACACACCTTCCAAAGAGTTCCACTTTTGTCTCATCGGTCCACAGAATGTTGTCCCAAAAGTCTTGGGGATCATCAAGATGTGTTGTGGAGAAATTGAGACGAGCTTTGATGTTCTTTTTGCTCAGCAGTGGTTTTCTCTTTGGAACTCTGCCATGCAGGCCATTTTTTCCCAGTCTTTTCCTGATGGTGGAGGCATGAACGCTGACCTTAACTGAGGCAAGTGAGGCCTGCAGTTCCTTGGACGTTGTTGTGGGGTCTTTTGTGACCTCTTGGATGAGTCGTCGCTGCGCTCTTGGGGTAATTTTGGGCAGCCGGCCACTCCTGGGAAGGTTCACCACTGTTCCATGTCTTCGCCATTTGTGGATAATGGCTCTCACTGTGGTTCGCTGGATTCCCAAAGCTTTGGAAATGGCTTTATAACCCTTTCCAGACTGATAGATCTCAATTACTTTCTTTCTCAATTGTTCCTGAATTTCTTTGGGTCTCGGCATGATGTGTAGCTTTTAAGGATCTTCTGGTGGACCTTACTGTGTCAAGCAGCTCCTATTTAAGTGATGCCTTGATTGTGAACAGGTGTGGCAATAATCAGGCCTGGGTGTGGCTAGAGAAATTGAACTCAGGTGTGGACAACCACAGTTATAGTATGTTTTAACAAGGGGGGCAAACACTTTTTCACACAGGGCCATGATGGTTTGGATTTTTTTTCACCTTTAATAATAAACACCTTCATTTACAAATTGCATTTTGTGTTTACTTGTGTTGTCCTTGACTATTGTTTAAATTGGTTTGATGTTCCGAAACACTTAAGTGTGACAAACATGCAAAGGAACAGGAAATGAGGAAGGGGGCAAACACTTTTTCACACCACTGTATGTGTGCAGGTGTTCACGTACATATGTGTGCACATAATCATTGGGACAAGTGATTTTAGTGGAACATATGTGGGGGACATGTTTTTATTATTAGGGACATGTGTTTTTATTTTTTGGGGACATGTATGTTTTGGGGACATGTGTGTTATGGGGACATATGTGGGGACTGTGAAGAAGTCACGTGGTGACGTAACGCGTAGGGAGTGGCCGTAGGAATACCGGAACGAGCGTAAGACTGGCTGTACACGCCAGATCTCTTTCTGTTTGATATTTTCTTTTTAAATGTGAGAGTCCATTTGCTTTCTCTTAAATAAATTTATTCAGTTTTGGAAACCACTACACTATTGGAGTCCCCTTTCTCTCTCCCTTCCCCCTTCCCCTCTGTGTTTTCTTTAAGTTTCATACCACGAGGATACATATGCTGCAGCATTACTCATAAGAGATTGAATCGGCCCTCTAGTGGTAGAAGTTTATACCATTTGATGATTGTGCACAGAGAAGTGAAGGAGAAGTCCACTGGAATTACTTTCTTTTGCCTTATCATTCCATCTCTGAGGTGAGAGTTCTGGGAGCCTGATCTTTTGGAACATTTGGTCCTGTTCTTTCTCCAGTACTTTTTCACTACACACTTACACTATTGGTGTGTTTATTTTTGAAATATTTATATTGACTCTTGTTTTTCTTCACATTTTTATATATTATTTATTTTTTGTGGCATTATTTGCGCAGGACTCTTTTTTAATTATTCAAGTGATAGTTTGTGTTTACTATTTTGTCCCGCTGCATTTTCTGTTTCATTTAGTAGCACTTGCACTTTTGTTATTCCACAGATTGTTACATTATACTTTGTTATGCACGTAGATTTATTTCACGTCTAGCACATAGTGGCGCGAGGGTCCATTTTACATATGTGGGGACTGTGTTTACACTGTGTGGTGTGTTGTGTGTTTACACTAAACTGAAGATCAGTGAGTAAAAAGCTGTAAAAACAGCTCATACTCACTGATCATCAGCGGGCTGCAGCAATCTGCTCTCCTCTCCTCAGCGATGACTTCTGTGTGAGGAGAGGAGGAGCCGATTGCCTAGCAACCGGCTGTTTGTTTACATCACATGACGGCCGTGATTGGACACGGCCGTCATGTGATCAGGAGGGCCAATCACAGAGCCCTCCTGCCGATCTGAGATGCGCCGTGTCCCGGTGACACGGGCACATCGGGATCGCGCCGCTGCGTGGGCACGCGCGCGCGCGATCCCGCTCCTCCTGATGGACGTTCCTGAACGTCCTATCAGGAGTAGACGGCTCCCACCCAGCCGTATATGTGCATTGGCCGGGTGGGAAGTGGTTAAGCATCCAGCCCAGCAGAAGGAGAATAGAATAATGGCTGTGGTGGCTGGGCGTGGGACAGAAGTCACAGAAGAGAAGATTAAAGAAAAAAAGGCCCCTCTCTCTCTCTCTCTCTCTCATTTGATGGGGCACAGTGGCTGCATTTGACGGGGCACAGTGGCTGCAATTGATGGGCACAGTGGCTTAATTTGATGGGAACACTGGCTGCAATTGACAGGCACAGTGACTTCATTTGATGGGGCACAGTGGCTTCATTTGACAGGCATAGTGGCTTCATTTGACGGGGTACAGTGGCTTCATTTGATAGAGTACAGTGGCTGCAATTGATGGCACAGTGGCTGCATTTGACGCGTACAGCGGCTGCATTTGATGGTGCACAGTGGATGCATTTGATAGGGCAGAGTGGATGCATTTGATAGGGCAGAGTGGATGCATTTGATAGGGCAGAGTGGATGCATTTGATAGGGCACAGTGGATGCATTTGATGGGCACAGTGGATGCATTTGACGGGCACAGTGGCTGCAATTGATGGCACATTTGACTGCCCCTTGGCTAATTTTAAATAAATAAACGTAGGTATTAGGGGGGCAAGGGCAGGTAGGTTCGTGCATGTCAGGTAGATCAGCGCATGTCAGGTAGGTCAGTGTGGGTCAGTGTATGTCAGCCAGGTAGGCCAGTGTATGTCAGCCAGATAGGTCAGTGTGTGTCATGTAGGTCAGTGTGTGTCAGATAGGTAGGTCAGTGTGTGTCAAGTAGGTCAGTGTATGTCAGGTAGGTCAGTGTAAGTCAGGTAGGTCAGTGCGTGTCAGTGTATGTCATGTAGGTCAGTACACATCAGCCAAGTAGGTCTTTGCATGTCAGATAGGTCAGTGTATATCAGGTAGATCAGTGTATGTCAGTCAGGTAGCTCAGTGTATGTCAGCCAGGTAGTTCATTGTGTGTCAGGTAGGTCAGTGTATGACCTATACTCTGGGCTCTGACTTCGGGCTGAAGCCCCTGGTCTTTTTGCCATCTAGTAACACCCCTGCCTACAGGACTGGAAGGACCAGTGCACAGACAAGGGTGACTGCACATTCCCCAGTACCACATGTGAACAGAAGAAAGCCAACACCGCAGTCAGAAGGTAATTCTTTATTCACAACAGGGTAAAATCCAGTACAGGAAAATGCTGACAAATTTCACACAGCCTTAAAGGAGAAGTGTGGGATAGAAAAAAAATAAAATAAACCTACATACCATCCTACATGGACCAATGCTGCAGCTGTCCCCTGCCAGCTCCAACATTGAAAAATGATCACATGGTCACTGATCGCTCAGTTCTTAGGCTTCACTGAGCAGAAATCAGTTACTATAGGTCACTAACTCTTTGCTCTGCCACTCCAGCGCTCACTGGCACACTGGGCTGTGAAGGGGCAGGAGCAGCTGGCTTAGGCTCTCAATAGTGCACTAAGAGGCTTAGCTAGCTGCTGCTCCAAGCATCTGGGTGGATCCTGACATTATTGTAGGGCCTGGACCAGCTCTGTGATGTCAGCCTTTAGCCCACTGATGGCTTAATCTGGGTCACATGATTGCAAAAATAAGTGCTCTCCTGTGACCCAGAAGAGAAGTAAGGCCAAAAAAAGCTTTACCCATACTTTTCTTTTAAAGTGGTTGAAAACCCTCACATATACCCAGTAAAGTGACTAACATCAGATGATACACAGACATGAAACAAATCCTCCCACATAAGCTGCACCTGTTTATCTGTGGGCCTTTCTCCTCTACAGCCATTCAAAGCATAACATTTACACAGGATTTCTCAACTCTGATAAGCAGGGGACAGAGATTTGATTTCTCAGTGTAGATTTCAGTGAGGACAACTCTGAGCCCTGATTGGGGGGAAGGAATACACCTGCAGTCACTTTTTTTATCTCTTGGTGTTGGGAAAACCTTTCAGAAGTGACTGATGCTGATAGCAGAGGAACAAGGCAGCAGAGAAAAATCTAGAATATAGAAGGTTATGCTTTGTACATTTTTTTATGTCTGAGGTTTACAATCACTTTAATCAAAGCATTTCCTATGACCACAAGCCCACACATTTAAAAGGTACCCATCCAATTAAAAGAGGATCAGTAATGGCTAAATAAAAGCAACACTAGACATATGTCTGATTACTGATTCTCCTTTGGAAAGCAGAGCTCACTGTGCTGCATTTATGTTTCAAGACAGCTCTTGGTCTCTACCAATAATCGGGAGTTGGCAGGACCAGCTCCCAATCATGTGACCACTGTCACAGCGAATCACTTTAGTCTCATGATAATTTGGTCCTTCCCATCCCCTTGGGCATAATGCCCCTGTTAATAGGGATGCTGGGGCTGGGCGGGAATTTTTAGAACTGCTGCCTTAGGCTTTACTTAAAGGGGTTGTAAAGGTAATTTTTTTTTTTAAATAACAAACATGTTATACTTACCTCCACCGTGCAGCTCATTTTGCACAGAGTGGCCCCGAACCTGCTCTTCTGGGGTCCCTTGGCAGCTGTCTCGGCTTCCCCCGCAAGGACTTCTCACATTCATGCGAGCTCCCTCCCATGGTCAGGAGTGCTTGTGGGCGATCTCCCGTGATACAGCTGGTGGTCATAGCCACTCAATGTATCACTCGGCCCCGCCCCCGACGCGCCGCATCATTGGATGTGATTGACAGCAGCACAGGCCAATGGCTGCGCTGCTTTCAATCCATCCACTGTAACCAATCACCAGCCAGGCTGAGCGGTGAAGAAGATGTTGGGGGACATTCAAGGGGTCAGGTAAGTAAAATGGGGGGGGCTGGGGGGGGGGGCAGGCACTGTTGGATGTTTTTTTCACCTTAATGCATAGAATGCATTAAGGTGAAAACATTTTTACTTTTACAACCCCTTTAACAATGCCAATGAAAATTCAGAGGGGGGCTAATTAACAATGCCACAGACCACTAATGTGTAAGAGGTGTGGGTTTAGAGCACTGTCACTGACCACCAATGCAAGAAGAAAGGAGTTAATTAACACTGCCACTGACCATTGAGGCAGGAAGTGGTTAAGGGTGGTTAACAGCAATTCCACTGACCACCAAGAAAAGGGGTTTAAGTAGAACTGCCACTGACAACTGACAACCAATGTGGGCCAGGGGGGTGTTACTGCAGTTGCTGACACGAGAAATGGGGATTATTATTTTGTTCACAATGCTGAGGGGTTACTATTACTATTCTGTTTTATTTTAAAAATCATATTAAACAAGGAGAATGGGGGGTGGTCACAGTTTAGCATTTTCACCCTTGGTGCTGCATGACCTTGTCCCAGCACTGTATTTATAACCTGGCACAGAGATGCCATTAAAGTGATTGTAGAGGCTGATTGTTTTTTATCTCGATCCAGTGATCTGCACGAGAGACACAAGGCTCTCCCGGGTCTCTCCCACCTGATTGGCTGAGATGCATCAGCGGGAGCCATTGGCTCCCGCTGCTGTCAATCGCAACCAGTGAGGCGGGGTGGGGCTGAGCCATTCTTTCAGGGTCTTAAGGATGCAGAGACCCGACTCGGAAGCAAGTACACATGAGTGCCCCCGCAGCAAGTGGTTTGGCCCCAGAGTCCCAGCAGGGGACCCGAGTAGGGAGGATCAGGGGCTGCTCTGTGTAAAACCACTGCACAGATAAGTATGACATGTTGTTTTGATTTTTTGTTTTTTAATGCATTTTTTACCTTTACAATCACTTTAAAGTGAGCCTATTGCATTGCACATTATGAGCAAAGCACAGGCTTACTGTAAGAACTTTTTGTGACTCATAAATGAATGAATGAATGAATGAAATACTTATATAGCGCACAATGCGAACTGAATCGCCTCTAGGCGCTGTAAATGTGTTTCTTTAAATACAAACACATGAAGAAAAATACTATTATTGGCAGGAAATTTTTTTTTCTACACAGCTTCTAAAAGTTACAAAAATGTAATCATACATGGAATGTATCAAAAAGATACATTTTCCATTAAAAAGATTAACAGCTAAAGCACGTATCTAAATTCTTGACTCTTGGGAGATTTTGCCACAAACCAAAGATGTCAGTGGTAACACTAGAACAGCCTAACTATGACACATGAGAAGAAAAGGTGTGAAAATAAAATAAATGTCATTAAGAACTTGTAAGATAAAGTGTAAGGGTAAAAAAAATACAAAGCAGATCTCAAGCATCTATCTGTTTTCTATGTCTATGTTTTTACAGTCGAGTTGGCAATAACCCTTTCTTTCTCTTTTTAAATGTATTTAAAGAAACAGTGAATGGTGTTATATAAGGAGCAGACAAAGCTGTCTGGGTTTAGCTAGCAAGAGTTTAGGCTGTATTTAGGGATAACAGGCACACTTAAAAAAGGAAAGCTGGGCGCTGCCTTTGGGCATTTACAAATGTAAAAAAAAAATCATAAATCATCAATCTTTTCATGCCGCTTCAGGGGCAACATTACCACTTAAGGACCAGAAGGATTTGCCTCCTTAATGACCAGGCCATTTTTGTGCGATACGGCACTGCGTCATTTTAACTGACAATTGCACGGTCCTGCGACGTTGTACCCAAACAAAATTTATGTCCTTCTTTTTTTTTCGACAAATAGAGCTTTCTTTTGGTGGTATTTGATCACCTCTGCAATTTTTATTTATTGTGCTATAAACAAAGAAAGAGTGACAATTTTGAAAAAAATTAAAAAAATAGTTTTTACTTTTTGCTATGATAAATATCCAATAAAAAATAAAAATAAAAATTCTTCATCAGTTTAGGCCAATATGTATTTTTATACATATAATTATGTATGATTATGTATATTATGTATAATTTTATTTTATTTTTTTTGCAATAAGCGCATATTGATTGGTTTGCAAGTTATAGCGTCTATAAAATAGGGGAAAGATTTATGGCATTTTTATTATTTATTTATTTTTTACTAGTAATGGCGGCGTTCTGTGATTTTTAGCAGAACTGCGACATTGTGGCGGACAGATCAGAAACTTTTGACACTTTTTTTGGGACCAATGACATTTATACAGTGATCAGTGCTAAAAATAACCACTTATTATTGTATAAATGTCACTGGCAGGGAAGGGGTTAAGACTAGGGGGTGTTTAAGAGGTTAAGTGTTCCTTCGGGCAGTGTTTCTAACTGTGGGGGGAGTGTACTGACTGGAGGAGGAGAGATCACTGGGAACCTGATCACTAGGCACAGCAGATCTCTCTCTACTCCCCTGTCAGAACAGGGATCTGTTTGTTTACATACACAGATCCCTGTTCTTGCTCTCTGTGGAATGATCACAGGTGGCTGGCGGACATTGCGGCTGCCAGCCATGCGCGTTGGCTCAGGTGTTGCTATTGCTCTTAAAGTGGCCGATGTCCAACTACAGGTATTCGTGCAGCTGTGCCAACCTGCCGCAGTATAATGACTAAAAAGAAACTATAACGTAAAAAAAGTGAGAATCTTTTAAATAACATGCTTGGGGGTGAATAAATCTGTACATGTCATTGTGGAAAAGTATAACTTTAAAGAATAGCCTTAGTAACTGTCCATCTTTTTTTAGTTTAGAATTAGCTTGGCTTGTATCAACGGCAACAGCACCCAAATCTAATTCCTTTCAGATTACAAAAAAACATTTTTTAGGTAGTTTGGGAAATTACATATGCTTTTTCATCAAACAGTAATCATTCTGACCAATCCCATTGTCCAGCAATGTAGATCCATATCAATTGTGATAAATGACCCCTGATGATTCACCAAAAAAAAAAAGTACCCTGACCCAGCCCTCCCCTTAACCCGAATTACATCTCCAGATCCAGGATAAAGTAAACAAAGGGTGGAGTCTCTCTGATGGCATAATTGGCCATATATATCAGTGACCATAGTTGACCACTGATGTAAATGTCTAAATGTGAACAAGTCCATATTGGGTCAAATACATCAACAGGGTGACCCAACCCCTTTGTTGGGATTGAACATATTGAAACTTCACCCCATACGCATACCTCCGATCTACCATTCCCTTATAACTTAAAAGACTGATCCACCCTCCACCATTCTTAACTTTACCTCTTACCTTAACCACTGATCAACCATTCAAAATTTTACCTTTTACCAATAATCCACCATTATAAATATTCAATCTATGTACTTCTGGTAACTTTTCTTAGCTCCCTAGGCTCATGTTTAACATAACACCATTATAAACCTATGTGAAATTACCCAAACCAAAGTATGTGAAGCTAGAGAAGGGCAGGAACTATATATATTGACTATACAGGACATTGGATATGTTTACCAAAAGAAGTTGTGTTACTATTCAAGCCTTAAAGTACATCCAATTAAAGCCCATGAACAAAGTACTAATTGAAATGTATGGCAGCAGTGTTCATTATTCTATTTTTCCTCACTGAAACACTTGAGTTATATTCATAGGTATCCCATTTATATGTCAATTTCAATGACAGTTTATTTTTATTATTTCTATAATCACATCTTGATCACACCAGATTTGTAGTTGTCATGGAGACTAAAAAATAAAAAATCATCTCTAAAGTTTTCATTATTTATGTTTTTCTTAAAATTGACAAGATCCTTCCACAATGATATCTGAAGAGAAAGGTCTAAAAGTATCCGTCATTTGTCGGAAAATAGACCGCGGCTTACATTCTATAAAGGATCAGAGTCTTTACTGTAAATGGATACCCTTAGTTATTACATAGTGATAGTTAATTAGACAAGACATTGAACAAAAGAGATATAAATGCTCATTAGACTACGAACAGTTGTCTTTCTTATGCAGAGTATGCTCCCCATGATCTCAGAACATGTTTACACATTGGAGACATTTTCTACAAAGTGTTGATTGACTCTGAATGGTTATATTATTATTATTTAGTGCAACAAATTCTATATGACATTTCATACACGGGGATACACAGAACATTTTACAACCAGCATTCATCCTTAAAGGCAAGCCTGGCAGAAATGATATATTGAAATACACCTTTTTCTTAGGCTGTAGTTATTTAGCGTGGAAAGATAAGTATACTTTAAATTATCAAGGAACGTCTGTCTACCTTGTTGTCAGAACATTTGGAACGTCATCTGTTAGCTTGAAGTCTTTTCACACTAGAATGAATGGAAGGTGTGATTGCCATCTAATAGGATCTCCTGGGGTGTTGCAGCTACTAAAAAAGCTTTAGTTGTCATGTGTATTAAAAATAAAAAGGTCTTATGACTTCTTGCTTAATAAAGCATTAGTGGGATTGATGCTTTTTTTAAGACAGGAGGATCTCAACAGAAGGTATTTGACCTCATCCTGAAAATAAATTGTGCTGCGTACTGTAGGTTGACTATGGGGTGAACTGACCTGAATAATCTTCTACATTTAATAGTCCTCTACCTAAAAAAATAAATACCTATTCAGTTTACATCTCATATAGCTTAAAGTTGAACAACATGTTAGCATCTAAATACACAAAATTAAATAAATATAGGGGTGGGACCTTTTCCCCAGAGCTTAGCAAATGTGGTAAAGTAAAATTTTGTAAAGAATACCCAATCAGGTGCAATTAACATAAAAAAAAAAAAACAGCATTAGCACATAATTGGATGTGGAAATCAACAGAGCTTCACTGCATTTATTGAAATGCATAGTCTATTTGCCTTTAGTAAATCCACCTCATAGTATATGGAATTAATTTTAGCTAATAAAGGATTTGTATTTCTGCTCATCCAGTCCTGAGATTTCAACAGCTATACCACACAGTATGACCTGTCTGGCAGGGCAGAAAACCTGCTGCAGGAATACTTACAGATCTTGATCCCTCCCAGCCTGTGAATGCACCCTGCATGCGATTACAGCAGATGCAAGAACCCCAGCGGTTGTTCTTGTACTTAGCTGTGAGTAGGCAGCAATGGAAGACTGCTGGCTCTCCCAGCTAATTACACCAACTTGCATGTCATTTTCTCAAGCAACAATCACATGTGAGTGATTGGCCCTGGACGCAGGCAGTCTGTACCTTGGGCCAACCATTCACATGTGATCACTGTATGCCCTTGTACACACGGTCGGAGATTCCGACAACCAAATCCGTCTGATTTTGTCCAATGGATCTTGTCCGAAACTGTTGCATACACACGGTCGGACAAAGTTGTTGGAAAATCCGATCTTTCAGAACGTGATGGCGTAATTTCATTATGATGGGACTACGTTTAGGCTAGTAGCCAATAGCTTTGATGTAGGAATTTGATCTGAGCATGCGTGCCACTTGGTCCGATCGGAATTCTCTACACATGACCGGAGTATGTCCGATCGGAGCAGTTTGTCGGAAAATATTTCCAGCAAGTTGGAAAATTTGGTCAGACGGATATTCCGACGGAAACAGTCCGATGCATACCACAGTCGGAATATCCGACAAAACGGTCCGATAGGACACATTCCGACAGAATCTCTGACCGTTTGTACAAGGGCTATGAGTGATTACATGCGAGTGCGTGTGATTAGCTGCAAGGCCTGGCAGTCTTCTGCATTCACAGGTGTGAATACACTTTAATGCTGTGTACACATGGTCGGAATTTTGGCCAGCAAAAGACTGATGAAAGCTTTTTGTCAGAAAATGCGACCGTGTGTATGCTCCATCGGAATTTTGCTGGCCGAATATCTGCCAGCAAAAGATTGAGAGCAGGTTCTCAATTTTTCCGACGGAAAAAGTTTCTATAGAAAATTCTGATTGTGTGTTTGCCATTCTGACGCGCAAAAATTCACGCATGCTCAGATTCAACTACGAGACAGAAGCTATTGGCTACTGGCTATTGAACTTCCTTTTTCTAGTCCCGTCCTACTTGTTGTACATCACGCATTCTTGGCGGTCGGAATTTGTTGTGACCGTGTATATGCAAAACAGCTTGAGTGAAATCCCATTGGAATTCCGCTGGGAAAATCATCAGAGCTTTTTTAGACCAAAATTCCGATCGTGTGTACGCGGCATAAGGAGATGCATCAGAGTGGTGAACTCATATCTTAGTCTTTCCTCTCTAACCTTATATCAGAATGACAGTTGTTAGTATTTGAATACTACAGAACAACTGAGTGCCTCCTTGTTGTGCTTCTTCTCCCTCTCTCAGTCTGGGCTTGAGTGATTATACAAAAAAATGATATATTAATGGATACAAAGTTGCCTTTATTTGTGTCTTTAAGAGAGTTAAAGCTGAACTTCAGGCAAATTTTAAAAACATTCATATCAAGTAACACCTTTCAGGCTGCTTATTTAAGGAAAATGTTTAGAATTGGGGCTTGCTATTGCTGTCCTTGCATAGCAAGTCATTATGCTCTTTGTCAGTAACAGGGCTGTATTTTTCCTCAAACTTTGTGACTAAATCCATGTACACACGATCGGATTTTCCAATGGGAAATGTGTGATGACAGGCTGTTGGTGGAAAATCTGACCTTTTGTATGCTCCATCGGACAATTGTTGTTGGATTTTCCACAAACAAATGTTGGATTGCAGGCTTTAAAATTTTCCGCAGACAAATGTCGATTGTCGGATTTTCTGAGCGTGTGTACACAAGTCCATTGGACAAAAGTCCAAAGTACAAACACGCATGCTCAGAAGCAAGGACAAGCCAGAAGCGGTCAGTCTTGTAATTAACATTTGTGATGCGGCAAATTATGAAATCTTGAAATGCAGCGGACATTCTCTTCTTCTATAATGGGATAAAAATGAAGTTGCTTTGCTGGTGATACTGATGGAGTTATAGCAAACACATTTTCAAGGGCTTTTTCTTTCTAGTGATATCAAGAATAATATTACTGTTCTTTTTTTTTTTTTTTACCACAAAACCATTATCCCGTACTTTTTAAGATCAAAGATACAACTATGTTGATGTTCCTTGTCCATTTTACATTGTATTTTTTTAAATGTAACTGCCTACTCCAAAACTGTCATTTAACGTAAAACAGCCAAGGATTATTATCCAAAATGTTTTTATTGTGCATTAAAAAAGAAAAACAAATAAAATTAGACATTAGATCTGGCTTACTTAACTAAAAAGTGTATTCTATGCATCCAAAAATATAGAAAATATAACAAATCAAATCATTATTATTCAACCAAAAAATTAAATAAAAGCCTAATGCATGTGTCCTGCTTCTTAATATAGGGGGTCAACAATGCAAAGAGTTGGGGAAAGCAGGGGTCCGTCATCCGGAGATGATTCCGAAAAACATCTGGATTATTCTCCTGGAGCTCCCACAGCAAAGGCATATGATTAATAAAGCAACCAATTTTTGATCCAAGAACTCCTCCTCCTCCTATTCCTGGACTGGACTTGGGTCAAAGCAATAACTCCAAGGCCAATAATAAATAACACGTTATCTCCAATTCCACAAGATTTCTGGTTGATGAATGGGTGTTCAGAAAAGAACTGAAAAGCACAAAATGAAAAGCAAGAACTGAAAAGCGCTAAATGAAAAGCGTGAAATGAAAAGCGTGAATCAACACTCACCAAACTTCTACTAACACGAAATTATCAGAAGGAGCCCAAAGGGTGGCGCTAAAGAGCTGAAAAAAAATATGTATATGTCACTATGTTCTTGTTTGTTGGTTGACAATTCCTTGCCATTTGTATGCAAGACAAAATCCAGGCACACACCTTTGATTAGTTAAAGCTACAAGTGCTTTTTTACCACTATTATTTCTTCATACTAGCTTTTGACAAATTCTGCAATTTAGAAATTGGATGAAAAGTTTAGCACTGGGGAACTTTTTGAAAGATAAGTAGTCAATTTTATATACAACTACCTGTATATAGATCAGACCAAAGTGAGGAACAAATGAGGAGGAAAGAGGGACAAAGGGACTTTTTTTCCAAATCAGGGACGGTTGGGAGCTATGCCTAGACTGCTTCTTCCCTCCTTTCTGGTCCACCATCTTGTGTGGCTGCTGCCTGTGAAGCCTCCAGTGCTTTATAAATGAGAGTGGGGAATAGGCTTCCAAGAACTGGAAGTCACTGCTACCACTGATAATGTGCAGGCACTCTCCCACATACAGACTCAAATGCCAGAGGTTTCACAGGAAGCAGACATCAGGACAGACATCTTGGTCAAAGGAGAGTGAGTGAGCAGTGTGCTGTTTACTATAGAAAGCCTCCAACACTTCTAGAAGTGTTAAAGGTCAAAGAAAACTACAGCATTGGTACTGACAAAAGGTATAATAAATAGGTATAGCAAAGGCAATTAAAGCGGGAGTCCGCCGGGAGTCCGCCGTTTTTTTTTTTTTAAAGCCAGCAGCTACAAATACTGCAGCTGCTGACTTTTAAAATAATGACACTTTCCCGCCCAGCGCGCCCGCGACATCGGCACCCGAAGCCGAACTCTCGATCGTCTCTCGGGTGCTGCCACCGCCATCTTGGGTATGGGAATCAGGAAGTGGAGCCTTTTGGGTCCCCGCTGTCTCTGGGATCCATGTGTTTCCCAGCAGGCAGCGGGGGACCTTCGGAAAGGGGCGTAGATTCTGCGGAAAGGGGCGTACCTTCTGCAGAATCTACGCCGGAAGTGGATGCAGATACCTGTACTGTACAGGTACTTGCACCCCCTCCCCCCTGAAAGGTGCCAATTGTGGCGCCGGGGGGTTCCAATGAGCGGAAGGTCCACTTTAGGGTGGCCCTCCGCTTTAAGTGCTAATTTTAAATATTTTATGTTTGTGAGC
The DNA here is from genome assembly GCF_037356315.1 of Lithobates pipiens. NCBI lineage: Eukaryota > Metazoa > Chordata > Amphibia > Anura > Ranidae > Lithobates > Lithobates pipiens. The sequence continues at coordinate 48,322,984 of NW_027507788.1, read as the reverse complement.
ATACTGGGGAGTGTTGCTAGATGGCAGTGCCTCATCACTGTCACCTATTATTTCCGCCTACCAGTGCCCATCGTTACCCGTTTGCAAAAACAAACTATGAAAGTTTTTTTTTTTTTCAAAGTCTTCTGTCTTTTTTTTATTTAGCAAAAAATTAAAAAAAACCCAGTGGTGATTAAATCTCTGTGTGGAAAAAAAATGATAAAAATGTCAGGATGGAAAGGACACAGAGCGGCGTCAGCTGGGCAGATGAGTCACTGTGGGTGGATGGGCCAGGGCACTGCAGGTCATGTAAGAGCTGTGTACTGCAAGGACTGAGTGTAGTATTTTGCAGGACGATTGAAGTGCTTAAGTGGGGTTTTTTATTGCCTCAAGTTTTTTGTCTCAGGCCGCGTACACACGGGCGGATTGTCTGTCCAACTTAGTCCGCTGAACCGTGTTTCAGCGGACAATCCGCTCGTGTGTGGGCTTCAGCGGACTTTTTCAGCGGACAGTCTGACGAACAAAGTCTTACGGAATTTCCGTAAGATAGTCCGTTCAAACTTGGTTTTGTCCGTCCAAACTTGGTTTCAGCGGACAGTCCGCTCGTGTGTAGGCAAGTTGGACGGACTAAGTATGGCGCATGCTCAGAAAGGATTTACACGGCCGAAGGTTGCATTGCAGTGTATTGGACGTCGTTTTTCTAGTCCCGTCGTACGTGCTGTACACGTCATTGCGCACGCTTTCAGCGGACTGTCTGCTCATCGTGTGTGGTCAAGTCCGTTCATGCAAATTTTGAACGGACTGTCTGTCGGATTGTCTGACGAACTTAGTTGGGCAGACAATCCACCCGTGTGTACGCGGCCTCAGGCATGTCTTCCCGGAAGAGGAGTGGGGGAGGCACAGCAGGAAGGGGTGCGAGTGCACCACCATCAGTATTGGAGGATGCTAGCCTTACATCTCCTGAATAGACCTGAGGCAACTGGCCAGTCTGAGCCATTGTTGTCAGGCATTGTAGCGACTACCAATGTTTCCGCCTCAACCTATGTCACTAAGGATGACTTAGCATCAGCTTTAGCTGGGCTGGAGGTAAAGATAGCAGGTATGATTGCTTAAGTTTACCAAGGGGAAAGGAAACAAGATAGACCCCCTTCACCTGAGCCCCCACCTGCATTGGAACAAGATTGGGCAGAAGATGTGTAAGAAGTGACAGTAAATGACTGGGAGGAACTGGACTTCTGGACTACTGGACATGGACTACTGATGAGTCAGTTTAAAAAGAACCGTTTTCAGCTTCTCAATCCCAGAGACTGCTAATCCAATCCTTCATGGAGATGATCCGATCAGGATTTAAATTGCCATCTATGGAGGTCCCTGAGGTTTCCTTTTCATCTTTAGGATAATTTCAGCCTCCACAGAGTCTGCAGGCTTTTCCCTTGCATTTGTTGCTAAAGCAAATTGTGTATGCTCACTGGGATCACCCTGATAAGCTTTTTATTCTTCCTTAGCCCTTGTACACACGGTCAGACAATCCGACAACCAAATCCGTCGGATTTTTTCCGATGGATTTTGTCCGACTGATTTTGTCCGAAACTGTTGCATACACACGGTCGGACAAAGTTGTCAGAAAATCCGATCGTTCAGAACGTGATGACGTTATTTAGTTATGACGGGACTACGTTCATGCTAGTAGCCAATAGCTTTAGTGTAGGAATTTGATCTGAGCATGCGTGGCACTTTGTCCGATCAGAATTCTCTACACATGATCGGACAAGGTCCGATCACAGCACGTTGTCGTAAAATTTTATAGACAAGTTGGAAAACGTGGTCCATCGGATATTCCGACGGAAACAGTCCGATGGAGCCCACACACAGTCGGATTATCCGACAATACGGTCCGATCGGACACATTCCGTCGGAATCTCCGACCGTGTGTACAAGGGCTAAGAGGTTTTCTCTCTTGTATCCTATGGAGGAAAAGTTTATAAAGAAATGGAGTATGCCATCTGTGGACGCTGCCATTTCTTCAGTGAATAAGAGTCTTACCTGTCCTGTAGATAATGCCCAGGTGTTTAAAGATCCAGCGTATAAGAAATTGGAGTCTTTATTAAAGGCTATGCTATTGCTGGGTCTGCTGCAAAATCGGCAGTGGAAGCTATAGGTATCTGCCAGTTGTTGAAAGACCAGGTAAAGCGGGTAGCTAAAAGTGTTCCGGATCAGGGGGTGTCTGCTGAGGAATTACCTCGTGCTCTTAAAGATTCCAATCAGCAGGTTTGAGTTGGTCCTTTTATCAGTACATATGCGCAGGATTCTTTGGTTAGAAAACTGGTCTGCGGCGTTGCCCTGCAAAAGATTATTAGCTGGGTTCCTGTTTCATGGAGAGCGGCTATTTGGAGAAGACCTGGTTAAATATAAGCAGAAAATTTCAGGGGTAAAAATTTGCTTCTACCAGTTAAGAAAAGGAGCAGACGACCTTCCTTTATGGTGTCTAGTGCTTCAGTACCCAGCACTTCCAATTTCAGGTAGTTTTGATGGTCTCAGCCACCCGGAGCAAGAGAAAAGCCTGACGGGCAAGGGAAGAAGAAGCCCTGGGCCCAAAGGCCCCCTGAATCCAGTCCCAAACCCTTCTTATGAAGGGGCGCCCCCACTCATGAGTGGGGAGGAGACTGTTAGAGTTCTCAGATGCCTGGGAAGAAGTGATCCAAGACAAGTGGGTGATTTCTATGGTGTCTCAGGGGTACAAAATAGAATTCCGGGGGCTTCCCCCTGTGGATTATTAAGGAACAACGTCCCTATAGATCTGGGAAAGAAAAGGTATTTTCTTCAGGTAATAGATCATCTAAGGTCATAAGGAATGATTTCAGAGGTTCCAGCCCAATGAGAGATTTGTTTTTTTTTACTCAAATCTTTTCATAGTTCCAAAGCCAAACGAAGATGTTTTTATATTGTAAAGCGCTTCGTGAACTTTTGGCGCTATATAAATCCTGTATTATAATAATAATAATAATAACAATGTTAGGCCTATTCTGGATCGAAAGGCTCTGAATCAGATTCTAGACATTTGTTGTTTCTGGATGGAGTCAATTTGTTCAGTCATAGCCTCCTTGCACAGAAAGGAATTTCTGGTATCCATAGACATCAAGGACGCATACCTACATGTGCCAATCTGCAGATCCCATCAAAGGGTTCTGTGATTCGCAGTAGGCAACCAGCATTTTTAATTTGTGGCGCTGCCCTTCGGGTTAGCCACGACACCTCATGCACTCACAAAGGTACTGGCTCCGGTATTGGCAGTTCTAAGATCTCAGGGAATATCTGTTGCAGGATTCCTGGATGATCTGTTATTGATAGATCAAACGTTTCCAGACCTGAGGCAGAATGTAACCTGGGCGGTCCATTTCTTGCAGAGTCTGGGTTGTGTTTCCGAACTGGTCAAAATTGGCCCGTGGACAGCCGGTTCAATGCCTAGAGTATCTGGGGCTAATATTAGACACGGTAAAGGCAAAGGTATTTTTGCCTCCATGGAAGGTCAGAGCCATAAAAGACCTTGTCCAGGTCATAAAAGAGTAAGGTATTCCTCCATTCGCCTGTGCATGAGACTACTGGAGTAAATGGTGTCTTCATTCGAAGCAGCCCCTTATGCACAATTCCACTCCAGACCACTACAGAACAACATTCTGTCTGTCTGGAACAAGACTGTCCAGGCTCTGGACTGGCACATGTTTCTTTGGCTAAAAATGCATCAGAGTTTCAGTTGGTCTATGATAACCAAGAATCTGCAAAAAGGAAAGTCCTTTTTACCATTGGCCTGGAGTGTGGAGACAACAGACGCCAGTCTCTCTGGATGGGGGGGCAGTCCTAAAGGAGGTCACCATCCAGGGAGGGTGGCCCTGGAGAGAGAGAGAGAATAGTTTGCCCATCAACATTTTGGAGATTTCCATGGGATCAGTTTTCCCTGATATATGCCTTCCCTCCAATCCGGCTGTTGCCAAGGCTACTGCGCAATATCCAGGAAGAGAGAAAGCTGGTGATTCTAGCAGCTCTAGTCTGGCCCAGAAGGACTTGGTATGCACAGATTGTAAGATTGGCAGCGGGAAACCCATGGGTTCCTCCACTCCATCCGGATCTGCTCTCGCAAGGGTCCAAAGTTCCATCCTGCTTTATGGTCTCTAAATCTAACGGTTTGGCTGTCGAAACCAGGATTTTAAAAGACCAAGGAATTTCTGGGCCAGTATTGGCTACCATGTTAAATGCTAGAAAGCCAATCTCTAGAAGTATCTAATATAAAGTCTGGAAATCCTATATTGCCTGGTGTGAGGCCAGGATGTTGCATCCTCATAGATATGTCATCGGGAGAATTCTGGCCTTTGCAATCTTTTTTAAAGGCCTATTGCTTCCCACTCCTTAGTACGAACGTTTGTACAGGAGATGATCCCGGTGCTTCCACCGGTCATGCCGCCTCTGTGCCCTTGGTATTTAAATTTAGTCCTGGAGGTTCTACAGAAGCAGCCTTTTGAGCCTTTTCAGCAGATTCCACTGGTCCTCTTGACAAGAAAATTAGTTTTCTTGGTGGCAACGACATCAGCCAGGAGGGGTCAGAGTTGGTGGCTTTGTCCTGTAAAGATCCTTATTTGATCTTGCACCAAGATAGGGTGGTTTTGCGACCACAACTGGAATTTTTGCCTAAGGTAGTGTCCAATTTTCATCTGAATCAGGATATCATCCTGCCTTCCTTTTTTTCTGAATCCACAGTCTACAGAGGAGAAATTATTGTATTCTCTTGATGTAGTAGGAGCTATCAGGGTCTATCTGAGAGATGACAGAAGACTGATGTTCTGTTTGTATTGCCAGAAGGTCCCAAGAAGGGAACGGCAGGATCTAAGTCAACTAGTTCTCAATGGATTCACCAAGTAATTGTCCAGGCGTATGTCTTAAGGGTAAAAACCCCACCTTTTCCAGTGAAGGCACACTCTACCAGAAGAGTCAGTGCTTCACGGCCAGTTGCTCATCAGATTTGCAGGGATGCTACCTAGTCTTCGGTGCATACATTCATTAGGTTCTATCAAGTAAATGTTAGGTCTCAGGAGGATGTTGCATTTGGAGGCAGTGTACTGCAGGCAGCAATAAAGATCCTGGGTTTCTGATGGTATTTCTTTGGTCATAATGGGTTTCCTCCCCTCAAAAGCTTTGCTTGGGGACGTCCCAGTTATTATGGCTGCTCTGTATCCCGTGATGTACGATAAAGAAATCAGGATTTTTTCTACAGCTTACCTGTAAAATCCTTTTTTTGTGTACATACATCACGGGACACAAAGATCCCTCCCCTTATTGCTTGCTACAAAACGGGTGTACTTCCTGTGTAGGAGGGGTTATATAGGGGAGGACTTCCTGTCTTTTTGGTTTGCCAGTGTCCATTCACCTACAGGTGGTGTATAACCTAGTTAGATATTATGGCTACTCTGTGTCCCATGATGTACTCCAAGAAAAGGATTTTACAGGTAAACTGTAGAAAAAAATACTAATATTTCATTTTTTAGTAGGTGACAGGGTGACTTTAATATTAAATATTGAAAAAAGCTGTGTATTGTTTGAAATATATTTACACTGCATTTCAACAAACTCTGGTTGTACTGTATTTAGAAGCTCATTCCACCTCCAGAGATATTGTAACCCATTAGCCCTAGTTTTTGCTGCATCTGTCTCTGCCATTCAGTTTGATATTGTTTTCTCCAGTTACTTGTCTTTTTCTTGTGTTACCAGCTTGTGTCCCTAGCAGTTGTCTTTTATAATTGTACTTTTTTTCTCATTCCTGCCTGCACTTCTTGTACCATATGCCTCTTATCTGCCCTGCTCTCTGGCCTTTATTGTTTCTATGATTTATAATTAATTTGGCTATCACACATTATTGTACAATAATACAATCACTCTGGCACATTTCACTGTTAATGAAAAACATTTCAGCCATGCGGAAAGCATTTTAGGAGAAGTAAGCATGTATTGCAGTGGCAGTAAACAGAATAAAGAATGATTAGACCTAGAAAACTATTCTGAGTAGGAGGCTATTTAGGTCACACTACCCAATAATCAAATCTATGCACCATTGTGTATTTTTAAGATGAGATAAAATGCACTCCATTATTACCCTTGTGACCCAACAAAGCAGCAATCTCACTAATGCTTTATTTAATAAGAAACCATAGGACCTTTTAATTTTTAATGCAGCTGATAGCAGTAGCACTAAAGATATCAAGAGATATTACTAGATAGTATTCACATGTTTTCCTAGCATACACTGAGCCATGTTTTGTGTTTGTTGATCAGTGGCTTGTTCTGTTTGAGTACATTGAAGCTTGTCATGCTTCTTGCCTTTCACATAAGTTAATGAACTCTGCTCTTCTCAGTGTGTGTTTCCTTTCTAGATTCTGGTACTTTGCTCATCCAGATATACTTGGAGGTTTATTAAGAAGAACGTGTTAGGGACATCCAAGTAGCAGTGGTGGCTGATGGGTTCTTCTTTTGGGGGGCACGACACTGACAGCACCCCCCCCCCCACTGAGTGGTCCAGCACTTTCCCAGTCGTGTGGCGGGGCTGTGGTGTCCTCTCCTCCTCTTCTGGAGTGCGGGCAGCAGTGGTTGGGCATGGGTACCACTAATGTGATAAACATTGTCTCCAAAGTAGAATACATGCATGGATGTCGGCTCAGGATTTGCTGGATCGCCTGAGATTGTCCACTGCAGAGCGTAAACAATTTTTTCACAAAATTAGCATTTTATGAAGAGGGGGAAAAATAGGCCACTTATTAGCAAAAATCACTAGATCCCAACAAAATCTCCTGCTAAAGGGGCTATTCGTTCCTCTGGTGGGCCTGTAGTCACCAACCAGGAACAAACTATCTCAGAGCTGGCATCCTTCTATACTGCTCTTTACAGATTGTGGGATTATTTTTCATATGAAGACCTAGGTATTTACCTTGCAGCTATATCCTTACCTTCATTGTCATCTGTAGACAGGCAAACACTGGAAGCTCCATTAACATTAGAACTACAGATTGTAGCCTGTTCTTTCCCTACTTGTAAGGCTCCAGGGGATCATGGCATCATTATGAAGGTTTATACTCAATATGGGGAGACACTTCTGCCTGCATTTACAGTGGGCCACCTAACTGCTGAAATATCTAGAGCCAACGTGATCTTATTGCTTAAACCTGGGAAGGACCCTGTCGACCCTGGCTCCTATAGGCTGATTTCTCTTCTCTAGAGAGATTTGAAAATCCTGACTAAGGTTTTGGTACTTCAGGTCAGTAGGGTTATTTCCTCTATTATTCACTGAGACCAGGCTGGCTTTATGTCACAAAAATCTACAACTACCGATCCAGACGACTGATTCTCAATATGCAGATGCAGGCAGATAACAGGGGTCAAAGAGCGCTTCTGTCCTTAGACTCCAATAAAGCATCTGACAGAGTGAGCTTGAGATACCTGTCTTGACCAAAATAGGATTTGGGGCTAGATTTATAGCTTGGGTCAGATCGCTCTATGGATCCCCTCAGGCAGCCTTTAGAATGTCTGATAGTCACAAGCATTTGCTTTGAGCAGGGGAACGAGGCAGGGGTTCCCTCTGTCTCCCCTGCTCTTTGCTATAGCAATAGAGTCCTTAGCGGCATTGGTGTGCAATAGTCCACAAGTCACTGGTTTCAAATACGGGGATCTACATGAGAAAATTATGCTGAATGCGGATGACATGATGCTTTTCCTGGGGGACACCAGAGCCTCCCTGGTTGGGGCCATGTCCATAATCTTGGATTTTGGGCACTACTCAGGCCTTACTATAAATTAGACTAAGTTGGCACTGATGATCTTAGATGAGGAGCTTGGGGAGACACTTCCTGATTCCTGTCCCGTACTCATAGTTTCCTCTTTACGCTATTTAGATATTCAGATCTCTCCCAGGATCATAGACTATGGCCAACCTTAATCCTCTTTTGACCCGATTCAGAGACAGAATCAACATCCGGAATAAGCTTAACATGTCACTTGCGGGGAAAATCTAATTGAAGTTATTCTGATGCCACAGCTGCTGTATTTGCTCCATAATTCCCCTGTGATGATCCCATTAAAAACATTCAGAGTGGTTAATACAATTCGAACACTGGTATGAAATCTGCACCCTCCCAGGGTTAACCTGGAACAGCTGCAGTATCTCAAAGATGGTGGAGGATTGAAACTGCCAAATCCCTGGCTATACTATATTGCTGCTCAATTACAACATTTAGTTGACTTCATGTCCCCTGATCAATCTGGTTCCTCAGCCTGCCTTATGCTTCTCGGCTCTGGAGCGAGCTCAGTTCCAGAGGGTCTAGAGGCACAGTTGTTTCAGAAGTCTAACAAACAGATGCCAACTTTTGCACTTCTTCAAAAACAACAATTGCAGTGTGTGGTGGGATTCACTAACCATAGTCCAATCAGGGGTAACTGAACAAATGTGGAGCTTGTTAAGTTACAACAGGGGCCTCAGTGGCACACCTTTGGGGTGACACACCTGTCCCACATATTTCACAACGGTATATTATTACCCTTCTCTGACTTCCAACGAAGGCTTTCACTTCTGGCTACCATGTACTATCCCTATCTTCAGTTACGACGTGCTGTTGAGGTGCAGGGGGACACAGGGGAGTGGGTTCAGTCACCTACTCCTATCTTCCATTTTCTACACTCTAGTACTAGGACCAAGAGAATTATTTCCCAGTGCTACCACATGTTGCTGTCGGAATACTTAAAATCGCACCCACCCAGGTAATATCCTTATGGGAAAAGGATCTAGGGTTAATAACGGGTGATCAATGGGAAGAGGCTCCCAGAGGCTCCTTAAATGTATATTGAAAGGTATTCCAGCTCTACATTATATTTAGAGTATACTTCACCATGGTAAAACTCCATAGAATGGGTAGGTTGGCGGCTCCCTTGTGCGGGAAGTGTAGAGGGGTTCCCGGTGAGCTCATTCATCTCCTCTGCCAAAGCTCCAACATTTTTGGAGCGGGGTCCTCTCAACACTCAATAGGGTGTTTCAGACAACCATACCCCTGGATCCAATCTGCTGTGTACTGGGTGTTCTGGAAGGGGTGTTCCCGGAGGAGATGACAGAACTGATTTTCTAGGGCCCTGTTTAAAATCATTCTACTGGGGTGGAAGTCGTTCTCATCGCCCACAGTTGCCTTATGGATAACTCACATGGGTAACACCCTAATTATAGAACCCTACATATATCAGCATAGAGGGAGCCCAGGCAAGTTTTAGAGGCAATGGGCCCCCTGGCTGGATACCCCCAAACTTTGTCCTAGGAAACTGGCAATGTCAACATATATAAGAAGTAGAATTATTCAGCAAAACATTTTAGTTTGGACTGGTCCTTTACATTTTTCTTTTTTCATATCCTTTTATTGACCTCATGTATAGCATTTTTTTTCTTCCTTTCAATCCTCTTTTCAATAAAGGCTGGAAAGAAAGTTTTACTTTCAGTATAAAAAACAAAGTAAGCATGTCTTCTATCTGTCTTCTATTTTTACAATGCCCATATTACCAATCTTTGAGATGTTTTCATTATTGGTCCATATTGCTCACCTTTAAGCTTAAAGGGATACTAAAGTATCAAATTTTTTTCTTTAAAAATAACAAACATATTATACTTACCTGCTCTGTGCAGTGGTTTTGCACAGAGCAGACGAGATTCTCCTCTTCTCGTGTCCCCTCCCGAGCCGAAGCTCTGTGTGTCCATTCAGACATGGATTCGCCGGTTCAGCCCCTCCTCTCTTACTCCTCATTGCCTCACTGACTTTGATTGACAGCAGTGGGAGCCAATGGCACCATGCTGCTATCTCAGCCAATGGGGAGGGAGATACCAGGGCAGCCCAAACACTCCTTCAACATCACTAGATTGAGATGGGCTCAGGTAAGTATTAGGGGTCTGAGGGGGCTGCTGCACACAGAAGGTTGTTTCTCTTAATGCATAGAATGCACTGAAAATCACAGGTCTCTGCAAGGGCACACAGAAAACTGTTGTTTTCTATGTGCTCTGTGCATACTACAACAGAACAGAGACATGTGGAAAGCTAAATTGAACTCCAAATATAAAAGACATACAATTATGCAGCACTGGCATTATTAATACATCAATAAATATATTTTTTTTAAATCAAAGTAATATAAGTACCTGAATTTAACTTTGTGTCAGTTCCTTGCAATTCCTGACAGATTAGGGCAGTGTGAGGGAAATAAGCAGGACAAGGAGACAATCAGTTCATGTGCTCTCAGGAAGCATGTCGATAGGAAGATAAAGCAGATGCTACTTCTGCCTTCACTGTCTAGTCACAGCCTGAGGAAGGTCCAGGATGACCTGGGCTCAGAGGAAGTTAGTTGAACGATGGTAGCTACCGGATTAGTGGCAGAAAATATTACTGCAGAGAATATCTCTAGAATAAGTATTATAGCCAACGCTGATTGTGTCATTTTATATTTTAATGGGCTATTTATTTTTATCTTGTTAATTTTGGCTGTTGGTCTGTAGAAATAATAAAAATAAAAATAATAATAAGAAGAAGAATTAATGTTATTATTATTATTATTATTATTTTTATTATTATTATCATTATTAATATCATCCTTACTTTTAAATATGCTCAGAAAAAACCCTTTTCAAACTGTAAAAAAAAAAAAAAATGTTTTCATGGAACTAAATAAAGAAACCAAAAAAGAAAACAAAAAAAAACATGCTTTAGTCCTTTTGGGACTTCCATCATCTAAGCAGATCAGATCTGCTATATTTATTTGTGAATCTTACTAACTGTTCTTTTTGTAAAAAAGCAACATGATGTTTACGATCTGAAGTTGTCTCCCTCTAAAGTAGTGAAGATTTATGAGCAAATATGCTACACGGACACCAGGGACAACATATCAGGTGAAGCAATACATTTCTTCTTTGCTTTCAAAAAAGAAGAGACAAAATACTTTATATAGCTACAGTCTTACCTGTTTTCGCAAAACAATTCTAACTTTTTTTGTTAGGAAGATAATAAAACAAATCTGCTGAGAATATGAGTTCAAAAACAAAGTTTATGCAGAGAACTGTCACCCATATCAAAGTTTACCCAAGTCAATTGAAGCTGAGCAAATGGGTAAAAGCTGGTAACATACAACAAATAGATAGAGATTTAAATCCTTGCAAGGCACAGCAATCGAAGAATCTCAAGAGGTCACATGTGAAAAACGACATAATACAAGTTGAAAGATACATTTAGCAATATAACAAGATGTTATATGGTCATAAATAAAGATGAATGATGATATTGAAAGTGGAGTTTTCTAACTAAACAGAAAACAGATATTTGTTCCCAGCATAAGGCACCAGACAGTATACCCTCATATTAAACATTGTATTATATATACAGTATATATTTAATATAGGCTGTAAATAAGAGAGACATTGAAACACTGTTTTTTTTTTTCAGGAGATAACCATCTATGAAAACGCAAGGGAATTTCAAATATTAATACAAATAATGTGTTAAAAATATGTTTAACAATATTACTAGTTAATTTTAGTTTTGAATGTAGTCCATATTCACAAAAATTAACATGTTTTCACCTAAATAATTTATTTCTGCTTTTTATGAAATGTTATGTGAATTTTTTTTACTTACATATTTCCAGTTTTTCTTCCTAAATATTAGGTCTAATGTTAAGTGTACCTTAAAAAAAAAAAGAAAAAAAAGGATTGATTAACCTCCCTGGCGGTATGATTATTTCATATTTTAGGTGCTGAAAGCGGTACAATTATTTTGTGTGGAAATTTGGCGTTTTATATTGTAGTCCTGTAATTCTTAGGAATAACTCACTTAAATCTGTCCAAACCAGAGTCTAGCAGACATCCTGGGTATGATAAAGTTTGAAAAATGAAATCATAAATAATAATATAATAAATAACTATAAATAATTATACCAAATAATAATATAACAATAATAAAAATTATTCAATAATGTAATCAAATCAAAAACACTGAAATTTGCTCAGTTGCAGAATTGTCACTGTCATTACTTTTCAATATTTGATGACGGATCTCCCCACAAATCACTATCGATTAATTCTGCGAGTGATTTTTTATTTTTTTTTCCATGAAAAATTTTATTTTTATTAAAGGTAGAACAGATAACAGCTCAGTAAGTGACATTACAGAAGTAAACTGTTTTACAGAGGAAATAAACACATCATTTGTCCAAGACAAAGCAATCCTATAAGACTGAGCACCTCTTAGGTCAGAGAGGAGCAGCAGTGATTTTGAGTGAGAAATGAAACAGGGTACACTGAGGAGCCGTGTGCATGCAAACTATTATCTTCCGTGGTCTGAGTGGCTTGGCCCCCGTATTGGTCCAATTGTAATATGTGCATTAGCTCTTATGTTTATGGGTCCACAGTACACCGAGATACAGTGTGGGGGTAAGTTCGTTGATATTATCACCGCTTACAGCGTAGGGTGAGAAAGTTCATATAGGCCAGAATGGATCTGAGTTGGACATCACACTTCTGTGTAGGGATAATAGACGTTAATGGGGAAAGGAAAGGGGTAATGGGCTGACTAGGGGTGGATAAGGGGGTGGTAGTGAATTGGGGTAGGGGGGAATGGGATGGATGCCATCTCTCTCTCCCTCCGTGAGGGTAATATGTAGAAGCGGAGTAGTCTGGATAGTGTGATTAAAGTTCGGAGGTTATTACTTTTGGGTTATGTGTTAAGGACACAGGTGTGATTTTAATTTATTATCGCTGTTTTTATCGCAGTTTTCTAGCTGGTCTAAAACCATTTTTGATGCAAAGAGACAGTTTTTGTTGCTATGAACAATCTCCAGTTTCCAGGCATAAAGAACAGTTTTTATAATATAAAACTACATGCAGGACACTGGAGAAACCACTAGGGACAAAGGGGATGTGAAATAATTACATATAGCAATGTAATCTGTAAGATTACATTATACTGTATGTAATGTGTGTGTTTCACTTTTTGAATTTGGCGCCGTTCTCCGGTCCCGTGCGTCGCAACGCTCGCAGGGAACGTAGATCGGCTCCATGATACATCGAGCGGAGGACAAGCCACTTGTACAGCGCGGGGACATCGCTGGATCCAGGGGACAAGGTAAGTAAACCTCTCCCTGCATTCAGCGATGCGGTCCCGAGTCTGGCTTGGGGTTACCACTTTTGGTACAAAATCTCCACCCCAAGCCAGACTCGGGAATACTGTCAGGGGGGTTAAATACTGAAATCCTACCATATTTCTTGATTCAAGGGGTGTGATAAAAAAAATAAAAAATCTTGGTGAGATTCGGGTATGGGCTTTGGAGGTGCCAAAATTTGAATCTGATGAAATCTATTGATGGATTGAAAGGTCATGATGTCATGATGTTATTCATCTTGCTTGTAGACACAAAGATGGAAATTTGATAAAACCGGAGCACGCAGAATTGAATGTAGCTATGCATGGTAACCAATCAGCTTCTAACTTCAGTTTGTTCAATTAAGCATTGACAATAAAATCTAGAAGCTGACTGGTTACTATGCACAGGTGCACTACATTTTGTTGCTCCAGATTTAGCAAATATCTCCCAAAATGTGTATGTTTGTTATAACATATATGGGGTCATTTTTAAGTGAGTGTTGTAATACCTGGTTCAGTTTATATATTAAAAGCTCCCAGTTCACAAATTGTATATGTATTTTATAAGCAAGTGGACATCAACCTTTTTTAGCATTTAAGTATGCAAGTTTTTCTTTATTTTCCTTATGTTCTTTCCTTATATTCCTTTCTACTTTTCTCCCTTAAATTACCATTACCTCTATTTTTCCTCCAAAGCCCAAACATCGACAGTATTTTTTATTTACATGCTCCTTCATGCATCTATCATTCATCCACAGCACCATGGGATACAGTAAAATTATTATTATCGATAGAATTGGCACAGTGGACTTGAAATGCAGTTATAACAATCTTCTTTGTTTTATCAAGTGCATTATCATGGACTTCAACTCCTGCTTGAGAAAGAGTTGTTCTAGACACAAAATATAATCATTTTATTATACAGTGATGTTGTCACACTGGGATAGATTTATCAAACTAGAATCTGGTGTCTCTGTGCATAGTAGCCAATCAGCTTCTAACTTGTTCAAATAAGCTTTAGCAATAAAACCTTGAAGTGGATTGGTTTCTATGCACAGCTGCATCAGTTTTTGCACTCTCCCGTTTTAGTGAATAAACCCTACTGTTTATGACAGTTTACTGGATGAAATAAAGAAGTTTGTTCGAAATTTATTGCAGAGGTTACTTGTGCCACTGCTATTGTGACTTTTCAGATTTCTTGTAATTGTAGTCAGAGTCTTCACGTGGAAATGCGATAACCCTAACTACCAAGACCTATGGTGTGCCTTGGCCTAGCTGGTCAGTATGCCTAAAAGAGGGCAAAAAGAGACATGACGTACTGTAGGTGTGATGTGAAAACTTTAATAATCCAAAGACATGCTGGTAGGTTAACTGGCTTCTGTCCAAAATTGGCCCTAGTATATGAATGGGGACCTTGGATTGTGGGCTCATTGAGGGTAGGGACCAATGTGAGTGTGCAATGTACAGGGATAGGGTTAATTGTAGACACTCACTCAGGTTGAACTGGATAGACTGGTGTCTTTATTCAACCTTACAAACTATGAAACTATAAAGGGCCGGCAACAACCATCAGTCCAGAAAATAGCCAGAAAGGTAGTTGTAACTGTAAGCACAGATACAAGTGCATACAATTCTTGGGGTGTTAGATAGCTAGGCAACTAGTCCATAGTATTACATATAGCAGTTCAAGGATTAAGCGGATAAATTGCAGTTCAAGGGTTAAACAAGTAGGTATTGTGGCTGGTTAGGAAGGTGGCTGCTGTCCTCAGAGAGTTGACTCTGTAGTAGGCAAGAGAGGTAGAGAAAGGAAGTGCCACCTAAGTGCAGTATTAATGGGTACTTTTAATGACACAATAAAACGTCACACAGGAAACAAAGGGTTAAAAGGGCTCATCTGCATTAAAAAAGCAGTTTATGGTGTGATCCTCACTTCAGGGTCCAGTGGTAGTGCAGAGATGTACTTCAGCCCTAGAGACATCCTGTGGCCATCAGGAAGAGACTGGTGTTGGCGTGGAATGCACGTGGAGCGCACATGAAGTCACGGGTCATACGATGTCTTCCGGGAGCACTTCTGGGAGATGGCTTCAACCGATGAGAGAAGAACTTGATAGGCTACGTGCTCAGAGTCACTGCTCCTTCAAAGGGCCCTTTCACCTGAAAAATACAGTTGATGCCAGTATTGTTCATGTAACGAACAATGATGGAAGTAGTTTAAACGCATTGTAATATCAGCTTGGATAACCTAGAACCCCCAACTAGCTGTAGAATGTGCTGGACAGCCAGACCCACCAATGAATACTTCAAAGAATGTTCCAGCGAGGAAATAAGGAATTGAGGCTAGGAATATATGAAATAAGTTACAGTCAAATCACAAAACGATCAATATTGGTTGAAAAAATGGCCACTGACCACCCCAATGGGCCTGACATTCCATGCAGACAGCTGGAGGAAGAACTGCACAAAGCACAAACCCCTTGGAAACTTCTGGACTACAGCAACTGATTGACAATGGAAGCATGGCTGACAACTGAAACCCAGTGACTACATGCAAAAGACAGACGGGAGAGCGATGATGCCTGTGTAAAAGCCTACTGAAAATTCAAATTGGGCTGATGACTACCATTTAGCACACCCAGGGGATTCCTGGTTGGTGAAATGTCTGCAGAAAAGTTGCATGTCCACATTGCTCCCAGATAACACCACCTGGTATTATGCCCAAGTGCCTGCCACCCTGCTGCAAAAACTGATGATAATAGTGGAAAATGAACCCGCCGTGCATGAGCACCAAGTCCACCACCTAATATAAGTATGGATCTGACTCTACCGTCCTACCAAGGCTACCAGAACAGATGAAATCTACTGAATGGCAGAACAAATTTCACCACGACATGTTTGTGTCTACACCTGGGATGTTTGCTTTCAGCACCACTGTGATCATTCCACAAGCATGGGAGCACTGACTAACAGAAATGCTGTGAATGAAAGGCTATGAAAGTAAAAAAAGGCTATGATAGGAAAAGGCAACGAACAAAATTCTACAAATGAAAAGCTATGAATGAAATGCTATGACAGAAATGATATGAATGAAAAACTACAAATGAAATGCTACGAATGAAATGCTGTGACAGAAATGTTACGAATGAAATGCTATGAATGAAATGCAACGATTTAAATTCTGTGACAGGAAATGCTACAATGGAAATGCTGCGACAGGACTGTTACCCTTGAAAGCTGTGACAGAAATGCTGCGAAAAATGACAGTCGCTGACAGATTGTACAAATCCAATGTGAAAGTGAGGATAGAGAATGCACCAAATTAATAATCATGGACAGCAGTAGGGATGAGCCGAACACCCCCCGGTTCGGTTCGCACCAGAACTTTCGAACGGACCCCAAATTCGAACGAACGTTAGAACCCCATTGAAGTCTATGGGACTCGAACGTTCGAAATGAAAAGTGCTAATTTTAACGGCTAATATGCAAGATACTGTCCTAAAAAGGGTTTGGGGACCTGGCTCCTGCCCCAGGGGACATGGGTCAATGCCTAAAATGTTTTTAAAAATTGCCGTTTTGGCGGGAGCACTGATTTTAATGACGATTAAAGTGAAAAAAAAAAAGGGAAATATTCCTTTAAATATGGTGCCTGGGGGGTGTCTGTAGTATGCCTGTGAAGTGCCACGTGTTTCCCATGTTTAGAACAGTCCCTGCACCAAATGACATTAAACGGAAATAACACCATTTAAAACTGCTTGCGGTTTTAATGTTATATCTGGTTCCTGCAATATGGTTGAAAATCATTGAGAAAAATGGCATGGGTAGCCCTCCCTGCCCATTACCAGCCCCTTTAGGTCTTGTACGCATATTAAGGGGAACCCCGTACCCATATTAAAAAAGGAAATGCGTGTGGCCCCCAGGCCCTATATACTCAGAACAGCAGTATACAGGCGGTGCAAACAAGACAGGGACTGTGTAGGTTTGTTGTGTTAAGTTGAATCTGTTTGTAATTTTCAACTGGTACATTTTTAAAGTGTAGCTCCAGTCAAAAAAACTATTTTTAAGCTTTTTGGAAAACATAGGGAAGGGTTATCACCCCTGTATAATTTGTTTTGTCGTCCATCTTTTTTCATCTCACTTGCTGTTGTCTCCTTCCGTTTGCAAGTAGGAGATGTTTGTAAATTGGATGTTTGAAAGTAGGGGCCTGCCCTATATGCTCTGCAGAAATGGCGGAACAAGGTGTTGGTTTTGCCACAACATTGTAAGCCCTCAAAGTGACTCTTGGTGGGCGCTGGGACGCCCTGCTGTGAACGAGTTTATCAAGAATTGTAATTACATGCCATTGTTGAACAGTGGTAGAAAAATTGACATTTGGTGGTTGTGGTGCTGGTGCCACAACACTGCAACCTCTTCCATATACTCTAGTTTTATTGAAGGAATTAGCCCTGCTGCAAAGCATTGCATCAAAAATTGTACTTAAACGCCCCTGTTAAGTCCTCACCATTACTCTGGGTGGGCACAGGAAGGGGCCCTCCTGTGAAATATTATATCAAGAATTGTAATTACATGTCCCTGTTAAACAGGGGCAGAAAAATTGGGCCTTAGGCACTGGTGCTGGTGCCACCACACTGCAACCTCTGCCATATACTCTAGTTTTATTGCAGGAATTAGCCCTGCTGCAAAGCATTGCATCAAAAATTGTACTTAAACGCCCCTGTTAAACAGGGGCAGAAAAATTGGGCCTTAGGCACTGGTGCTGGTGCCACCACACTGCTTCCTCTGCCATATACTCTAGATTTATTGCAGGAATTAGCCCTGCTGCAAAGCATTGCATCAAAAATTGTACTTAAACGCCCCTGTTAAACAGGGGCAGAAAAATTGGGCCTTAGGCACTGGTGCTGGTGCCACCACACTGCAACCTCTGCCATATACTCTAGTTTTATTGCAGGAATTAGCCCTGCTGCAAAGCATTGCATCAAAAATTGTACTTAAACGCCCCTGTTAAACAGGGGCAGAAAAATTGGGCCTTAGGCACTGGTGCTGGTGCCACCACACTGCAACCTCTGCCATATACTCTAGTTTTATTGCAGGAATTAGCCCTGCTGCAAAGCATTGCATCAAAAATTGTACTTAAACGCCCCTGTTAAACAGGGGCAGAAAAATTGGGCCTTAGGCACTGGTGCTGGTGCCACCACACTGCAACCTCTGCCATATACTCTAGTTTTAATGCAGGAATTAGCCCTGCTGCAAAACATTGCATCAAAAATTGTACTTAAACGCCCCTGTTAAACAGGGGCAGAAAAATTGGGCCTTAGGCACTGGTGCTGGTGCCACAACACTGCAACCTCTGCCATATACTCTAGTTTTATTGCAGGAATTAGCCCTGCTGCAAAGCATTGCATCAAAAATTGTACTTAAACGCCCCTGTTAAACAGGGGCAGAAAAATTGGGCCTTAGGCACTGGTGCTGGTGCCACCACACTGCAACCTCTGCCATATACTCTAGTTTTATTGCAGGAATTAGCCCTGCTGCAAAGCATTGCATCAAAAATTGTACTTAAACGCCCCTGTTAAACAGGGGCAGAAAAATTGGGCCTTAGGCACTGGTGCTGGTGCCACCACACTGCAACCTCTGCCATATACTCTAGTTTTAATGCAGGAATTAGCCCTGATGCAAAGCATTGCATCAAAAATTGTACTTAAACGCCCCTGTTAAACAAGGGCAGAAAAATTGGGCTGATGGCATCAACCAGAACCAGAAATGTTCTTCCAACATATCAGCGGAGGAGGAAGAGGATAGACAATCAACATAACAGGATAGTCACTCAGCATCAGCATAGGCAGTCTTGAAGGGATGTGGTATTTCAAAAAAAATTATTCGGTTACATCAGCTTCAGGTGCTTGGTAGCTGTGGGTGATCCAAGACTGATTCATCTTGATGAAGGTCAGTCGATCAACTGATTCGGTGGACAGGCGCACCCTGTGATCGGTAACAAAGCCACCAGCAGCACTGAAGGTGCGTTCCGAAAGAACGCTGGATGCAGGACAGGCCAGTAGCTCAATTGCATACTGTGCAAGCTCTGGCCAGTGATCCATTCTCAAGACGCAGTAAGCCAGAGGATTTTTGGTGGGAAAGGTGTCCAAGTCTGACCTTGCCCCTAGGTATTCCTGCACCATGTAAATCAGACGCTGGCGATGGGTGCTGGAACCGATCATACCTTGGGGCTGCGGACTAAAAAATTGTCTGATAGCATCAGTCAGACGGCCACCTTCTCCACCGCTCCTTCTGACCGATGCCTCAGCAACACGTTGTCCAGGACCAGGAGTTTGTAACCTCCCAGTCTCTGGGAACGCGTTGCACAGACCTTTCTGCAAGGCCTCCCGGAGATGTCTACTCCTCTGCTCCCTCTGCGATGGCAAGATAAGGTCGGCAACCTTACCCTTGTCCAGTGGATCAAGGAGAGTGGCCAGCCAGTAATGGTCCCTCTCCTTGATCCGAAGAATACAAGGATCCTTCCGCAGGCTTTGCAGGATCAGGGAGGCCATGCAGCGTAGGTTAGCTGAGGCATTCGGTCCGGAGTCCTCTGGGTCACTAAGGACAACATGATCCACAGCTACCTCCTCCCAGCCACGTACAAGTCCACGTGTTTCTTGGGACTGTAAATCATCCCTACAAGACTGCTGCTGCTGCTGCTGATGCTGATGCTGAGTGCCAGCCTCCACATCCATGCTGACACAATCATCCTCCTCCTCCTCTTCCTTCTCCTCATCCTCTTCCTGTGTGATGGGTGGCACAGCAGGAACACTGTCTGGATAAAGGGGGCCTTGAGAGGCAAGGAAGTCCTCCTCTTCCTGCCTCTGTTCTGCCTCAAGTGCCCTGTCCAATATTCCACGCAGCGTATGCTCCAAGAGGTGGACAAGAGGTACAGTGTCACTGATGCATGCACTGTCACTGCTCACCATCCTTGTGGCCTCCTCAAACGGTGACAGGACAGTGCATGCATCCCTGATCATGCCCCACTGGCGTGGTGAGAAAAAAACCAAGCTCCCCTGACCCTGTCCTGGTGCCGTAGTCGCACAGGTACTCATTGATGGCCCTCTGCTGCGTGTGCAGCCGCTGCAGCATGGCCAATGTTGAGTTCCATCTGGTGGGCATGTCACATATAAGACGGTTCTTGGGCAGGTTCAACTCCTTTTGGAGCTCAGCCAGCCGAGCACAGGCATTAAATGATCGGCGGAAATGCACACAGACTTTCCTGGCCTGCTTCAGGACATCCTGTAAGCCGGGGTACCTGCCCAAGAACCGCTGCACCACCAGGTTAAGGACGTGAGCTACACAGGGCACATGGGTCAGTTGTCCCTGTCGGAGGGCGGAGAGGAGGTTGGTGCCATTGTCGCAAACCACCATTCCTGGCTTAAGCTGGCGTGGCGTCAACCACCTCTCGGCCTGCCCCTGCAGAGCTGACAAAACATCCGCCCCAGTGTGGCTCCTGTCCCCCAAACAAACCAGCGCAAGCACGGCATGGCATCGTTTTGCCTGCGTACTTGCGTAGCCCCTGGAACGCCTACGGAGCAAGGCTGGTTCTGAGGACAGAGCACTGGAAGAGGCCATGGAGAAAGAAGAAGAGGAGGGGGTGGAGGAGAGAGGTGTGTCACAACCAATAGTAGCATTTTGGAGGCGTGGTGGCGGAACAACCTCCAACACTACTGCACCTTGTCCTGCATCCTTCCCAGCTGCTAGAAGAGTGACCCAATGGGCCGTGAAAGACAGGTAACGTCCCTGTCCATGCCTGCTGGACCATGAGTCAGCGGTAATATGCACCTTACCACTGACCGCCCTGTCCAGCGAGGCAAGGACATTGCCTTCCACATGCCGGTAGAGAGCCGGAATCGCCTTCCGTGAGAAAAAGTGGCGTTTGGGGACCTGCCACTGAGGAACCGCACATTGTACAAACTCACGGAAGGGGGCCGAGTCTACCAACTGAAAAGGCAGCAGTTGAAGTGCTAGCAATTTAGCCAAGCTAGCATTCAACCGCTGGGCATGTGGATGGCTGGGAGTGAACTTCTTCCGCCGGTCCAGCAGCTGGGGCAGGGACATTTGCCTGCTATAATCGGACGTGGGTGTACCGCTAGCAGAGTTCCCGGAAGCACTTGGCTGTGACACACCTAATTCTACACCTTCATTCAGAGCAGGTTTCAGAGAGGACTGAAGGTCTAGTGGGGTTGGAGATGCCAGCTGATGAGGAGCAAGGAGAGGTCCGCTTTGTTCTTTGGTGTGGGTCTATGAGGTACGCTTGCCAACGAGCTGCATGGCAGGTCAACATATGTCTGGTCAAGCATGTGGTGCCCAAGCGGCTGATGTTTTGGCCACGTGAGATACGCTTGAGACATATGTTGCAAATAGCAGCGGTGCGATCTGATGCACTCGTCTCAAAAAAGGCCCACACCAAATAACTTTTAGAATAACGCGCAGAGGCAGTGCTCTGCACAGGCGGAGCTCTGCGGTGTGATTCAGTCGGTGTGCTGCCCCTAAGGAGGCCCCCGGAGGGCATCCTGCCTCGTTGGACATGTGCCTCCTCCTCCTCCTCCTCCTCCTCCTCCTCCTCCTCCCTCCTTCCAGGCACCCATGTGGAGTCACTGCCCTCATCATCCCCTCCCTCTTCATCGCTGTAGCAAACCTGGCAGTATGCTGCAGCTTGTGGAACATGACTGCCAGATTGCTGTCCTTCTTGAGCATCCCCTCTCTCTGCGCTCACGCTACTGCCTTCCTCTAGCTGAGTGTCATCATCAGAGCCCAGAAAACACTGGGCATCCTCCTGGAGCATGTACCCAACACTGTGCTCAAAGAGTTCAGGAGACTCCTCAGGAGGATGTGGTGGGTCTAGGGAAGGAGTCACTGATGATGACATTGAGAGGAGGGAAGACGATGTGTTGGCAGCTGCTTTGCTACTACCCTGAGACTGGGTGAGAGAGGATGAGGAGGATGAAGAGGGCTTGGTCATCCACTCTACCAAGTCGTTGGAATGTTGCGGTTCAACATGTCCAGCTGCCGAAAAGAAGGACAAGCATGTCCCATGGCCACGTGCTGATGACAATGCACCGCGTCCACGACCAGCACTGTTGTCTCTAGACACAGAGCCTGCTTGCCCTCTTTTATCGGCTCGCGCCTGTCTGCCTCTCCTTGCTGGCCTTCCAGACATGGTAATGGCCTGAAGGGAGTTGGGTAAAACAGCAGTTGGGTAGTTTATATTGTGCTGGAGGCACACAACACCCACTAACTCCTGCAGATGCCTTTATTATAGAACACCAGAGATAAAGGGGTATATACAGATGTATACTGTGCTGTGCTGGAGGCACACACAACTTCCAATAACTCCTGCAGATGGCAAGTGGGCTCAAATAGAGAACAGCTATGTAGGTGGATATAGCGGTATGTACTGGGTACAGAGCACGCAGACAGCACGCACTATCTCCTAACACTACTGACTGCAAGCTCTATTATTAAAGATAGATCACTCGCTATATAGGTGAGGTGAATATAGCGGTGTATACTGCGGTCAGGGCACGCAGACAATAACCACTACACAACAGCAAGATAGAAAATCGGCCGAAAACGATCGGTGTGTACTGTGTTGAAGGTACACAGAACACCCACTGCTTCAGACGCCAACACACTACACGAGGCCGCCGCGATGGCGGCCTTATATAGTGTGGGGCATGCACTACACAGCCTGAGCTATGATTGGCCACAGGCATCCTGCCTGTGGCCAATCATGGCTCTCCTCGCTGCTGGCGCTGCGATTGGCCAAGCATGCGGGGTCACAGTGCATGCTATGCCAATCATGAGCCAGCAATGCACTGCGCCATCGCAGTGCATTGTGCGCCGTGAGCGCCACGCGAATTTGACGTGAACGGACCAAAATTTTCGGATTTCGCCGAACGGACGAACATCCAATGTTCGAGTCGAACACGAAGCTCATCCCTAGACAGCAGCAAAAGAGACTGCATCCCCCAAATCTGCTCTCAGTTTGTTTCCTATTTCCTTCCCCTTTATACACATTGACAAGCCTATAGGGGATCTGCATTTGAAAAACAAAAGAACAGTAAAAGCAGCTTATATTAGTCACATGAAGAATCCCGCATGTCTTCCAGTGAAAAGGATTCCATTATACGGAAAGCAACCTACTCCCATTGCTTCCAAAACAAACAAATAGTGATGGCCGAACGGTTCGCCCGGCGGTCGTTTTTACGGCGAATTTCGGCTGTTCGCAGTCCGCCCGTTCGGCGGACTATTGGCGCCGTTCGCCCGGCGGACTTCTGCGTTTACTGTGTAAAAGAACTTTGACCTATGATGACACATCCATCATGGGGTACAGGACAGCCAATTGAGACATTACAGCACATGGACACTTGGACATTCCCCCTAACCTATAAATACACCCGATCCGGCGGCCATTTTACATTCTTTCTTCTGTCACTATAGGGAGAGGTTGCTGTGTGGAGCAGGGAGAGATTACAGTGACCCAAATCGCTAGCTATTTGGTACACAAAAGTTATTTTCAGGACTGGTATAGGTGTTAGGTGTAGTTCAGGATAGGCAGTGCTGTGCTAGTGATTGTTGCAGCAGCCTGAGTGTCTTTTGTAGTTTAGAGAAAGGGACAGGACGCTGTGTCTGCTGTAGGGACAGTCAGTTTAGTCATCATCATTAGCTGTTACTATCAGGTCCACAAAAGTGCTATTCCAGTTATTGTTCCAGTAGCCTCTGTTTTGTCAGTTTATATAGGGACAGGCAGGAAGCAGTGTGTGAGGCAGTGAGGGTCAGTTTAATCAGTAGCTGTTACTATTAGTTCCACAAAGGTTCTTTTCAGGACTGGTATCAGTGGTATGGTAATAGGCTTGTACACGTATAATATTCTTTCTTCCAAATATAGAAAGAATATTATACTTGACTGCTAACCTTCTGCTGCAGTCTGCTAATCATTCACAACCCACTTGTTCCACAAAGCTCCTTATAAGGACTGGTAACTTGATCTGTCTAGGGTGCTACAGTACATAGGGTTGAGTGAGGTACAGTCTGCCATTCTATAAGGACTGGTATCGGTCCACAATACATAGGGTTGAGGTGCACTGCTGCTGACCGCTGCCCTATACTGCAGCAGTCCTTCATCGGTATAGGGACTGACGTACAGTCTGCTAATCACTCACACACAACCTACTTGGTCCACAAAAGTCCTTATAAGGACTGGTAAGGTATAGGGTGCTACAGTACATAGGGTTGAGTGAGGTACAGTCTGCTACTCTATAAGGACTGGTATAGGTCCACAATACATAGGGTTGAGGTGCACTACTGCTGACCGCTGCCCTATACTGCAGCAGTCCTTCATCGGTATAGGGACTGACGTACAGTCTGCTAATCACTCACACACAACCAACTTGGTCCACAAAAGTCTTTATAAGGACTGGTACGGTATAGGGTGCTACAGTACATAGGGTTGAGTGAGGTACAGTCTGCTACTCTATAAGGACTGGTATCGGTCCACAATACATAGGGTTGAGGTGCACTACTGCTGACCGCTGCCCTATACTGCAGCAGTCCTTCATTGGTATAGGGACTGACGTACAGTCTGCTAATCACTCACACACAACCTACTTGGTCCACAAAAGTCCTTATAAGGACTGGTAACTTGGTCTGTCTAGGGTGCTACAGTACATAGGGTTGAGTGAGGTACAGTCTGCTATTCTATAAGGACTGGTATCGGTCCACAATACATAGGGTTGAGGTGCACTACTGCTGACTGCTGCCCTATACTGAAGCAGTCCTTCATCGGTATAGGGACTGACATACAGTCTGCTAATCACTCACACACAACCTACTTGGTCCACAAAGGTCCTTATAAGGACTGGTAAGGTATAGGGTACTACAGTACATAGGGTTGAGTGAGGTACAGTCTGCCATTCTATAAGGACTGGTATCGGTCCACAATACATAGGGTTGAGGTGCACTACTGCTGACCGCTGCCCTATACTGCAGCAGTCCTTCATTGGTATAGGGACTGACGTACAGTCTGCTAATCACTCACACACAACCTACTTGGTCCACAAAAGTCCTTATAAGGACTGGTAACTTGGTCTGTATAGGGTGCTACAGTACATAGGGTTGAGTGAGGTACAGTCTGCTATTCTATAAGGACTGGTATCGGTCCACAATACATAGGGTTGAGGTGCACTACTGCTGACCGCTGCCCTATACTGCAGCAGTCCTTCATCGGTATAGGGACTGAGAGTTTTGTCACAGGGTCATTTAAAAAATGACAGGCAGAGGAAGAGGCAGGCCCTTCCGCAGGGGTGGTAGGGGTAGGGCAAGAGCAACAGGCTTGAGCCAAAGTGGAAAGTTGCAGAAGGTGCGTTCAATTACTTTAAAGGACGCACCAGACTTGGTTGAGTGGCTCGCTCAGCCTTACTCTTCTGCACCCTCCTCATCCTCTCGATCTGCACCCTCTTCTTCACTCTCTGCTATGTGCACCCCCAAAGACACTACCACCAACAACACCACCACCACCACCACCACCACCACATACCTTCCGCTTGAGTCACAGGAATTATTTTCCGATCCATATCAAGAGGACATTTCTGATGCGCAGCCACTCTTGGTATTGGATCAGGAAGAGGAGTTAGCAACAACCGCTACTCAGCAGTCTGACGACAGTACCCAGATCAGCCCAAGGAGGAGGTTGGTCCCTGGTGTTGCTGCCTACTCCGAGATCTCTCCTTATAGCGGTGGGGAAGGTGACGTCGATGATGATGTGTCTAGTGATGTCACGTGGGTGCCCACAAGAGAGGAAGAGGAGGGGAGTTCAGAGGGAGATATGGACCAGCAGATAGGGAGGAGAAGCAGGAATAACTTACATTGCACAAGAGGGACAAAGCAGACTGTAAATGTATCAGGAGTGAGTCATCGACCATGTACGGTCACATCTGGCACTCCCCGGACACTGGCACATGGCTCCACAGTGTGGGCTTTTTTTAACGTGTCCGCTGCTGACAATAGCGTTGCCATCTGCAATCTTTGCAGTCAATGCATTAGTCGCGGTAAGCCCAACACTCACCTAGGGACGACCGCCTTAAGAAGGCACATGAGCAGCCATCACCGAGCCGAGTGGGAGCAACGGAAAACACAAAGACACACTGCAGGCTCTCACCGTCCAGCCTCGTCTCTTCTCCACTCCACCTTCCATCACGCCAAGCTCACGTTTTTCTGCAAAAAGGCAGGCTTCCGTGGGCCTAATGTTCGAGCGTAAAAAAATGATGATGCCGGATAACCCTCTTGCCCAACGGTTGACGGCTGGCTTGTCAGAACTCATAGCCCGCCAACTACTGCCATATAAACTGGTGGACTCGGAGGCCTTTCGCAAATTTTTGGCCATTGGAACACAACAATGGAAGGTCCCAGGAAGGAAGTATTTCTCAGAGAAGGGCATCCCAGAGCTATATACAATTGAATGACACCTCAAATTTATTTGGGATTTTTAAGGCAATATGAAAAAAATATTATACTAAAATATATATGAAAAAATATAAATTTTATTACAAATATCAAAGAAATCCATAAAATGACAGTGTTGTGCTAACATATGTATATAGCATAAAATAATACTACATGCGTGGACTTTATGCAACAAAACAAGCGGCTCTTTCCTACGCGTTTCGAAAAATATGTATTAATTTCTTCTTCAGGGAAGCCACTGTCTGTGAACACACAACAAGCAATAAATATTTCAAAAAATACATTTATACACATAACATAATACATTAAATCCCAATACTTGAATACTTACATGCTGATTTTTTATGCCAAAGTAGGCATTTTCTCTTATTTTGGCGACCGTCCCAAAGACGGAAAGACAAGCCAAAAGGTAGAAGATTGAACCAAAAAAGTGAAGATGGTAAAGATGGTAGGGATCTGTTACAATGTCACCGCATTCAAAGCCCTGGAGTCAAACAGACTCAACAAAGGATGGGAATAGAAGATTCCTTTGCGTATATGTCCAATGGCCCATCAGATAGAAAAATGTTATATTGTATGAACCTCAGTCTTGTCTAGGGAACCTAAAACAAAGAGAACCAAGGAATATTTTAGTCTAATCCCTGTCGTTGCATTTATCATAGAGAGGGGGTTCCTAAATCATAGCTTACCGCCGTATCAAGGTTCCAAGTTCCTAGATCAGTGTTTCCCAGTTTTCCTACCGATATCATCAGATCTGGAGAATCCAAAGGACATGAGGAAAATTCCCACCTGCATAGGGCTTCTGGCGTCTGCTTTGAATGCGGTGACATTGTAACAGATTCCTACCATCTTTACCATCTTCACTTTTTTGGTTCAATCTTCTCCCTTTTGGCTTGTCTTTCCGTCTTTGGGACGGTCGCCAAAATAAGAGAAAATGCCTAATTTGGCATAAAAAATCAGCATGTGAGTATTCAAGTATTGGGATTTAATGTATTATGCTATGTGTATAAATGTATTTTTTGAAATATTTATTGCTTGTTGTGTGTTCACAGACAGTGGCTTCCCTGAAGAAGAAATTATTAATACATATTTTTCGAACGCGTAGGAAAAAGAGCCACTTGTTTTGTTGCATAAAGTCCACCCATGTAGTATTATTTTATGCTATATACATATGTTAGCACAACACTGTCATTTTATGGATTTCTTTGTTATTGTAATGTTTTTTGATATTTGTAATAAAATTTATATTTTTTCATATATATTTTAGTATAATATTTTTTTCATATTGCCTTAAAAATCCCAAATAAATTTGAGGTGTCATTCAATTGTATTTACCATTTCCGGGATGATGGCAATAACATGCCATGAGTCCAACAATTATTTCCCAGAGCTATATGGCCATGTTCAGCGGCAAGTGAATGTATCTCTGGCACACAGTGTCGGTGCCAAGATACATCTGACCACAGACACGTGGTCTAGCAAACACGGGCAGGGAAGGTATATCACTTTTACTGCCCACTGGGTGAACCTTCTGACGGCCGTCAAGCATGTAACCCGTGGCACCCGTGTAGATTTGGTTTTACCGCCATGGATTGCATTCAGGCCTGACTCTTCTTCTCCTCCTCCTCCTATGCCATCCTCCTCCCTCTCCTCCTCAGCTGACTCCTCCTTTTCCGCTGCTAGCGTCTCTTCCGCTGCGCCGCCCAAGCTCCCCAGAACCTATTCGACATGCCAGGTGAGACGTTGCCATGCCGTGCTGCGTCTGTTGTGCCTGGAAGCCAAGAGCCACACTGGCCCGGCACTCCTTTCAGCTTTGCGTTCACAGGCAGATCAGTGGCTAACACCGCTCAATTTCACAGTTGGTAAAGTGGTGTGTGACAACGGTGCCAATCTGCTTAGCGCATTGAAACAGGGCAAAATCACGCACATGCCATGCATGGCACACGTCTTAAACTTGGTTGTGCAGCGATTTGTTGTCAAATACCCTGGGATCCAGGACATCTTGCGGCAGGCAAGGAAAATCTCGGCCCATTTCAGAAGATCTTACACGGCCATGGCTCGCCTTGCTGACATTCAGCGGCAACACAATCTGCCGGTCAGACGTCTTATTTGCGATTGCCCGACGCGATGAAACTCAACCTTCTATATGCTTGATAGGCTGCTCCAGCAGAAACGTGCAGTTAACGTCTACCTGTATGAACTCTGCGGCAGAACCGGTTCTGGGGAGCTGGTTTTTTTTTCACCGCGCCAGTGGCTGCTCATGCGCGATGCATGCAGACTTCTGCGCCCATTTGAGGAGATCACCAAACTGGTCAGTCGCAGCCATGGCGCCATCAGTGACATGGTACCTTATGCCTTCTTTATGGAGCGTACATTGCGTTGTGTCATTGATCAAGCTGTGGAGGAGCAGGAGCGGGAAGATGAGGAAGTCGCAATGCTGGATGAATTCCCAGGGGGGGCTACTCTATCTGAGACAAGTCAACAACAGGAGTCTGAAGAGGAGTCAGAGGAGGATGGTGCCGGGGCGGATGAGGAGGAGCAAGAAGAGCATGCTTTAAACCTTTCTGGGATCCCTGTTGTGCGTGGATGGGGAGAGGAGAATGAAGAGTACGACATTATCCTGGATGATGAGCAGGAGCCAGGCCACCACACCGCTTCCACTTTAGTGCAAATGGGGGCCTTCATGCTCCAGTGTTTTAATAGGGACCCCCGTCTAAAAAGCATAAGTGTCAAGGACCAGTACTGGGTGGCAACGTACTTAGACCCCCGGTACAAACACAAAATGGCAGAAATATTACCGCTGTCACAGAGGGCTGTCAGAATGCAGCACTTCCAGGCCTTGCTTTGAGAAATGCTGCATTCTGCTTTTGCGTGCGCTGGCAGAGGAGCAATTCCCACTCCCAGAGAAGGATTTGTGGGTACCAATCCAACAGCGCCTGCAAGAAGAGGCCGGTTTGAAGATATGTTGGTGACTTTGGATATGAGGTCATTCTTTCAGCCGACCGGTGTCATCCGCATCCAGCATCAGGGAACGCCTAGACCGTCAGGTGTCCGACTACATCGGGTTAACGGCCGATGTGGACGCTCTGAGAAGTGATGAACCCCTGGACTACTGGGTGGGCAGGCTTGACCTCTGGCCAGAGCTTGCCCAATTTGCAATCGAACTGTTGGCTTGCCCCTCATCCAGTGTCCTGTCCGAAAGGACGTTCAGCGCAGCAGGGGGATAGTGACCGATAAGCGTACTCGCCTAGCTCACGACAGTGTTAACTACCTCACATTTCTAAAAATGAATGAGGCATGGATCTCGGAGGAATTCAACACATGTGACCAGTAGACCATGTATATGTCTATAAACAATTTTTTTAATCGAGCACAGAGACCTTCTTTCTTCATTTGGCTCACTTCCTTGTCCAAAAAAAGCACACCGTAATATATGCCCGTACCCTCCTCTTTGAAGAGGTTGAGCGGTGTCATATTTCTACTGGGGCTGCTTATTATGAGGGGCTCCCACCATCCCTGTGCTGTGCTGACTTCCTCCTGGGGCTGTACCTCTGCTGTGCATATTTTGAGGTGCTCCCACCATCCCTGTGCTATGCTCATTATGAGGAGCTCCCACCATCCCTGTGCTGTGCTGACTTCCTCCTGGGGCTGCTTATTATGAGGGGCTCCCACCATCCCTGTGCTATGCTGACATCCTCCTGGGGCTGCTTATTATGAGGGGCTCCCACCATCCCTGTGCTATGCTCATTATGAGGGGCTCCCACCATCCCTGTGCTATGCTCATTATGAGGGGCTCCCACCATCCCTGTGCTATGCTGACTTCCTCCTGGGGCTGCTTACGGTGCAGGTGTCAGTGCTGTATATCATGGTGCTGATGTCAGTGCTCTCTATCACGGTGCTGCTGTCAGTGCTGTATATCACGGTGCTGGTGTGAGTGCTTTATGTCACGCTGCTGATGTCAGTGCTCTCTATCATGGCGCTGTTGTCAGATCACTTTATCACAGTGCAGGTGTCATTGCTGTATGTCACGCTGCTGATGTCAGTGCTCTCTATCACGGTGCTGCTGTCAGATGACTCTATCACGGTGCAGGTGTCATTGCTGTATGTCACGCTGCTGGTGATCATCTCCTGCACCCTCTTCTTTGCCTACCCTGGTCCCTGACCTTCCCTCTCCTCCATTGCCTTCATGCGCTCCACAGTCCTGAATTGTCACAACATTTTCCCATATAAAAAAAGAATGCTTGTAGATGTCGATCCCAGATTCACCTCATACATGTGTTATGTCATTGGCCATGTGGTGGGACTATGTTTGCATAGCTATTAATTATTTTGTGGCTGCAAATTTGACCTGTATGTTTGCGAAGTTCGCCTCCCATTGAAGTCAATGGGGCCCGCCGCGAACGTTCCGGTTCGCGAAACGTCCCGTCAGAAGTTCGTCCATCACTACAAACAAATGTAAAGTCCTGGGATGCCATAGCTAATTATTGCTACACATCCCACATGGTACCTTCCAGAGACGCATGTGACGCCGTAGCAGCCATCCCATGTTGTCACTGGAAGAAACTTCTGTCACTGAACTTCCAGCTGTTTGTTATTTATTATTTACAGGACGGACTTCATAGAGTACACTTCCCAGTAACCTGACAAAACGCCCACACACCTACAAGCTATGAGCTGCGTACTCACATGCACATTATGGTGCATTGAAATGCATCTAGTTATAGGCCAGAGGCCAGGATTACCTAGGGAAGCAACTACTGGCGTACGTTTGTAGATTACATTGCATGGAATAGCATTGCCATATGGAGGAATATATAGCCCTCAGACTCCTCCTAAAAATTCAGGCTGGCATCCAGTCAACCTTTCACCTTGTCTCTCCTTCCTTTCCATTAATACCCAGGCACCATTCTTCATCTATCGGCTCATCCAGGTACCTCAACATTGTTAAATTCAAAAGCATTTTCACATAAGTTACTACCCTTATACTAATTAAAGGATAAGTTATATGTTCCACCCGTATTTAGGGTAACATGTAACATGTTCCAGCAGCTGCAGACACCTCGCCCCCTCCCTACTAACAGTGGGTGAGCATCCTCTTCGTGTGCCCGCTGTCACTGTGCGAAAAAACATGGCTTTGTGGGGCATGCTCAACAAAAAAAAAAAAAAAACTGTCCACAAAATAAAGTCCAGTTATTCAGAGGTGTTTCAGACTGGGTCTGTTGTGACAGTGAAGAAAAGTGCTTTTCCCTTTCATGCTCCTCAGAAGCAATGTGTACAGTTTTGGCCTCTGGTGGTCTCTTAAAACATGAATTATTTTCCATACTAGACTGCATAGTCCTCCAAATTCTAATAGAATCAATAATATTATTTATTTAGAGCTGACCTTCATGGAAAGAAACATCTTATTACTGGTATTCTAGGCATAAATAAGCATTAAGCACTTATGGTATGAGGAGAGACCTACTGCAAGGTTTTTTTTTGTTTACTCTGAAGTTCAACTTTAACCGCTGCTTGCCAACCAACCTATATCGGTTTCACTGCTACAGAGTGGCAGTTGTGTGTCAGCTCACATATATATGTGATCCCACACTTCTGAGTAGGGAGCGTGCAAGCTGTGATTACACACTGCGGAAGTCGTTGGACGGGTACTCAAAGTCCTCCAGCTCTGACCGATAGTCAAGCAATGGGACTGAACTGACATCTGCCTATGTAAAACAAGGCAGATTGCCATTGTGACAAGAGGGAAGGGGTGGAATTTGTGTCCTTGCAAAGCAGGGAATAAATTCCATGTCTTGCCCTAGTAAAAAGCACCTCACACACTACAGTAAAACACTGGTTGGGACACAGTAAACCCTTTGATTGTCCCGCCCTGATGTTAACTCCTTCACAATCAGTGTCATTAGTACAGTGACACTTCATATTTTTAGCACTGATCACTGTCTTAGTGTCACTAGTTCCAAAAAAGTGTAAAAAGTGTCAGTGTCAAAATGTCCGCCCGCAATATTGCAGTTGCCGCCATTACTAGTACATTTATAAACACTTACCTGACTCCTTCACTGATCCAGCACTGTTCCATTTGAAGCAGTCTTGCTTATTCTAACTCCACCTACAGGAGACTCTGAGAACAATGGGAGCCATAGGCTCCTGCTGCTGTCAGTCAAATCCTTTGAGGATGATGAAGGGGGCGTGGCTGAGATGCATTGCATCTATAAATGCACGCTGTCTGGCTCCGAGCACACCTACACAGCTTGCTGAGAGGACACTCGTAAGAAGAGGGAGCCGACAGAGCCAGAGGAGGACTCCAGAGGAGGAGGTAAGGGATCACTCTGTACAATACCATTGTACAGAGCAAATGAGTATAACATTTTTTGTTATGTAAAAAGTGTGTATGAAGAACCCTAACAATTAACTTATTTTTGCTCCCTTATGGTATTTTAAATATACAGCATTGTTATATGTCATTGTTAAGTACAAAAATTATCTGTGATTGTGTCAAAAACTTGAAACTAAAAACACGGAAGTCTCACTGTGCAAAACTAGTAAACAGTATTATAAAAATATCAGTAACAGCTAGACTGAAATCACATATAAACACTTCAGACAGTGCTCACCTTCATAGTTTTCATGAGATACAGGCATACCCCGCTTTTAAGTATACAATGGGGTTTATTTACTAAAGCTGGAAAGTGCAAAATCTGGCTCACTTCTGCATAGAAACCAATGAGCTTCTAACCCCAGCTTGTTCAATTAAGCTTTGGTAATAAAACCTGAGAAAATTGAGTACTGTCCGTGATACTTTTTTTATTATTTGCACTAACATACAATTTTTCAGGACAAGCTTTCGGGTATGTCCCCTTCTTCAAGGTCCAAGCAGTACTGATTTAAAAATTTGTAAATCAGTACTGCTTGGACCTTGAAGAAGGGGACATACCCGAAAGCTTGTCCTGAAAAATTGTATGTTAGTGCAAATAAAAAAAGTATCACGGACAGTACTCAATTTTCTCTGTCACAATTGCACTAATACGGCTACAATCACATTAAGTATGTAATAAAACCTGGAAACTCATTGGTTTCTATGCAGAAGTGAGCCCGATTTTGCACGTTCCAGCTTTAGTAAATAAACCCCATTGTGTACTTAAAAGTGGGGTATGCCTGTATATCAGTCTCAAAAAACACCATATTGACTGTTTAGTATAATCTCCTTTATGAATTGCAACAGATAGGTGTAACAAACAGATACTATGTGGGTTATTTATGAAATGCAAATCCACTTTGCAATACAAGTGCAAACTACAAGTGCAAAGTGCACTTGAAATTGCACTGAAAGTACACTTGGAAGGGCAGTCGCTGTTAATCTGAGGGGTAGATCCCAAATGAGGGGAAGCTCTGCTGATTTTATTACCCAATCATGTGCAAGCTAAAATTCTGTTTTTTATCTTCCTTGTATGTCCCCCTCGGATCTACAGCGACTTTACTACCAAGTGCACTTTCAGTGCAATTTCAAGTGCACTTTGCACTTGTAGTGCAAAGTGGATTTTCCTTTAGTAAATAACCCCCTATATGTCTTAAATTCAAATGGTTCTATCATAATTACATATTGTATAATGAAAGATCACATACAGATTATTTACAGATTTGTTCTTTAACGGGACAACACGACCGACAGATACAAAGATGTAGAGATAAATCCAAAGGAAATGAAAAAAGAAACAGACACATCACAGTACTATAAGACTTACACAATCTCCCTCTTGAAACCTCTCCAGTCTGCTTTTAACTTTCTAGCAAAACACAGAAACAACTCCAATTCATTCCTAATGGCACACATAGCTGTGATCCCCAAACCTAACAAGGACCATTCTGACTGCGCAAACTTCAGACCCATTTCACTCCTAAATGTTGACCTCAAGATCCTGGCCAAAATACTTGCCAATAGATTAAAACCCCTTCTGGCAAAGATCATAGGCCCGGAACAAGTGGGTTTCATGCCAGGTAGGGAAGCTCGTGACAACACTACTAAGGCATTGAATCTGATCCACTTTGCTCAAACCTCTAAAACAGCTGGAATATTGCTTTCCACTGACGCAGAAAAGGCTTTCGATAGGGTCTCCTGGGATTACATGATGGACACCTGTACCCATATTGGACTAAGGGAAAACATGCTATCATGGATCTCGGCACTCTATCGAAACCCCCAGGCCCAAATTAAAGTAAATAATATACTCTCTGACCCCATCTCGATCCACAATGGAACACGCCAAGGATGTCCTCTGTCACCACTCCTCTTCATCCTCACCTTAGAGCCCCTAATAAGAACAATCAATTTACACAGAGATATTCAGGGCTTCATAGTAAAAGATCATGAATACAAAATAGCCGCATATGCGGATGACCTTTTACTCTTCATCACCAACCCACATATATCCTTACCAAACCTTCAAAAAGTGTTTCAAACCTTTGGGTTTATTTCTAATTTTAAAGTGAATCAATCAAAATCTGAAGCACTCAACCTTACCCTCCCATCTGATCAACTTAAGAGACTGAAAGACAACTACCCTTATAAATGGGAACAGACCACACTCAAATACTTAGGAATAAACTT
Organism: Lithobates pipiens; assembly: GCF_037356315.1. Lineage (NCBI taxonomy): Eukaryota > Metazoa > Chordata > Amphibia > Anura > Ranidae > Lithobates > Lithobates pipiens. The sequence continues at coordinate 48,287,713 of NW_027507788.1, read as the reverse complement.
AACTAGCAACATCGATGCTTTATACAACTCCAACTTTAAGCCTCTATTGTCCACAATAACGAAAGACCTGCTGAGGTGGCAACCGAAAAAATTCTCATGGTTTGGCAGGGCGTCTATTTTGAAGATGACAATACTGCCTAAACTACTGTACCTATTCAATGCTCTACCCATAAAAATTCCGGAAACCTTTTTTAGCACTCTTCTTAAAGCGCAGAGAAGCTTCCTCTGGGCAAACAGAAAACCCAGAATCAATTTCACTTTACTAACGCTTCCCAAAAGTAAGGGGGGTATGGGTCTTCCTGATTTTAAGAAATATTTTCAGGCTGCACATATCACCAGACTCATAGACTGGCACTGCCATGGCCACAATAAAGATTGGGTCCAATTAGAAAGCAACCTAACCTTACGTAAAACGATATACTACCCATGGTCCATGCACTCCAAAAAAGACAAGCAGATAGGACACCCACTGATCGAAAACACAATCAATATTTGGCACAAAATAGCGAGTCTATACAAAATAGCTTCCATCCCGGGCCCACTGACACCGCTTGCCAATAACCCTGATTTCACGCCGGGTATGCATCACAAACTGCCATATGACCTTCTCATTCACCACTGCATGACAAACTCGAAAATTAAAACATTTGACGCACTTAGCTCCGAGGTGGGCGGGACATTTTCTGGCATTTGGTTTTATATGCAATTACGGGACTTTGTGGTAAACAGTAAGCACAAATCCAAATTTAAACTCCCGTTGACGCAACTGGAATCCATATGCTTAAAAAGATCACCAGTAGCCCACACCACGTCCCTTGCCTACTCATGGCTAATTTGCACGCCACATGCGGATAACAATAAACACAAAAAGAAGTGGGAACATGACCTTAAAATGAAAATCTCTGAAAAAGAATGGGAAAAGGTGTGTACTTTGACACACAAATGCTCGTTAAGCACCAAATACCAAGAGATTTCCTATAAGGTCCTCACTCAATGGTATGTGACACCACAGAATGCCGGGAGATGGTCCCGCCCTACCTCGGATAAATGTTGGAGATGCAAAACTTGTATAGGCTCATTTATACATATTTGGTGGGAATGTCCCCTCATCAGCACCTACTGGGATGAAATTAAGACATGGATAAAACATATAACGGAAACTAATCTCGAATTGAATGCAGCCACATGCCTGATCAATTTAGCCCCAACTACCCTAAGTCGGTACAAAAAATCTCTCTCTAGACACCTACTCGTTGCTGCGAAAACACTCATACCTATCTATTGGAAATCCACCACAGTCCCAGGAGTCAAGGACTGGTTAAACAGAGTGCAATACATTTTCAAGATGGAGGAAATAGTGGCAATGAAAAAAGAGAACAGCACATCCTTTAACAAAACCTGGCAGCCTTGGCTGGCTTTTACCCTCTCTTCCGATTACCAATTACTTACTGGTTGAATTTCCCTTCCCCATTTCTCTATGAAGGAAAAGGAAATAGAAAGGAGAAAACAGACTGATTGAGTTATATATACTCCTATTAGACACACACCTAACCTAAAGAATTGAACCCTAGTGCGATGGCATCCCCCATTGGCCCCCAATTCCCTTTACCCTGTACCCTCTTCCACCCTTCCCCAAATACATATCCTATCCTATGGTATCACTAGTTTCTATCTTATCTATATGATTTGGTTTTATCTTCTGTTCCAATTGAGATAAATGGTTACAACATACATGCTACCTAATTGTATCAATGCTTGTATACATACCATTGTTGACAACATCTATAATTTCATGCTAATTGTAAACCTGCATACTTTTTCAATAAAAACCTTTTTGATTGTGAAAAAAGAAACAGACATCCTAACAAAAAAAAATACCAACTTAGAACAATATCCTCTAAAAAGATCAGTTTTCAGATTATCAATTTGACACTCTTTGAATTTTTGAAGTAAGAGCATAAAGTCACTTCTAAGGACTTACCTCATGTCCAGAATTGATTAAACGAATGAAAGCTTATGAAACATGTAAACGTGTGGAAGAGAAGTTTTCTTAACCACTTAAGCCCCGGACCATTATGCTGGCCAAAGACCAGAGCATTGTTTGCGATTTGGCACTGCGTCGCTTTAACTGACAATTGCACGTTCGTGCGACGTGGCTCCCAAACAAAATTGACATCCCTTTTTCCCACAAATAGAGATTTCTTTTGGCGGTATTTGATCACCTTTGCGGCTTTTATTTTTTGTGACAATTTTGAAAAAAATGCATTCTTTTTTACTTTTTGCTATAATAAATATCCCCAAAAAAATATATATTTTTTTTCCCCTCAGTTTAGGCTGATATGTATTTTTCTACATATTTTTGGTAAAAAAAAACGCAATAAGCATGTATTGATTGGTTTGCGCAAAGGTTATCGCGTTTACAAATTAGGGATAGTTTTATGGCATTTTTATTAATAATTTTTTTTATTAGTAATGGCGGTGATCAGCGAGTTTTATCATGACTGCGACATTATGGCAGACAGATTGGATACTTTTGGCATGATTTTGAGGCCATTCACATTTATACAGCAATCAGTTAAAAATGCACTGATTACTGTGTAAATGTGACTGGCAGTGAAGGGGTTAAGTGTGTCCTAGGGAGTGATTCTAACTGTGGGGGGGGGGGCTGTGTGTGGCACGACACTAATCACCACTTCCGATTACAGGGAGCTGGGATCAGTGACAGTGTCATTAGGCAGAATGGGGAGATGCTTGTTTACATCAGCATTTTCCCGTTCTTCATCCCCGTGGGAAAATCAGATATCCATTCACCTAATGGGACGTTTTTCATATTAGATAGACTATAGATTTAATTAACCAATTCCCGACCGCACACAGATATACTGCAGCAGAAGGGCACGTACAGCCAGAATCACGCTGCCCTTTAAGAGGCAGGTTGCATGTAGCGTGTGTGCCCGCCGGGAGCTTGCTGAGCGTGATCGCGGGTCCCATGGACTCGATGTCTGTGAGGATACCCGCGATCATGCTCACGAAGAAGTGATTGCGGGCATCATATGGCGCCTTTTGCCTAATGGTGAGTGTGGTGGCTGGTTTAAATAGCTTCATATAGCCTTTTTTTTTTTCATAATAGTTTTTATTTTTATTTCTTTTTTAAAATTAAAAAAACATGTTAATTTTAATTAAGGAAAAAAAAATGATTATTTGAAGAGGTCCTGACTATTGCACCTTATTTATAGCACTTACTAATTTGTTAGATTAGATACAGGTGGGATTCTCCTCCTATTTATGGGTGTGCAGATATAATACGCAGGTAATACATTATTATTCACTGACGCTATTAATATATTTTTTAGTTTGTACTTTTTATCACTATTCATACCATCACCATACACCATCATTTAGGCATTTCACCACACGCTTATGGGGTTATTGATTTAGTACACACATTTATGGTTTTTATTTCCCTTCCCTCACACACTGTCACATATTTTGGTTTATTTGCATCACTAGTCTATTATCATCATTATTGTTATTATTTTTGAACTACATTCACATTATTTAGCATAATACTGATTATCACAGTATGGAACATCACACCTGTTTATTATTTGTTTAAACATTATTTGGGAAACATAGTGGCATTCCCCTCTTATTTTACTATTCCCACTTACCTACACTCTTGTAGATTAGCATAATATATGCAACACTCCAGTTAAATATCTAGTTACAATATACATTTTTTGTGATGTATTTGCTCCATATCTCATTGTATTTCACAATTTTTAGGTGTAGCCACCTTGGGTGTGCCAAGAACCTCCTCCTCTGTTCCTCTGATCTCCCGGGGGAAACTCCAGACACTGTCAATTCTTGTAAGCTAGCGATCGATGCCCCTGTGAAGTCGTGTTCCTCCCTTTTCTTCCCCTCCCCCCCCCTCCTTTGTCCATCTTGGGGGTGGTTGAGGTGGGTCAAAACGGGGGGGGGGGGGCAGCGGATCCAGGATGACCCTTTGAGGGAAGGCATTGTTCCGTTTTTCTGATTTTATTAGAAGTCTCTGGTTGAAAAGCATTGGTTTGGTGGAATTGGTAAATATTATCGAAACAAGTTTTGATACTATATTAATTTTTCGGTTAAAATTTACTATATTACAAGTCCTTTTTTTCTTTGATCATCTGCAGAATATACAATATAACTACTCCCTTCGCTAGGGCTCTGTTGTCTTTTACCCCCTGAAGAAGACCCTAACTCCCTGAAGGTCGAAATGCATTGGGGCAGCCCGGGTGCTATTTGCAACTTTTGATAAAGTGTGGTATTTGTAAATTGTTCCTATAACCTATTTTTTATTAAATGTTGCATATACTCTTTATCCACTGATATGCTATAATATTATATACCAGAGCCTGTATTTTTTTGTTTACAAACGGTTTTTATTAAAGGTTATTGAAACATATACAATAAAAATGTCAATCGGTACAAAAGTAATCAAAGAGAATAGCATACAATGTAACATCAATAAATCCTTGATACTCTGATATGACAAAGAGTGGTATGCTAATCCCAACCAAGAGAACTCATAGGAAAATTCCGCTGAACCCTTGCACCTCATTGAGTGAAAATAGAAAGAAAACCTAAACAAAGTAAAGAAAAAAGGTAAGAAGAGAAAAGAAAAACTAAAAAGAAAACCAGAATGCTACCACAAGTGAATGTCATCAAAAACCTTCATATACCCTGCCATTAAATACTGTGCTCAGCCGGACTGTCAGGCCTTGGGGTTATCCATTGCAGAGAAGTCCAAACGGACCATTTACGATCAAAAATCTGCATGGAGTCTTGCAAAGTGTGGTGTAATCGCTCCATGAGCTTAATCGACTCCATGCGCTGCAAAACTTGTTCCCATGGAACCACCGGGGATCTCCAGTGCAACGCCACAGTCCAATGAACTGCATTGACTAGTGTATGGGCTAATTTCTGAGCCGGGGGAGTTAGTCCCGGGATGTCAGCAAATAAAAGGCCAATCCGGCACGTGATATCAATATTAGAGCCCGTAACCTGGAATAATTTATCAGCGACCCGTTGCCAAATGGGCTGCAGTACCCCACAGCCCCAAAAGATATGGGAGAAGGAGACGGGCTCCGGACATCCACGAAAGCAGCTTCCCGGGACCAGTGGGCAAAATCTATGCAGCCTAGCAGGGGTATAGTACCATCTAGTGTGCAGTTTTAATGCAGTTTCCCTGACCGCCAACGATTTCGTGCATTTACGCATGTTTGAAATCACATCTTCCCATTCCTCCGGGGTCATTTCGAAGCCAACCTCCCTCTCCCAACCCAGCATAGCCTGTGATTTAGCCGGTAGCTGCACCTCTCCAAGAGAACGGTACAACCAGGAGATATTTCCCCGATCTCTAGATGAGGACTTACAAATCCTTTCAAAATCATTAGGAGGGGGAAGCCCCCCCTTCAAGTAATGAGTGGCGTAGAAATGCCGAACCTGCAGGTATTTATAAAAATCTTCTCTGGGCAACCCGAACTGCTCCTGGAGAGAAGCAAAGGTACAAAACGGCTGTTCTTGGGAAAGGGCCTCAAGGGTAACCAGGTCTTTCTGAGACCAACCCTCAAAGCTCTCCGGTGCCGAAAAAGCCGGCGGGAATCTAGGGTCCCCCAAAAAAGAGGCCAGGCCGGGACAGGGTGGGCACAGGGCATATCGCTTTTTGTATAAGGACCAGAGTTGAAGGGATTGTGCTACCACTCCATTCAAAGTGGCAAATTGTTTGGGGCGAACCCCATCCAACCACAGAAGGCCCGGGAGGTAGAAAGGGTTCACCGAGGATCTCTCAAATTGAAGCCATGAGACCGTACCCGGGGGATAATGCCACTGCGCCAGCTGCACCAGCCTGGCCGCGAGGTAATATAACCATAGATGAGGGAGCCCCAGACCCCCACGGACCGCTGGCCTGAAAAGTAGCGTCTTGTGCAGTCTAGGTTTTTTGTTTTGCCAAACGAACCGATTGATCTCTTTCTGTATACCATCAATCGCGTTCCGGGAGACATATAGAGGCAGTGCTCTGAAAAAAAATAAAAGCTTCGGGAGGATAGTCATTTTGATAGCCTGGATTCTACCCATAAAGGATATCCGATGACTATCCCATGATCGCATTAATTGTGTGACCTGGGCAAAGGCTTTGGGATAATTTGCATAATACATTTTAGGTAAGGAGGCAGCCAACTTGATACCCAAATAGGGCAACGAGTCGCAGCACAATGTAAAACCAAAGCTCGCCTGTATACCTGCAAGAGTGGCATTGGGAATGTTAATAGGAAGGGCCGCACACTTAGCAAGATTGACGCCCAGACCAGACATGCCATGGAATGAATTCAACAAGGGGATCAGATTCGGCAGCGAGACCACAGGGTCTGATAAAAATAATAGTACATCGTCTGCATACATACTCAGTGTGAAAACCTGATCCCCCTTAGAATACCCCTTAATATCTGGGTGTAGACATATCGCCCTGGCAAGCGGCTCCACCGCCAGGGCAAATAGCAGGGGGGAGAGGGGGCAACCCTGCCTAGTCCCCCTGCCAAGCGGAAAATAGTCAGAGGAACATCCCGGGAGTTTAATTCGGGTGCAGGGGCGATGGTACAGAGCCCTGAAGCCGTGCACAAAAGCCCCCCCAAACCCGAACCTAGACAGGACAGATTCCAGATAAGGCCAGGTGACGCTATCAAACGCCTTATGGATATCTAAGCTTAGCAGTAGCACCTTTTTAGAGAATAAATTGGCGTCCTGAATAATATTAGTGGTAAGACGGATATTGTCTGTAATTTGGCGAGAAGGGATAAATCCGGTCTGGTCTGGGGATATCAGAGTGGGGATAATATTAGAAAGTCTATTTGCCAATAGGCGGCCAAATATTTTCAAATCATTATTAATAACCGAAATTGGTCTATAATTTTGGGGGAGGGAGTGGTCTTTGTTCGGTTTGGGGATCAAGGACATGTTCGCAAGAAGCATGTCCTCGGGGAAAGTGTGGCCTGTTAAAACATAATTAAACAATTTCGCCAAATAGGGAAGTAGTTGGGGTGAAAATTTTTTATAATATATAGAGGTAAAACCGTCTGGACCAGGGGCCCTAGAGGGTTTCAGTGATGAAATGATTGTCTGGAGTTCCTCCGTACTGCAAGGGGCATTCAAAGCCAGAGTTTGCTCCTCAGTCAGGGAGGGGAGGGGAAGGCCATCAAGCCAATCCTTAACAGCTAGACCCGGCGTGGGGGTCGGGGCTGCCAACAAGTCCTGGTAAAATTTAGAAAACAGTCCCAAAACCTCTGCCGGATGAGATACCAATTCGCCCCCTGCGTTCCTGAGTTTGTAAGTGTGTGGCGGTCTCATAGTAGCGTTCAACTTCCTGGCAAACATCGCAGAAGCCGAGTTACTGTGCAATAAAAATTTAGCCCTTGACCACCTCAACGCCTTCTCCGTCTGCCCAGAGAGAAGTGTGTCTAGTTCCGCTCTTTTAGTCAGGATCTGTGCGAATATGTCAGGGGAATGGGAGTGGCCATGAGTGTGATATAGTGTCGCTAATTCTTCAGTAAGTCTGGAGATGTCATGTAGTCTCTGTTTCTTCTGCGTGGCCGCTATAGAGATCAAACGACCCCTGAGGACCGCCTTATGAGCGGCCCAAAGGGTGGAGGGGGAGATGTCCTCAACGTCATTTAAAGTAAAATATTCCTTAATATGCTCTGCAATCTCCGCCACCAGGGCCGGATCCGAAAGTATAGAATCATTAACGCGCCACGAGGCCTGGGATGGGGCTATACCTATATGTGCTACCGAGAACGACACCGCCTGATGATCCGACCAGGGGCACGGGATAATACAAGCCTTAGATGAATTAGCTAACAGTACCGGAGTGCTAAATATATAATCCAGTCTGGAATAGCTGTCGTGAGGATGGGAATAAAACGTATAGTCTCTGGCACCCACATTATGGGCACGCCATGTGTCAAGTAGTTGATGGGAACCGAGCAGACGGACAAGGGATCTCGGAAAGGCATTAGCAGTACTCACCACACGGCTTCTATCCAGCTTAGAATGTGCCACCAAGTTGAAGTCGCCACCTAACAATAGATGGGGGGAAAGGTATCTGTCCAAAATCTGGAAAAAAGAAATAAAAAAAGATGCCTGCGAGGTGTTAGGAGCATAAACATTAGCCAAAGTGATCTCCTTACCATTCAACAAACCCTGCAGGATGATAAATCTACTATAGGGATCTTTATAGACGTGTTTAACCTCCAACCTAACTGAGTTTCTAATAAATATAGCCACCCCCTTAGATTTCGAGCTAAAAGTGGTGAAATAATGTTGCCTGTAATGTCGGTCAAAGAAACGAGGGTGATTAGTTTCAGAGAAATGCGTTTCTTGTAGAAACAGTATATCCCCCCCCATATGTCTATAATACCGAAATGCTTTCCTACGCTTATGAGGAGCATTGAAGCCCTCTACATTATGGGAGATTATTTTAAGACCCATGACAGGAGGAAGGAGAACGCTATTAATAGGCACAATAACAGTATACTAAAGTACATTTCTGGATGGCAGGGCACCCAATACCAAACTGAAGATAAATTCACATGTGGTAAAAGAAAAGACAATAAACTAAAAAAACATTTGAAAAGAAAAAAGAAAAACCAAGCATTAGTGAAACACCATGGCTTCGGGGGTATACCAAAGACAAAACCAAACTTGTGGATACCCCCGACAAAAATAACATCAGTCATCAGTCAAGTGGACTCTAAAGTCCAATGCTCTATTCCGTAGGCACTGTCAAGCTAAAATGCAGTGCGATTCCAGATCCCAGGATCCAAAATCCGGAGCCCGAATCTTGATGGCAGTAAAGACCGGGGTCACCAGGCACTAAATAGAAAGAGCAGGGGGACACCTAAGCGCGAGCAGTGAGAGTAGTTCTGGTGAAAAAGGCGCCAACCATTCAACAGAAAAATAAAACAGGGGTGATCGAAGCATATATCAAAACGGGAATACGAAAAAAAAGAAAACTAAAAATCTTCATGAAAACCGGGGAAAACCGGTAGCATAACTGGTAGCGCTACAAAAAATTCTCAGAAGAGGGAGCTCACTCATCCGGACGATCTTCAGAGATGATCACATTTGCAAGTCTCGGAGCTCTTGACGCTGTCGTCTGCGGTCCCGCTGTGGAGACGGGGTAGCCCAAATGGGCGAAGGACGAGGGGTAGAAGGAAGCCTCTGAGGTTGCTCTGGAGCCAGCAGGCCGAGTTTGATAAGTAACTCCTTGCCGCCTTGCAAAGTGGTGACCGTATGGGTTGTTCCATTGTGAGGGACTTGCAATTTGAAAGGAAACCCCCAGCGGTACCTGATTCTCGCCGTTTGCAGAGCCGCTGTGACCTCCTTAAGATTCCTCCTCTTTTCCAAAGTTGCTGGGGACAGGTCAGGGAAGATTTGAATTCTCACTCCATCTAGCTGAATATTAGGGGTATTGCGGGATGCACGCAGAATTTCCTCCTTGATGAGAAAGTCCTTAAGGCATAATACAATGTCTCTAGGCGGCTTATCCTCAGGGGGTTTGGGCCTCAAAGCCCTGTGAATCCTGTCACAGGCAAATGCGGTTTCCGGGGAGTCCGGTAAAAGTGACATAAAAAGCCTCTTAATGGAAGGAAGCAGATCCGTTATCTGTTCCGGAACCCCTCTCACCCTGAGGTTGTTGCGCCTGTTTCTGTTGTCCAAATCTTCGAGATTGGCCTGCAGCTGAGTAACAGTATCTGAGATGGAGTCATAATCTCTGCGTAGATCCGAATACGCAAGGTGCAGTTCATCATGTTTGGCTTCCAATAAATCCGTCCTCCCTCCCAGCGCTGCCAACTCCTGTGTCAGAGTATTAGTAGATTTATGAAGTTCCACTTGGAACTTATTAGCCAGCTTTTCGTACATGGCAGAGAGGCTAGCATCTAGCTCTGCCTTGGTGAGGTGTACAGCGTACTCACTGGATGGTGCGGTGGACGCCGGAGGGAGACTTGGGCCTGGCGTGACTGCCGAAGCCTGCGGAGGCTGGGCGCCATTTTGCGACATCCCGCTCTGTTCCCTCGTCCGGAGAAGGTAAGTAGTCAGGGACTTCTGAGTAGTTTTCCCACGGTGAGCTTTACGTGTCGGCATGCACCTCTGATTCCCCAAGGGGTGTAGGCTGTAACCGATCGAAAATGCAGGCTGAAATCCCCTCGGGGAGTGATAGATCTCTCACGGGTTCACGGAGCTCTCACTCCATGCGTCCTCTCCTCACCGCGCCGCGCATGCGCCCCCCAGAGCCTGTATTTTTAATCTATGATGGCAAATAAGCCGTTGAATCAATAAAACTAATATAATTTTTTACAAATTTATCTCTGCTTCTTGTTGCTGCCTGAAAACCCCAAGGGGAACTCTTCTTTTTAATGCCCACAGGATAGGCCCAATCTCTGTCCTAGCAGCCCAGGGCAGACGATACACGTCCACACAGACGACAGTGGCACAGAACAGAGATCACCTGACTCCACTTGAATATATAAGCTCTCCCAGTAGGCCAAGGGATTCAAGAAAACCTCTGCCCATTGGCTAGGATACCCCATATACCCATAACCTGACCTTGAGTTGTCCTTCTCAACCCCCTACCTTCAAGTGCCCAACCACCTGGTGGTAGAATAGAAAAGTACAACTAGGCCAAACTTAGGGAGAAATCAATGGATCTCTAGCAATTACTACATTAGCTATTTCTGACAAGTAATTTGGTGAGGAGCTCCCTGACTAAACCCCAGGGCGCTACACTATCCTTTAACTTTTTTTCCCAGCATGACACATGTTCACATAAGAAAAGATGGCTTACCCAATGACTCCCTGCAATTTCTCTAACGCACCCGTTTCTCTCTCTGATCACAACCTTATCCTTTTCACTATCTCCTTGTCTCCTACATCCCATGCTGCCAACCTACAAACCTCAACCCTTCCCTTCTTCATTCTTCTACTGATGGCCTTTATGACAAAATCGCACTCCTATCCTGCCCAGTCCTAACCACTTCCATCTACAACAACACGCTGTCATCCTCCCTAGACATACTTGCTCCTCTTTCTACATGCAGAACAAGGCCCGTCTGCCACAACCCTGGCAAACAGACGACACTAGAAGTCTCAAGAGACACAGCTGTGCTCTTGAGCAAGCGTGGCATAAATCTAAGTCCCTGCAAGACTTTACCCTCTACAAATCTGCCCTTCTCAAATACAACTCCTGCCTCCACACTGCTAAACAAACCTATTACAACACTCTCATAAAAATCTTCTCATCCAAACTTCGTCAACTCTTTTCTACCCTTAATTCCTTACTTCACCCCCCACTGCCCCCACCCACCAACTTGCTCACCGCTCAACAGATTGCCAACCATTTCAATAGCAAAATTAACACAATTCGCAAGGAGATATCCAGCATTCAACTTCCTCCCCTACCCAACACAACAGGTCCAACACCATGATCAATACTCTCCTCTTTTTGCCCAGTTACCATAGATGAAGTTAATAAACTCCTCTCCACAGCCCACCTCACTAGCTGCTCCCTGGACCCTGTCCCCTCACAATTACTGCTACCACCTTCCCACTCTATCCTTAATCCCTAACCCGCATCTTCAACCTCTCCCTCTCCTCCAGCACCTTTCCTTCCCTGCTCAAACATGCACTGGCTACCCCCATACTCAAAAAAAACTCACTAGATCCCACCTGTTTGAACAACTTAAGACCCATCTCCCTGCTCCCGTTTGCCTCCAAGCTCATTGAATGCCTTGTCCATGACCAAATGATTCGCTACCTCCTGGTCAACAACCTTCTCGACCCCTACAGTCTGGCTTCCGCCCACAACATTCTACTGAAACTGCCCTACTAAAACTCACCAATAACCTACTAACTGCTAAAACCAACGGCCACTAATACTTTTAGACCTCTCTGCTGCCTTTGACACAGTTGACCACCTGCTCCTCCTCAGCAAATTACGCTCCCTTGGCCTCTGCGATTCTGCTTTATCCTGGTTTTCCTCCTACCTATCTCAGTGCACTTTCAGTGTCACTTACAACTCCATCTCCTCCGCTCCCCTTCCTCTTTCTGTTGGGGTACCCCAAGGTTCTGTCCTTGGGCCCCTCCTATTCTCGCTCTATACCTCTTCCCTGGGCCAGTTGATAAGCTCCCATGGTTTCCAATACCACCTCTATGCCGACGACACCCAGATCTATCTCTCCACTCCTCAACTCACCCCCTCAATCTCCTCACAGATCTCCAACTGAATGACATATCAGTATGGATGTCACACCACTTTCATCTCAATCTTTTTAAACTGAGCTTGTTATATTTCCTCCTCCCCTCCCCCCCCCCCCCCCCCCCCGTGACTTCACCATTAATATCAACAACATAACCATTGGTCCCTGCACACATGCCAGGGTCCTGGGTGTAATCCTTGACTCTGACCTCTCCTTCAATCCCCATATCCAATCACTGGCTAAATCCTGCCACCTTCACCTCCACAACATCTCCAGAATTCGACCCTTCCTGACTAATAACACCACAAAGCAACTCGTTCACTCCTTCATTATTTCCCGCCTTGACTACTGCAACTCTCTCCTTAATGGCCTACCCTTAAGCAGGCTATCCCCCCTTCAGTCTATTATGAATGCTGCTGCTAGACTAATACACCTCACTAATCGTTCCATGCAGGGGTTATTAAATTAGTTTGGAATCTAGGAGCCAGCTAAAAAATTTAGGAGCCAGGTTTTCTTTTTTTGACGACCGACAAAGCTTTATTTTCAATATAAAAATGAACCACTCTTTAATTTAACACAGAAAGACAACTAGAACCAAACATATATAGGCATTTAACTTGTGTAGGTAATGAATATATTCTGATGTGACACCAAGTGTTTAAGGCTGGTTAACTAAAGAATGTGTCTGCTTTTATTTCCGCCATATTTCCACTTATTTGCCACCATATCCCTGCTAAGGGTCCGAACAGGTCCACCTGAAAAACTTACAGGCGAACCTGATCAGACAGCCCTTGTGAAAGGGGCCAAGCAGGGAGATTACAAATAATGTAATCAGTTGTGAAGAGGTCTACACATTTCTGAGCCTGACAGATAGTGAAGAGGAAGTCACCCATCTGTCAGATTCAGGCTCAGAATACGAACCGGTATACAGCAGCGGTACCCTGACAGCTCTGAAAACGGAGTTGTGGTCCCTGCCCGTTCTTCTGCTGTCGTTGAGGTGCAAAAAAGGCAGGGCTCTCATATGAGAGCCAGTACTAGTGCCACTCATCCTTCTGATGAACTGGCAAGCACCAGCAGCTTAATACACCCTGGTCGTACATCCAGCACTGCAGTAACATTTGGTGACGTGGTGAGTCACATAAGTGCGGTTGAGTTGGCTAGCACGAGTAGTGTTCCGCAGCCACCAAGACAACCAAGGCCCATCAAACCCATAGTGCCCTTCCTGCTGCATTTGCCAATTCTAATTGGGAGCCTACCACTTCTGCAGCAACCGTACTTCCCCCATTCACTGGCCAACCCGGAATTCAGGTTAAAACAGTTGATTTTACATCACTTGATTTTTATTCGCTGTTTTTCACGAAAGATCTCTATAGCTCTATTGTGGACCAAAGCAATTTGTATGTTGGTCAATTCATCACCGCTAATCCCCAGTTGATCCTTGCCAGAGATTGAAGACCTATTACGATCTCTGAATTTAAGACCTTCCTGGGCCTATCCCTCCTCATGGGGATAACTAAAAAGAGTGAGTTGCGGTCATATTGGTCCACTGACCCAATTCCCCATATGCCCGTGTTCTTTGCCTCCATGACCAGGACACAATACGAGCAGATCTTGCAGTTCATGCACTTCAATGATAATGAACTCTGTCGTCCTTGGGGTTACCCTGGATTTGATCGTCTCTACAAAAGTAAACCACCTCTCTACAAAGTAAACCACTTCAATCAACAGTTTGCAGCCTTGTTTACTCCCGATCAAGTTGTCTGTGTTGATGAGCCCCTGATTACATTTTCTGGCCACTTGTCTATCAAACAGTATCTTCCCAGCAAGCGTGCCAGATATGGGGTCAAAATGTACAAGCTCTGTGAGAGGGCAACAGGCTATACATATAGTTTTATGGTTTATGAGGGAAAAGATAGTCACGTAGAGCCGGAGAACTGCCCAGACTACATAGGGAGCGGTGGTAAGATTGTGTGGGACTTGGTGTCACCCTTATTTGGAAAGAGGTATCACTTGTATGTGAACAATTATTACACAAGCATGCCACTTTTTAGTCACCTTTTTGATTATGGAATTGGTGCATGTGGCACCGTGCGATCTAATCGCAGGGGCTTCCCGCAACGGCTTGTAGAATCCTAACTTAGATGGGGGAGAGAGCCTGCTTGAAGTGTAATAATTTGTTAGCAGTGAAGTGGAGGGATTCACGTAATGTTTTGCTCTGTCCTCCCCTTCACACAGATACGACAGTCCAAATTCCTATGGCGACTGGTGTTGTGGAGAAACTCCCATGTGTCCACAAATACAACCTTAACATGAGAGGGATTGACCTCAATGACCAGCAGTTGGCACCATACTTAATTGCCCATAAGGCCAGACACTGGTACAAAAAAGTATTATTTCAATTGGTTCTGCTGAACGCTTTTGTGCTCCAGGATGGGCTGGATCCTTCCTAAAATTCCAGGAAGAGATCGTCACATCCCATCTGTTTCCAGAAGGTGCTATGGCCCACCTTCCCAATGCAAATGCATGAGAGGCTTTTTACATATGTCCTCCCTGGTACCCCTAACCAAAGAACACTGCAAAGAAGATGTTGTGTCTGCAGAAAACACGGATTTAGGCGATTTAGTTGATTTTGTCCCTCCTGTCCTGACCAACCTGGTCTCTGCATCGGTGCCTGTTTTAAACACTACCACATACTAGTAGGGTATAGCACTACACAGTCCTAGGGCACAACAACACAGGGTCTCAAAAGATGAGATGGCCATCACATTTTGAGAGACTCTAATCTGGAACGTTCAAAGTTTATAGTTTCTACAAAAGTGAGAAAAAAAACACACACACACACACACACACACAGAAACACAAAAAAATATAAAGTAAAAAAGCCAAAAATAGTTGTGGTTTTATTTTTCTTCTCTCTCTCTATTGTTCTCTCTCTTATGTTTGCTCTCTACTGTCCGTTCTATTGTTTGCTCACTTTTGTTCTATATCTATTGTTCTCTCTCTGTTGTTACTGTATTTTAGAACTGTAATGTTTTAATTTTTACTATGTTTTATTGTATTTGCTTTTCAGGTATGGTATGTCTTACTGTTATACTGTAATGATAATGGCCCCCTACCCTATGTGAATGAGTATGGGGTACAATGTACCCCTACCCATTCACCTGTGAAAAAAACGTTAAAAAAAACACAACACACAAGGTTTAAAAATAATTTATTGCACTGCTCTGGGGGTCTTCCGTCTTGGGGGGTCTTCTCGCTGGACTCCTTCGCTATGTTCTGCTAGCTCTTTTACTAGTGGAGGAGCCCAGCTTTCTTCTGCATCGCTGCCCGGGGGTCTTCTTCCGACTTCAGGGTATTGTCCCCCTCTTTGGGGGTCTTTTCCCCCTCTTTGGTTCTTCTTGCCTGGGCCTCCACGCCTTCTCCTAGCTCTTTTACAAGTGGTGGCCCGGTCTTCTGTCTCCGCTGTTGCTGTCGCCATCTTCTCTTCTTCTCTTCTTGAGCTGTTGCCTTGTCGCTGTCTCTGGCCACAATGACAGGCACGCGGCGTGCGGCAACTTATATAGGGACATCACCGGATGATGTCCCCGCCCATTATGATGTCACAGTCCCAGAGGATGCTGGGACTGTGACATCATAATGGGCGGGGACATCATCTGGCGATCCAGAAGTCACTACAATTTCATTTATATATATATATATATATATATATATATATATATATATATATATATAGTCAGGTCACCTTGAGGCGAGGTGACAGGTGCACACCGTAGGATCAGGAGTGCACCGCAAGGTTGTGGACCCTACGGCTGACTGCTGCAGATGGGGGACAGATCCCACTGGGGTTAAAGCGTAAGATTCCCTGGGGCGCGGAGTCTAAGAGCCAGCAGGTGTTCACCAGCGCCTCTGGTGGTGAGGATGGACTTGGCTGCAACTGGCTCCAGGTCGCGACCCCCAGGGTCCCCCAGCTCACACCCACAGTAGGCAACAGGAGGATAGGGATGGTGAGGGACAAAGCCAAGGTCGGGGCCACAAGCAGACAAAAATAGTCGGGAACACGCCAAAAGGTCAGGATCACAGGCAAACAGGGATAGTCAAAACACGCCAAATTCGGTGATGGAAAACAGTAGAAGAGCACAGGGCAGGAAACAGGAAACTAACACACAAAGGAATACACAATGGTTGATCAGCACTGATGGCCTGCAGTGCACAGGTTAATATAGGGCTCCCTGATAGGGCCTGGGGTGGAGCCACAATGGTTGATCAGCACTGATGGCCTGCAGTGCACAGGTTAATATAGGGCTCCCTGATAGGGCCTGGGGTGGATCAGGAGTGCACCGCAAGGTTGTGGACCCTACGGCTGACTGCTGCAGATGGGGGACAGATCCCACTGGGGTTAAAGCGTAAGATTCCCTGGGGCGCGGAGTCTAAGAGCCAGCAGGTGTTCACCAGCGCCTCTGGTGGTGAGGATGGACTTGGCTGCAACTGGCTCCAGGTCGCGACCCCCAGGGTCCCCCAGCTCACACCCACAGTAGGCAACAGGAGGATAGGGATGGTGAGGGACAAAGCCAAGGTCGGGGCCACAAGCAGACAAAAATAGTCGGGAACACGCCAAAAGGTCAGGATCACAGGCAAACAGGGATAGTCAAAACACGCCAAATTCGGTGATGGAAAACAGTAGAAGAGCACAGGGCAGGAAACAGGAAACTAACACACAAAGGAATACACAATGGTTGATCAGCACTGATGGCCTGCAGTGCACAGGTTAATATAGGGCTCCCTGATAGGGCCTGGGGTGGAGCCATGCTTAGAGGAGAGGTTATAAAAACCACCAGGTGGAAGTGGCTGGCTTCTTAGTCTGAAGACATGAGGGGAGGTAAGCAAACACAGAAAGATCACTGCATAACCATGACATATATATATATGTGTGTATATATATATATATATATATATATATATATATATATATATATATATATATATCTCTTTGGACTTTTTTGGACTATTAAGATTTTTTCACATGCTTGGTGAATGATTTTATTTCATTATTATTTTTTTATATTCCCACATATTATGTATTTTTCAACACTCTGATGAGGTATTGAGATTTTGAGCAGTTATTGCCTGATCAGTAGCACCACTAAGGTGAAGTACTCTTTTATTAATAATACAGTACCTTGCAAAAGTATTCACCCCCCTTGGCATTTTTTGTGTTTTGTTGCCTCACAACCTGGAATTGCCATGGACTGTTTGAGGATTCGCATTATTTAATTTACAGAACATGCCCACAACGTTGAAGTTTTTTTTTTTTTATTATTATTATTGTGAAGCAAACAACAAATAGGACATAATAACATAAAAAGTCAATAACATAACTATTGCATAACTGCATAACTATTCATCCCCCTAAAGTCAATACTTTGTAGACACACCTTTTGCAGCTATCACAGCTTCAAGTCGCTTTGGATAAGTCTCTATGAGCTTGCCACATCTTACCACTGGGATTTTTCCCATTCCTTCTTGCAAAACCACTCCAGCTCCTCCAAGTTGGATGGTTTGCGCTTGTGAACAGCAATCTTTAAGACCACCGATTTTCTATTGGATTAGAGGACTGGGCTTTGACTAGGCCGTTCTAACACATTTACATGTTTCCCTTAAACCATTCATGTGCTGCTTTAGCAGTGTGTTTGGGGTCATCATGCTGATGGAAGGTGAACAGCCATCCTTGCCTCAAATCACACACAGTGGTACAGGTTTTGCTCAAGAATATTCCTGTATTTAGCATCATTCATCTTTCCCTCAACTCTGACCAGTTTCCCAGTCCTGACTGCTGAAAAAAATCCCCACAGCATGATGCTATAACCAGCATGTTTCACAGTGGGGATGGTGTTCTTTGGGTGATGTGTAATGTGTTGAGTTTGCTCCAGACATAGCATTTTCTTTGATGGTCAAAAAGTTACATTTTAGTCTGCTCAGACAAGAGCACCTTCCTCCATACATTTTGGGAGTCTCCCACATGCCTTTTCACAAACTTAAAATGTGCCATTTTGTTTTTTTACTAAAAGTAATGGCTGTCTTCTGGCCACTCTGACATAAAGCCCAACTCTATGGAGCGTACGGCTTATTGTTGTCCTATGTGCAGATACTCCAGTCTCTGTTGTAGAACTCTGCAGCTCCTCCAGGATTACTTAAGGTCTCTGTGCTGCCTCTCTGATTAATGCTGTGATAGAGTAAAACAATGTTACATAGTTACATAGTTAGTCAGGTTGCAAAAAGACACAAGTACATCTAGTTCAACCATTAAAAAAATAAAAATAAAAAAAAATAACGTAAAAAAATATCATACAATCCCATATACCCAATCCTATACCCAGAGTTGATCCAGAGGGAGGCAACCCCCCCCCCCCCCCAGAAAAGCAGGATCCAGTTTGCTACAGCAGGGGAAAAAATCCTTCCTAATCCCAGCAAGGCAATCAGATTTTCCATGGATCAACTTTACCTATAAATGCTAGTACCCCGTTATATTATGCACATTTAAGAATTAATCCAGGCCTTTCCTAAAGGAATCTACCGAGCTGGTAAGAACAACCTCTGGAGGTAGTCCGTATTTCTAGAATAGATCTCTTTTCCTCTAGACATAAAGAGTGCTGCCCGTCCTCCGTGTTGACCGTAAAGTGAATAACTTAACACCACCTTCACTATATGGTCCCCTTATATATTTATACATGGTGATCATATCCCCCTTAATTTCCTCTTCTCAGGAGTGAATAAATTCAGTTCCTCTAATCTTTCCTCATAGCTGAGCTCATCCATGCCTCTTATCAGTTTGGTTGCCCTTCTCTGCACTTTTTCCAGTTTCGCCAATATTCTTTTTGAGTACTGGTGCCCAAAACGAAACTGCATAATGTGACCTGGCTGTTTTGAAAGACCAGTTTCTTTTCTTGCCTAGGGAATAACTACTACATCATACATATACTTATTTTCATAGAACTAGAGCATTGGTCAGTTTTAATGATTTTATTAAAGTGATCTCTTTCTGATTCAGTAAACTGTAAATTATTATAGCTATAGATGATTTTTAGACTAGCTACTCTTAAAAGAAGTAATTTTTCTACATCTCCTCTTCCTGGGCTTTTATAGCTCTTTAATATAAAATAAATTTCTGCTTATATTTTCCATTTCTTTTTCAAAGTTACCTTGTCATTTTACAGCAGAATGCTGCTTCAACAGATTCATCCTGGCAGCTCACTAGCTGCTGTAGTGATATTTATATATTTGCTTACAGAAACCATTTATTTGTCTTGTTTAAGCACTTTAGTAGTGATGGCCGAACGGTTCGCCCGGCGGTCGTTTCGCGGCGAATTTCCGACTTTCGCCGTCCGCGGGTTCGAACGCCTTTTTCCGTCGTTCGCCCCGGCGGACTTACGTGTTTAATGTATACAAGAACTTTAACCTTTCGTGACACGTTTATCATGTGTTACAGGACAACCAATTGAGACATGACAGCTCATGGACACTTGGACATTCCCCCTAACCTATAAATACACCCGATCCGGTGGCCATTTTACATTCTTTCTTCTGTCACTGTAGGGAAAGGATCCTGTGTGGAGTAGGGACAGAGAAAACGCTAGCTATTTGGTACACAAAAGTTCTTTTCAGGACTGGTATAGGTGTTAGGTCAGCAGCCTGAGTTTCTTTTGTCAGTTTAGATAAAGGGACAGAGCGCTGTATGCTGCTATTTTAGGGACAGCTCAGCCAGATTAGTCTTTCTTCATCATCATCATCATCATCATCATTAGCTGTTACTATCAGGTCCACAAAAGAGCTATTCCAGCTAATCGTTCCAGCCTACTCTTTTTTGCCAATTTGTATAGGGACAGGCAGGAAGCAGTGTGTCAGGCAGTGAGGATAATTTTAAAGACTTGCTGTTACTATTAGTTCCACAAAGGTTCTTTTCAGGACTGGTATCAGTGGTACGGTAATAGGCTTGTACACGTATAATATTCTTTCTTCCAAATATAGAAAGAATATTATACTTGACTGCTGCCCTTCTGCTGCAGTCTGCTAATCATTCACAACTCACTTGTTCCACAAAGCTCTTTATCAGGACTGGTAACTTGGTCTGTCTAGGGTGCTACGGTACATAGGCTTGGGTGCGGTACAGTCTGCTGTTCTGTAAGGACCGCTATCGGTCCACAATACATAGGGTTGCCGTGCACTACTGCTGACCGCTGCCCTATACTGCAGCAGTCCTTCAGCGGTATAGGGACTGACGCACAGTCTGCTAAACACTAATACACAACCTGCTTGGTCCACAAAAGTTCTTATAAGGACTGGTAACTTGGTATAGGGTGCTACGGTACATAGGCCTGAGTGCGTTACAGTCTGCTGTTCTGTAAGGACCGCTATCGGTCCACAATACATAGGGTTGACGTGCACTACTGCTGACCGCTGCCCTATACTGCAGCAGTCCTTCAGCGGTATAGGGACTGACGCACAGTCTGCTAAACACTAACACACAACCTGCTTGGTCCACAAAAGTTTTTATAAGGACTGGTAACTTGGTATAGGGTGCTACGGTACATAGGCCTGAGTGCAGTACAGTCTGCTGTTCTGTAAGGACCGCTATCGGTCCACAATACATAGGGTTGCCGTGCACTAATGCTGACCGCTGCCCTATACTGCAGCAGTCCTTCAGCGGTATAGGGACTGACGCACAGTCTGCTAAACACTAATACACAACCTGCTTGGTCCACAAAAGTTCTTATAAGGACTGGTAACTTGGTATAGGGTGCTACGGTACATAGGCCTGAGTGCGTTACAGTCTGCTGTTCTGTAAGGACCGCTATCGGTCCACAATACATAGGGTTGACGTGCACTACTGCTGACCGCTGCCCTATACTGCAGCAGTCCTTCAGCGGTATAGGGACTGACGCACAGTCTGCTAAACACTAATACACAACCTGCTTGGTCCACAAAAGTTCTTATAAGGACTGGTAACTTGGTATAGGGTGCTACGGTACATAGGCCTGAGTGCGTTACAGTCTGCTGTTCTGTAAGGACCGCTATCGGTCCACAATACATAGGGTTGACGTGCACTACTGCTGACCGCTGCCCTATACTGCAGCAGTCCTTCAGCGGTATAGGGACTGACGCACAGTCTGCTAAACACTAATACACAACCTGCTTGGTCCACAAAAGTTCTTATAAGGACTGGTAACTTGGTATAGGGTGCTACGGTACATAGGCCTGAGTGCGTTACAGTCTGCTGTTCTGTAAGGACCGCTATCGGTCCACAATACATAGGGTTGACGTGCACTACTGCTGACCGCTGCCCTATACTGCAGCAGTCCTTCAGCGGTATAGGGACTGACGCACAGTCTGCTAAACACTAATACACAACCTGCTTGGTCCACAAAAGTTCTTATAAGGACTGGTAACTTGGTATAGGGTGCTACGGTACATAGGCCTGAGTGCGTTACAGTCTGCTGTTCTGTAAGGACCGCTATCGGTCCACAATACATAGGGTTGACGTGCACTACTGCTGACCGCTGGCTGCCCTATACTGCAGCAGTCCTTCAGCGGTATAGGGACTGACGCACAGTCTGCTAAACACTAACACACAACCTGCTTGGTCCACAAAAGTTTTTATAAGGACTGGTAACTTGGTATAGGGTGCTACGGTACATAGGCCTGAGTGCGTTACAGTCTGCTGTTCTGTAAGGACCGCTATCGGTCCACAATACATAGGGTTGACGTGCACTACTGCTGACCGCTGCCCTATACTGCAGCAGTCCTTCAGCGGTATAGGGACTGACGCACAGTCTGCTAAACACTAATACACAACCTGCTTGGTCCACAAAAGTTCTTATAAGGACTGGTAACTTGGTATAGGGTGCTACGGTACATAGGCCTGAGTGCGTTACAGTCTGCTGTTCTGTAAGGACCGCTATCGGTCCACAATACATAGGGTTGACGTGCACTACTGCTGACCGCTGCCCTATACTGCAGCAGTCCTTCAGCGGTATAGGGACTGACGTACAGTCTGCTAATCACTAACACACAACCTGCTTGTTCCACAAAAGTTCTTATAAGGACTGGTAACTTGGTATAGGGTGCTACGGTACATAGGCTTGAGTGCGGTACAGTCTGCTGTTCTGTAAGGACCGCTATCGGTCCACAATAGATAGGGTTGACGTGCACCACTGCTGACCGCTGCCCTATACTGCAGCAGTCCTTCAGCGGTATAGGGACTGACGTACAGTCTGCTAAACACTAATACACAACCTGCTTGGTCCACAAAAGTTCTTATAAGGACTGGTAACTTGGTATAGGGTGCTACGGTACATAGGCTTGAGTGCGGTACAGTCTGCTGTTCTGTAAGGACCGCTATCGGTCCACAATAGATAGGGTTGACGTGCACCACTGCTGACCGCTGCCCTATACTGCAGCAGTCCTTCAGCGGTATAGGGACTGACGCACAGTCTGCTAAACACTAATACACAACCTGCTTGGTCCACAAAAGTTCTTATAAGGACTGGTAACTTGGTATAGGGTGCTACGGTACATAGGCCTGAGTGCGTTACAGTCTGCTGTTCTGTAAGGACCGCTATCGGTCCACAATACATAGGGTTGCCGTGCACTACTGCTGACCGCTGCCCTATACTGCAGCAGTCCTTCAGCGGTATAGGGACTGACGCACAGTCTGCTAAACACTAATACACAACCTGCTTGGTCCACAAAAGTTCTTATAAGGACTGGTAACTTGGTATAGGGTGCTACGGTACATAGGCCTGAGTGCGTTACAGTCTGCTGTTCTGTAAGGACCGCTATCGGTCCACAATACATAGGGTTGACGTGCACTACTGCTGACCGCTGCCCTATACTGCAGCAGTCCTTCAGCGGTATAGGGACTGACGCACAGTCTGCTAAACACTAACACACAACCTGCTTGGTCCACAAAAGTTTTTATAAGGACTGGTAACTTGGTATAGGGTGCTACGGTACATAGGCTTGAGTGCGATACAGTCTGCTGTTCTGTAAGGACCGCTATCGGTCCACAATACATAGGGTTGACGTGCACTACTGCTGACCGCTGCCCTATACTGCAGCAGTCCTTCAGCGGTATAGGGACTGACGCACAGTCTGCTAAACACTAACACACAACCTGCTTGGTCCACAAAAGTTTTTATAAGGACTGGTAACTTGGTATAGGGTGCTACGGTACATAGGCCTGAGTGCGTTACAGTCTGCTGTTCTGTAAGGACCGCTATCGGTCCACAATACATAGGGTTGACGTGCACTACTGCTGACCGCTGCCCTATACTGCAGCAGTCCTTCAGCGGTATAGGGACTGACGCACAGTCTGCTAAACACTAATACACAACCTGCTTGGTCCACAAAAGTTCTTATAAGGACTGGTAACTTGGTATAGGGTGCTACGGTACATAGGCCTGAGTGCGTTACAGTCTGCTGTTCTGTAAGGACCGCTATCGGTCCACAATACATAGGGTTGACGTGCACTACTGCTGACCGCTGCCCTATACTGCAGCAGTCCTTCAGCGGTATAGGGACTGACGTACAGTCTGCTAATCACTAACACACAACCTGCTTGTTCCACAAAAGTTCTTATAAGGACTGGTAACTTGGTATAGGGTGCTACGGTACATAGGCTTGAGTGCGGTACAGTCTGCTGTTCTGTAAGGACCGCTATCGGTCCACAATAGATAGGGTTGACGTGCACCACTGCTGACCGCTGCCCTATACTGCAGCAGTCCTTCAGCGGTATAGGGACTGACGTACAGTCTGCTAAACACTAATACACAACCTGCTTGGTCCACAAAAGTTCTTATAAGGACTGGTAACTTGGTATAGGGTGCTACGGTACATAGGCTTGAGTGCGGTACAGTCTGCTGTTCTGTAAGGACCGCTATCGGTCCACAATAGATAGGGTTGACGTGCACCACTGCTGACCGCTGCCCTATACTGCAGCAGTCCTTCAGCGGTATAGGGACTGACGCACAGTCTGCTAAACACTAATACACAACCTGCTTGGTCCACAAAAGTTCTTATAAGGACTGGTAACTTGGTATAGGGTGCTACGGTACATAGGCCTGAGTGCGTTACAGTCTGCTGTTCTGTAAGGACCGCTATCGGTCCACAATACATAGGGTTGCCGTGCACTACTGCTGACCGCTGCCCTATACTGCAGCAGTCCTTCAGCGGTATAGGGACTGACGCACAGTCTGCTAAACACTAATACACAACCTGCTTGGTCCACAAAAGTTCTTATAAGGACTGGTAACTTGGTATAGGGTGCTACGGTACATAGGCCTGAGTGCGTTACAGTCTGCTGTTCTGTAAGGACCGCTATCGGTCCACAATACATAGGGTTGACGTGCACTACTGCTGACCGCTGCCCTATACTGCAGCAGTCCTTCAGCGGTATAGGGACTGACGCACAGTCTGCTAAACACTAACACACAACCTGCTTGGTCCACAAAAGTTTTTATAAGGACTGGTAACTTGGTATAGGGTGCTACGGTACATAGGCTTGAGTGCGATACAGTCTGCTGTTCTGTAAGGACCGCTATCGGTCCACAATAGATAGGGTTGACGTGCACCACTGCTGACCGCTGCCCTATACTGCAGCAGTCCTTCAGCGGTATAGGGACTGACGTACAGTCTGCTAAACACTAATACACAACCTGCTTGGTCCACAAAAGTTCTTATAAGGACTGGTAACTTGGTATAGGGTGCTACGGTACATAGGCCTGAGTGCGTTACAGTCTGCTGTTCTGTAAGGACCGCTATCGGTCCACAATAGATAGGGTTGACGTGCACCACTGCTGACCGCTGCCCTATACTGCAGCAGTCCTTCAGCGGTATAGGGACTGACGTACAGTCTGCTAAACACTAATACACAACCTGCTTGGTCCACAAAAGTTCTTATAAGGACTGGTAACTTGGTATAGGGTGCTACGGTACATAGGCTTGAGTGCGGTACAGTCTGCTGTTCTGTAAGGACCGCTATCGGTCCACAATAGATAGGGTTGACGTGCACTACTGCTGACCGCTGCCCTATACTGCAGCAGTCCTTCAGCGGTATAGGGACTGACGTACAGTCTGCTAATCACTAACACACAACCTGCTTGTTCCACAAAAGTTCTTATAAGGACTGGTAACTTGGTATAGGGTGCTACGGTACATAGGCTTGAGTGCGGTACAGTCTGCTGTTCTGTAAGGACCGCTATCGGTCCACAATAGATAGGGTTGACGTGCACCACTGCTGACCGCTGCCCTATACTGCAGCAGTCCTTCAGCGGTATAGGGACTGACGTACAGTCTGCTAAACACTAATACACAACCTGCTTGGTCCACAAAAGTTCTTATAAGGACTGGTAACTTGGTATAGGGTGCTACGGTACATAGGCTTGAGTGCGGTACAGTCTGCTGTTCTGTAAGGACCGCTATCGGTCCACAATAGATAGGGTTGACGTGCACCACTGCTGACCGCTGCCCTATACTGCAGCAGTCCTTCAGCGGTATAGGGACTGACGTACAGTCTGCTAAACACTAATACACAACCTGCTTGGTCCACAAAAGTTCTTATAAGGACTGGTAACTTGGTATAGGGTGCTACGGTACATAGGCTTGAGTGCGATACAGTCTGCTGTTCTGTAAGGACCGCTATCGGTCCACAATAGATAGGGTTGACGTGCACCACTGCTGACCGCTGCCCTATACTGCAGCAGTCCTTCAGCGGTATAGGGACTGACGTACAGTCTGCTAAACACTAATACACAACCTGCTTGGTCCACAAAAGTTCTTATAAGGACTGGTAACTTGGTATAGGGTGCTACGGTACATAGGCTTGAGTGCGGTACAGTCTGCTGTTCTGTAAGGACCGCTATCGGTCCACAATAGATAGGGTTGACGTGCACCACTGCTGACCGCTGCCCTATACTGCAGCAGTCCTTCAGCGGTATAGGGACTGACGTACAGTCTGCTAAACACTAATACACAACCTGCTTGGTCCACAAAAGTTCTTATAAGGACTGGTAACTTGGTATAGGGTGCTACGGTACATAGGCTTGAGTGCGGTACAGTCTGCTGTTCTGTAAGGACCGCTATAGGTCCACAATAGATAGGGTTGACGTGCACCACTGCTGACCGCTCACCTATACTGCAGCAGTCCTTCAGCGGTATAGGGACTAAGAGTTTTGTCACAGGGTCATTTAAAAAATGACATGCAGAGGAAGAGGCAGGCCCTTCCGCAGGGGTGGTAGGGGTAGGGCAGGAGCAACAGGCTTGAGCCAAAGTGGGAAGTTGCAGAAGGTGCGTTCAATTACTTTAAAGGATGCACCAGACTTGGTTGAGTGGCTCGCTCAGCCTTACTCTTCTGCACCCTCCTCATCCTCTCGATCTGCACCCTCTTCTTCACTCTCTGCTATGTGCACCCCCAAAGACACTACCACCAACAACACGACCACCACCACCACCACCACATACCTTCCGCTTGAGTCACTGGAATTATTTTCCGATCCATATCAAGAGGACATTTCTGATGCGCAGCCACTCTTGGTATTGGATCAGGAAGAGGAGGTAGCAACAAGCGCTACTCAGCAGTCTGACGCCAGTACCCAGATCAGCCCAAGGAGGAGGTTGGTCCCCGGTGTTGCTGCCTACTCTACTTATAGCGGTGGGGAAGGTGACGTTGATGATGACGTGTCTAGTGATGTCACGTGGGTGCCCACAAGAGAGGAAGAGGAGGGGAGTTCAGAGGGAGATATGGACCAGCAGATAGGGAGGAGAAGCAGCAATGACTTACATTGCACAGCAGGGACAAAGCAGACTGCAAATGTATCAGGAGCGAGTCATCGACCATGTACGGTCACATCTGGCGCTCCCAGGACACCGGCACATGGCTCCGCAGTGTGGGCTTTTTTTAACGTGTCCGCTGCTGACAATAGCGTTGCCATCTGCAATCTTTGCAGTCAACGCGTTAGTCGCGGTAAGCCCAATACTCACCTAGGGACGACCGCCTTAAGAAGGCACATGAGCAGCCATCACCGAGCCCAGTGGGAGCAACGGAACACACAAAGCCACACTGCAGGCTCTCACCGTCCAGCCTCGTCTTCTACTTCTCCTTCTCCTCTCTCCTCACAATTGTCCTCCACTCCACCTTCCATCACGCCAAGCTCACATTTTTCTGCAAAAAGGCAGGCTTCCGTGGGCCTAATGTTTGAGCGTAAAAAAATGATGACGCCGGATAACCCTCTTGCCCAACGGTTGGCGGCTGGCTTGTCAGAACTCATAGCCCGCCAACTACTGCCATATAAACTGGTGGACTCGGAGGCCTTTCGCAAATTTGTGGCCATTGGAACACCACAATGGAAGGTCCCAGGAAGGAAGTATTTCTCAGAGAAGGGCATCCCAGAGCTATATGGCCATGTTCAGCGGCAAGTGAATGTATCTCTGGCACACAGTGTCGGTGCCAAGATACATCTGACCACAGACACGTGGTCTAGCAAACACGGGCAGGGAAGGTATATCAGTTTTACTGCCCACTGGGTGAACCTTCTGACGGCCGTCAAGCATGTAACCCGTGGCACCCGTGTAGATTTGGTTTTACCGCCACGGATTGCATGCAGGCCTGACTCTTCTTCTCCTCCTCCTACTCCATCCTCCTCCCTCTCCTCCTCAGCTGCCTCCTCCTTTTCCGCTGCTAGCGTCTCTTCCACTGCACCGCCCAAGCTCCCCAGAACCTATTCCACATGCCAGGTGAGACGTTGCCATGCCGTGCTGCGTCTGTTGTGCCTGGAAGCAAAGAGCCACACTGGCCCGGCACTCCTTTCAGCTTTGCGTTCACAGGCAGATGAGTGGCTAACACCGCTCAATTTGACAGTTGGTAAAGTGGTGTGTGACAACGGTGCCAATCTGCTTAGCGCATTGAAACAGGGCAAAATCACGCACGTGCCGTGCATGGCACACGTCTTAAACTTGGTCGTGCAGCGATTCCTTGTCAAATACCCTGGGGTCCAGGACATCTTGCGGCAGGCAAGGAAAATCTCGGCCCATTTCAGAAGATCTTACACGGCCATGGCTCGCCTTGCTGACATTCAGCGGCGACACCATCTGCCGGTCAGACGTCTTATTTGCGATTGCCCGACGCGATGGAACTCAACCTTCTATATGCTTGATAGGCTGCTCCAGCAGAAACGTGCAGTTAACGTCTACCTGTATGAACTCTGCGAAAGAAACGGTTCTGGGGAGCTGGGTTTTTTTTCACCGCGCCAGTGGCTGCTCATGCGCGACACATGCAGACTTCTGCGGCCATTTGAGGAGATCACCAAACTGGTCAGTCGCAGCCATGGCGCCATCAGTGACATGGTACCTTATGCCTTCTTTCTGGAGCGTGCATTGCGTCGTGTCATTGATCAGGCTGTGGAGGAGCAGGAGCGGGAAGATGAGGAAGTCGCAATGCTGGATGAATTCCCAGGGGGGGCTACTCTATCTGAGACAAGTCAACAACAGGAGTCTGATGAGGAGTCAGAGGAGGATGGTGCCGGGGCGGATGAGCAGGAGCAAGAAGAGCATGCTTTAAACCTTTCTGGGATCCCTGTTGTGCGAGGATGGGGAGAGGAGAATGAAGAGGACGACATTATCCTGGATGATGAGCAGGAGCCAGGCCACCACACCGCTTCCACTTTAGTGCAAATGGGGGCCTTCATGCTCCAGTGTTTTAATAGGGACCCCCGTATAAAAAGCATGAGGGTCAAGGACCAGTACTGGGTGGCAACGTACTTAGACCCCCGGTACAAACACAAAATGGCGGAAATGTTACCGCCGTCGCAGAGGGCTGTCAGAATGCAGCACTTCCAGGCCTTGCTTCGAGAAATGCTGCATTCTGCTTTTGCGTGCGCTGGCAGAGGAGCAATTCCCACTCCCAGAGAAGGATTTGCGGGTACCAATCCAACAGCGCCTGCAAGAAGAGGCCGGTTTGAAGATGTGTTGGTGACTTCGGATATGAGGTCATTCTTTCAGCCGACCCATCGACAGGTGTCATCCGGATCCAGCATCAGGGAACGCCTAGACCGTCAGGTGTCCGACTACATTGGGTTAACGGCCGATGTGGACGCTCTGAGGAGTGATGAACCCCTAGACTACTGGGTGGGCAGGCTTGACCTCTGGCCAGAGCTTGCCCAATTTGCAATCGAACTGTTGGCTTGCCCCTCATCCAGTGTCCTGTCCGAAAGGACGTTCAGCGCAGCAGGGGGGATTGTGACCGATAAGCGTACTCGCCTAGCTCACCACAGTGTTAACTACCTCACATTTCTAAAAATGAATGAGGCATGGATCTCGGAGGAATTCAACACATGTGATCAGTAGACCATGTATATGTCTATAAACAATTTTTGGAATCAAGCACACAGACCTTCTTAATTCATTTGGCTCACTTCCCTGACCCAAAAAAGCACACCGTACTATATGCCCCTACCCTCCTCTTTGAAGAGGTTGAGCGGTGTCATATTTCTACTGGGGCTGCTTATTATGAGGGGTTCCCACCATCCCTGTGCTGTGCTGACTTCCTCCTGGGTGTTCTTATTATGAGGGGCTCCCACCATCCCTGTGCTGTGCTGACTTCCTCCTGGGGGTTCTTATTATGAGGGGATCACACCATCCCTGTGCTGTGCTGACTTCCTCCTGGGGCTGCTTACGGTGCTGCTGTCAGCGCTGTATGTCACGGAGCTGCTGTCAGCGCTGTATGTCACGGAGCTGCTGTCAGCGCTGTATGTCACGGAGCTGCTGTCAGCGCTGTATGTCACGGAGCTGCTGTCAGCGCTGTATGTCACGGAGCTGCTGTCAGCGCTGTATGTCACGGAGCTGCTGTCAGCGCTGTATGTCACGGAGCTGCTGTCAGCGCTGTATGTCACGGAGCTGCTGTCAGCGCTGTATGTCACGGAGCTGCTGTCAGCGCTGTATGTCACGGAGCTGCTGTCAGCGCTGTATGTCACGGAGCTGCTGTCAGCGCTGTATGTCACGGAGCTGCTGTCAGCGCTGTATGTCACGGAGCTGCTGTCAGCGCTGTATGTCACGGAGCTGCTGTCAGCGCTGTATGTCACGGAGCTGCTGTCAGCGCTGTATGTCACGGAGCTGCTGTCAGCGCTGTATGTCACGGAGCTGCTGTCAGCGCTGTATGTCACGGTGCTGCTGTCAGCGCTGTATGTCACGGAGCTGCTGTCAGCGCTGTATGTCACGGAGCTGCTGTCAGCGCTGTATGTCACGGAGCTGCTGTCAGCGCTGTATGTCACGGAGCTGCTGTCAGCGCTGTATGTCACGGAGCTGCTGTCAGCGCTGTATGTCACGGTGCTGCTGTCAGCGCTGTATGTCACGGAGCTGCTGTCAGCGCTGTATGTCACGGAGCTGCTGTCAGCGCTGTATGTCACGGAGCTGCTGTCAGCGCTGTATGTCACGGAGCTGCTGTCAGCGCTGTATGTCACGGAGCTGCTGTCAGCGCTGTATGTCACGGTGCTGATGTCAGTGCTCTGTATTACGGTGCTGCTGTCAGTGCTCTGTATCTCCTGCACCCTCTTGTTTGCCTACCCTGGTCCCTGACCTTCCCTCTCCTCCATTGCCTTCATTAGCTCCATAGTCCTGAATTGTCAGAACAATTTCCCAAATAAAAAAAAAATGCTTGTAGTTATCGATCCCAAATTCACCTCATACATGTATTATGCTATTGTCCAGGTGGTGGGACTACGTGCTACCCCCTAATAATTACCCCGTGGCCGCAAATTCGACCTAAAGGTTTGCGAAATTCGCCTCCCATTGAAGTCAATGGAGCCCGCGGCGAACGGTCGTTTTCGCGAACGTTTGTGTCCGTTCGCGTTTCGCGTTCGCGAAACGTCCCGTCGGAAGTTCGTCCATCACTACACTTTAGGTCTATTTCCAAAACCTTGTGTTATTGTATAGGAGGATAACTATTTTGTTTATTTTACCAAGCTGCAAGAAATACTCAGGGATGGCAAGATACCATATGAGAGCTTAAAGGATACATGCTCGCTACACATGTACAATAATATATTTTCCTCAAACACCTTAAAAAGCACTGAGTAGTACCTCTGCATTTACAGAAAGCCCTTCCATTTTTCTAACTTTCCTTAGACCAGTTTCCTTGAAATATATCAGAAACTACACGGACCCACATTTATTCATGCATTTCATTTTTCCAGGTAACAAAAGATTGCAGCAAAGCCCATAGACACATGAAAACTAGACAGATACAAACCCAAACAAGGAAAAGTCAAAAAGGAACAACCCCTTTATCTAGGCACAAAAGCAAAGGATATCCCAAAAGAGCTGGACCTTCACCTAGACACAAAACTAAACAAAGGAGATCCTAAAAGAGTTGGACCTTCACCTCTAGGCATTTATAATCCTCCCAGATATAAAATATGCTCCAAAAGAGAGTTGAACACATCATATTGTGCAAAGTCTAACTTTTTAGACTGTGTAGATTGAAAATGTTATTTCAGAAATATCAGTGAAATAGTACTGTAAGATAAGCTCAGTTGGAACCAGGGGAGGACTGTGAACTTTTGGCTTGGGAGGCACACATGACCCACTGACATTTTCATAATTCAAACTGTGCCATTTGGGCTAAGAGCCCATGCACACTTGTCCAAAAATGTGATAGGTAGTCAAGAAATAAAATGTATAATTTATGTCTTTAGAATACCTGATGGTGCTGCTTGAATGTTGGGCCTCTATATGTGGGCAGGCTGTGGAAAAGTCTCACACATGTGGTATCATCATACTCAGGAGAAGTAGCAGAATGTATTTTGGGGTGTATTTTTTGGAATGTACCTGCTATATTTTATCATTATCTTATAATTTTACAACTTTGTGTAAAAAATAAAATAATTGAACAAATGACATGTTCAAAAGACTCATTACGCCTCATAGAATATATGTTGGGGAATTTGCTTTCCAAAATGGGGTCATTTTATGTATTATTCCACTGTCCTGGTGCTCCAGGGCCTTCAAAATTGTGATAGGTAGTCAGGAAGCTAAATGTGTAATTTATGCTCCTAGAACACCTGACGGTGCTCCCTGCATGTTGGGCCTCTGTATGTAGCCAGGCTAGGGAAAAAGTCTCACACGTGGTATCGCCATACTCAGGAGGAGTAGCATAATCTATTTAGGGTGTAATTGCAAGTTTACATATGCCATGTGTAAGAAAAAACTTGTTAATATGACAATTTTGTAGAGAAAAATAAAAAAAATCTTAATTTTTCCAAACAATTGTGGGCAAAAAATTGCAACTTCAAAAAACTCACTATACCTCTTACTGAATGCATTGGACTGTCCTCTTTATAAAAAGGGGTAATTTGGGGGGTTTCTCTACTGTCCTGACGTTCTAGGGCATCAAGAAATGAGATAGGCAGTCAGTACATCAGGAATGATACATTTTCAGTAATACATAGCATAGCTTGTAGAAACTATAACTTTCACACAAACCAATTATCATACACTTATTTAGTTGTTTTTTTTTTACCAAAAACATGTAGCAGAATACATTCTGGCCTAAATGTATGACTAATTTAGATTTTATTGGATTTATTTGAAAACAGAAAGTAGAAAATATTGTTTTTTTTCACAATCTCTTTTTTCGCTTATGTCACAAAAAATGTAAAACTCCGGTGGCGTGGCCTGACACGAGATCCGGATGGTCACATAGTCTCAGGGCTCCGGAGACGCAGGACTATAGCAACGATCAGCAGCCTCATTCAAGACACCACTCAACCCAGAACCATGGCGAACAAAGCTGGGAAGGTAGCGGAACCATGCCATATAAAAAAACGTGGAGATAGGAAGCCCCAGAGGCTCACAGATTTTTACACTTTAGTCTCCGGCGGAGACAGATAAGATGGTGCTGCAGCCTATTCTCCCTCAGATGCATCATCGCACATGAGGGCTGTAAAAAAAGGTAATAAGCTATCCAAAAACCTCCCTCCAGATAACCATCACTCCTACCCTCCCTCCCCTTCAACTACAGCCTTGCCAAAACTAAACCCAGGATGGATGACAATGGATCAAGCCCGCGGAGAGCACAGCCTCTGATTCAGGGGAAGACACCAGAGAAACACCTGAATCCATTGAAATATTCCCTGCTCAGAACCAACCTGTGCTAGATACTGTACTAAAAAACATGCTACTATCACTGCTCAGCACATTTAAATCAGATATGGCATCCTATATGCACAGATTCAATAAGGAAATACAGGCAGTGGGAAACAGGGTTGACCACATTGAGACTAAAATGGAGGAATATGCAGAGACCATTAACGATCTGGTTGATGCTAACAAGGAGAGGGAAGGGGACACAGAGTGGATCAAAGCAAAGCTTGCTGATATCGAAGGCAGATTGAGAAGAAACAATTTAAAAATAAGGCAAATCTGTTTAAACATATTTTTCCCAGCCTAACGGCTTTGGATGTTACTATAGATAGGATGCACCGCCTACCCAACCCATCACACTTGCCTGAACAAATCCCTAGATGTTCTATTAAGCCTGCTTTTTTTCCATGTTAAAGAGCTCCTCATGATTGCAATGAGGAAAAAGGAGCAATTACCACCCCGCCCCGCCCCCACCCCGCCCCCTTGCCAAAATCTTAAATTTTTTTTTTTCACAGATTTATCACAGCATACACTCCAGAAAAGAAAAAGCCTGAATAGCGTGACCAAAGCTCTCCGTAACCACAAAATACTATACAGATGGGGCTACCCTACGAAAATCACTGTCACCAGGGACAACCATACCCACACAATTACTTCCTTGGAGAAAGGGATTGCCATATAGAAAGAATGGGACATCATCCCTGAACAAGAGGATGGAGCTCATACTTCGAGCACCCGGTGGCAAATTGACCGTGGATGGAAAACAGTAATGGTGAGAAACGCCAAATCACACACTTGACTGCACTCGGCTGTAAAATATACTCTCCAGGGTCCCTGTGTTTTATGACCATAGGGACCTGAAGGCCGAACTTTTCCCCCAGTTGAATCTAGCAGCTAGTGCTAACCACAGTTGACTTTCAGTCAAAACGCTTTTCTCACCCTTTTCAGAGCGAACAAATGTTTCACCAGTTACGTTGTTGTTTTTAAGTTATGTTGTTTTTTTTTCTGTTTTTTTCTTATTTTTCCTGTCGCAAGTTTTTCAGATGACTACAGAACCAAGGAGCCAGAATCACCACACCGGTTTAGAAGAAAACAGAATACCACCACATGGGAGATCAACTTGCCTGGGAAAACTGAGTATTCCACCTACGAATGCTTTATCTCCAAGAGTGAGTACTTGACTGCACCCACCAACGATAACTCCCTCTATTGTTTGTACCAACTACGGTCAACAGAGGGACTACCCTGTTTCCCCCAAAATAAGACCTAGTGTGATAGTCGGTGATGGCTACAATATAAGCCCTACCCCCCAAATAAGCCCTACTCTGTTGCCACAAAAATAAGCCCTACCCTGAAAATAAGACCTACACAGACTTTAGGGCTTATATTGCAGCCATCACCGACAATCACGCTAGGTCTTATTTTTGGGGAAACAGGGTATACTATACTCACAGTGGAGCCTTAAGACATACCTACAGCAATTACCACCAATTTCAAAAATGACACTGAACATATTATCTATGAACACTAAAGAGCTTAACCACCCTGCAAAACGTAATTCTTTATGGAAGGAAGCCATTTCCTCCAATCCCCCTAAATGCTCTCACAAGAATTATCCACACATTTTTACAGCAAATGCAAATTACAAAACCAAAGGAGTCTTAATAGCCATCAAGGATACCGTAGCATTCAACATACATGCAGTGGTGTGCGACCCACTAGGCCAGAGATATGCAATTAGTGGACCTCCAGCTGTTGCAGAACCACAACTTACATGAGGCATAGCAAGACACTGACAGCCACAAGCATGATACCCAGAGGCAGAGGCATGATGGGACTTGTAGTTTTGCAACAGCTGGAGGTCTGTTCATTTCATATCCATGCACTAGGCAGATTCTTGATATTAATCTGTAGACATGTGCAGAGCAAAATATTTCGTTTCGGAATTTCGTTTTCGTCCGAAAAATTAATTTATTTAGTTACTCCCGAAATTCGTTTTTATTTATTTTGTTTTTCGTTCAAAAATTGCATTCGTCCGAAAATCCACATGAATTACGGTCGAATCTGTCTTTGAAGGCTTATGGTGTCTGTCGAATGTATAAAGAAGATTCGACGGAGCTAGTATATAGCATACTTCGTGTGAACTTTAGAACCCTATTAAAGTCTATGGGACTCCAACGTTCAAAATCTAAAGTGCTAATTTTAAAAACTAATTTGCAAGTTACTGTCCTAAAAAAGTGTTTTGGGACCCGGGTCCTGCCCCAGAGGACATGGATCAATGCAAAAAAAGTTTTAAAAACGGGCGTTTTTTTCGGAAGCAGTGATTTTAATAATGATTAAAGTGAAACAATAAAAGTGTAATATTCCTTTAAATTTCGTAGGGGGGGGGGGGGTGTCTATCGTATGCCTGTGAAGGGGCGCATGTGTCTGGTGCTTAGAACTGTCCCTGCACAAAGTGTCATTTATGCAGGAAAAAAAGTCCTTTAAAATCACTATTATGAATTGTCGGCTCCGTAATACAGAGAACACTCATTGAAAGGAATTGATAAAAAAAAAAAGCGTGGGGGTCCCCCAAATTCAATTACCAGGCCCTTCAGGTCTGGTATGGATATTAAGGGGAACCCTGCCTCAAATTTAAGAAAAAATTTGACGTGGGGTTCCCCTTAAATATCCATAATCAGACCCTTCAGGTCTGGTATGGATATTAAGGGGAACCCCACGTAAAAATTGTAAAAAAAATTGATGTGGGGGTCCCCCTAAAAATCCATACCAGACCCTTTATCCGAGCATGCAACCTGGCAGGCCGCAGGAAAAGAGGGGGGACGAGAGAGTGGCCCCCCTCCCTCCTGAACCGTACCAGGCCACATGCCCTCAACATTGGGAGGATGCTTTGGGGGTCTGTGACCCCTCAAAGCACCTTGTCCCCATGTTGATGAGGACAAGGGCCTCATCCCCACAACCCTGGCGGGTGGTTGTGGGGGTCTGCGGGTGGGGGGCTTATCAGAATCTGGAAGCCCCCTTTAACAAGGGGACCCCCAGATCCCGCCCCCCCCGTTTGAAATGGTAAGGGGGTACAAAAGTACCCCTACCATTTCACAAAGAAAGTGTAAAAAATAGTTAAATAAGACAAACACACTTTTGAAAAATTCCTTTATTAAAAATAAAAAAATATAAAAAAAAGATTCCAGCGGTGGTAATCCACTCTTGCTATCCAGCGACAGACGATCATCTCTCCAGCGATGGCTCATCTGAATCAGCGCAGCAAATCTATCCTTCTTCTGTCTCCACAGAGGAGACACTGCAGGGATTCCGGCGGCCTGACGTTTCTTATATACGGAGGGCGGGGCCACCCGTCACCTGACCCCGCCCCCTCTGACGCAAGGGGAAACCCGGGACGTATGGGTGACCCCGCCCCCCTCTGATGTAACGGAAACCTGCCTGTGTTACATCAGAGGGGTGCGGGGTCACCCATATGTCACAGGGAACCCCGGGTTTCCCCTTGCGTCAGAGGGGGGCGGGGTCAAGTTACGGGTGGCCCGCCCTCCGTATATAAGAAACGTCAGGCTGCCGGAATTCCTGCAGTGTCTCCTCCATGGAGACAGAAGAAGGATGGATTCGCTGTGCTGATTCAGATGAGCCATCGCTGGAGAGATGATCGTCCGCCGCTGGATAGCAAGAGTGGATTACCACCGCTGGAATCTTTTTTTTTTTTTTTTTTAATAAAGGAATTTTCAAAAGTGTGTTTGTCTTATTTAACTATTTTTTACGCTTTCTTTGTGAAATGGTAGGGTACCCCCTTACCATTTAAAACAGGGGGTGGCGCGATCTGGGGGTCCCCTTATTAAAGGGGGCTTCCAGATTCTGATAAGCCCCCCGCCCGCAGACCCCCACAACCACCGGCCAGGGTTGTGGGGATGAGGCCCTTGTCCTCATCAACATGGGGACAAGGTGCTTTGAGGGGTCACAGACCCCCAAAGCATCCTCCCAATGTTGAGGGCATGTGGCCTGGTACGGTTCAGGAGGGAGGGGGGCCGCTCTCTCGCCCCCCCTCTTTTCCTGCGGCCTTCCAGGTTGTGTGCTCGGATAAAGGGTCTGGTATGGATTTTTAGGGGGACCCCGACGTACATTTTTTTTTTTTTTTGACGCGGGGTTCCCCTTAATATCCATACCAGACCTGAAGGGTCTGGTTATGGATATTTAGGGGGAACCCCACGTCAATTTTTTTCTTAAATTTGAGGCAGGGTTCCCCTTAATATCCATACCAGACCTGAAGGGCCTGGTAATTGAATTTGGGGGACCCCCACGCTTTTTATTTATTTATTTTTTTATCAATGGCTTTCAATGAGTGTTCTCTGTATTATGGAGCCGACAATTCATAATAGCTGTGAGTGATTTTAAAGGACTTTTTTTCCTGCATAAATGACACTTTGTGCAGGGACAGTTCTAAGCACCAGAAACATGAGCCCCTTCACAGGCATACTATAGAAACCCCCCCCCCCCCACGAAATTTAAAGGAATATTACACTTTTATTGTTTCACTTTAATCATTATTAAAATCACTGCTCCCGAAAAAACTGTCGTTTTTAAAACTTTTTTTGCATTGATACATGTCCCCTGGGGCAAGACCCGGGTCCCCAAACACTTTTTAGGACAGTAACTTGAAGAATGTTTTCTCTCTGTCAAATCTTTTTTCTCTGTCGAATATTTTCTCTATATAATCTTGGACTAATAGAGGTAAGGTTAGCCACATTCGACCACAGGTTCTGTAGACACAGATTGTTATTGTCAGAGTCACATCGAATCTCCTATTCTATATCGAACTGTTCTAACAATGAAAACGAAAATAAAGCATTTATTTATGTTGGTTCTTTCGTTTTTCGGATTCTGTGCTTTCGTTATCGTTTGTCAAAACGAAAACGAAAATAGCTGAAATTCGGACGAAAATGCATTCGGACGAAAACGAATGCACATGTCTATTAATCTGCGACCTAAACTCCACTACGTACACAATAGTCAATGTAAATTCACCCAACAACCATCATATCACATTTTTCAACATTTTTTTTTTGCCACCACATCGTATCTATACTAGAATGGATCTATTTTTAGTTGACCAACAAACTTTACTACAAACTTCCTCAGTGTCAATCAACCCAATAACATGGTCGGGCTATGCTTCAATGGTTTTCTCCATGTCGGACTTGACATCGGGTGGTGCAAGACCGATACGAAGAATAAACTAATTTCTCTTACAACAAAAGGAATGTAAAAAGGTTTTCCAAGCTCAATTATTGAAGTTTTTTTCAAACAATGAAGGTTCTGTTACAGACACATTCATGTTATGAAATGCGCATAAGGCATTTATGAGAGGTATATGAATTCAATTGGGGTTGAGGGTTAAGAGGCAGAGGCAAAATCGGTTCAATGAGCAGACAACCAAATTAAATTCACTAGACAATCAAAATAAAAATAAAACCTTCCCCTTCTATTTCCCCAAAAGTAATTTAACTTAGATATGATCTTAAATTGCTGCTACTTGGAAATTTTGAAAAAGTTAGTAAGAGACTTAAAATGTCATACTATGCTAACGGGAAAAATGTGGGTAAATTATTAGCCCAAACTATAAAGGGGCACAGAACTAAAACAAAAATACCCTATATCATACATCCCGGTACTAAACAAAAGGAATATCACCCCCAAAAAATAGCGGATGCATTTAGTTTTTATTATAGTTATTTGTATAATCTGAAAAATGATCCTATAACCTCCCAGCCAACCCCAGAAGCAATCAATAATTTCCTTTCCCAATTAACCATCCCAACATTGACGAACACCCAACTAGAATCCTTGAACACCCAGATTACTGAATCTGAGAGTCATAAAATAATTGATTCCCTACCCCTAAATAAATCACCAGATCCCAATGGATTCAGAGGGGAATATTACAAGGAATTTAAAACCATTTTATCTCCACATTTAAATAGAATTTTCGATACCGCTACCACCTCTGCCTCTTTTCCTCCTGAAATGTTGGAAGTACTTATAATAACATTACTTAAGCCAGGGAAGGAGTCAGACTCCCCCTCGCACTTCAGGCCGATTTCTCTTTTGAATATTGACCTGAAGATTTACACGAAACTAATAGCAACCCGCCTAGTAGATACTGTATATTACCCATGCTTATTGATCCCTATCAAATGGGTTTCACCAAAAACAGACAGATGTTTGATGCTACCCGAAGACTAATCAATATCATACATCTGGCGGAGGTGAAGAGAAGGGCTTCTCTGCTCCTAACACTGGATGCAGAGAAGGCCTTCAACCACATACATTGGCAATACATGCATAAAGTACTAGAAGCTTCGGATTTGGTGGTAACATACTCTCGGCCATCATGGCTTTATACTGTAAACCATCTGCCAGAGTATACTTATCAGGTATACTTTCTTCCCCCTTCTATATATCCAAAGGAACAAGGCAAGGATGTCCCCTATCCCCTTTAATTTTTAACTTACTAATGGAACCCCTTCCCATCCACATTAGATTGCACACATCCATCTCAGGTTTTTTGGCGGGTGGTACTGATCATACCATCAGCCTATTTGCTGATGATGTCATTATGATTTTAACAGAAGTGGAACCTTCCCTGGCTGCAGCTCACAAAGCTCTTTCTAGATTTAACCACTTAATAACCACCCTATAGCCGAATGACGGCTTTAGGGCGGTTTCTTAACTGTGGGAGGCCGTCATATGACGTCCTCCCAGAATTCCGCTCTCGCGCGCCCCCTGGGGCGCGCACTCGAGAGCATCCGTGACCGCCGGGTCCACAGGACCCGGCGCATCACGGATCACGGTAAACGGCCGCTCGTCGCGGCCATTTACTACGTGATCGCTCCGTCAAATGACGGAGTGATCACTTGTAAACAAACCGGCGTCATGTTATGACGCCGGTTCCTCCCTCCCCCTCTCTGTACCGATCGGAACAGCAGAGGGGGAGGAGATCGGTGTCAGCAGCGATGTGGGCTGCATCTGCAGTGCCCACATCGCTGCTCACCGAAAATTAACCCCTCAATTCCCTGCAAAAACTCTGCAATACCCTGCCATTACTCTGCATTACTCTGCAATACCCTGCAATACCCTGCATTACTCTGCATTACCATGCATTACTCTGCATTACTCTGCATTACCCTGCATTACCCTGCATTACTCTGCATT
Organism: Lithobates pipiens; assembly: GCF_037356315.1. Taxonomy (NCBI): domain Eukaryota; kingdom Metazoa; phylum Chordata; class Amphibia; order Anura; family Ranidae; genus Lithobates; species Lithobates pipiens. Next base: position 48,247,022 of record NW_027507788.1, on the reverse strand, counting down.
ACCATGCATTACTCTGCATTACTCTGCATTACTCTGCATTACCCTGCATTACTCTGCATTACTCTGCATTACTCTGCAATAGTCTGCATTACACTGCAATACTCTGCAATACCCTGCCATTACTCTGCAATACCCTGCAATACCCTGCAACACTCTGCAATGCTCTGCAACACTCTGCAATGCTCTGCAACACTCTGCAATGCCCTGCAACACTCTGCAATGCTCTGCAACACTCTGCAATGCTCTGCAACACCCACCAATACCCTGCAACACTCTGCAATGCTCTGCAACACCCGCCAATACCGTGCAACACTCTGCAATGCTCTGCAACACCCTCCAATATCCTGCAATGCTCTGCAACACCCGCCAATACCCTGCAACACTCTGCAATGCTCTGCAACACTCTGCAATGCTCTGCAACACCCACCAATACCCTGCAACACTCTGCAATGCTCTGCAACACCCGCCAATACCGTGCAACACTCTGCAATGCTCTGCAACACCCTCCAATATCCTGCAATGCTCTGCAACGCCATACTCTGAGATACCCAGCCATACTCTGATATAACCAGCCATACCCAGCCATAGTCGGTGATACCCTGCAATACCCAGCCATAGACACCCCCCCCCCCCTCCCGCCGCCCTCCGGTGCTTCTACCGACTCGCCAATACTATCAAATCCAGAATCTTTTTTTTTTTTTTTTTTTTTTCAGGCTTCCCAGCTTAGAGGTGAGATGCGGGGTCTTATTGACCCCATATCTCACTGTAAAGAGGACCTGTCATGCCATATTCCTATTACAAGGGATGTTTACATTCCTTGTAATAGGAATAAAAGTGATCAAAAAATTTATTTTTGGGGAAAAAAATGTCAAACTAAAATAAATAAAGTAAAATGAACAATAACATTTTTTTTTTTTTTTTTAAAGCGCCCCTGTCCCCATGTGCTCGCATGCAGAAGCGAACGCATACGTAAGTCCCGCCCACATATGAAAACGGTGTTCAAACCACACATGTGAGGTATCGCTGCGTACGTTGGAGCGAGAGCAATAATTCTAGCCCTAGACCTCCTCTGTAACTCAAAACATATAACCAGTAAAAAAAAAATTTCATCGTCGCCTATGGGGATTTTTAAGTAGCGACGTTTGGCGCCATTCCACGGGCGTGTGCAATTTTGAAGAGTGACATGTTAGGTATCGATTTACTCGGTGTAACTTCATCTTTCACATTATGCAAAAATTGGGCTAACTTTACTGTGTTTTTTTTTTTTTTTTTAAGCACAAAACAGTTTTTTTTCCAAAAAAAAGCATTCGAAAAATTGCTGCGCAAATACCGTGCGAGATAAAAAGTTGCAACGACCACCATTGTATTCTCCAGGGTGTTTGCTAAAAAAACATATATAATGTTTTGGGATTCTATGTAATTTTTTAGCAAATAAATGATGATTTTTACATGTAGGAGAGAAATGTCAGAATTGTCCTGGGTGCTCCAGAACGCCTGATGGCGCTCCCTGCATGTTGGGCCTCTGTATGTGGCCACACTGTGTAAAAGTCTCACACATGTGGTATCGCCGTACTCGGGAGTAATAGCAGAATGTGTTTTGGGGTGTAATTTGTGGTATGCATATGCTGTGTGAGAAATAAACTGATAATATGACAATTTTGTGAAAAAAAAAAAAAAAGTAAAAAAAATCTTGATTTTGCAAGGAATTGTGGGAAAAAATGACAACTTCAAAAAACTCATCATGCCTCTTACTAAATACTTTGGAATGTCTTCTTTCCAAAAAGGGGTCATTTGGGGGGTATTTGTACTTTTCTGGCATGTTAGGGTCTCAAGAATTGAAATAGGCCGTCAGTACTTCAGGTGTAATCAATTTTCAGATATTGGCACCATAGCTTGTGGACTCTATAACTTTCACAAAGACCAAATAATATCCACCAATTTGTACTTATTTTTACCAAAGATATGTAGTGGTATACATTTTGGCCAAAATTTATGAAGAAAAAATTACTAATCTGCTAAATTTTATAACAGAAACAAAGAAAAAAACATTTTTTTACAGAATTTTCTGTATTTTTTCTTTTATAGCACAAAAAATAAAAAACCCAGCGGTGATTAAATACCACCAAAAGAAAGCTCCATTTGTGTGAAAAAAAGGACAAAAATTTCATATAGGTCCAGTGTTGCATGACTGAGTAATTGTCATTCAAAATGTGAGAGCACCGAAAGCTGAAAATTGGTCTGGTTATTAAGGGTGTTTAAGTGCCCAGTGGTCAAGTGGTTAATCAAATATCATACTGCAAGGCAAACGAAAGCCTCAAATCTTAGGACTAGGAATAGATGATCAAAAATAATCTAGACTACAAAAAAGATTCCCATATATGTGGAGTTCCAGAGGAATAAAATATTTAGGTATAACATTAACTGAAAAGATCGAACAACTATTCAACACAAATTATATGCCATTCCTACAAGAGCTGAACTCAAAACTATGCAGCAGAAATGACATGGTCGGGAAGACTAGCAGCATTTAAAATGATGGTCCTACCCCAATTCATTTACCTATTTAGAGCTCTCCCTGAAAACTTCTTCTTTAAATCCCAATCAGTAATCAATACATTCCTATGGCAAAGACAAAAAGCTAGATGTGCATTCCAAAAATTGATTAAATCTATGAGAGCAGGAGGGGTGGGGTCATGTATTACTGAAGGATTACTATACGGCCGCTATTCTAGCCCAAACAAAACAGTGGTTCTCACAAAAACAAACACCTAGATGGAAAGAACTAGAGAAAGCTCAATGTGTTAACAATAATATATATGACCTGTTAATAACAAGCACCTTTAACCCTACCAAAGCGATCAATATATTCCCTACTATGAAAACCATGCTTAAAGCATGGAATGTACTCCTGAAATCCTCTATGTTTGATCGTATCACCAAAGCCATACCACTAACTATCTTGAGTCTACGAATACTAATCCTTGACTTAAACATATGAAATTGGATAATGAGGGGCATTACTTCCATAGATGACATTACAATTGGTCCATCAATCAAAACATTTACAGCAATCCAATTGGATTATGGCCTAGAATTAAAAGACCTTTACACCTACAATCAAATAGATCATCTTTTAGCAATCATTCCTACACCTGTTGTCTTCATACCAATTAGGATTTTACTAATGCAGCCACTTCCGTTAAAGGTATATCCCTTTTCTACAACTTTTTGGATCAAAATCTGAACTTACCAAATCCCCATCCATGAAAACCTGGGAATCAGAATTAATGTTTTCATACTCCATAGAACAATGACAAAACTCAATTAAAATCACATATGTAGCCGCCAAGTGTGTCAATTTATGGGAAGTCTCGAGTAAAATCCTATTGAGGTGGTATCTAACACCCACAAGAATAGCTGGATTTCACCCCCAAACATCTCCACTCTGTTGGAGACAATGTGGGACCAGAGGTTCATTCATACATATATTATGGGCTTGCCCACTAATAAAAACCTTTTGGTATCAGGTCCATGATCTAATTGGAAAACTCATCAACATCTATCTCAGCAAAAATCCAGAACTTGCTATACTATCACTAGGAATAGAGAAAATCCTTTCAACTTTCAGAAATATAGTCTTTTATGTCCTTGCGACTGACAATAGTTAGAAGGTGGAAAAACACTGAAGCCCCAACCCTTATAGAAGTAATAAGAACCGCTAACCTCCATATAAACTACAAATTAATGTTTGCTGCCTCACAGGGCAACTACTAATCTAAATACCTAATCAGGCATCCATGGCTCGATTGGTTTAAAAAAACAAGACCCAATGTCATAATTAAATAATTGTCAAAATATACATAGGTGAAGAGATTTTTACCATGTCATTCTGTATAATATTGGAATGAAAGAGTTGGCCCGGTCCACCTTGGACATTGGGTGCAGTATGTTCCCACTGGGGCATTCGGCACCCGGGGCCGTACCGGATAAGCACACTCATGAGAGGAGGTATGCATTTTCGTCGAGGTATTCGTTGAAGTGTAGAATTTCTAGATGAAAGACATCACCATTGCACTCATGTTTCAGTTTAGTGTTAATAATATGGTGCTCTCCAACTTGGCATTATGTCTATTATTTCTTTATTTGTTTTGTTTTCTTTTTTTATATATATTTTGTACCGTAGTGCCTGTTTTGCTAATTGTATTTTGTTAAATATGGAAAATTTAGCTTTCTCAATAAAAATTTGTGAAATTAAAATTTAAAACCCAGTGGTGAATAAATAACACCAAAAGAAAGCTATATTTGTGTGAACAAAATGATAAAATTTAATTTGGGTACAGTGTAGCATGAGAGTAATTCTCATTCAAAGTGCAAGGGTACAGAAAGCTGAAAATTGGTCAGTGAAGGAAGGGGGTGAAACTGCCTAGTATTGAGATGATTAATGTTGGTTGAACTGTGTGGACTAGTCTTTTTTTCAACTAGATTAACCACTTGCCGACCAGCGTCCATCATTATACGGTGGCAGGTCGGCTCTCCTGCGCAAAATCGCCATAGTTGTACGCCGCCTTGCGCAGGAGCAGTTATGGGTGGGCATATGCCTCTGGCAGCATGCTCTCACTCCCGCTGCACACTGAGGGAGCGTGCCCGTGGGTTGGGCAGACTCAGTGTCCATCTGTGATCCGCGATTGCCTAGTACAAATGCAGAATGGGGATCGGCCAGTGTAAACAAGCTGATCCCCATTCTGCCAGATAACAAGACAGAGATCTACTGTTCCCAGTGATCGGGAACAGTGATCTGTGTCATGTCCCTGGCAGCCCATACCTCCTACAGTTAGAACACTCCTAGGAAACACACTTAACCCCTTGATCGCCCTCCTAGTGTTAACCCCTTCCCTGCCAGTGTCATTTTACATTGATTAGTGCATTATTTTGGCAGTAATCAATGTAATAATGTCGCTGGTCCCCAAAAAGTATAATTTGGGGTCAGATTTGTCCCTCGCAATGTCGCAGTCCCACTAAAAATCACCCCCATTACTACTAAAAACAATAAAAAATAAAAGTCCCTAAATTTATCCCATAGTTTGTAGATGCAATAACTTTTGCGCAAACCAATCAATATATTTTTTTCTCAAAATTGTCGGTTTTTTTCTTGTTTATAGCACACAGAGGTGATCAAGTACCACCAAAGGAAAGTTTGTGGGAAAAAAGGAGATCAATTATGTTTGGGTACAGCATTGCAGGACAGCGCAATTATCAATTAAAGTAACGCAGTGCCATATCGCAAAATATAGCCTGTTCATTAACCACTTGCCTACTGGGCACTAAACCCCACCCCCCCCCCTCCTGCCCAGACCAATTTTCAGCTTTCAGTGCTTTCACACTTTGAATGACAATTACTCAGTCATGAAACACTGTACCCAAATAAATTTTTTGTCCTTTTTTTCATACAAATAGAGCTTTCTTTTGGTGGTATTTGATCACCTCTGGGTTTTTTATTTTTTGCGCTATAAATGAAAAAAGATCAAAAATTTTGAAGAAAAAAAACAAATTTTTCTTTGTTTCTGTTATAAAATTTTGCAAATTTTTTTTTTTCATGAATGTTGGCCACAATTTATACTGCTTCATATCTTTGGTAAAAATAACCCAAATTAGTGGATATTATTTGGTCTTTGTGAAAGTTAGAGAGTCTACAAGTTGTGGTGCAAATCCTAAAAAATTCATCACATCTGATGTACCGGTGGCCTCTCATTTCTTGTGACCCAAATAAGCTAGGAAAGTACAAATACCCCCCAAATGACCCCTTTTTGGAAAGTAGACATTCCAAGGTATTTAGTAAGAGGCATGGTGAGGTTTTTGGTGTTGTCATTTTTTCCCACAATTCTTTGCAAAATTAAGACTTTTTTATTTTTTTCCCACAAAATTGTCATTGTAATAGGTTATTTCTCTCACATGGCATGTGCATACAACAAATGACACCCCAAAATACATTCTGCTACTCCTCCTGAGTATTACGATACCACATGTGTGGGACTTTTTCACAGCCTGGCCACTTAGAGAGGCCCAACATGCAGGGAGCGCTGTCACATGTTCTCGGAGCATAAATTACACATCTAACTTGTTGCCTACCTATTACACTTTTGAAGGCCCTGGAGCACCAGGACAATGACACGTGACACTGATGTGGCACTGATGGCAGATGGCACATGACACTGATGTGACACTGATGACAGATGGCACTAATACGTGGCACTGATGACAGATGGCACTAATACTTGACACTGGCAGATGGCACTAATACGTGGCACTGATGACAGATGGCACTAATACGTGGCACTGATGACACCTGACACTGATGACAGATGGCACTGATACGTGGTACTGATGACATGTGGCACTGACAGGTGGCTCTGGGGACACGTGGCACTGGGGACAGTTGGCATGTGGCACTGGGGACAGGTGGCATGTGGCACTGGGGATAGGTGGCACATGACACAGGTGGCACTGATAGGTGGCACTGGGGACAGGTTGTACTGGGGATGGATGACACTGATAGGTGGCACTGGGGACGGGTGGCATTGATAGGTGGCACTGGGGACACATGGCACTGACAGGTGGCACAGGGAACAGATGGCACTGATAGGTGGCACTGGGGACACATGGCACTGACAGGCTGCACAGGGGACAGATGGCACTGATAGGTGGCAGTGGGGACAGGTGGGCATGTGTGTGTGTGTTTCACTGTGTGTGTGTGTGTGTGTGTGTGTGTGTGTGCGTATTTTACTGTGTGTGTGTGTTCTCACTGACTCTGCAGCTGCAGTCATTCATCTCTCCCTCCTCAAACAGAGCCGGCGATGAGAGATGATCTCATATGTAAACATATGAGATCACCTCTCTTTGCACAGGCCAATCAAGTGCTAAATGGCCGCTGTGATTGGCCATTTAGAACGATCTGTGATTGGCTGTGTCCAAGGGACATGGCCAACACAGAACCTCCCCGATGCGTGCCCGCAACGGCGCGCAGAGGGGAAGTAAACAGGAGGACGTCAAGGGACGCCCTCCCGGCAGTTAGCGTCCACGCTGTAGCCTTCTTTTCGCTATAGTGCAGGTGCAAAGTGGTTAAGGGGGAAAATCCTTCCAGTCCTTAACCACTTCCCACCCGGCCACTGCATATAAACGGCCGGGTGGGAGCTCTCTACTCCTGACAGGACGTTCCCGAACGTCCTGTCAAAGTAGTGTCCCCCGCACACGCCGCATCTCGGATCGGCAGGAGGGCAATGTAATTTGCCCTCCTGATCCGCACGATGGCTGTGTCTATTCACAGCCATCGTAAGTAAACAAAGGGGGATGGGTGGCAGATAACCGGTGATCGCGCCGCCACGTGCCCGCACAGCGGCACAATCCCGATCTGCCTGAGACCCCCGGAGACTGGAGAGAAGAATACAACAGGAGGGCCATGTGATTGGCCCTCCTGATCACATGACGACTGTGTCCAATCACAGTCGTCATGTAATGTAAATAGAGAGCAGTTGTAACTGCTCTCATCTCTTCCTCTCCTCACACAGAACCTGTCAGTGAGGAGAGGAAGAGAAATCTGCTTCAGCCGGGAAGATCAGTGAGTTTTCTAGCTGTTTGTCTGCTGTTTACCCACTGATCTCCCAGCTAGTGTCCCCCAAAACACAGTGTCCCCCAAAACACAGTGTCCCCAAAAACACCTGGCACATCAGCCCGCCATCTGACACATCAGCCACCCGCCATCACCAGGCGCATCTGACCCGCCATCACCAGGCGCATCTGCCCCGCCATCACCAGGCGCATCTGCCCCGCCATCACCAGGCGCATCTGCCCCTCCATCACCAGGCGCATCTGCCCGCCATCACCAGGCGCATCTGCCCCAATCACCAGGCGCATCGGCCCACCATCACCAGGCGCATTGGCCCGCCATCACCAGGCGCATCTGACCGCCATCACCAGGCGCATCTGACGCCAGCCATCACCAGGCGCATCTGACACCCGCCATCACCAGGTGCATCTGACGCCCGCCATCACCAGGCGCATCTGACGCCCGCCATCAGGCCCATCTGACGCCCGCCATCTGACATCTTCCGCCCGCCATCTGCCTGTCAACATGACTAAAAGGTCGTACAGCGCAGAGGAGGCTTTCCAGATGCTCCAGAGTATGTCGGAAGAGAGTAGCGGGGAACTCTCTCCATCAGACTCGGATAGCGATTATGAGCCAGTGGAAAGCAGTGGCTCCGAGATGGAAACTGTGGAAGACAGAATCCTAACAAGGAGAAACGGGAGAAATGAGCAGGCGCAGACATCAAACAGCAGTGCACCACTCCAGGATGATATGCAGGCATCCACCAGCAGCGCAGCACTCCGGGATAGGCAGGCATCCACCAGCAGTTCTGCAACCTTCCTTGAAGATAGGCCAGATACTAGCAACGGAGCATCCCATCAACGAGGCAGTGCCCAAACTAGCCTTCCAGATGTTCTGCTGTATCCAACATGGCTGCCCGATACGTCAGTAGAACCTGTCATTCCCCTTTTTACATCCCAGCCAGGCCCTCAGATACAGACGGAAAATGTAACCCCACTTTATTATTTTCATTAATTTTTTACCAATGATCTCCTAACCGACATTGTGGAGCAATGTAATCTATATGCCAGCCAACATATAGCCAACAATCCCAGTTCTTCCTATGCCCGTCCTTTTTTTTGGAAACCCCTCACCGTGGAAGAATTTAAAATTTTCCTTGGTCTAACCCTCAACATGGGGCTAACAAAAAAAAATGAAGTCCATTCCTACTGGTCTACCCAACCTATCCACCACATGCCGGTCTATTCATCAATTATGCCCAGAAACCGTTATGAGATGATCATGAGATTTTTACATTTCAATAACAATGCCCAATGCCTCCCTCGAAATCATCCCAGTTATGATAAATTATTCAAAATTCGGCCCCTAATCAAGTTTTTTTTCCGCCAGTTTCAAACAGATGTTTACCCCTGATAAAAATATTTGTGTGGATGAATCCCTATTACACTTCACTGGGCGACTTGGAATACAACAATACATGCCCAGTAAAAGAGCCAGACATGGGGTAAAATTTTATAAGGCGTGTGACAGGGCCACGGGTTACACATATGACTTCATAATTTATGAGGGAAAAGACCGACAGCTAAACCCCCCTGGATGCCCTACCTACATGGGAACAAGTGGCAAAATTGTCTGGCAGCTGATCCAACCATTGCTTGGGAAAGGTTACCACCTATATGTAGACAATTTCTACACAAGTCTCCCACTTTTCCGCCATCTATACCTAAAGCAGACTGTGGCCTGTGGGACAGCACGGACCAACCGCAAAGGCTTCCCACAGATATTTGTCACCAAGAAATTAAAACAGGGTGAAATGGCCAGTATGCGGACTGACGAGGTACTATCGGTGAAGTGGAGAGATAAAAAAGAGATGTCTACATCCTTTCCACAATACACAATGACACCTTGGTGGAACTGCAAAGAAGAAAAGGCCCCATCCAGAAGCCAAAATGTATCCACGAGTATAACTTATACATAGGGGGGGGGGGGTGGATATGAATGACCAGATGATGCAGCCCTACTTGGCCACCAGGAGATCACTATTTTGGTACAAGGAAGTCGCCGTTTATTTGATGCAACTGGCCATGTTCAATTCTTATATTATATTTTCTAAGAGCACCCAAAGTTCCCTGACCTATCTAAGATTCCAAGAAGATGTCATCACAGCCCTTGTCTATCCCCATGGCCAACCCACTCAACTAATTCGCTCTGATGCAGTAGCCAGACTCCATGAAAGACACTTTCCCGACATCCTCCCTCCTACCCAAACAGGTCGCAAACCCCCAAAAAAATGCCGTGTGTGTACAAGTAGAGGAATTCGCTGCGACACCCGATACTACTGTCCAGACTGTCCCTCCCAGCCAGGCCTCTGCATTGGAACTTGCTATCGAAGCTATCATACTTCACTAAACTATTAGTAAAGTGAAGATGATTTCTTTCCAGTTTCCACTTTCTGCCATTTCTGTGTATGACCCGGACTGTTAAATGACTATGCCTCTGCCAAACATATTTCTGCCTTCAACGTGAATTGACCTCGGCCTGTTAAATGACCATGCTTTTTGCCTGCCTCCTGAACTGATCATGTGCCCTGCCACTGTACAGCACAGGGGTCTCACATGTGAGGGGCTCCAGAAAAAGTTTTCAGAGTGGAGAAAACCTTTTTCTCCAGGTTTTTCATTTTCTCGGATTAGGGTCTGGAGACTCGGAGGCTTCGTAGAGATTTGGGTGGGAAGAAGCCTCTACCCCTGTCCTAGGGTCTTACCTGACCAAGGCCCAATGTACAAAGTGCCGCCTGCTGCCATCTGAACTGGCCCTGCCTTTGCCTGCCACCTGAACTGGCCATGCCTGTGCCTGCCACCTGAACTGGACATGCCTATGCCTGAACTGCCTGCTAAACCTTGGACTGTACTGAACCATGTTCAGAATTTTCCATATCTGTCTGCTGCCTGGACAATTCCTGGACATTTCCTTTGGCTGTCTAGAAAATGCTTTGACTGCTCTGGAACGGTATCCCTGCCTGCTAAAACCACAGGTGAGCCTTTTTTTTACCCTTTGCTCAGCAGAATGTATTTTGGTGTGTAATTCTTGGTGTGTACATGCTATATGTTAGAAGCCTGAAGGTGGTACTTGTATGTTGGGCTTCTGTATGCGGCCAGGCTGTGGAAAAGTCTGATACATGGGGTATCGCCATACTCAGGGCGAGTAGCAGAATGTATTTTGGGGTGTCATTTTGGCTATGTACATGTTATGTGTTAGAAAGATCTTCTAAATTGACAACTTTGTGAAAAAAAAATAGGTTTTCATTTTCTTTCCACGTTTTCCAAAAACTTGTGGAAAGAAATTATATGTTCAAAAGACTCATTATGCCTCACAGAATATACATTGGGTTGTTTTCTTTCCAAAATGGGGTCACTTTGTGGGTAATTCCATTGTCCTGGTGCTCCAGGGCCTTCAAAAATGTAATAGGTACTCAGGAAATGAAATGTGTTTCATGTGTTGAAATGTGTTAATTTATGCCTTTAGAACGCCTGATGGTGCTACATGGATGTTGGGCCTCTGTATGTGGCCAGGCTGTGGAAAAGTCTGACACATGGGGTATCTTCATACTTAGGACAAATAGCAGAATGTATTTTGGGGTGTAATTGCAATTATGCCTGCACCATGTGTGAGAAATAACTTGTAAATATGATAATTTAGTGAAGAAAAAAAAAATATATATATATTTCTTAATTTTCCAAAGCATTGTGGGGGAAAAATTGCAACTTCAAAAAATTCACTACGCCTCTTACCAATTACCGCAGACTGTCTTCTTTCCAAAAAGGGGTCATTTGGGGGGTTATTGTACTGTCCTGACATTTTAGGGCCTCAAGAACTGAGATAGGCCATCAGTGCATTAGGATTGATACATTTTCAATTATGCATAGCATGGCTTGTATGCTCTATAACTTTCACACAAACCAATGATCATACACTTATCAGGATTTTTTTTTACCAAAGACATGTAGTAGAATATATTTTGGCCTAAATTTTCGCCAAAATTAGATTTTTTGGTTTCTTTTAAAAGAGAAAGTAGAAAATTGTTTTTTTTTCAAAAAATTTGCTCTTTTTTCGCTTATATTACAAAAAATAATAAATGAAGTGGTGAATAAATACCACCAAAAGAAAGCTCTATTTGTGTGAACAAAATGATAAAAAATTCATTTGGTTACAGTGTAGCATGACTAAGTAATTGTCATTCAAAGTGAGAGAGCACTGAAAGTTGAAAATTGGTCTGGGAAGGAAGGGGGTTTAAGTGTCCTGTATTGAGGTGGTTAAGTAGTTTTCTATGTAACAGTTAACAATAACACACAATAGCCAAACAACATTATTTGTTTATTGCTACTAGCAAGTTAGTGTGCTATAGTGCAGTGGTTCTCAACCACAGTCCTCAAATACCCCCCATGGGTATTTCCCTTACATAAAATAGTTCTTATCAATACCATGTCATTGATATTGATTTAATGCAGCTGTGCAAAGTTAATGAAACCTGAAAACATGGCCTTTTGGGGGTATATGAGGAATGAGGTTGAGAACCACTGCTATAGTGTGCTATTATGATTATATTGTGAGTCTAGAGTGCAAGTGTAGTGTGAATATAGTGAATAGTGAATAGTTAATATAGTGAAAGTGCAGTGTCAGTATATACACAATCTTTCACCCACAGTTGATCCAGAGAAAGGCAAAAAAAAACAGCAAAGTATCATTCAATTTGCTACAGCAGGGGGAAAGGCAATCTATTGAGCTGGCCAGAACCACCGCTCTTACTGTGAAGAAACCTTTCCGTATTTGGAGATGAAACCTTTTTTCCCCTCTAGACATAAAGTGTGCCCCCTTGTCCTCTGTGATGACCTTAAAGTGACACCAAGTTCGCTATATGGACCACTTAAGAATGTATACAACTTCCGGTTCCGGCGCCGCATGGAGTAGCTGTCCTCTCTCACAGCTCCCGCACACCGGCCTCTAAATCGGCTACAAATCCGGCGACTTCGCCCGCTCCACCGGCCAGCTTACTTCCCCACGCTACCAGCTCCAGGATGGACCGGTTCGTGGAAATAACCGGGCCGCGTTCGTACGCGGCCACCACCGCGCGGCAGGCCGCACCGCAAATCGATGCCCCGGCTTCGGCCTACACCGCTCCGGTCACCGCTCCGGCCTGCGCGGCCTATCCGGAGGAGACAGCGCCAGCCATGGAGGTAGGAGACCCAGCACAAGGCCAGACAACCTCCAGGCCACCCTCTTCCCTACAATCTCCAGCCTCCACACATGTACCTGGGCCTGTGGCACCTGTTGCCATGCTGCAATCTCTGCCATCCCCACTGCTGCAGGATCCACAGACAGAGCTTCTGGCACAAGCTGTTGCTGCTCTCCTCTCCCCTATGATAGCTGCCTCTGTTGAGAAAGCTGTCACCCAAGGCATGCATAAATTTCAAGCCCAGCTCGGGGAACATGCATCCAGACTCAATGAGGCTGAAAATCGCATCTCTACTTTAGAGGAAGAATTATACCAAACGCAGTCCCTGGAACAAGCTCAGGACAGAATTAACAAATATATTTTGGAAAAGCTCGATGACCTCGAGAATAGGTCCAGGAGGAGCAACCTGCGTTTTGTAGGTATCCCCGAGTCGCTTTACCAATTCGCTCTGTCAGACCTGTGTGCAAGCCACATCCCGGAGGCTCTGGGTCTGGGGGGACCCTTCACCGTGGAACGAGCACATCGTGTGGGGGCGCCCAACTCGGATCGCAAATCCCCGCGCCCGATAATTGCCAAATACCTGAATTATTCAGACAAAGCCTCCATTCTGCAGCAGTATCGCCAGTCCAGATCACTTCAGATTGACGGGGTCAGAATCCTGATCTTTGCTGACTATTCAGTGGATGTTTCCAAGAAACGGAAGGCCTTTCAACATATCTGCACGGAACTATTCCAACGGCAGATGAAATTTACTCTGGCATTTCCGGCAATCCTACGGATTAAAGCACCCAACGGAGAACAGCTCTCTTTTCAAGACCCGGACGATGCATCGCGTTTTCTGAAATCGCTACGTTCGGGCCCTCCACTCAGCCCGGCACCCAAAGCGGCTCCAGTTAATAGGGCTCTTGACCAGAGGAGCCCACGGAAGGATTCCCCCAAGCGCTTCAGGGCCTCAGGTCCAGCTCCACACGCTCTGAACCCACGTTGATGGACCCCAGGACCTTGTGACCTTTCTTGTATTCCCTCGCTCTCAGGGACGAAGCTTTGCCTACCACCCGTTCTCTCATGGTAGAAGTGGCTTCTGTTTGAATAATTTCCTCCTGGGCCACTTGCGCTATGCATGCGCTCCTCAGGTAATATTTGACCAAGGGCCGTGACTGGCCCCGTGTGCTGCATTGACTGAACTTATGTCTTTTACCATGTCCCATAAGCCTTCGGCTTCTGACTGTTCTCTTATAACTATTTTTCCTCAATGTTTGTGCTTTTTTTTTTTCAGGTTACACCCACTTGTTCCCCCTGTGGATTCTTCTGTGCAGACCATCTCACTTCGTTCTGATCCTTGCCTGAGTTGACGGCGTGCCACGCTCCTTCTTTCTAGGGCAGCCATTTCTATGTCAGCTCGGAGGCCTGGTTCTGGGAGCTGATCTACACAGTGACCCCCATGCGGAAAAAAGTGAAGTTAATAGTGAGTTGTTTTTACTTTCTTGGTTACTATGCTTGGCACATTTGCCGCTCCCTTCCCCACCTCTTCCTTCTACTTGTTCCCCCAGCTGCACTTCTCCCCAATCTACCCTCCCTTGCTGCTACCTTACCAGGGGCCGCCCTGGCCCTATCTGGAGCACAGCTCCTGTTGTTACATGACCCGGGTCCTCCCTACCACATGGTGCTATTAATCCCCACTGTTACTTCACTTAACGCTCCACCATGCTACAAGTAGTCTCGTGGAACGTTAAAGGGCTTCGTTCCCCCAACAAACGTCTGAAGATACTGCGACACCTCAAGAGACTCAAAACAGATGTAGCGCTGTTACAAGAAACCCATCTCTCCTCATCGGACTTTGTTCGGATGAGGAAACTCTGGGTAGGTGAGGTGGTAGGTTCTGAGGCTGTAGACCGGAAAGCAGGGGTTCTTATTCTCATCAATAAGAATCTTCCTTGTAAGATCCTATCTACGGTCACAGATCAACAGGGCAGACTCCTTACGATTAGGGCCCTCATAGGGACCAAGGAACTTGCAATTACCAACGTCTATTCCCCCAATAGCCCCACAAAACCCTTTTTCAGCGCATTGACTAGTTGGCTTCTGCGCTTCCCCCACCTCCCGCACCTGGTGGGGGGCGACTTCAATTCTGTTGCCCACCCGGTAGATGACAAACCCTCATCATTACGCCCCGTATCTTACTCAAATGTTACTATTCCCACGAGCCTGGCAATCACTATGGAATCCCTTCACCTGCATGACATTTGGCGTCTCCACCACCCGACCGACCGAGAATTTTCCTTTTACTCTTATCCCCACAATGTCTTTTCTAGGATTGACTATTTTTTTAGCTCTAATGACCTAATCCCCTTCCTTCCGAAAGCGGAAATTCATGACATAGCTATATCAGACCATGCTCCGATCTCAGTGACTCTAGAGACCCCCGACATACACCCTAATCCAAAAATATGGCGTTTCCCCTCCTATTTGCAACACAACGCGGACTTTCAAGCTTACATGACGAAAGAATGGGCATCCTATTCGCAGTCGAACGCAATACATGCTGATAACCCACACTTGTTCTGAGACGCAGGTAAGGCGTTCCTTAGGGGACGCATTATCTCTTATGCATCCTCGTTCAAGAAACACGCCCTGTCTCAATACAAAGCTTCCAGTTCCAGATTACATCAGGCCCAGCGAGCACTCTATGCCTTAAACTCCCCCAAAAATCGTGAGGCCTGGCATACAGCCAAGCAGTCATTTGACACTTGGGCCGAAACCTTGGAAACCACTAAACAAGCTCACTTCGATGCCACTCTGCACAAGTTTGGCAATAAGGCTGGCAAGCTTCTTGCCAGACTATGCAAGGGACCCTACCGACCCACGGTTATATCGTCGCTCCGTGACCCCGATGGCACAGTCACGACCACTCAGAAGGGCATCAATGCGGCGATGCTCCGCTTTTATTCCACCCTCTATGCGGCGGACCCTGTTGACCGACCCATGGCTCGCGACTTCCTCGACGAAGTTCAATTGACCCGAGTATCTCCCTCTCAACTCGATTCGCTAAACGCCCCCATTTCCCCCTCGGAGATATCCGATACGATTCGTAAGCTAGCTTCCTCAAAAGCCCCAGGCCCGGATGGCCTATCAGGCGAGTTCTATAAATCTTTTAACGCACTTCTAACCCCGACCCTGGCCAATGTCTACCAACATATATGGTCTGGTGGCCCCTATCTCCCGTCCGGTAATCAAGCAATTATTAAGTTATTAGAAAAAAAGGGGAAAGACCCTCAAGAGCCTGGATCATATAGACCCATCTCGCTTCTAAATCTTGATGTCAAAATTCTTTCCAAAATCGTAGCTAATAGGCTGGCTGACATCATCCCCTCCCTGATCCACTCCGCCCAGTCAGGTTTTGTCAAGGGCAGAACGGCAACTATTAATATCAGGAAGGTGATGATGGCACTAGAACATGCTAGATGTAACCCTACCAGCGATCTAGCTATTATTACTCTAGATGCCGAAAATGCTTTTGACAATGTTAATTTTGAATGGCTTTCCATGGTACTGGGGGATATGGGTTTCACCGGACCCTTTCTACACCTGATCAGCTCAATGTACACCTCCCCTGCAGCCAGACTGGTGGCCGCTGGCCTCCTCTCAGATGAGTTCCGGCTCCAGAAGGGAACCAGACAAGGCTGCCCCCTGTCCCCACTCCTTTTTAACCTGGCCTTGGAGCCGCTTTCCAGATACCTGACATATAAAGCACCGCTACACGGGATCGAAATCGGGTCGCACGAATTAAGAACCTCCCTCTTTGCTGACGACGTCTTGATATTTTCCACCAACCCTTCAGTAGACATGCCCACGATTAAATCCTTATTTGACCGTTTCAGACAGTGCTCGGGACTGCGTATCAACTACTCCAAGAGCGAAATACTCCCCTTGGGATCCCTTCCACCTCCGATATGGGCAAACCACTCCATTTTCAAGGTAGCTAGAACTCATATCACATACTTGGGCATTAAGATAGGGAGGCTCCCCTCATCTCTCTACCACCTGAACTACCCCCCCCCCCCCCTCTTTGCCAAGCTTGTGCAGGAATTGGACAACTGGATGGATCTGCCTCTTTCGCTCTTGGGAAGGTGCCACCTTGTAAAAATGGTCAGCTTTGCACGCCTCCTGTATCCCCTTCAGACGATACCCTTACTCCTTAGGCATAAGGATACAGAACTTTTAAACTCAGCAATCTCTAAATTCTTGTGGCGAGGCAAGAGACCCCGCATAGCCTTCTCTAAACTTCACCTTCCCAGGAGCGAAGGGGGTATTAACCTTCCCAATCTTAGAATGTATAACCTAGCATGTCTTTTGAGGGTAGGTCTAGACTGGATAACCCAAAAATCCTGCTGCTCAAATTACCCACTGGAAGCTGCAATGACCCATCCTTACTCCCTAGCTGCTCTTCTCCACTGCAAATGGAAACAATTAGATCCGCCACTGCAACACAACCTTTTACTGAGAGACACGGCTATTGCCTGGAGAGAAACACGGAAGAGCCTTAAGCTGTCTCCCTTCATTTCTAGACATCTCCCGATACAGGGTAACCCGAACTTTACCCCGGGGCTGGACCGCCAACCCTATGAAACATGGCGTCAAAAGGGCCTCGACACCTTTTTCTCCTTATGTGACCCGGACTCTGGTCGTGCACTCCCCTTCCGCCGGCTGGCTGTCAAGTTCTCCTTGCCAGATTCATCCGCCTTCCACCATGGCCAATGCCTCAGCTTCTTGCAGAAAACTTGCAGGGCGGAACATGCAAGATTCCAATCCTCTTTCATCGAAGTACTTCTCCACAAAGACTCTTATGGCATCTCTGATATCTACAAACCTCTACTACTGAATACTATACCCTCTCTGGAATCATCCTCGATCTCTAACTGGGCCAAAGATTTCCCAAGTACCGATATTGTGGATAAGATCCTACACGGACTCCAATCAGTCTATAATTTGGTCCCAAATGAAACTTGGAGGGAAACCCAACTAAAAATTGCACATCGAGCGCACATACCTTTTCCACCTTCCTCACCTTCGTGTCAATCCGCTGCTTCTTTGTGCCCTCTATGCCAGCATCCTAGACCATCCCTCACTCACCGCTATTGGTCTTGCCTGGTCATCTCCTCATTCTGGGATGGAATTTTGGCTTTTATCTTCAAGATAACACTCCTGAAACTCCCCAAGGACCCGCTACTCCTCATCTTTGGGTATTGGGACCCCAAACTGCTCCCTTGGTCGGCTACCCCCACACCTCTGGGCAAGGAGTGGGCCTTGCTTTGCCTGCTACTCACTAGGAGAACCATCCTAGCCAACTGGACAACCACGACTAAACCCTCTGTCCCACAAGTCAACAGGGAACTTATGCACCTCCTCTTTCGGGACAAATTGAATACTAGCCTTCTTCACGCAAAAGCCAAACTACGCTTTCACAACAGATGGGGCTTGTATATAGCATCTAAACTCACCCCACAGGAACGAGCCCACCTTGAGGACCACTCCTTCATCCATAAGGGACACGCGCCAACGGCGAGAGTCGTTGCAGCCTAAAACCGTACCAAGCGGGTCTCTGTGCTCCTGACTCTCTCTCCCCCTCACACGGGGACTCATCACCTTTCATGGACAGCCGGGATCTGTGCAGCACCTCTCCCCCCCCCCAATATGCAATAAGCTACACCTGCTACTGACCACCCCCCCCACGGTTATTTTATTTCATATTTATTTTATTTCATATTCATTATATGCTTTGTTTTACCCTGTAGTTCGCTTTTATAAAACATACCAGGTTACCTTACGACCTCCAGATCCATCCAGTTGAAGCTTCCCCTTCTCCCTTCTTTGGGGAGAATGGTAAGTCTTCCCTTAAGCAATGTACACAATGCTTAGTTACTACCAAACCCTAGGTTGTACGACTGTTTTCACTCGATCTTTCTATTTCAATGAGAAAAAATTTCGTCTTTGTATTTTGTATTATTTGTTCTACACCTTTTTCAATAAAATTTTATTTAAAAAAAAAAAAAAAAAGAATGTATACATGTTAATCATATCCTCTCTTAATCTCCTTGTCTCAACAGAGAATACATTATAGTGATATGTGTAGGGGTGGGGTGAGCGTGGAACACTAATACTCCTACAGAGGCACCATCCCAAGAAAATGTATAAATATATTTCAAAAAATGTTTTTTTTTTATAGAATAGGACTCTAATTGTGTCTTGGAGGAGTATGAAAAAAACAAAAAAAAACTGATTTATACAAAAGTAAACAGGTTTTTATTAAACTAAAAGACAAAGTTTAACCACTTGCTTACTGGGCACTTAAACCCCCCTCCTGCCCAGACTAATTTTCAGCTTTCAGCGCTGATGCACTTTGAATGACAATTGCACGGCCATACAACACTGTACCTAAATGAAATTTTTATGATTTTTTTTCCCCACAAATAGAGCTTTTTTTTTTTGGTGGTATTTAATTACAGCTGGGAGTTTTATTTTTTGCTAAACAAACAAAAAAAGATACAAAAAAAATAAAATAAAAAAATCATGTTTAATAGTTTGTTATAAAATTTTGCAAACGGGTCATTTTTCTCCTTCATTGAAGTGCGCTGATGAGGCGGCACTGGTGGGCACTGATAGGCTGCACTGGTGAGCACTGATAGGCTTCAATGGTGGGCACTGATAGGCATAGTTAAGGCGGCACTAATAGGCACAGATAAGGTGGCACCGATAGGCACAGATAAGGCAGTACTGATGGGCACAGATAAGGCGGCACTGATGGGCAAAGATGGGCACAGATAAGATGGCATGAATGGGTGGCACGGATGGGTGGCATGGATGGGTGGCACTAAGGGGCACTGATAGGTACCACTGATAGATGGGACTGATGGGCACTGATAGGTGGCTCTGATAGGTGGCACTGCAGGGCGGCACTGATGGGCACTGGTAGATGACACTGATGGGCACGGATATGTGGCACTGGGTTGCAGCACCGTTGTTGAGGCAGATTGTGGGCACTGATGGGTGGCACTGTGGGCACTGATGGGTGGCACTGTGGGCACTGCTGGGTGGCACTATGGGCACTGATGGGTGGCACTGATGGGGCACTTTTTTATTACTGAGGTGGCACTGGCAGGGGGGCAGGTGGGCACTGGTAAGTTGGCCGTGATCGGGACTGATGTCCCGATCACGGCTGCCGGTGATCGGCTCCGTTGTATCACATGATCAGCTGTCATTGGCTGACCCCTTGCTTTGATCCGTGATTAGGCGAGTCTCATAGACTCGCTGATCACAGAGCGCGCAGGCCGCTCGTGCATGGGACGACGTCAATAGACCTAGTCCCGGCAAAGAAGGTCCGCGCTGTAGCCGTCATTTGGCTATAGCGCAGATCCCTAGTGGTTAAAATACATTACAGTCTTTAGTGATTCAAATTTAGAAATCAGGGATGTGCTAGTTACCAACAGGTTTATACAAAGATTGGCCTACGCGTTTCGCGGTTGAAACCACTTCGTCAGGGCCTTGAGAATAGCACAGAGGAAAGCATAATATAAATTCTACAAAGAAAACATTAATTAATATATCATACATCATATGATTAATGTAAATACGTAATGATGCAAATGGCATAGAGGTTTTGACTAATGGTCTATACATACATTTATGACAAATATATATATATATATATATATATATATATATATATATATATATATATATTACAGAAAATGTTGATAAACTAAAAATACTGCAATTAAAACGAAAAACAACAGCAGTCATATTAACTGTATATATCCCCTGGTGTGCAGTCATATTTTGCGCCTGGTGTGTCTAAATGTGGTAAAACCACAAGTAAATGGAATTAACTGTCTAATTAACATTAATAAATGATGTTAACAAAAAACAAAGAATAAAAATAAATAAATAAATTTCAACAACATACCACTCAGCTTACCGGAAAGGACTGGTAATGGAAAAAACGTTGGCTCAGTGGGACAAGTGAGGCTTGGGTGCTCGTGGGAATCTCTCCCCACCTAGACAAACAAACATGGAGGAGTCCCTATATATAAAGATGGTTGATAAAGAGTAATGAATACAATGACAAAGGAAAATAAATAAATAAATAAAAAAGGGAGGGGGGGGAGTATATTCCTCAAAACAACAAAATGTATTTTACAAATAGCTCACCAGGTAAATGTACTGAAATGGAAACAGGCTTATTTAAAGAGTTAAAACTCCATTGCGATCAGGGGGATGATTAATTCCCAAACTTCAATCGTTGATTTCAGTTATAGTGAGAGATGGTGTATGAAATAGACTTTAAAGCGCGTCTCAAAAAGAAGAGGTTGACAAATGATGAAAGCCTAATCCAAACAAACAAACAAAAAGTTAGTCTGAGAGGAAATGCTGCTTATATTTAAAACAAACAAACAATAAAGTAAAAAACAAAAAGGGAATTATATCCTATACTTGTAATCTTATACCACGAGTCTCCTCACAGCATTCCTCTCACATGGAGGGATGAACTGCTAATGAGAGACTGGGGGGAAGCATCTTATATAGGGAGGCACAGCTGCCATGATTAGTCCTGTAAGGTGTGAGTGGGAGGAAAGATTCCTAGAGTTGCTCGGATCGCCCGGATTACAAATTCGGAGGGATTGGAGCAAATCCATCTAAACACTAAATGCCGTGGGTGAATGCATGCTAGAATATTAGCATGCAAATAACCCCCGTTCCACATCTCGATCGTACCACAGCCCAGATAGTGGGAAGAAGGACAAATCCCACTGTCTCACCTGCCATGGGGGGCAACCATAGGCAGGGAGAGAGCTGATACATGAAGAGAAAGGGGCGGGACCCAAACGGCATGGCGTCTAGCTGACACAGGTGGATTTGCTTCACGACGCTGTACACCTGTCGACCAAAAGGCCGTCAGGTGTCGGTATCCCCTGATGGAGTATCTGATGGAAACGCCCCTGGGGGGACTTGGAAGACATACCAAGAAACTGCAAATGTGCCATATATATACGGAACACCTGCAGACCCCTCAGGTAGTGAAGAGACACGAACAAGGCCAAAGGTCCCATGGGTCAGAGGTAAATTCCAGAAGCAAAATACCATATGCTTAAACACCAGCATGAACATTACAGTGCATAGATGCAAAAAGTTCTAAAACAAAACCCTCCAAATCATTTCCTCACATAGGTCGTACATATACATCCAATCTTGTGCACACATTGATAAACCCTAGGGTTTAGAGATAATTCAGGATAAGCGGATTGTGTATAAAACAGATTATATAATCCTAAGAATGGGGCATAGCTAATCGCATCGTTCATACCTGGTGGTTGTGTCACCCTTAATTTAAAAATCCACTTGGCCTCTACTTGGAGGATTCTTTGATCAAAGTTTCCTCCACAGATTGGGGGTGCACCTGGGCCAGTACCTGAAATCGCAGGGATTCGGTGCTGTAGTCATGATGTTCAGAAAAATGCCTGGGTATTGGATTCTCGGTGACACCTATCGGTATATCTACAGCATGTTCTTTAATTCTTCTCCAGAAATTTCTCTTGGTTTTCCCTACATAATAATCAAATTCAGAAAAGGGAGAGTCTCTCTATGCCAATTATAGGTAAAAGACAGATTGTAATCATTGTGATTAAGCTTCTCTACAAATTCTGATAACATTTCTGGGATCCCTGTCTAAAGAATTAAGATGTCATCGATATACCTGCGCCACACTAAGGTGTGGCGCAGGTATATTGAGGAAGCATCCGAGCAAAAGACCACACAAACCCACCCCCCAGGTACAGGTTTGCGTAGGATGGGGCACACTTGGTCCCCATTGCCACTCCCTGTACCATGAGGTAGTGGGAGCCATCGAAGGTGAAAGCATTGTGGGTCAAGATAAAATGCAACATTTCTAAAACTAATGCATTGTAGGGGATGGTATCAAGATCTCTTTCATTTAAGAAGGTTGAAATAACTGTGATCCCTTTATCATGGGGGATGCTGGAATATAGGGCCTCAACATCTATGAAAGCAAGAATGGTATTGGTGGATACAAATAAACCTTCCAAGGCAGTCAGGACATGAATGGTATCTTTTAGATATGTGGGTAAGCTTTCTACATGGGGGCATAGATAATCGTCTATTAAAGAGCTTGCTTGTTGGGTAAGGCAACCTACCCTTGAAATGATGGGCCTGCCTGGAGGTAAAGCTAGGGATTTGTGGGTTTTAGGCAAAGCATAAAAAGTAGGCGTAATGGGGTGTTGGACTTTTAAGAATTCTCGTGTGTTTTTGGAAATAAGATTTTTTGAAAAAGCTCCATCTATGATCCCAAAGAACTCCCATTGGTAATCGTGGATTCTAGAGGGAGAAATCCGACGATACCAAGAGGAGTTCTCCAGGATCTTGTGACACATGGTGTTATAGCCCTTAGTGGTTTGAATGACCAGGTTGTCCTCCTTGTCCGACGATTTAATTATTATGTCCTCTCTTTTTTTAATTTGGTTCAATGCTACTCTTTGAGTGTGCGTTAAGTTAGATTTTGCTGGGGTAATATTCATTTTTCAAATGTCTTGAGTTGTGCAATCCACAAATAATTTGAGATTTGGATTAGAGAAGGCCGGAAATTTTAGTGATTTACTTTTATATTCATGTGGTATGAACCCTGAGGGTTCATTATCCTCGATGTCAGTTAGCATTCAGTGCATAATTTCAGGATCTCCCCAAACACCGCCTTCCCTTTCCAGTTGTGTTAAGATTTTTGTAGTCCATACTGGACCATTTAACCGCAGGGTTAGTTTCTATTTTGTTAGTCTGATTATGCCAGAAAGTTTTGAAGTTTAGCTTTCTGGCGAGCAAATTTATATTTTTCACAATTTCAAAATGATCAATACCCCCTGTGGGGAGAAAAGTAATTCCGTATCAGTGAAAGTTTGTGAAGTAAGATTAATCACATCAAGTGTATTAGCTTGTGTTATGTGGGACAGGTGATGAATGTGGCTCTGTTCTATATGGGGTGGTGGTTTGGGGCTCGTAGGGATTTTGTCTTTGGAGGCTGGTGCCCGAATATTTGATGATCTGGGTTGCTTGGGAGTCACTCCCGAGGCTACACAGCTGAATTGCGGTCTGCATCGCATGTCTGGGGGGGGGGGGGGTAGGAACAATGTCCTCTCCATCAGATATAGGGGGTGTTTTCCTTTTAGATGATTGGGTGCAACTCATATCTGAGTGTTCTTGTGGGGGGACAGTTGGTCCCATATTGTGAGTGTGGGGCGGAAACCCCCGATGTGTATGATTACTTTGAGAACAAAAGGATGAGGATGTTGAAGTGTCAGAGGCATTCCCATTGTTAGTTTGCCTAAATCTGTTGAAATTACCTCTGTTTGTTGCATTCCATTTGTAAGCCCTTCCCATATTAAAGGCTACTGATTCTTTTGCAAATTTTTTTATCTTTGTTTTGTATGAGTTATTTGTTATATTCATCCACATATATTTTTATTTCCTCTTCCGATGAGATGGAAATATCCGTCTCCCAGAATGGGTGGAGTTTATTCTGTATCCCTTGTATTTCGGCATTAAGTTTTTTGTTTTATAAATCATAATGATCCTTCAATATTGTCATCATATTCAATGAACATGTGGTAAGATTTTCTTCCCATTCAATTTGTAATGGGCTTGGGGGATTTTTTAGTATGGGGAAGATCTGAATCCTTAACCCAAGGGGTACTACTTTATTATCAATATATGATTGGAAAAAATGACTATGCCAATAGAATCTGGATTTATGTTCTAGGAGTTTTTTCAAGTGATCAAAAAGGGCTATAATTTTATTGGTTTCAATATTCTCTCCCAATGCTGTAGTTTTAATCATATTCATTTGATCAACCCAGCTACTACCACAGTAATTGGCCATAATGAAGGTGGGGGGGGGGGAGGGGGGGGGAGGGGAAGGGAGAGGAAAGGGAGTCAAGGAAGAAAGAGGAGAGAGTTTTTTGTGTTTGCACCTAGGGTAAATTTTGATCATATGACTGTTGCTTTAATCTCAAAGATATACATAATAACAGTTGTCAAAATTTTAACTAACTTTAAGAGAAAGTAATAACAATTGATAGAAAAAGATTATTATAATGATAGTGCAGTGTGAGTGTAGTGTGAGCATTCAGTGTCAGTTTTACTGCAGTATATTTAATTGGGTTAGTGCACTTTAACCACTTCCCAACCACCTCACGCAGATATACTGCACCAAAAGAGTATGTACAGGCAGATCAACGTAACTGTATGTGGCTCTTTAAGAGACGGCTTGCGCGCAGCGCGCAAGCGGGTTGTGGGTCCCTCGGACATCGAGTATACCCCCGATTGTCTCATGATGAGGAAGAACGGGGAGATGCTAATGTAAACAAGCATCTCCCCGTTCTGCCTAATGACACTGTCACTAATCAGCGCTCCCTGTAATCGGGAGCACTGATCACTGAGGTGTCACACACAGCCCCTCCCCCCCACAGTTATAATCACTCCCTAGGACACACTTAACCCCTACAATGACACCTAGTGGTTAACCCCTTCACTGACAGTGACATTTTTACTGTAATCAATGCAATTTTTTTAGCATTGATCGCTGTATTAATGCCAATGGTCCCAAAAATGTGTAAAAATTGTCCGATGTGTCCACCATAATGTTGCAGTCATGATAAAAATTGCTGATTGCCGCCATTACTAGTAAAAAAAAAAACTATCAATAAAAATGCCATAAAACTTTCCCCTATTTTGTAGCTATAACTTTTGCGCAAACCAATCAATAAACGTTTATTGTGATTTGTTTTTACCAAAAATATGTAGAAGAATGTGTATTGGCCTAAACTGGGAAAAAAAATGTATTTATATATTTTTGGGAATATTTATTACAGCTAAAAGTAAAAAATATATTTTTTTCAAAATTGGCACTATTTTTTTGTTTATAGCGCAAAAAATAAAAAACGCAGAGGTGATTAAATACCACCAAAAGAGAGCTCTATTTGTGGGAAAAAAGGACATCAATTTTGTTTGGGAGCCACGTCGCAGGACAGCGCAATTGTCAGTTAAATCGACGCAGAGCCGGATGGCAAAAAGTGCTCTGGTCAGGAAGGCAGTAAATTCTTCCGGGGCTGAAGTGGTTAATGGCAGTATACTGAAGTGCCTTAATGCACTTTTACAGCAGCATATTGAAGTGCATTAGTGCAGTTTTACAGTAGTATATTGAATTACATTATTGCACTTTTACTGCAGTATGTTGAAGTGCCTTAAGCCGCGTACACACGGGCGGTCTGTCTGGCCAACTAAGTCCGTCAGACAATCCGACGGACAGTCCGTCCTACTTTTGAATGAACGGACTTGACCACACACGATGAACAGACAGTCCGTTGAAAGCTTGCGCGATGACGTGTACAGCACGTACGACGGGACTAGAAATAGGACGTCCAATACACAGCAATGCAACCTTTCGCCGTGTAAATCCTTTCTGAGCATGCACCATACTTAGTCCGTCCAACTTGCCTACTCACGAGCGGACTGTCCGCTGAAACCAAAGTTGGACGGACAATATTACGGAAATTCCGAAAGACTTAGTCCGCCAGACTGTCCGCTGAAAAAGTCCGCTGAAGCCCACACAACGGCGGACTGTCCGCTGAAATGTGTTTCAGCGGACTAAGTTAGACAGACAGTCCGCCCGTGTGTACGCGGCCTTAGTGTACTTTTATGGCAGTATATTGAAGTGCGTCAGTGCACTTTTACTGCAGTATATTGAATTGCATTAGTGTACTTTTACTGCAGTATATTGACATACGTTAGTGCACTTTTACGGCAGTATATTGAATTGCGTTACTGCAGTTCAACTGCAGTATATTGAAGAGCGTCAGTGCAGTTTTACTGCAGTATATTGTAGTAAGTACTCAAATGAAAGTGCACCAAATACCACTTTCCATTGATTAAAGTGCATCCAAGTACACATTTACCATTCTCTATTACATTTCGGTAATAAGCCCTCCCATTATGTCTGGCAGGCTAACAAGTAGAGGCAGACATTTCCATGGCACTGTGAGGGGGCCAACAACATCTGTATCCACAGGCAAAGGTGGACGTGGTCTGTCCTCAGGCAGGACACCATTTCCTCTGTTTAGTGATGTGCTAGCCAGCCACAGCATGCAGAGGAGGTGGTGGACTGGCTTACTAAACCATCCTCATCCGCATCATCCTCTGTCACCCAAGCAGAGACTAGTTTTCAGTCCACCGCAGCTGTCAGAGTGGCTTATTCTGCCTCCATGTCCACAGCCACTCTTGCCATAGCCCCACTATCATGTATGGAGGAGTCAGGAGTTATTTGAACACAGCCTCAGCCACTTGCTCCTTGATGTAAGCAAGGAGTAATGCACAGGCATTACTTGATTATTATGTTGGTTCTGAGGTTGAGGAAGGAAGGAACATGAACCTACAGAGAGGGGAGAACACTGGTAAACAACAAATTGCCAGTCATGTTCCCCCAGCCGCAGTGTATTGCCAATTTGGCTCCAGTAATGTTGAGGAAAAATGGGATGATTATGATGAGGTCACTGACACGACTTGGGTTCTGGATAGAGCAGAGGAGGAAAGTGAGGGTGAGGCACAACCCCAACAAGGCAGCCATCATGGAAGGGTAGAGAGCAGCCACCCTATTCCATCACACTGTGGAGCTGTTATCTCCTAGCCCACTTTATACAGCTCAGCTTTCTGGGCCTTTATTAGCACATGTGCAGCCGATCGCACTGTTGCAATTTGCAAACTTTGCCTCAAGCAGATCAAGCATGGCAAAAACACCAGCCATTTGGGTACCACATGCTTGACAAGGCATTTAATCTCCCACCACTCAGCAGCTCCAGCAGGACGGCAAAAAAAAAAAAAGTCCTACTAGCAGCCTCTTTAGTATACACCACTCCTTGAAATCAATGAGGCAGCACGGCTATACCGCTGGCAAAGCACTGCTGCAGCAGCGCTTTGAGGTGGTTTTAATCCCTTTCTTGGCCGCTAGCAGGGGGGGTAAAACCACCCCGCTGGCGGCCGAATACCACCAATAAAATGACGGTAAAGTGGCACTAAAAATAGTGCAGTTTTACCGCCAATGCAGCTCCCGCCCCAGACCCCTGACACTGGGGCACTTTGCCGGCACTACAGTGCTAAAAATAGCACCTGCAAAGCGCCCTGAAACAGCCGTTGCTGTGTCTCCAATATGAAAGCCCTGATGGCTTTCACACTGAAGCGGTGCACTAGCAGGATGGTAAGAAAAGTCCTGCTAGCAGCATCTAAGGCCGCGTACACACGCGGGGACTGTTCGCCCAACTTTGTCCGTCAAACAGTTTCGGCAAACAGTCCGCTCAAACTTAGCATGGACGGACATGGCCACACACGACGGACGAACAGTTTGCTGAAACCGTGCGCGATGACGTGAACGGCACGTACGACGGGACGAAAAATACGACGTCCTATACACTGCATTATAGCTTTCGGCGTGAAAATCCTTTCTGAGCATGCGCGAGACTTAGTTGGCCGAACAAGCCTACACACGAGCGAACAGTCCGCTGAAACCTTGTTTCAGCGGACAGTTTTTCGGAATTTCCGTAAGACCTTGTTCGTCCAACTGTCCGCTGAAACTGTCCGCTGAAGCCCCACACACGAGCGGACTGTCCGCCCAAACACTGTTCAGCGGACAAGGTTGGGCGAACAGTCCGCGCGTGTGTACGCGGCCTTAGGAGCGGTGTATACACCACTCCTTCCCCGCTCCTGCCTATTGAAATCAATGGGGCAGCGCAGCTATACTACCGGCAAGGCGCTGCTGCAGCAGCGCTTTTCAGTGCTTTTAACCCTTTCTCGGCTGCTAATGGGGGGTTAAGGTGCCCCACTAACGGCCGAATAGCGCCGCAAAAAATAACAGTGTTTTAACACCAACGCCGACGCTGCCCCCCGCCCCAGTGTGAAAGGGGTCTTAGGGCAAAATCCGCTTGTTCAGTGGAGGATCTGTCCGCTGATCCCCCACTGAGCAGAGTGGGCACATGACAGGTCCATGTCCACTCAGCTTATGCAGGGCGGACACTTCCCACTCTGCTCTTAGACCCCTTTCACACTGGGGTGCTTTGCAGGCGTTACAGCGCTAAAAATAGTGACTGCAAAGCGCCCCGTAGCAGCGATTTGTGGTGGTTTTTAACCCTTTCTTGGCTGCTAGCGGGGGTTAAAAGCACCCCACTATCAGCCAAAGAGCGCAACTAAAACGACGGTAAAGCGGTGCTAAAAATAGTTCCGCTTAACTGCTGACGCCCAGGTGTCAGCAGTGTGAAACGGGTCTAAGGGTGGCTGGTATAAAAAAACAAACCAGCTGTCCATTTACACCCGACTGCCCTCCAATCCAATTCACTAGACGGAGGGGAATGTATCCCGTTCTGTTTTGTTTAGTGCACCGGATTGGAGTTTGTGTACATCCATCGCTCTATAGATCAGATGAAAAATGGACAGGGGGGCCTTTTCAGACCTGCTGTTTGAACCCACGTCAATCTTTTCCCTTTAACTGCTTGCCCCCTGCAACCTCAGTACATTTACTGCAGCAGGGTGGCACAGGCAGACTGGATCACATACATGTACATCATCCAGCCTGTTCCGTGTAAGGGACACACATGTGTGCACCTGCTACTAACCCACTCTGTCACTCTCTACAGTGGGATATTGTTAGCAGGTCCTGGCTAATGATTAGATGTGCTGATCAGCTGTAGCCAATCACAACATAAAGTCCTGTGTTCACACAGGGTACACAGATCAGCAATCTGGCTATTTCTTTTCCCTGGAAAGCAGGAGGAAAAACAGCCAGCTCTGTTAGTAAAAGCACCTCATATTACACACATTACACTTGTTAAGCACACAGTTAACCCCTTCATTGCCCTTTGATGTTAACCCAGCCAGTGCCATTAATATAGTGTACAATGTGCTGTATTTTAGCTGATCACTGTATTAGTGTCACTATTGATGTCAGTGTCAGTTAGTCAGTAAAACCAGCAATAAATGGTTAGAATCTTCCCTGGTTTAGCAGAGACTGGCTACTATTCGAACCATCTATGGGCAGGCTGATTGTCCCCAAGTGATAGATCGACTTGGGTACAACCAGCCTGTCCAATTTTTACATGCGATTATTGTTTTAGGGCTGGGTCTGGGGAGGGTTAGGATTGAGGATGGGGCTGAAGGGGACCCTGTCAGGTAGGCTGTATGGGGCCCCATGATTTTTAACTGTGGCCCTGTGTATATGATAGCACATGGCCAATAGAAGTGAAAATTGGTTCTGATGGCTATACCATAAGGTATGTTTTCCTTCAAGAAGCAAGTCCATGATGAAAATACATTGTTGGATTGTGACAAAAGGAGTGATTGACAAATGGTAAAATCTTCAATTAATATTTCTAAGCACCTGGTTCAAAAGTTCATTTCAATTTAAGGATTTTTATTTAATCTTTATTGGTTAAACATGGAAATGAAAGTGTTTACTGTGACTATAGATATCCTTAAAGTCCCTTCTATTGCTTTCAGTCTTCTCCTATCTCCAAATTCCATTTCTTTTTTGCCACTGTGATCTGACTTCCTGTTAGAGGGTGGCATGTTCATTCTCCGTGGTACCGATGTATGAAGGAGCACAGCCTCTTGCTCACTCCCGAGATGGGCTAGGGATTTGGGGGCTGTGGGGTTTGTAGTATGCCCACAGCAATGCACATGACCTCAACTAGCATGCACTGCTTGTTCCAAGCAAATATCAGTGAGGGTGGAAAGGAAAGGTTTGGGAACTCTTCAAGCAAGAAATAAAACACAGTTAGAACAGTAAGATACAATTTCATGAAAAATAGATTACAGGGCTATTAAAGAATTACATAACCCAGGACTCTGCATTCGTTATATATCTGGTCTCCCACAGTACACAGAACATGGAAATGCAATTAATTTTGTAAATGTAAATAGCTAAATATCTTTTCTCATCAGCAGTTAGAGCAGTCTTGTGACTTCTACCAGTGTCTGGTTAAAGCTTGTAGGAGGAGTTTTCATTCTCTCCTGATTGTTCTTTGAGGCTGCAGAACCCCTGACTTCCGGCCTGGACAGTGCTGATTGGCCCTGTGCTGATCACATGCACTGTCCCAAGGAAAAAACCTCTCTAGCAAAGCACAACAAACTGAACATGTGCAGATTGCCCCCAAGGTTCAGTTCTATCAGGAGAATGATTGGGGACCGTGGAAGAAGAGGAGGATAAGAGACAGGATCAAGCAGACATTTTACACAATGCTTTAATGCATATACAGACTGATTTTACTATTGTGGGTTTAGTAACACTTTAAGTACCATATATACTCGAGTATAGGCTGACCCAAATATAAGCAGTGGCACCTCATTTTACCACAAAAAACTGGGAAAACGTATTGACTCGAGTATAAGCCTAGGGTGGGAAATGCAGCAGCTACTGGGTAAACAATGCCTATCTGCAGCCTCACTGTGCCCATCTACAGCCTCACTGTGCCCATCTGTAGCCTCACTGCGCCCATCTGCAGCCTTACTGTTGTGCCCATCTGCAGCATCACGGTGCCCATTTGCAGCCTCATTGTGGCCATCTGTAGCCTCACTGTGCCCATCTGTAGCTGTACCTTTGATAACTAAAACACCGAGTGTCTCCCGCTGTGTCATGCAGTCTGTTTGGCTGGCGTTCATTGGAACAAAGCCCCGCCTCCTCCTCATCTGTGATACACGGAACACTGATACAGTTTACCAGCATTGTATCAGTGTTCCATCTATCAGGGACGAGGAGGAGGCACGGCTTTGTAAAAATGGATGGCTGCTGAACAGACTGCATGACATAGCGGGAGACGCCCGCTGTTTTAGTTATTAAAGGTACATCTGCAGATGGGCACAGGGAGGCTGCAGAATGGCACAATGAGGCTGCACCCTCACTCAAGACCCTAACTCGAGTATAAGCTGAGGGGGGGGGCCTTCAGCCTAAAAATTTGCTGAAAAGCTTGGCTTATACTCGAGTATATACGGTAATGGATGTGTAAGAATTATTTTTGGAGAATAAGGCTATTGTTTAGAATCACTTTAAGTAAAATGTACTTATGTACCAGATGCTCCTCAGGACAAAACCAAAATGTATTAATAATTAAGGATGAGCCTGATGCCCCTCCCCCCCCCTGTTTGATTCACACTAGAACATCTGAACAGACAAAAAATTTGGAAGAACACACGAACACTGTTAAAGTCTATGGGACATGAACATGAATAATCAAAAGTGCTAGTGTTTTGGGTCCTGTCCCAGGGGACATGAATCAATGCAATTTTTTTTTTAAAACAGACTTTTTTTTGGGCCTGGGGGTGTCTATAGTATGGAAACAAAAAGTGTAGCGCTAAAAGAGTGAATACAAAAAATCTCGATGCAATTTATGTGCAAATATAGGCAACCTGTGTTGAACCACAGAAAAGTCTCACACTTATTGTGAAGTAAGTGTAAGCAACATTATGTGTTATAATACCCAGTAGAGTATGCATACAACTTATATGTGAAAGATATAATAGCAATAAAATAACGTGACATGAATCCCAAAAATTAAACAATTATCAGTATATCAGTCTATAAAGGAGTCCTCATATAGTATTTAGGCAAAGTCGGCCAATTTTCTCTTGGAAACCTTAGATCAAGGCAGCAGAGGAGCCAACGGCAGAAATCTGCTTGTCTGTAGTGTTATTGTATCTGGAGACACAGCACTCAATAAATATAACGTGTCTATAGTATGACTGTAAAGTGGCACAGTTTTCCCGTGTTTAGAACAGTATCACAGTTAAATGACATTTCTAAAGGTTAAAAGTCATTTAAAACTGATTGTGGCTGTAATGAATTGTCGGGTCTTGGCAATATAGATAAAACTCATTGAAAAAAATGGCATGGTTAATTACCAGGCCCTTTAGGTCTGGTATGAATATTAAGGGGAATCTCGAAAAATGTCTCGAAAACCAAAAATGTAAAAAATAATTGTGTGGGGATCCCCCCAAAATCCATACCAGGCCCTTCCAGTCTGGTATGGATTTTAAGGGGAACCCTATGCCAAAATTTTAAATAATGGTGTACCATACCAGACCCTTTTTTGAGCACGCAACCTGGCAGGCTGCAGGAAAAGGGGGGCAAGAGAACACCCCCCTCCTGAACTGTACCAGGCCACATGCCCTCAACATGGGGAGGGTGTTTGAGGTCTGACCGTAAAGCACCTTGTCCCCATGTTGATGTGGACAAGGGCCTCATCCCCACAACCCTTGCCCGGTGGTTGTGGGGGTATGCCGGAGGGGGGCTTATCAGAATCTGGAAGCCTCCTTTAACAAGGGAAACCCCATATCCTGTCCTCCCATGCTATGTGAATTGGTAACGGGGTACCCCTACCATTTCACAAAAAAAGTGTCAAATATGGTAAAAAAGACAAGAGACAGCTTGGGTCAAGTCCTTTATTAAAAGATAAAAAAATTAAAATGTCCAGTGATGTCCTTCTTCTACTACGCCGCAGACGAGCCGAAAAAAGGAAAAAAAAAAAAGCCTGCAACACCTCCACCTCCATGGGAGGCTTCCACTGAGTGATGCATTCCCATTGGTGACAGTTCTTATACAGCTGAGGGCGGGGCCACCCGGTGGCCTAAATGGGTGACTCCGCCTCCCTCTGATGCCACGGGGGCTTCCCCATGGCGTCAGAGTTGGGCAGGGTCACTTGTTTAGCCGGCGGCTTTTGAATTTCCCCCGAATACTGCATATTGTTCGGTGTTTATCTGAACAACCAAAGTTTGCTCAGTTCGCTCATCCCTATTAATAATGTCAGTCAAATATATTAATACATGTGCCTATTATATTGTTATCCTCAGCTTGTATAGAGAGGTCCAAAAGATGTTGGCAATATATAAATCAATAATAATTAGAAATGCGCACTTACTGAGCCTCTAGTGTAAATGAATGCTACTATTTGAGAAGTATTGTTCAGATAAAAAAGGAACATTATTCGGTATTTGAAATAAAGTAAAAGCAACAAGTACAATTGTTTTACTAGGTATAATATACAGTAACTTAATATTGTTTACAAAGTCCTTACAATAACAGCATTACATTATGTGAAAGACCCATGCACATAGTGTGAATGTAGCTGGCAGTTTTAGTTCAAAACACGGCATGCAGCAGTTTCTTTTTTTATCTATTTATAAGTAGCAAAAAATACCATTACTTGTAAAGATACTTTTAAGTTTTCTAACACAACTTTTGAAAAATATGTTTCTACTATTTTTTTTTTTTCATTATAAATCAATAACAAAAGGCATCCTAGATTCTGCTGATAGGCTGTTTTGAGAAACAAGCTAGGCACAAGTTTTTGTAGTTGGTAAAAATGAAAACTAGTTTAAATAATGATATATTCTGGTATATTGTATAGAGTTAATTGAGCTAAGAATATACTATATACATATATATATATATATATATATATATATATATTTATATTAACACTCCATTAACAGTGCCATTCACTGTACCTGTAATGCAAGAAAGATGTGGGTAGTCCCTGCTATTTTCCAATTTGCTTTGTGTGGAAAATAACTAACTATACTATATTAGGTAATCATGGTAGTGTTAATAGTAGTATTTTTGTTCTTACATTATTTGAAATGCATGGCAACAGTGGGAATCTTGTTAATTTTGTAGGCTTCATGTGGAACCCCCTACATGATAAAGTAATTTTCTGCTTCAGGTATAACACTGAATAAAGGAATAGGGAATCAAAAATATTGTTTCCACTAATTAATTCAACGATGTTCAGCTGATCAAGGACTTTTTATAAGAGGCAATGAAATTCAAAGAGAATTTGTGAGCCACAAATGCTAGCAATCTTCACTAGTGCTAGGATACATGTGTGAACCACAAAAATAGTCACGCAGGGCCAAATATTCCAACTGTGACACTCATTAAAATATTGAATAGATCTCATATCTTCTCCATTATCAGAGTAATCTTTTTTTAATGGGAAAGAAATACAATCTTAAAACTCACGTAACTTTGTGACAAATAGAATTATCAAATACAAAGACAAAGCAAAACTGAAAGATCCTCGCAAAACTGAAAGATCCTCACAAAACAGTACATAGCTATTATTATTATTACTATTATTATTACAGGATTGATATAGCGATTGATATAATTGATATCATTTTTTTTTATTGCGCATTAAAAAAAGAAAACAAATAAAATTAGACATGTTATCTGCCAATAGAACTTAACCAAAAAGTGAATTCTATACATCCAAAAATATAGAAAATAAACCAAATCAAATCATTATTCAATCAAAAAATTAAATAGAAGCCTCATGCATGTCCCATTAAGTCCCCGTTCACACCAAAACGCAGTGCAGGAAACCCTTCTGTGTGAGTTTTCTGCACCACGTTTAAAACGGACTGCAGCTGCGATCTGCAGCAGGTGTCAATGTTAAGTTAACAACGCCCCAAACACAGGTCACAAATTCAGTGCATTTGCCTGAATTGGACCGCATGATACAGAAGTACCAGCCAATCTGGTTGCAGTAAGTTTCCAAAACTAGCGAATGCACTGCAATGTTTGGTGCAGTGCAGAGCATTTCAGCCCATTCAAAATTAAAAAAGCAAGGGGGTTTTCTCTTCTTATACATCTACACTAGGTCTTCTTAATCTGAATAAACCCATCATGCAGGTCAAAAGGTTAAGGCTTGGTTCACATATAGCACCCTCTAGTGTTGTTAGAGTGCTATAGTTTTGATTTTTGTTTAGTGTAGGTAAATTTATTCAGGCTTGGCCGATAGCTAAGCCTGTGTGTGTGTTTTTATTTCCTGGGTTTGTGCAGAGATCCAGGGAAGGATGGATGACTCACAGGCAGAATCACTGAGACCTTCCCCCTACTTCTGAAACTTACTAGAAACTTTCAGAAGAATGGGAGAGTTAGTAAGGTGGAGCTGCCTGGAGTATTCAGAGGGCCCTGACCAATCCCCAACAAATGGGTTGGCAGGGGGCAGGCCCCTCAAATACTCAGGGTCAGCCCAGCTGGAGGGTGTGGAATTTGGGTGGAAGCTGGAGATGGAGTGTTAGCTGTTGGAGGCCTTTAAGAGTAACCCCCTAGTCTTTGTTTGTTTGTATTTCCATGAGCAAGAGTTGTGCTGGAGGAATTGAAGGAGATCTGCATGCAAGTTTGTGCAGGAGGCAGAGGAGTGTATATACTGTGTGTATATAGTTGTCCCCTAAGACTGTACTACACTGATTAAGTGGGCATCTCATATTCCCCATCCCCATCTCCATCCAAGTTAATAAAACCCCAAAAAATAAAAACAGAGCTGATCAGGCTGTTTCCTGACTCTGTGTGCTATGGAAGATGCGGTGTGCCTGGCTGTGCAGGGTGGGGGATCCCATTCACCAGCGGCTCATATGGGGGCTACACACATATATGCAAATTGGAATGCATTTTTAACCTCATCCAATTCACATAACCTGTGAATCAGACCGGCTTTCAATAAAGTCAGTTCACAGATGTGCAGGACAACCATGGTGTGGTTTTAAAAAGGGTCCTGTGTGTTTTTGGGTGCGGTTCAGGGGTCATTTCAAGTAAAAATTTGCACCTGAATCACACCTGAACCAGTGAACAGAATCGCATCGGACTGCCGCACTGAAACCAGGGCTGCATTTGTGAGAACTCAGCCTTACTGTTTACCAAATCTCAAAAAAGCTAATACAAGGCCTTTGAGAAATTTTTCTTTTCTTTTTTGTGTATTTGATTACATTTGCTGTAAAGCATATCTAAACTCAAGAAAACAAATGTAATATATTGCAACTACACATTTGTTTTATTTTTTAGGCTTTCATTCCTTCATTTTTACATGGTGATTCTGCTAGTATTTTTTGCACTTATCAGACAAGAATAATACATAATAAAAATTGATAAACGCAAATAAAAAACACTTTTATTGATGCATTTAAATGACTAGAAGGGAGCAAATAAGCAACCTTCCTTTTTTTTCTTTTTTTTTTTTTTTTTTATATATTTTTTTTTTTTTTTTGAAGGTAAATAAAGGACTTTTTTGCACACCAACCATCCAGAATAATTTCAAGAAGTTTCCCTATCCAGGTGCCATCTTTAAAAAACAGCAAAAAAACATCTTAGTTTTGTCTTGTCTTTTAATTCCAATGGATATTACCAATAATAAAATTCTGCTGTAATCTCAAATTTTTCATTAGGTTTTTGAGGAAGTGAAAACTCCAACTTTCACTCATCTCTAATTCCTCAAGTTTAATTGTGCACAGTTCACAAATACTATGACTGATTTTGAAGTAGAATTTTTACTCCTTTGTTTTCCCATTTTAATAATCATAAACATATATTTTGGATTCATTTTGGTTTAATCAGAGAGTGAAGGCAGAGGCTATGTGTTACTCAAAAAGTTAACCTCTGATGTACTATAGTCCGAAAGACGTTTTATATCAGTTCACTTTACAAACTGATCGGTTTGCTTGATGAATCAGGAAAGATTAGAAGATCTCCATTATTTTTCAATCCCCCTGATTTGGGTGGGATTTTTATTTGAGTGAAGTGAATTCTCATTAATTGTAGCTATCCGTCTTGCTGCATACTGTTTTCAATTACAGTTACACAGACAGAGAAAAGCTGTTATATTTAAAGATATAATCCTTGGATCCAAAAACTTCAAAGCCACAAAGGAAAGGTTGGATTATTAACCCAGAGCTCCCTCTACAGGTAAAGTTTGGGTATGTTACTTGTAAGCAAAGTAACGCGTCTTGCTGAATATCTACACTCTGTAATTGCTTGAAAATACACAAGAAATGGCACTGTTTAATTTAGCTGCACATAGTCAGCATATTCATTTAATGACACTTTCAATTTTTGCTTACATTTTTAGAATAAAGCTCAGGCACTTAAACTGTATATCTTATGAATATAGTTTTTCCTCCATTTTACCATTTTAATACAGTAAATAAGCTGTTTTGCAAATAGCGCGTGCACAATGAAAATTTATTATGCCATAGTTAGTGACTATATTAGACTAGCAAAGGCTCATTAAGCAATGCATATCATAGGCAAATTTAACTGCAGACATTTTTATAAATCGTAACCCTAATGTGGAGAAAATAAAATGTGTACTTCAAGTAACTCTGTTGTAAAAAAAAAAAAAATTATGATGGTTGCCATTGCTGGACCTCTTTTTAAAATGCTAGTTGCCTTGTTGTGTTTGGATTCAATACTTTTTGAGTCATAGACCCAGAACAAGCATGCTGTAAATAAGTTTGACAGAAGAGTCAGAGCTAATTATCTCTAAATTTGCTCCGGGTTAAAGACTTATACCTAGTACATATCATACAAAGTAAGTTATCGTAACTGGATATACAAAAAATTACCCTGATAAGGAGGGGTTGACCAGATGAAGAGCGTCATAAAATAAGTAGGAGTCCCGATGTAATTGGGGCCTAATCAACTGCAAAACAAAGGTTTTTGTGCAGAAATGTATTGCAATGGGCAATATTCTGGTGTAGTATACGTAAAAAGGTAGGGGAGGGAGAAGAATTTGACTGTCAAACTCCTCAAGGGGGGTCTGACTAGCCAAAGGTTTGAATGCCAGCATGAGACAAAGAAGAAGAAGAATTAGAAGGTACCGGTAGGGTAAAAGACATGGGGGGGGGCTAATTCAATGAGGGAAAGAAGAGATGGGATGGAAACTGGAACAGGGAAGTATAGGGGGGAAGAGAGAGAGAAAAAAGGGGCCCATTGTTTATTTATAGATGAACACAAGAGCCATATTCTTGAAGCACCATTCAGCAAAATCCAAGGCTTTGTACCTGCCCACCTCAAATACTGGTGACACCATACTCCAAGAAGTTGAGTGGCACAACATGAGCTCATATACATTATCTAAAAGAGATTTAAAGATATCAGTTTGCTGCTTTTTTTGTGGGGGGCTATTGTAAATTTATGGTAAAACAAGTATTAAGGCATTATTTTGGCACACCTATACTGCATACATTGTTGGTTTTATCATCATGATAGCAGACTTGTGTAGCTTAGAACCACACTGATAAATAGAAAAACAAAAGAAATTGTAATTCATCTGAAAATTGTTATTTATTTATTAAAACAGTCTACTGTCTACTGACCAGCCATTTGGAGAAAGGTCAATGTAGCATCAATATTTAAAAAGGGCCAAAAATACATCCCTGGGAATTAGAGACCAGTTAGTCTAACATCAATAGTATGCAAGCTCTTGGAGGGGATGATTTTATTAATGAAAACTGTATCATTAGCAGTAATCAGCATGGATTCATGAAGAATAGTTCTTGCCAAACCAATCTATTAACCTTCTATGAGGAGGTGAGCTGTCATATAGATAAAGGAAGGCCCGTAGACATGGTAGATTTTTCAAAAGCATTTGACACAGTTCCCCATAAACGTTTACTGTACAAATAAGGTCTGTTGACATGGACCAGAGTGTGAGTACATGGATTGAAAACTGGCTACAAGGGTGAGTTCAGAGGGTGGTGATAAATGGGGAATACTTAGAATGGTCAGGGGTGGGTAGTAGGTGACTGTGCTGGGACCAATCCTATTTCATAAATGACCTGGAGGATGGGGTAAACAGTTCAATCTCTGTATTTGTGGATGATGCTAAGTTAAGCAGGGCAATAACTTCTCCACAGGATGTGGAAACCTTGCAAGAATATCTGAACAAAGGAATGGGGTGGGCAACTACATGAGGGCAAATGAGATTTAAAGTAGAAAAATGTAAAATAATGCATTTGGGTGGCAAAAATATAACTGCAATTTATACACTGGGGGGGGGGGACCTCTGGGGGAATCTAGGATGGAAAAAGACCTGGGGGTCCTAGTAGATGATAGGCTCAGCTGCAATGCCAAGCTGCTGATAACAAAGCAAACAGAATATTAGCATGCGTTAAAAAGGGATTAACTCCAGGGGTAAAGCAATAATTCTCCCAATCTACAAGAATTTGGTCTGGCCGTACTTGGAGTATGCTGTCCAGTTCTGGGCACCATTCCTCAGATAGGATGTACTGAAACTTAGGGCAGCACAGTGGTGTAGTGGTTAGCACTCTCACTTAGCAGTAAGAAGCGTCGCTGGTTCAAATCCCAACCACGACACCACCTGCCTGGAGTTTGCATGTACTCCTTGTGCCTGCGTGGGTTTCCTCTGGGTACTCCAGTTTCCTCCCACACTCCAAAAGACATGCAGGTAGGTTAATTGGTTTCTGTCCAAAATTGACCCTAGTATATGAATGGGGACCTTGGATTGTGGGCTCCCTGAGGGTAGGGACTGATGTGAGTGTGCATTGTACAGGGATAGGGACAATTGTAGACACTTACTCAGGTTGAACTGGGTGGACTGGTGTCTTTATTCAACCTTACTAACTATGTAATTATGTAACTATGAAAACGGATTGAGCACAAAGAAGGACAACAAAGCTAATAAAGGGACATTAGTTATGAAGTAAGGTTGTGAGCGCTAAACCTATTCTCTCTGAAGAAGCGACACTTTAGCGGGCATATGATTTCAATTTACAAATACCATACTAGTGACCCCACAATAGGGATACAACTTTTTCACAGAAGGGAGCTTAACAAGACACGTGGCCACTCATTAAAATTAGACGAAAGGTAGGTTTAACCTTAAACTATGTAGAGGGTTCTTTACTGTAAGCAGCAAGGATGTGGAATTCCCTTCCACAGGCAGTGGTCTGAGCCGGGGGGTTGGCATCGATAGTTTAAAAAAACAATTTGATAAGCACCTGAATGTTGTGGTCATTCAGGTGCTTATCAAATCATTAATTCCAGTGTTCTTGGATAGCTTCAATATTATCTTTAAACATCCACTCTATTTGTACTGCATGGCAGACTGAGCTAAAGTGACCTAAAGCAGATCCAGATCGGTTCACTGACAATGTTTGGCTTGCTACTAAAATATATAGGCACTAGGGATGAGCCCGATGTTCGATTTGAGCATAAATTCAACTCGATCATGGAGGGTTCACCTGTTTGCCGAACATGCAGTGTTTGCGGCAAATTCGAAAGCCGTGGAACACCGTTAAAGTCTATGGGACATTAACATGAAAAACCAAAAGTGCTCATTCTAAAGGCTTCTATGCAATGCATTGCCATAAAAAGTGTTTGGGGACTAGGGTTCTGCCCCAGGGGACATGTATCAATGCAAAAAAAAAAGTTTTAAAACAGAATTTTTTTGGGAGCAGTGATTTTAATAATGCTTAACCACTTAAACCGGACCATTTTGCTGGTCTAAGACCAGACCACTTTTTGCGATTCGGCACTGCGTCGCTTTAACTGACAATTGCGTGGTCGTGCGACGTAGCTCCCAAACAAAATTGATGTCCTTTTTTTCCCACAAATAGAGCTTTCTTTTGGTGGTATTTGACCACCCCTGCGGTTTTTATTTTTTGCGATAGAAACAAAAATAGAGCTACAATTTTGAAAAAAACGCATTATTTTTTACTTTTTGTTATAATAAATATCCCCCAAAAATATATAAAAAAACATTTTTTTCCCTCAGTTTAGGCCGATACGTATTCTTCTACATATTTTTGGTAAAAAAAATCGCAATAAGCGATTATTGATTGGTTTGCGCAAAAGTTATAGCGTTTACAAAATAGGGATAGTTTTATAAGATTTTTATTAATCATTTTTTATTATTTTTTTTTTACTAGTAATGGCGGCGATCAGCGATTTTTATTGTGACTGCGACATTGTGGGGGACCCATCGGACATTTTTGACACATTTTTGGGACCATTGTCATTTATACAGTAATCACTGCTATATAAATGCAGTGATTCCTGTGTAAATGACACTGGCAGTGAAAGGGTTAACCAGTGGGTGGCAGTGTAGGGGTTAAGTGTTCCTAGGGGTGTGTTACTAACTGTGGGGGGGTTGTGCTTTCATTTAGTGAACACTGATCTCTGCTCCAATCACATGGAGCAGAGATCAGCGTCACTAGTTGCTAGGCAGAATGGAGAAATGTTGTTTACACAGCATTTCCTCCATTCGGCCGCTCCGTGAGACGATCGCGGGGATGCCCGCGGCGATCGAGTCCGCGGGTCCCGCGACCGGACTCACGGGGGTCCCAACCAGCACGGGAGCGCGCCGCCGCCGGCGCGCTCCCGATGGCAGGGCGGCATTGAATATTGGACGTACCTGTACGCCAATATGCCTGCCCGTGCCATTCTGTCGACGTACATCGTCGTGCGCTGGTCGGGAAGTGGTTAAAGGGGTTGTAAAGGTTTGTTTTTTATTTTCTAAATAGGTTCCTTTAAGCTAGTGCAATGTTTGTTTGTTTTTTTTCTGAATTTCTCACTTCCTGTTTCTCCTCATTAAACTTCACACCATCATCCGAGTGGTGTTTGGTCAGCCAGAACAGCTTACTGAACAGCTTACTGAGGACGACCAGGAAGTGAGAAATTCAGACAAAGAAAAAAAACATTTAGAA
Source organism: Lithobates pipiens (assembly GCF_037356315.1). NCBI lineage: Eukaryota > Metazoa > Chordata > Amphibia > Anura > Ranidae > Lithobates > Lithobates pipiens. Next base: position 48,204,597 of record NW_027507788.1, on the reverse strand, counting down.
GGGAAATCGAACGAAAAGGTAAGTGAACCAACAATGCACTAGCTTAAAGGAACCTATTTTGAAAATAAAAAACAAACCTTTACAACCCCTTTAAAGTGAAACAATAAAATAAAATATTCCTTTAAATATCGTGCATGGGGGTGTCTATAGTATGCCTATAAAGTGGCGCAGTTTCCCTGTGTTTAGAACAGTAGCACAGCAAAATGTAATTTCTAAAGGAAAGAAAGTAATTTAAAACTGATCATAGCTATAATGAATTGTCGGATCTCTGCAATATAGATAAAACGCAATGAAAAAAACAGCATGGCCCCCACCCCCGGTCCATTACCATGCCCTTCAGTTCTGGTATGGATATTAAGGGGAACCCTGCCCAAATAAAAAAAATGGCGTAGGGGTCCCTCCAAAATCCATACCAGACCCTCATCCGCGCATGCAACCTGGCAGGCTGCAGGAAAAGAAGGGGGCAAGAGAGTGCCTCCCCTCCTGAACCATACCAGGCCATATGCCCTCAACTTGGGGAGGGTGCTTTTGAGTAGCCCCCCCAAAGCACCTTGTCCCCATGTTGATGGGGACAAGGACATCATCCCCACAACCCTTGCCCGGTGGTTGTCGGGGTCTGAAGGTGGGGGGCTTATCGGAATCTAGAAGCCTCCTTTAACAAATGGACCCCCAGATCCTGGCCTACCCCCCCCCCCCCCCCCATGTGAATTGGTAACAGGTACATTGTTTCTCTACCTTTTCACAAAAAAAAAAGACAAAAATATTAAAAAAGACAGGAGGCCCTTTGGGACAGCTCGTTTATTAAAAGATAAAAAAATAAAAATGTCCCACAATGTAAATCCATCTCACGTCACCGACGAGCTGAAAAAAGCAAAAATAAAAGCTGCAACAGCTCCACCTCCATGGGAGGTTTCCACGAGTGACACTTCATCTCGGTGACAGCTGTTATATAGCTGAAGGCAGGGCCACTCGGTGACGTAAATGGGTGACCCAGCCCCCCTCTGATGCCACTGTTTACCGAGTGGCCCCGCCCTCAGCTATATAACAGCTGTCATCATAAAGAAGCGTCACTCCACTGGACAAGTTCGTCCAAATGTTTTGCCTGTTCGCGGGTTTTCGGCTCATCCTTAATAGGCACAATTTTTTTTTACATTAACTATTAATAAATTACATGATGACATTAAAAACATGTACTTATTTTTTGTTTTATTCTGCTAAATATGAATATGTGATATTTACAAATTGCAGGTACAGCCAACCGTTAGTGGATTCTATAGAAAACCTGTTCTGTAACCAAATGAGTTAGACAAAGGACAACCACCACTTTCCAATAACACATTCCTAAATGTATGAAGTCCAAATCAAAATCACACTGACCAAGGGATTCATCAAGGGAAAGAGTTCATACAAAAGTTTATCCGACACCACACTCCTTGTAGCTTCAATCTCTCCAGGCTCTTGGAGCTGGCAAGCATGGTCTGCACACAGCATGAGGATTTGCAACAACTCCCCCCCCCCCTCCCCACTGTGAGACATGAGGTGTGGAAGCTCAGGATGTGACCCTGTTCTTTATTGGAGGAACTTTTTTGACTCATGATTCACCTACATTTTTAAGTGTATCAATTGTATCTCTTATATTTCAGTAAACAAACATTATTTGCATCATGAGCCTGTGTGCTCATATTTTTCTAATATTTCACCAAATTCTGCAGCCTACTCATTATATCCCGTAATTTGCAAAAAAATACAAAAGCTCTCTGCTAAAAAACATCTTAATGCAGGAAAAGTCTGCGTACCGGTGCTGTGGAAGCAAATATTGCCTCCTACAAAATCACACTTGCCAGAATTGAAGAAATCCAGCAAATGAGGAACCTTACAATGACCATGAAAGAACAAGAGGAGAAGTACTTACATAGTTACATAGTTAGGTTGAAAAAAGAAACAAAGTCCATCTAGTTCAACCAAAAAAAAAATACAATCCCATAAACACAATGCTTCACCCACAGTTGACTCAGAGGAAGGCAAAAAGCCCCAGCAAAGCATGATCCAATTTGCTACAGGAGGGGAAAAAAAATCTTCCCTGAACCTCCGAGAGGCAATCATATTTTCTCCGGATCAACTTGACCTATAAATGTTAGTACCCAGTTTGATTATCTACATTTAGGAAAGAATCCACCTTTTATAAAGCAATCTACTGAGCTTACCATAACCACCTCTGGAGGGAGTCTATTCCACATTTTCATAGCTCTTACTTTGAAGAAACCTTTCCGTATTTGGAGATTAAAGGGGTTGTAAACCCTAATTTATTTATTTTTTTTAATTAACAGACATGTCATACTTACCTCCACTGTGCAGTTTGTTTTCACAGAGTGGCCCCAAACCTCCTCTTCTGGGGTTCCACGGCGGTGCTGGCAGCTCCTCCCTGCATCGAGTGTCCACGTTGGAGAAGCGCTCTCCTTGGTGGACACCCTTGGGGGCGCGTTCCTGAGTCCCGCATCTGTGTCTATTTACACAAAATGCAGTACTCAGCCCCACCCCCGGCGCCGCATCATTGGATTTGATTGACAGCAGGAGCCAATGACTGCAATGCTATCAATCTATCCAATTGGGACTCGAGACACCAGATACAGATGGTGTGCTCATTCCCGGACAGAGAATGACAGAGTCCAGGTAAGTAAAACGAGGGGCATGGTGGGGCTGCAACAAGAGAATGCATTAAGGTGAAAAACCATGAGGGTTTACAATCCTTTTAAATCTTCTTTCCTCTAGGTGTAAAGAGTGCCCCCTTGTCCTCTGTGGTGACCTTAAAGTGAATAACTCAACACCACGGTCACTATATGGACCACTTATGATTTAGAACATGTTGATCAGTACTGGCGGACTTGGGCGTCATATTTCTTTTATAAAGCACACCCTTAGCCTCTCAGTCATAAGATGAGCTGTATCTTACGTTTCCAAGAATACAATTTGCAGCTTAATGAAGCAGAGGGGGGGACCTTCCTCCCCCTTCCTGGCCACCCTTCTCTACCTTATCCCCCTTTTTTTTGTCTTTCTCTCTTTTTTCTAGTTTCTCTCCCTGGGTTTGATAGAATCAATCATAAAAACTAAAGAACAAAAAGTAGTTGAGAATCGGTGGTCACATGCTGGTTGCTAAAGTTTGAAGTTACCATACACAGACCATGGTCCTAATTAGGGATGAGCCGAACACCCGCACCAGAACTTTCGAACGGACCCCGCGTTCGAAACGAACGTTAGAACCCCATTGAAGTCTATGGGACTCGAACGTTCGAAATGGAAAGTGCTAATTTTAACGGCTAATATGCAAGATACTATCCTAAAAAGGGTTTGGGGACCTGACTCCTGCCTCAGGGGACATGGGTCAATGCAAAAAAAGGTTTTAAAAACGGCCGTTTTGGCGGGAGCACTGATTTTAATGACGATTAAAGTGAGAAAAAAAAGTGAAATATTCCTTTAAATATGGTGCCTGGGGGGTGTCTGTAGTATGCCTGTGAAGTGCCACGTGTTTCCCGTGTTTAGAACAGTCCCTGCACAAAATGACATTAAACGGAAATAACACCATTTAAAACTGCTTGCGGTTTTAATGTTATATCTGGTTCCTGCAATATGGTTGAAAATCATTGAGAAAAATGGCATGGGTAGCCCTCCCTGCCCATTACCAGCCTATTTGGGTCTTGTACGCATATTAAGGGGAACCCCGTACCCATATTAAAAAAAGGAAATGCGTGTGGCCCCCAGGCCCTATATACTCAGAACAGCAGTATACAGGCGGTGCAAACAAGACAGGGACTGTGTAGGTTTGTTGTGTTAAGTTGAATCTGTTTGTAATTTTCAACTGGTACATTTTTAAAGTGTAGCTGTATAATCACCCCTGTATAATTTGTTTTGTCGTCCATCTTTTTTCATCTCACTTGCTGCTGTCTGATGTTTGTAAGTTGGATGTTAGTAAGTAGGGGCCTGCCCTATATGCTCTGCAGAAATGGCGGAACAAGGTGTTGGTTTTGCCACAACATTGTAAGCCCAGAAAGTGACTCTTGGTGGGCGCTGGAGCGCCCTGCTGTGAACGATTATATCAAGAATTGTAATTACATGCCATTGTTGAACAGTGGTAGAAAAATTGACCTTTGGTGGTTGTGGTGCTGGTGCCACAACACTATAAGTCCTCACCGTTACTCTGGGTGGGCACAGGAAGGGGCCCTCCTGTGAAATATTATATCAAGAATTGTAATTACATGTCCCTGTTAAACAGGGGCAGAAAAATTGGGCCTTAGGCACTGGTGCCATCACACTGCAACCTCTGCCATATACTCTAGTTTTATTGCAGGAATTAGCCCTGCTGCAAAGCATTGCATCAAAAATTGTACTTAAACGCCCCTGTTAAACAGGGGCAGAAAAATTGGGCCTTAGGCACTGGTGCTGGTGCCATCACACTGCAACCTCTGCCATATACTCTAGTTTTATTGCAGGAATTAGCCCTGCTGCAAGGCATTGCATCAAAAATTGTACTTAAACGCCCCTGTTAAACAGGGGCAGAAAAATTGGGCCTTAGGCACTGGTGCTGGTGCCACCACACTCCAACCTCTGCCATATACTCTAGTTTTATTGCAGGAATTAGCCCTGCTGCAAAGCATTGCATCAAAAATTGTAATTAAACGCCCCTGTTAAACAGGGGCAGAAAAATTGGGCTGCTGGCATCACCCAGAACCAAAAATGTTCTTCCAACATATCAGCGGAGGAGGAAGAAGATAGACAATCAACATAACAGGACAGTCACTCAGCATCAGCATAGGCAGTCTTGAAGGGATGTGGTATTTCAAAAAAAATTATTCGGTTACATCAGCTTCAGGTGCTTGGTAGCTGGGGGTGATCCAAGACTGATTCATCTTGATGAAGGTCAGTCGATCAACTGATTCGGTGGACAGGCGCACCCTGTGATCGGTAACAAAGCCACCAGCAGCACTGAAGGTGCGTTCCGAAAGAACGCTGGATGCAGGACAGGCCAGTAGCTCAATTGCATACTGTGCAAGCTCTGGCCAGTGATCCATCCTCAAGACCCAGTAAGCCAGAGGATTTTCAGTGGGAAAGGTGTCCAAGTCTGACCTTGCCCCTAGGTATTCCTGCACCATGTAAATTAGACGCTGGCGATGGGTGCTGGAACCAATCATACCTTGGGGCTGCGGACTAAAAAATTGTCTGAAAGCATCAGTCAGACGGCCATCTTCTCCACCGCCCCTTCTGACTGATGCCTCAGCAACACGTTGTCCAGGACCAGGAGTTTGTGACCTCCCAGTCTCTGGGAACGCGTTGCACAGAGCTTTCTGCAAGGCCTCCCGGAGATGTCTCATCCTCTGCTCCCTCTGCTCCCTCTGCGATGGCAAGATAAGGTCGGCAACCTTACCCTTGTACCGTAATGGTCCCTCTCCTTGATCCGAAGAATACGAGGATCCTTCCGCAGGCTTTGCAGGATCAGGGAGGCCATGCAGCGTAGGTTAGCTGAGGCATTCGGTCCGGAGTCCTCTGGGTCACTAAGGACAACATGATCCGCAGCTACCTCCTCCCAGCCACGTACAAGTCCACGTGTTTCTTGGGACTGTAAATCATCCCTATAAGACTGCTGCTGCTGATGCTGATGCTGAGTGCCAGCCTCCACCTCCATGCTGACACAATCATCCTCCTCCTCCTCTTCCTCCTCCTCACCCTCTTCCTGTGTGATGGGTGGCACAGCAGGAACACTGTCTGGATAAAGGGGGCCTTGAGAGGCAAGGAAGTCCTCCTCTTCCTGCCTCTGTTCTGCCTCAAGTGCCCTGTCCATTATTCCACGCAGCGTATGCTCCAAGAGGTGGACAAGAGGTACAGTGTCACTGATGCATGCACTGTCACTGCTCACCATCCTTGTGGCCTCCTCAAACGGTGACAGGACAGTGCATGCATCCCTGATCATGCCCCACTGGCGTGGTGAGAAAAAACCAAGCTCCCCTGACCCTGTCCTGGTGCCGTAGTCGCACAGGTACTCATTGATGGCCCTCTGCTGCGTGTGCAGCCGCTGCAGCATGGCCAATGTTGAGTTCCATCTGGTGGGCATGTCACATATAAGGCGGTTCTTGGGCAGGTTCAACTCCTTTTGGAGCTCAGCCAGCCGAGCACAGGCATTAAATGATCGGCGGAAATGCACACAGACTTTCCTGGCCTGCTTCAGGACATCATGTAAGCCGGGGTACCTGCCCAAGAACCGCTGCACCACCAGGTTAAGGACGTGAGCTACACAGGGCACATGGGTCAGTTGTCCCTGTCGGAGGGCGGAGAGGAGGTTGGTGCCATTGTCGCAAACCACCATTCCTGGCTTAAGCTGGTGTGGCGTCAACCACCTCTCGGCCTGCCCCTGCACAGCTGACAAAACATCCGCCCCAGTGTGGCTCCTGTCCCCCAAACAAACCAGCGCAAGCACGGCATGGCATAGTTTTGCTTGCGTACTTGCGTAGCCCCTGGAACGCCTACGGAGCACCGCTGGTTCTGAGGACAGAGCACTGGAAGAGGCCATGGAGGAAGAAGAAGAGGAGGGGGTGGAGGAGAGAGGTGTGTCACAACCAATAGTAGCATTTTGGAGGGGTGGTGGCGGAACAACCTCCAACACTACTGCACCTTGTCCTGCATCCTTCCCAGCAGCCAGAAGAGTGACCCAATGGGCCGTGAAAGACAGGTAACGTCCCTGTCCATGCCTGCTGGACCATGAGTCAGCGGTAATATGCACCTTACCGCTGACCGCCCTGTCCAGCGAGGCAAGGACATTGCCTTCCACATGCCGGTAGAGAGCCGGAATCGCCTTCCGTGAGAAAAAGTGGCGTTTGGGGACCTGCCACTGAGGAACCGCACATTGTACAAACTCACGGAAGGGGGCTGAGTCTACCAACTGAAAAGGCAGCAGTTGAAGTGCTAGCAATTTAGCCAAGCTAGCATTCAACCGCTGGGCATGTGGATGGCTGGGAGTAAACTTCTTCCGCTGGTCCAGCAGCTGGGGCAGGGACATTTGCCTGCTATAATCGGATGTGGATGTACCACTAGCAGAGTTCCCGGAAGCACTTGGCTGTGACACACCTAATTCTACACCTTCATTCCTCTCAGAGCAGGTTTCAGAGAGGACTGAAGGTCTAGTGGAGTTGGAGATGCCAGCTGATGAGGAGCAAGGAGAGGTCCGCTTTGTTCTTTGGTGTGGGTCTTTGAGGTATGCTTGCCAACGAGCTGCATGGCAGGTCAACATATGTCTGGTCAAGCATGTGGTGCCCAAGCGGCTGATGTTTTGGCCACGTGAGATACGCTTGAGACATATGTTGCAAATAGCAGCGGTGCGATCTGATGCACTCGTCTCAAAAAAGGCCCACACCAAAGAACTTTTAGAATAACGTGCAGAGGAAGCGCTCTGCGCAGGCGGAGCTCTGCGGTGTGATTCAGTTGGTGTGCTGCCCCTAAGCTGACCCCCGGAGGGCATCCTGCCTCATTGGACATGTGCCTCCTCCTCCTCCTCCTCCTCCTCCTCCCTCCTTCCAGGCACCCACGTGGAGTCAGTGCCCTCATCATCCCCTCCCTCTTCATCGCTGTAGCAAACCTGGCAGTATGCTGCAGCTTGTGGAACATGACTGCCAGATTGCAGTCCTTCTTGAGCATCCCCTCTCTCTGCGCTCACGCTACTGCCTTCCTCTAGCTGAGTGTCATCATCAGAGCCCACCAAACACTGGGCATCCTCCTGGAGCATGTACCCAACACTGCTCAAAGAGTTCAGGAGACTCCTCAGGAGGACGTGGTGGGTCTAGGGAAGGAGTCACTGATGATGACATTGAGAGGAGGGAAGACGATGTGTTGGCAGCTGCTTTGCTACTACCCTGAGACTGGGTGAGAGAGGATGAGGAGGATGAAGAGGGCTTGGTCATCCACTCTACCAAGTCGTTGGCATGTTGCGGTTCAACATGTCCAGCTGCCGAAAAGAAGGACAAGCATGTCCCATGGCCACGTGCTGATGACAATGCACCGCGTCCACGACCAGCACTGTTGTCTCTAGACACAGAGCCTGCTTGCCCTCTTTTATCGGCTCGCGCCTGTCTGCCTCTCCTTGCTGGCCTTCCAGACATGGTAATGGCCTGAAGGGAGTTGGGTAAAACAGTAGTTGGGTAGTTTATATTGTGCTGGAGGCACACAACACCCACTAACTCCTGCAGATGCCTTTTTTATAGAACAGCAGAGATAAAGGGGTATATACAGATGTATACTGTGCTGTGCTGGAAGCACACACAACTTCCAATAACTCCTGCAGATGACAATTGGGCCCAAATAGAGAACAGCTATGTAGGTGGATTATAGCGGTATGTACTGGGTACAGAGCACGCAGACAGCACGCACTATCTCCTGACACTACTGACTGCAAGCTCTGTTATTAAAGATGGACCACTAGCTATATAGGTGAGGTGAATATCACGGTGTATACTGCGGTCAGGGCACGCAGACAATAACCAGAAAACAGCAGAGTTAAAGGGGTATATACAGATGTATACTGTGCTGTGCTGGAAGCACACACAACTTCCAATAACTCCTGCAGATGACAATTGGACCCAAATAGAGAACAGCTATGTAGGTGGATTATAGCGGTATGTACTGGGTACAGAGCACGCAGACAGCACGCACTATCTCCTGACACTACTGACTGCAAGCGCTATTATTAAAGATGGACCACTAGCTATATAGGTGAGGTGAATATCACGGTGTATACTGCGGTCAGGGCACGCAGACAATAACCAGAAAACAGCAGAGTTAAAGGGGTATATACAGATGTATACTGTGCTGTGCTGTGCTGGAAGCACACACAACTTCCAATAACTCCTGCAGATGGCAATTGGGCTCAAATAGAGAACAGCTATGTAGGTGGATTATAGTGGTATGTACTGGGTACAGAGCACGCAGACAGCACGCACTATCTCCTAACACTACTGACTGCAAGCTCTATTATTAAAGCTAGATCACTAGCTATATAGGTGAGGTGAATATAGTGGTGTATACTGCGGTCAGGGCACAGACAGTAACCACTACACAAGAGCAAGATAGGAAATCAGCCAAAAACGATTGGTGTGTAACTGTGTTGAAGGTACACAGAACACCCACTGCTTCAGATGCCAACACACTACACGAGGCCGCCTTAAAGGCGGCCTTATATAGTGTGGGGCGTGCACTACACAGCCTGAGCTATGATTGGCCACAGGCAGGACGCCCGTGGCCAATCATGGCTCTCCTCACTGCTGGCGCTGCGATTGGCCAAGCATGAGGGGTCACAGTGCATGCTTGGCCAATCATGAGCCAGCAATGCACTGCGCCATCGCAGTGCATTGTGGGCCACACGAATTTTGCCGCGAACGGCCCAAACGTTCGGAATTTGCCGAACGCCCGAACGACCAATGTTCGAGTCGAACGTACGTTCGACTTGAACACGAAGCTCATCCCTAGTCCTAATACTAATCCTAATACCCAATAGTGCTCCTATGGCTGGGTTCACACAAGTGTGGTGTGAATTGAAGCTCAATTTTCACAGCTAATTGACAAAAAAATCGTTGTTTAATGTTTCAGGTCTTTTTTTGATCAGGATCAGGTCAGGATTGCATCAGTATCAGGTCTAGTTTACATCAGGATCAGGTCAGGATTTTATTCTGTTCACAAGTGAATGACATGTTCAATTCAGAAGCATTTCCATAGATGTCAATGAACCTGAATTTGCCCCTGAAGCGGACCACACTGCTCAGTAAACTAAGTGGACTCTTTTTCAATTCACACTGAATCCGCTCTCCAGCTGCACCGAACATGTGAACAGGCACAATAGAAAGCAATGTTCATTCACATGTCATGCAAGTTGGATTTGGTTCATAACACATCCAATCTGCATATGTATGAACTTTAACCTAGCCTAATACTTTTGTATTACACTTATGCGTGTTACATCTGGTACTTCTTGCATACTTGTATTTATATAACGCTTGTACTGTTGTGTCTCCTAAGTAAAGGATTTATATATTTTTTTTAAATGCCCTGTGATAGGAAGTTTTGGGAGGTTTCTGTAGGTAAGGTATATCTATGTGCTTGCACATACATATGCTAATACCCAACCAAGATGGTGGGGAAGATTTACTAAAACTGGAGCATTTAGAATCTGGTGCAACAGTGCCAGTCAGCTTCTAACCTCAGCTTGTCCAATTAAGTTTTGGCAATAAAACTTGGAAGCCGATTGGTTTCTATGCAAGGCTGCACTAGATTTTGCATGCTCCAGTTTTATTAACCCCCTGGCGGTATTCCCGAGTCTGGCTCGGGGTGGAGATTTTGTACCAAACGCGGTAACCCTGAGGCCGCGTACACACGGGCGGATTGTCTACCCAACTAAGTTCGGCAGACAATCCGACAGACAGTCCGTTCAAAATATGCATGAACGGACTTGACCACACACGATGAGCAGACAGTCTGCTGAAAGCGTGCGTGATGACGTGTACAGCACGTATGACGGGACTAGAAAAACAACGTCCTATACACTGCAATGCAACCTTCGGCCGTGTAAACCCTTTCTGAGCATGCGCCATACTTAGTCCGTCCAACTTGCCTACACACGAGCGGACTGTCCGCTGAAACCAAGTTTGGACGGACAAAACCAAGTTTGAACGGACTGTCTTACGGAAATTCCGTAAGACTTTGTTCATCAGACTGTCCGCTGAAAAAGTCAGCTGAAGCCCACACACGAGCGGATTGTCCGCTGAAACACTGTTCAGCGGACTAAGTTGGACAGACAATCCGCCCGTGTGTACGCGGCCTCAGCCAGACTCAGGACTGCATTGCTGAATGCAGGGAGAGGTTTACTTACCTTGACCCCTGGATCCAGCGATGTCCCCCCGCTGTACGAGCGAGCCATGTCTCGTTCGATCTATTACGGAGCCGATCTTCGTTCCCTGCAAGCACTGCGACGCACAGGGACGGAGAACAGTGCCAAATTCAAAAAGTTAAACACACACATTACATACAGTATAACAGAATATTACAGATTACATTGCTGTATGTAATTATTTCACATTCCTTTTGTCCCTAGTGTTCTGTCCAGTGCCCTGCATGCAGTTTTATCTTATAAAATCTGTTATTTATGCCTGGAAACTGGAGATTGTCCATAGCAACCAAAACTGTCCCTTTACATCAAAAATGGTTTTAGACCAGCTAGAAAACAGCGTTAATAAATTAGAATCACTCGCAGAATTAAGCGATAGCTATTTGTGGGGAGATCCGTCATCAAATATTGAAAAGTAATGACAGTGACAATTCTGCAACTGAGCAAATTTCAGTGTTTTTGATGTCATTACATTATTGAATCATTTTTAATATTATTATATTATTATTTGGTATAATTATTTATAGTTATTTATTATATTATAATTTATGATTTCATTTTTCAAACTTTATCATACCCGGGATGTCTGCTAGACTCTGGTTTGGACAGATTTAAGTGAGTTATTCCTAAGAATTACAGGACTATAATATAAAACGCCAAATTTCCATGCAAAATAATTGTACTGCTTTCAGCACCTAAAATCTGAAATAATCATACCACCAGGGAGGTTAAATAACCCCTAATGTCACTTCAAAACAGCCTTGCTATAAGGAAACATAAAGACATATTGGTTTGCACAAGAGTTTTTCTTCGTGAAAGACTTTTTAGGAACCTAGTACATTGGAGTGCTTAGATTTAAATGACTTTCTACCCTCATCGGTATAGTTTGAAGTGGTTAAAAGTCTACATTCTGTCCCTTGACTGGATGAGCCTAGGACAACTGCTTCAGTTGTTTCTTTGTTAAAATGGCCCTGTTCTTTTGTTGCCATGGACCATCATGTAATAGAAAACAATTATGTTTTTAGAAACGCATGAAACATGTGTAAATAGGAAAAATAGGAAAAATATAAACTAATAACAAATTCCCACTTATGGCATTAATATGTGGTCATTCTAACAGAGCCATCACTAAAAGCATATCAAATCTGTCTAAATGTAAGGAAAAACCTTGAAGAACTCATAGATTGCACTCATATTTATCCAATTACATACATGAAATATTTGGATGTGCCTTCACAGCAATTTACTTGCTAAACTGAGATGATGTGACCTGTCTGGCTACCCTTGAATAACACGGCATTTCTGGGTCAAGCGTTTTACGGCACTAGATCAGTGCTGTTTCCATTTATTCCTTAGCAACAAAAATTGAGGTTGGTGTGAAATGAAAGAACCTTAATATGTCCAGAGTGAGACGAAAATGGAAAATCTAAAGTCAGAATAGAAGCACATTCATGGATTCAAAAATGTCTACTTCTGTGTTTTTCATTGCAAGAATGATTTAGACTAATTAACAAACCAAGTTCAACAGAAACATGTTAAAATGTCCTTATTTCCTTATTGCAAAAGTAGAAATTCAGCTATAGGTGAAGAAAATTGAACTGTGCAACTCATTGGATTCTTAAATGATTTAAGATGATGTGCTATAAACTGTTTCCTGATTAGGTTTCCTCCATCTCTAATCCATACACTTGGGAGTGTGAATGTAGAAAAGCTGTGTTGCTTTTGTTTTTTTACCCAGCCAAGTTCAGCCAGAAGAATGGATCCTGGATCCAGTGTGAAACATATGTGGCTTAATAGGTTTTTGAATTTAGAATTTTTTTTTAGCGTTGGCATATTTTTTCTTTTCATTAAGTGGTGAATAGGCAATAGGACTAAAGGATGCTTTGACGTGTTTACTAGGGATGTGGTGCCAATCTACTAACCCCATTGAACAGTAAAGGAGTACATAAGCCAACTAAGGCCATCCATACACATTTTGAATCTCGACCCTAGGAACACCATTTCTACAGTCAAGTGCGGAGGTGGAAGCATTATGCTTTGGGGATGTTTCTCTGCTAAAGGTACAGACCGACTTGCCACATTGAGGGGCCAATGGATGGGGGCCATATATTGTAACATCTTGGATGAGAACCTTCTTCCCTCAGCCAGAATACTGAAGATGGGTTGTGGATGGGTCTTTTAGCATGACAATGACCCAAAACATACAAGGCAACAAAGGCGTGGCTTAAGATGAAGCACATTAAGGTCATGGAGTGGCCCAGTCAGTCTCCAGACAATAATCTTATATAAAATGTATGGAGGGAGCTGAAACTTGTCAAAGTACAGCCAAGAAACCTTAAGGATTTAGAGAAGATCTGTTAAGTAGAGTGGACCAAAATCCCTCTTGAGATGTGTGCAAACCTGGGTACTACTAAAAAAAATGTCTTACCTATGTGCTAGCCAACAAGGGTTTCTCCAACAAGTACTAAGTTGTGTTTTGCTTGGGGATCAAATACTTATTTTACTCACTGAATTGCAACAATTTTCCTTCTATTTAAACGGGTCATTGAGCTCTGTAGTGCAGCTTTTGTTTACCAGTTACCGTATATACTCGAGTATAAGCCGAGATTTTCAGCCTCTTTTTTGAGGCTGAAAGTGCCCCCTCGGCTTATACTCGAGTCACCGCTGTCTGACTGCTCGATCAGCGTATCGAGCAGACAGACGGCGGACATTAAAATTTAAAAGCCGCGCCTCCTTCTCCGCCTCCGCCTGTGATAGGCGGAACACTGAATTTCCCAGCAGTCAGTGTTCCACCTATCACGGACATCCGCTCATTCTCATACTACGGACGAGTATGAGAGGATGTCCGTGATAGGCGGAACACAGGCTGCTGGGAAATTGAGTGTTCCGCCTATCACAGGCGGAGGCGGAATTTTGAATTGTAGAATGGCCGCCGAGAAGAGCGGCGATCCATCGGCACGGCACGGGACGGAGGAGGCACGGGACGGAGGAGGCACGGCACGGGACGGAGGAGGCACGGGAAGGAGGAGGCACGGCACGGGACGGAGGAGGCACGGGACGGAGGAGGCACGGCACGGGTCGGAGGAGGCTCGGGACGACGGCGGCTCGGGACGGAGGCTTGGGACACAGGTAGGCTGGACACACACACAAGGCTGCACGGACACACACACACACACACACACACACACACACACACACACACACACACACACACACACACAAGGCTGCACGGACACACACACACACACACACACACACACACACACAGGGATGGATGGATGGATGGATACACACACACACACACAGGGATGGATGGATGGATGGATACACACACACACACACACACACACACAGGGATGGATGGATGGATGAATACACACACACACACACACAGGGATGGATGGATGGATGGATGGATACACACACAGGGATGGATGGACACACAGGGATGGACGGACACACACACAGGGATGGACAGCCATGTCTCACCCTCGGCTTATACACGAGTCAATAAGTTTTCCAGTTTTTTGGGGGTAAATTGGGGGCCTCGGCTTATATTCGGGTCGGCCTATACTCGAGTATATACGGTAGTTTTCTTTGTGTTAGTAACTCAAGTTGCCACATACCATCTCTCTGTCATTATATAGGAGTATACATTTTTCTGCTGATGAAAACCTTGGTTAACCTTTAAGGTTCACAAACACTTGGAATATAGCTCTCACATTGGGCGTTACACTCTTCTATTGTCTGTTTCCACCCTGTAATTTTGTTTGTCTGTTTACCAACTTCTGTTATGTGCTTTTTACAGAATATGTGATGTTCTCTATTATATGTGAACTGCAAAGCCTTCTAATAGACACATTTTGTAGATAAAATTACATGCTGAATAAGAGCAGCTTTGAATGTTTCATGCTATATATTTAAAGTGTATCTAAACCCAAAAGAAAAAATAATATACCCAAAAGCAAACATTTATTATATTGCAGCTTACCAAATCTTAGATGTGATGGCTGCATTCGTTTTCTTCCTAGTGCAGATGTAGCAGTTAGACAATTGAGAAAAATCATTTAATACTGACAGAGGGACTTAAAATGATCAACTTTTATTTATTTATGTAAAACCTTTTTTACCAAAAGGAAAACAAAAAATCTTGCTGCTTAAAAAGTGTTAGCTGGAGTTTGGCTTCAATTTGCTAGTGTATCTAAATATGCTAGTACACCTAACACTCTAAAACAGGAGGTGTGTTACCAACCAGATCACCAGGTGAAAACAGAGGGGAGAAAACGTAAACAGAAGTAAACAAATGCAGCCATTGTATGGTAGGTAAGCTGCAATATATTACATTTTGGTTTGGGGTTTATTACTGCTTTAAATGTGTTGCATTTGTTTTAATTGTTTAGGATTTTCCATCTACTTTCACCTGGTGATCCAGTCAGTAAGTCTGTTCTTTTTCTACTTCTTTTATCAGACCAAGCTGTCCAGCAAAAGTGGCAGTTAGAGGGGTGAGACAAACCATTTAAAACTAATAGGTGCTTTACAATGATTACCATTTTTATTGGCGTATAACACACACTTTCTTCCCCTTAAAATCAGGGGAAAATCGTGGGTGTGTGTTATACGCTGATCCCCACCGATCCCCCGTCGATCTCCGCTGACTGTGAGCGGAGCGGAGCGATCGCCGCCGAGATACACATAGCCGAGTGTACTCGGCTCTTCTCAGATCCGCTCACAGTCACGCCCAGTCCCGCCATTGGACCTGTGTTATGTCCATCATAGGGCAGGACTGGGCGTGACTGCGAGTGGAGCCAAGTACACTCGGCTATGTGTATCTCGGCTCCGCCCAGTGCCTTCGATCTCGACGGCGTTCGCTCCGCTCCGGGAAGTCTCGGCGGCGCCAATTTTAAATCGTCCAAGCGATGGACACTGGGGGCAAGGCTGCACTGGGGAAAGGCTGCACTGAGACAAGGCTGCAATAGTCACTGGGTCAAGGCTGCACTGACAAGGCTGCAATAGACACTGACAAGGCTGCATTGATGGGCATTTAAATGTAAGTTTTTTTTTCTTAAACTTCCCTCCTAAAAGTTGTTTTCCTTAAAAATTCCCTCCTAAACTTGGGGTGCGTGTTATACGCCGGCACGTGTTATACACCAATAAATATGGCTTTTATTACTTTATAATACATTTTTAACACAAAAGAAAAAAAAACTGTTGCTGTAATGACTTACAAATTGTTAGCTGGTGTTGGGAAGGCAACGAGTTCCCTTGTAGTGGGGCTGCCCCTGCACTAAGAGGGTTAAATGCGTGTTTAAATATATGAAAACAAAAAAGGCAGTTTTATTTACCAGATCTCCTGCTCCAGCAGGCTTCCATAAAACTAACCTATTCCTGCAGCCTCTTCTCCCCTATGCTTCGGAGATCACAAGTCCTCTGACGTCATTAAATCCAATACTGGGTTCTAAGCCCTGCATTCAATGCAAGGACACAAGAAATGTCAAAGTGTAGGGGAGTGCTGGCTGGTGTGGAAGTGGAAGATCGGGTAAGTAATGCTGCCTTTCACTTTACCTAGACCTAAATGAGTATTTAACCCTTGCAGTGCAGGGGCTGCCCAACTGTAAGGAGGATCTTTACTCTCCCTGGAGTTGGGCTTTAATTTGTTGGTCAAGTCCATTTACATTTTCTGGTGCATCTAACGCAACTCTCTGTAGAAGTTGACAGTGATGTAGTTCAAGAGTGACTCCTTCATAAACTGGTGACAAGAAGTGACAAGAAGTGTGTTACTGGCTGGATTGCCTGGAGAAAATAAAGCCAAAAAGGAAAAAGGGAACCCCATGTACCCAATCAAGAACCTTGGAGTAGGAGGATGTTTGGTGTGTCATATAATACACAAAAGAGTAAATATATAAAATGCTACAAAATCTTTGTTAGTGTATAAAATATACAATTTTGAATAAAAAAAGTATATATTATAGGTTTGTAAATTACACAATGTAAAGCCTAGTGGACCAACGCGTTTCACATAAGTCTAGTGCATCTTTAGGTCCACAGGCTCTCAATATCAAAAACATGGGGGCAATGTCTATAATGAAAAACACAATAATTACAAAGTTGAACATTACATTATTATACATTGCATTTATGCCTGCAAATTACACTTGTGCAGATAGTGTGAGCTCAAAGTGGAGAAAAGAGAAGGAGAAGAATTTTTTTTTTAAATAAAATAATAAAAAAAATATAAAATATATAAAAAAAACATTTTGTTCTCTTATTTTCCATGTCAAAGTATCCAGAGTGGACATCCCACTCTGGGGGGACAAAAGAGTCACAAGCTAGACATATAATCTGACCTAAAATCACCTGACCTCAACCCAATAGGTGTGCTCTTGGGTTGAGGTCAGGACTCTGTGCAAGCTAGTCAAGTTCCTTCACTCCAAATTCGTTCATCCATGTCTTTATGGACCTTGCTTTGTGCACTGGTGCACATTCATGTTGGAATATGAAGGGGCCATCCCCAAAATGTTCCCACAAATTTGAATCAAAAATGATTTGGAGGAGTGGCCAATATTATGCAATATAGTGTGGATGAGTGAGTTTGAGGGGGAGAAACTTAACTGGCCTGACCTCAACCCAATATAGCTGCAAAGGGTGGGCCAACTCAACATTGATCCCTTCAGACTAAGACTGGGATGCCATTAATGTTCATGCACTTAAAGGCATGTGTCCCAATACTTTTGAAAATATAGTGTGTGTATGTATATATATATATATATATATATATATATATATATATATATATATATATATTGCAGCTTACCAATCTTTTTTTTTCTTTTAAAGCCTGTGATGTGTGCACAAACTCAGACTCCACCCGGTGCAAAAAAAAGTTTACACCAAAAAGTGAAACATAAAATGTGCCCAGGGTGTACACATAGTCCTCCTCCCCAGAGAAAGGACCCTAGCGCTGGTCCCCCGACGCACAAGGCTCCTAACAGGGACTGGGGTAGTTCACTGGTCCACCTGGCTGAACCAGTTGGACCCTGTTCTCTGGGAGGTCTGCCTAAACAGACCAACCCAAGTACTAGGTGGGGCTCCCCCAAAGAGAGACCCCATGAAAGAGGGTGCACTAAGCCAGAAGGCCATGTCCACCTTCTCCCAAGACTTTCAGGGCAGGCCCGTGTACCTACACCCTACTGATCAAATATGAAATGTGTACAATGTAACAAACCAAAAACAAAAGTGACTAAAACTACAAACATAAGCCGCGTACACACGGGCGGACTGTCTGGCCAACTTAGTCCGTCAGACAATCCGACGGACAGTCCGTCATACTTTCGAATGAACGGACTTGCCCACACACACACCACTTTTTGAGCGGACTAATACGGCGTACTAAGTCCGCCATACTATCCTCCCTACTTTTGAAATGAACGGACTCGCCCACACACGCGGAGGAAAGTCCGCTCATTTCGAGCGCGTCTCCAGGTAGGCGGGGCCCGCGAAGGAGACGTCGCTGACCTCGCCGCCTGGTATGGACTTAAAGGGGAACCCCAATGCCGAAAAAAATCGGCGTGGGGGTCCCCCCCAAGTCCACAACAGACCCTTGTCCGAGCACGCTACCCGGCCGGCCAGGAGAGGGGGGCGAGCGAGCGCCCCCCCCTCCTAAACCGTACCAGCCCGCGTGCCCTCAACATGGGGGGGTGCCAAAGCACCTTGTCCCCATGTTGATGAGGACAAGGGCCTCTTCCCGACAACCCTGGCCGTTGGTTGTCGGGGTCTGCGGGCGGGGGGCTTATCGGAATCCGGGAGCCCCCTTTAATAAGGGGGCCCCCGGATACCGGCCCCCCACCCTATGTGAATGAGTATGAGGTACAATGTACCCCTACCCATTCACCTGTAAAATAAAAGTACAAAAAAAAACACAACACACGAGATAAAATACTTTATTGCACAGCTCCGGGGGTCTTCCGTCTTCGGGGGTCTTCTCGCCGGACTCCTCCGCTATCTTCTTGTAGCTCTTTTGCTAGCGGAGGAGTCCGGCTTTCTTCCTCGCCGCCGGCCTCTTCTCCCGACTTCGGGGGTCTTGTCCCCCTCTTTGGTTCTTCTGCCGGGCCACCGCGCCTTCTTATAGCTCTTTTACAGGCGGTGGCCCGGTCTTCTGTCGCCGTCGCCGCCGCCTTCCATTCTTCTTCTTCTTCTTCTTCTCCAGGAGATGTTGCCTCGACGATCTCTCCGGCCGGAATTCCAGGGACGCACTGCGCGGCCACTTATATAGGGACAATGGGGCGGTGTCACATGGCTTTATGTCACATGGGTTGGTCACATGGGTTGATGTCACATGGGGACTATGACATCGTAAGGGGGCGGGGTGACCATGTGACACCAACCCATGTGACATAAAGCCATGTGACACCGCCCCATTGTCCCTATATAAGTGGCCGCGCAGCGCTTCCCTGGCATTCCGGCCGGAGAGATCGTCGAGGCAACATTTCCTGGAGAAGAAGAAGAAGAAGAAGAACGGAAGGCGGCGGCGGCGGCGGCGGCGGCGACGGCGACAGAAGACCGGGCCACCGCCTGTAAAAGAGCTATAAGAAGGCGCGGTGGCCCGGCAGAAGAACCGAAGAGGGGGACAAAACCCCCGAAGTCGGGAGAAGAGGCCGGCGGCGAGGAAGAAAGCCGGACTCCACCGCTAGCAAAAGAGCTACAAGAAGATAGCGGAGGAATCCGGCGAGAATACCCCCGAAGACGGAAGACCCCCGGAGCTGTGCAATAAAGTATTTTATCTTGTGTGTTGTGTTTTTTTTTGTACTTTTATTTTACAGGTGAATGGGTAGGGGTACATTGTACCTCATACTCATTCACATAGGGTGGGGGGCCGGTATCCGGGGGCCCCCTTATTAAAGGGGGCTCCCGGATTCCGATAAGCCCCCTGCCCGCAGACCCCGACAACCAACGGCCAGGGTTGTCGGGAAGAGGCCCTTGTCCTCATTAACATGGGGACAAGGTGCTTTGGGGTGGGGGGGCCGCGAGGCCCCCCCTTCCCCAAGGCACCCCCCATGTTGAGGGCATGCGGCCTGGTACGGCTCAGGAGGGGGGGGGGCGCACGCTCGCCCCCCTTTCCTGGCCGGCCGGGTAGCGTGCTCGGACAAGGGTCTGTTGTGGACTTGGGGGGGACCCCCACTCCGATTTTTTTCGGCGTTGGGGTTCCCCTTTAAGTCCATACCAGGCGGCGGGGCCCGCAACGTCTCCTTCGCGGGCCCCGCCTACCTGGATACCCGCTCGAAATGAGAGGACTTTTCTCCACCCCAATCTTCCCCAAGGTCAGGATAGTAGCACATTGCCTCCACTGGAAACTGATATGAACAGATACTACACTTGATCTCAGCCAAAAGCCTGAGAAGCCAATCATTAGATGTGGTGGCTGCATTACTTTTCTTTGGCTTTTTCCATCTGTTTTCACCCAGTGATCTGGCCCTTAACACACCTGTTGTATAAGTGGGACACAACTACCAAAGGAATGAGCAGAGGAGGCACAGCAGACAGCAGCATTGTCAGTTTAGGGAGGAGGGGAGTGTTAATTGTAATATTCCCCCTTCAGTCTATTATGAATGCTGCTGCTAGACTAATACACATCACTAATCGTTCTGTGACTGCTGCCCCTCTCTGCCAATCCCTTCGCTGGCTTCCCCTACCCCACCGTGTAAAATTAAAAATGATAACCATAACATACAAAGCCATCCACAGCATCGCCTCCATCTACATCACCAACCTCATCTGCAGATATCGCCCAAATCGTCCCCTCCGCTCATCCCAGGACCTCCTGATTTCTAGCTCCCTTGTTACCTCCTCTCACGCTCGGCTTCAAAACTTCTCCAGAGCCTCTCCCATCCTCTGGAACTCCCTGCCCCAGTCTGTCCGATCGGCCCCTACCCTGTCCACCTTTAGGAGATCCCTGAAAACTAATTTATTCAGGGAAGCCTATCCCACATCCACCTAACTGTCCCTGAGCCACCCCCATCAAATCATTCTCTGCAGCTATTACCTTTTGTTCCACCACCCCCTCCCCTTAGAATGTAAGCTCTACGAACAGGGCCCTCTTGTACCTTTTGTATTGTACTGTAATTGTGTTTTCCCCCCTTATATACATTGTAAAGCACTGCGTAAACTGTTGGCGCTATATAAATCGTGAATAATAATAATAATAATAATACTCCAGCTCACACTTTATATTCAGTTACAGGAACAGTTTTTTTTTTTTTTTCCTTTTGGGATAAAGGTTTTACATGAATAAATAAAAGCTGATCATTTTAATCACCCCTGCCAGTGTAAGCGCTTTGTCTCATCCATGTAAACTGATACATTCTGCTGGAGAGTTTGTGTTATGAAAAACAACAGACTTGATGGCTAGATCACCAGATGAAAATAGAGAAAAGAAAGCCTAAAAAAAAGGAAAGTAATGCAGCCAACACATCTAAGAATTGGTGAGCTGCAAAATAATAAATATTTGCTCTTGGATTTAATACGCCTTTAAACAGCCAGTGCTAGAAGTGAAATGTGCGTTGTTGAACTGTATATATATGGAATGTTGAGTCTCTGTTTCATCTATTGTGATCACTTAAGAA
Organism: Lithobates pipiens; assembly: GCF_037356315.1. Taxonomy (NCBI): domain Eukaryota; kingdom Metazoa; phylum Chordata; class Amphibia; order Anura; family Ranidae; genus Lithobates; species Lithobates pipiens. The sequence continues at coordinate 48,183,069 of NW_027507788.1, read as the reverse complement.
TGACATTCTTTTTTTACTTCCCTTTGCCTGCAAGTGACAGTCATGAAAGGCACAGTATGAATGTTTGTTTAGAGGGTGGAGTGTTTCTAAGCAGCAAAAGCTTTGTAACAGACACAAAGAAACATAGCTTGCCATTTTAATGTTAGTGGATTTGTCTTTCTGATTATTTTATTATAAATGAAGTAACTGTCACTTCCATACTCTACTGCCAAGAACATGAAGATTTAATCAAGCCAGTCACTCGACAAATGGTCTGTAACAGCAGTTTTTAAATGTTGTATGCTGTCTGTAGTAGTTCTTGTACGCACCCTTCATACACACTATGTGCAGCTTCCCGCTGTTCTAATCAGTTTACATTTGTAGTGTGTGGGTTGTTGTTGTTGTTGTTGTTGTTGTTGTTGTTTCCTGCACTTTAATGTTTAATATTTGTGTTTTTACACTTGACTTTTATCAGTATCTAATTGAATTGGTTATCAATTGTGGTGTTTAGGTTGTTCCATGCAAAGAAATGTTTTATGTTTGCGCTCTTATACTTGACTTTTTATCAGTATGTAATGCCATTTAAAATGCTCTTGTGTATTTAATATACTGCAGTATATTAAACCAAATCCTTTTTTCATAGGGATAAGTTAAAGCTAAACTATAGAGAGATATACAAGACAGGCATTACCACATATCTGAATTCGACTATTCATTAATATACAGTTACGTTTATTTATTTTTTTAAAGCAAACAGTGGAAATATATGAATTTGACTTGGTATCTGCCTGTGTTGTCCCTGTACAGCAAAGCACAGACTGTGAGAGAGTAAACCAGCACAAGGGGCCAGTCAGCTGTGCTGCAGTGCTAATATGCTAGCAAGGAAGCATGCTGATGGGAGGAAAGAGCATAGCGATAGAAACATGAGCTGATCAGTCTGCTGGTTCTCCTTTCACTTTTCAGTATGGGGGGGATACGAGGCCTGTAACCTGTAGCTCTGCCCATACAGCCCTACATTTTAAGCAGTTCCACCACACTGCCTTGTCTGAAACAGCAGGAAATTTGATTTGCCATATTTATTAGCGTATAAAACACACATTAATTTTAAGAGGGAAGTTTCAGGAAAAAAAAACCTTAAATTTTAAATAAGGAACTTTGAAGCAAAATAAGGGTCAGTGCCCATCTGCAGCCTCACCATTGCCATCAATGCAGCTTAATCAATGTCCATCTGCAGCCCCACACTCAATGCAGCCTCATCAGTCAACATCAATGCAGCCTCACCATTGCCATCAATGCAGCAGCCTAACCATTGTCATCAATGAAGCAGTCTCACCATTGCCATCAATGCAGAAGCCTCACCATTGCCATCAATGCAGCTTAATCAATGCCAATCTGCAACCCCACAAGTGCCATCAATGCAGCCTCATCAGTCAACATCAATGCAGCCTCACCATTACCTTCAACGCAGCAGCCTCACCATTGCCATCAATGCAGCAGCCTCACTATTGTCATCAAGATAGTCAAGGCAGCAGCCTCACCATTGTCATCAATGCAGCAGCCTCACCATTGCCTTTAATGCAGCAGCCTCACCATTGCCATCAATGCAGCTCACCGTTACCTTCAATGCAGCAATCTCACCATTGCCTTCAATGCAGCTGCCTCACCTTTGCCATCAGTGCAGCCTGATCGATGCCCATCTGCAGCCTAGAGGGGACAGGAAGGGAGGCGGGACGAGCACCAACAGATTACATACAGTGAGAATCTCCTATAATAGAAAGAACAGTGGTCCAATGGTGACCCAGGAGACGGGACTTCCTATTACAGAGGCCGCCAAGTAAACAGGAGATTCTCACTGCATGTAATATGATGGCGCTTGTCCCGCCCCCTCCCTGTCCCCTCAGAGAAAGCTAAAATTGAAGTATTGGCATAGAACACGCACGCGTTATTTGCACCTGATTTTCAGGGTGTGTGTTATACGCTAATAAATACAGTATTTTTTCTCTTCTGTAGTTAATTCACTGCAACAAAGAAAAACCAAGTTTCGTGCCCCTCCAGATAAGGCTGTGTGGTGTGACAGAGCTTTTTAAAAAGAAGGACTGGATGGACAGAGATACAAATCATTAGGATGGTAAAACAGTTGTCATGTATCTATTTCAACCATGTATTTCAGTATTTGTTCACAGTTTAAGTTTAACCACTTCAGCCCCGGAGGGATTTGCCCACTTCCTGACCAGGTCATTTGTTGCGATACGGCACTGCATTGCTTTAATTAACAATTGCGCAGTCATGCGACATTGTACCCAAACAAAATTGATGTCCTCATTTTCCCACAAATAGAGCTTTCTTTTGGTGGTATTTGATCAGCTCTGTGGTTTTTATTTTTTGCGCTATAAACAAAAAAAAGCAACAATTTTGAAAAAAAAAATATTTTTTACTTTTTGCTATAATACATATACAAAAAAAACAAAAACAAATTTAATCCTCAGTTTAGGCCAATATGTATTTTTATACATATTTTTGGTAAACAAAAATCCCATTTAGCGTATATGGATTGGTTTACGCAAAAGTTATAGCGTCTACAAAATAGAGGATCGATTTATGGCATTTTTTATTATTATAATTAATTTTTTTATTTTTTTACTAGCAATGGCAGTGATCTGCAAATTTTTGAGGGACTGTGACATTGCGGTGGACAGATCGCACACTTTTGACACTTTTTTGGGACCAGTGACATTTATACAGCGATCAGTGCTATAAAAATGCACTAATTACTGTATAAATGACACTGGCAGGGAAGGGGTCAACACCAGGGGGCGATCAAGGGGTTAAGTGTTCCCTTGGTAGGTTCTTTCTAACTGTGAGGGGATGTGGACTGGCAGGTAGTAGCGAGAGATGGCTGTTCCTAATCACTAGGAACAGATAATCTCACTCCTACCTTGACAGAACGGGGATCTTTTTGTTTACACTGGCACATCCCCATTCTGCTTCTCTGTGGAGCGATCGCTGATTGGCTCTCCGCTAGAAAATAGGCACACGCATGAGCGCCCACAGATCGCCATGTATGTGCCCGATGTACAATGACGGAGATTCGCAGAGGAGAGCCAACCTGACGCAGTACAAATGTGGGGCTGATCGGGAAGTAGTTAAAAATCATATTTTCTACAGTGTGAGAAAATTTATAATTTGGGGTATAATGTATATAACATTTTAACATAAAATGGCAGCTGTGGACTATCTTAGGGAAGGGAGCACACTTTTTCTGAATGCTTTAAATAGAATTAAAAAATATTAGTTTTACACTCTCTAGCATATAGGTTTGTCTCTATACGGCTTTAGACTTACTTTTATTTATTACAGGCAGTTATATAGCACTGTCAATATATGTAGTGCTTTACATACTGTATATATTATTCATTCACGTCAGTCCCTGCTCTCAAGGCGCTTGCAATCTATGGCCCCTAACTCTCATTCATACATGCGCATATTAGGGCTAATTTTAGAGAGGACCCAGTGAATCTATCAGCATGTCTTTGGAGTGTGGAAGGAAACCAGAGTACCCATAGGAAACCCACACATGCACAAGGGGAACATGCAAACTCCAGGCAGGTAGTGCCATGGTTGAGAGTCAAACCAACAACATTAGTGCTGATAGGCAAAAGGGCTAAACAGTTAGCCACCGTGCTGCCTCGAACATACTTTGTATGGTGTAACTTTTAAAATAAGGAAGGAAAGAACAAAGGAAGAGTACTAAACCAATTAGCCCTTGTACACACGGTCGGACATTCCGACAACAAAATCCGTCGGATTTTGTCCGAAACTTGTGTTGCATACACATGGTCAGACAAAGTTGTCGGAAAATCTGATCGTACATAACGTGACAACGTTATTTCGTTACGACGGGACTACGTTCAGGCTATTAGCCAATAGCTTTGGTCTAGAAATTTGATCTGAGCATGCGTGGCACTTTGTCCGATCGGAATTCTCTACACACAATCGGACAAAGTCCGATCGGATCATGTTGTCAAAAAGTTTTATAGCCCAGCTCTAAAACTTTGTCCGTCGGATATTCCGACCGTGTGTACAAGAGCATAGAGTTTTGGTTTCTTTGAAATTGTTATCCTATCCAGTCATTTTGCAATTTTGTATTTGTACAAAAAATTATAGAATAAGGTTAATTCTACCACTGGCTTCCAGGGTTTATTAATACCATTCCAATGACCTCTCCCTCAACCATTAAAACCCTGATGAAGTGGGCATTCAAAAGGCCCTGAAATTAATTGTATTATATTATATGCATACATTTATATCTGCAATTCACTCCATTGTGGCACTCAAACACATTTTTTTTGTGCTTTTTGGATTCAATCAGAAGTGCCCCACTGTGGCCTTATAATGTGTTAAATCTGCTATGCCAGAAAAGTCATACTCTCCATCATAAACGTTCTCCTTCAATTTCAGATATAATAAAATGTTTGAACCTAGAAGCTTTCACCTGCACTCCTAAAACACAAGAATTACATTGCAGTCACTAAATATGAATGATGGAATCATAAACATCTATGTTGGTTTTAGTTGGACGCTCATGTACCAAAAAGACACTACTGAAAACAAACTTGTTTTAGGTCAACAAGAGCAATCAGATGAAATAAAATAAACTCATTCCAGAATTTTAGTTGGCTATGGAATATCCCCTACTGTATAAACACATTTCATCTTTTTTCAATCCGTGCACAATCAGTAGACAATCATCTGTTGCCTAGAAACACCTTAGTGTTGTCCAAGAGTCCAAATAAAGAAAAGCCTTTCTGAACGCCATGCAAGAAAATATTTTTCATATACCGTAAGTGATGTACTGCCTTCCTAATTGAAAATTGTTAAATCTTTTCCTGTTCTGAGGTTAGAAATCCGCTATGGGCTGGGGCGAGTTTTTATATGGATCATTATTCTGGTGTCACATGGACATGGGCAAAACATGTTTACCTCAAAGAATGCTGATTGTAATATATTTACAGTATATTTCTAAGGAGAATCCAATATAGGGTGAACGGTACAGTATTTTATGTCTTTTGCCCTCAAAAAAAAACAAAAAAAACACAGAGTGCAGCAACATCTGTAGCTTAACTAAAAAAATCAAGTGCAGCCTGTAGCTTTTCAAGAGATAACAACAAAAGAGAGGGCACACCGACCTAATGCATTACCAATATAATTTTATTTTGAAGTGTGAAAAGTAATCTACTTAGAAATGCATGACAAGTTTGGCCATATAAAAGGATACAGATGAGGCAACCTCTGGATCCACAGTAATCAGCCAGTGGTATGGGAAGCGCTTACACATTTTGAGGGTCAAGACCTCTTCTTCAGAGCCAAAGAGCTCTTTGGCTCTGAAGAAGAGGGCTTCACCCTCAAAACGACTAATGCCGGCAGAAAAAGTCAGACAGAATCATTTCATCGGATATGTGTGGGCTTCATCTAATTTTATTTTCAAAACTTCTGACGGACCTAGAAATAGAAAATGTTTTAAATCTTTCCGACTGAATCAATTCCTATGGGGAAAAGCGTTTGTCTGTATGCTATTTCGATGGACCAAAAACAACACAAGGGCAGCTATTGGTTACTGGCTATTGAACTTCAGTCCCATCTTACGTCATCTCGTTCTAAACGATCAGACTTTTGTGTGATCGTGTGTATGCAAGTCCGTTACAGCGGAACTCTGTCGGAACTCCATTGGAAAGACCATCATGGTCGTGTGTAAGTGGCATTAGCCTTTGGACGCTATGAGAGCTTCCCACACCACTGGCTGAGACTGTTGTCTCACCTGCATCCTTTTAATTTGCCCAAATTTGTCATGCGTCTGTAAGTAGATTACTTTTCACGTTTCAAAAATAAAGTGCTATGTTGGTAATGTGCTCTCTCTTTTGTTGTTGTTTCTAGTATTTATATAAATGCTGTGAGGGCAACAGGGCAAATCCTGTGAGGGCAACAGGGCAACAAGACCTTTTGGCGCCACATGCATTAGTCAGGCAACAGAAAACAGTGACATACCCTCAGCACTACAACTGAGTGCAGGAGAGATTTGTTTCCGCTTTTCAGGAGATAACCAGAAATGTTCCACTCCTGTGGTATCAAACAATGTTAAAACGGTATTAAACTAAAAATGTAACATATTTGGAAGGGTTAGCAAATAAACCATAAGCAATGGAAAGTGCCAAAAAAAGTGACAGTGCAGAAACCCAAACAATAACCTAACTAACTATGTACAAATAAAGAGAGCAATAAAGAGAACACATATGAGCAGAGCAAGGTCAGGACAAAGGCAGGAAACAAGGGGAGCAGGTCCCAGGAACAAGGAGCACGATCAGGCACATGAATAAGGCTCAGGATCAGAATCAGCAGAGGCGGCTCTAAGCTTTGTGGGGCCATAGGCAAATCTTAGACATGAGGCCCTACTCACACCCATAATGAGTAAAATAATGAAAGCGATAGAAATTGACTGTATAAAATTAACTGTTTCTAGAATTTTCTCTAACAAATTACTCTTCAATATCATTAAATGTAGGGTATATATATATATATATATATATATATATATATATATATAAATAATATCAAGTCCACAGGTACCTAGAAATACTGAAGCAGCATCACACCTCCCTTAGGGGTTCTCATTCACCAAATATAAACAGACTTCAAGTCTTGAAGTGTTTAGATAACCATCATCCACATCCTGAGTTGGGTCAAAACTGCATATTACCAGCAGTCCATGTTAGTCACAAGGCGTTAAACTCCTGGGTTTAACATCTCGTGTCGAGCATGGACTGCTGGCAACGCTGATGTTTGTATATTTGTACATTTCCATCAATCCCAATATAATGGTAATTGTAATTTTAAGATGTTGGGAATTGAAATAAAAGGTAAATGGAATCACACTATGTGGAGTTTTTTTTTTTTCCATTTATCCGATTACCTGTGGATGTTATTGGCAGTTTTGACCCAACTCAGGATGTGGATGACAGTTATCGAAACACTTCAAGGCTTAAATTCTGTTTATAACTTGTGAGTAAGAACCCCTAAGGGGAGTGTGGTGCACGGTTTGAGGATCTTGGTGTGAGGTGCATTTTAACCATTCAACATTAAGACCACTACCTGCGTATTTTGGACTTTTTGTGCCTAAAATCATATGAAAGCTGGTCATATTAGGAAATTACAGTAGTGCTGCTTCAGTATTTATAGGTGCTCATATAGGTACCTGTGGGCTTGATACTATTTGTTTGTACAATTTCTATTATTTTAAGCCACAGCTGATCGATGGATTATATGTGATTTATAGATATGTGGTTTTTAATATTTAAGTTTCATAGCACTGAGATAGTGGAAGGAGGCCTGTTTTTCAATTTATTATACACTTTGGTGTAAAGGGGAACTCTGTTGTAAGATTGTGTGTGTGTGTGAGTGTGGGGTTACTGATATAAGGGGGAACCTTTATATCAGTGCCCCCTTACCTTGCTGTATTTACCCCCTTTACATCAGTGACCCCCCGTCAGACTGGCCTAGTCAGAAAGTTCCCTCTGAGCTTCAGTGTGGCGGCTCTGGTTTCATCCTATATTCTCCTCTCCACAGTCCACACACACCTGACTCCTCCTATGACCCCCATACTAGTAGCGCTCCCACCCTTGACTCCTCTGTAGCCCCCCCAAAGACTGCAGATGGTCAGAGACTGTGTGGACATAATACAAGAGATGGTCATAGACTATGCAGACATGATACAAGAGATGGTCAGAGACTTTGCAGACATGATACAGGAGATGGTCAGAGATTTGAGGACATGATACAGGAAATGGTTAGAGACTGTGAAGACATGATACAGGAAATGGTTAGATACTGTGAGGACATGATACAGGAGATAGTCAGAGACTGTGAGGACATGATATAGGAGATGGTTAGATTCTGTGAGGACATTATACAGAAGATGGTCAGAGACTGTGTGAACATGATACAAAAGATGGTCAGAAACTTCGCAGACATGATACAAAAGATGGTCAGAGACTTTGTAGACTTGATACATGAGATGTTCAGAGACTGTGCGGGTATAATACAAGAGATGGCCAGAGACTGTAGAGACATAATACAAGAAATGGTCAGAGACTGTGCAGATATCATACAAGAGATGGTCAGAGACTGTGTAGACATGATACAAGAGAAGGTCAGAGACTGAAAACAAGATACAAGAGATGGTCAGAGGCTGTGAACACGATACAGAAGATGGTCAGAGACTGTGAGGACATGATACAAGAGAGGGACAGAGACTGTGCAGACATGATACAGGAGATGTCTTGAGACTGCAGACATTATACAGGAGATGGTCGGAGACTGCAGACATGATACAGGAGATGGTCAGCGACTGTGTGGACATGATACAAGAGAAGGTCAGAGACTGAAAACAAGATACAAGAGATGGTCAGAGGCTGTGAACACGATACAGAAGATGGTCAGAGACTGTGAGGACATGATACAAGAGAGGGTCAGAGACTGTGCAGACATGATACAGGAGATGTCTTGAGACTGCAGACATTATACAGGAGATGGTCGGAGACTGCAGACATGATACAAGAGATGGCCTTATTAAGGTAATGACAAGCAAACTCTCACCCGGATAACATGGTAGCACCACATTATGGCAGCAACCACTCTACACTAGAGCCACAACCACAGATTATCCCACCACAGACAGGGTGCCAACATATGATCCCTCTATACACGCCTCTGTCCCCTACTACAAGCAAGAGAAGCCAAGACATTTGCTTTGAGTGCCCAACAGTGCATTCTGGGAGGTGTAGTCTCGGCAGATCAGGGCACAGGCGGACTAGTGTGTGGTGTGGAGAACTACAACTTGGGAGAAGGTTAGGATAGCGTTAGAGTCTGCTATTGGTTGCAGCTGATGAGATGTTCTTAGTGTGAGTGGGGGGTGTTAGAGCTGGCTGGAACCTCCATGGCTTTACCCCAGTGTGTGCCGGCCCGCTCATTCCGCTGATCTGGGGACACCCAGGGGCATCTTTAATATCGATTGAACCCTGGGCAAACAGTTTTCTACATTTTCACTGTACTCTACACATTGCAGGAGATCCACAGAGCGGGGCATAAGGGAAGGAGTCAGAGAAGGGGAGTACATACAGCCACCCACTGACCCTGGGACCTCAGGCAGTGCTTAAGTGGTCAGTCAGCCCCCTGACTGGGGGGAAATTAGTTGTGGGCATAAAGACGGCCCTGGGGACACTGACCGGGGGACATTCCCTCTCACTCCCACACACACATTAGGCAAATTAGGCTGCGAGGCCCATGAGAGCGTGAGGCCTTAGGCAACCACCTAATTTGCCTAATTAGGGAGCCGCCTCTGAGAATCAGGTAGGGACATAGCTCACAGGAATCACTGAAGCACTGGGCCAGGTGCAGTCAGCCAGGGGCAGCCTATTTACTTGCATAAGATTGCAGCTGGGTGGCCACCTGATCTATGCCCTCTGACTTCAGGAACAACAGTGCCACCAGCAGGTGACCCAGGAAATGACACATGTCCTGACAATATCGCAGGTTACCATTCATTAGATATAGTGGCTGTATTTGTTTTATTTTTAGTCTTTTCCCCTCTGTTTTCACCTGGTGAACTGGGCAGTAATACACCTCCTGTATTAGAGTAACCCCAACTCTGAATGAAGCAGCAACAGAGATAGTTTTGGACAGCATTGCCACTCTGGGGAGAGAATAGTGTTAGATGCGCTAGTAGATTTAAATACATTAACAAATGGAAGCCACACTCCAGCTAAAAAAAGGTAAGCAGTTACAGCAATTTTTTTTTCCTGTTGGGATAGAGGTTTTAAATAAATAAATAAAAGAGGACTCCTCCGCTCCTCCGCAGGACAGTGAGTACACATCTTCTCTCACAAAAGAGGACCAAGAAAAAAGTCTAGAATCTATCTATAGCAAAATAGCTGCTAAATTCCAAACGGAACTGCATAGGAGCACAAAAATACACAAGAGATTGCTGCTTTAGGGGCCCGTACTGACCGCTTGGAGACAAAACATGATGAACTCAGTATAGCCCACAATGATCTTTCCAAGGGAACATTAATTCCTTGCAGCATCAGGCACTCAACTTCAATTTCAAGTTGAAGATCTTGACAATCGCAATCGCAGAAACAATCTCAAGATCAGGGGGTCCCTGAATCTAACACTGATCTGAACCCTGCCATGCATAAATTGTTCCAGTCCCTACTACCGGATCATGAAACTGATTCCTTTACCTGTGATCGCATACACCGGGCTCTACAACCAAAACCACCCCTGATAACCCACTCTGGGACATTGTGCTCTGCCTAAAGGAGTTTCTGATAAAAGTGGAGATCCTCAGAGCAGCCCGCAACTCTCACACTATGTCCCTGGACGGTATACCCATACAAATTTATCCAGACATCTCCTCAGCAACTCTGGACAGACAGCGTAAAAAATGAAGGAGTTCCCTACTGTTTTGGCTTCTGCACATATATGTTATAGATTGGGTTTTCCCTTCAAGCTTACCATCCCCCACAATGGAAGAACATACATAGCTACTACGCTTTTGGTAGGACAAGAAATCTTGGTAAAACTGGGCCTTATGGAAGCAGAGGCCCTTCCTCGTCCACCTTCCACACCTTGCCCAGCTCCTATCTGGCACACACCTTCCCCGAGACATGAGAGGAGATGCACCAGACGTGAAATTGGTTGAAACTTCAAATGATTTTCTGCCTGCTGCTTATTATTGGCACTAAGATGGGCCATATTGCTTCTGCTAGCACTATAACGGTCTGCCTTACGTTTTCTAATGACAGAGCTCCACCTAGTGGCAGTTCCTGGAAGTTCCTCTCTGCAGAATAATACAGATTGTGTACAATATCCATTCTTGCTCCCTAGAGCTGCAAGTAAATGGAATGAACAGATGGTAGGATCTCTCCTTTACAAACTGCACCAGGACACTTGAGTATCCCCCTACATTGCCATCTAAAGACTTATTGATGCTGCACCCCACCCCTTATACTTAGACACCTTCTACTCTTTCAAAGAAGATCCCTATTAGGTCCCCATACATGGAAACAGACTGCGATATTTTGCTATCTGTCTCCATAGAATAAATCACTTGACATGCATGCACATTGCAAATATTTCAGGCTCAGTAGGTTAGTTTGGCGGAGGTCCATACTATGCCCCCTCCCACACCACTCATATCTTGACTTCTTTTGAAACTTTGGATATGACTCCTGGAGTTAGGGGCTTGTACGCCCCTTACATGTTAGGTTTTTACGTTTCAGGTTTATGCTATTTGCATCCTGACCCTAAATTGTACCAGCACAAAACTAGAATGCTTTTTTTTTCTCTTGTTTTACAGTTTATCTTCATGTTTCCTAAGTCCCTGAAGCATATCAAACAAAGCTTAAAATGTTGTGATCATAGTGCTGTTTATATGGTATTCCCTGGTGGGCACTGCCCTTGTGGAGGAGAATAATTACAAGGTTTCTTTGCCTTTTTTACTATATCTCTGAATGAATGAATGAATGAAATACTTATATAGCGCACAATGCGAACTGAATCGCCTCTAGGCGCTGTGGCGAGCTTTGATCATCTGCTAAAAGAGGAAGGTCTTGAGTTTTTTCCTAAAAGCCAGGTGATTTTCTTCCAGGCGGATGTTGATTGGTAGAGCATTCCATAGCCGAGGCCCTTGGACAGCGAATCTCCGATCCCCCTTGGATTTATACCGGGCTTTGGGCACGAGGAGGAGGTTTTTGTTGGCTGATCGAAGACTGCGGTTTGGTGTGTAATGATTTATTTTCTCCATTAGGTATTGCGGAGCTTCTCTATGCACGCATTTGTGGGTGAGGCAAAGGGTCTTGAACGTGATCCGATTTTTTACGGTTAGCCAATGTAAGCTCCTCAGTGAAGGAGAAATGGATTCCCAGGTTTTTTTTCCTGTTATCAGCCTTGCCGCCGTGTTTTGGATCAGTTGTAATCGCGCAAGTTGATATTGTGGTAATCCTATGTAAAGCGAGTTTGCGTAGTCCAGTCCTGAATTAATGATTGTTCCAACTACCACTGCTTTGTCATTCTTTGGGATAAAAGGGATGAGTCTGCGAAGCATGCGCAGCAGATGGTGAGATCGACTGACTACAGATCCTATTTGCGCATCCATTGACATTTGTGCGTCTAAAATAACCTCGAGACTCTTCGCTTTGGTCTTTGGGGAGATAGTCTGCCCAAAGACGGTTGGTGGAGACCAGAAGGTTTTGGTTGCGGGCTTATGATTTTGGTGTAAGATAAGAAGCTCTGTCTTTGATTGGTTCAGCTGGAGGGAGTTGGTGGTCATCCAGTCCTCTATTGATTTGAGGCAGTTTTCAAGTTGTTGTTGGTGATCTTTTTTTCCATTGATCCGGAAATAAAGTTGCGTGTCGTCAGCGTAAGAGTGGAAGCAGAGATCTGAGCATGTGATGATTTGAAGGAGTGGGCGAATGTAAATGTTGAAGAGAACGGGTGACAACGGAGAGCCTTGAGGGACTCCGCAGGTGACTGCCCGAGTTTCGGAGATGAATTTTCCTAGTTTCACTGTCTGTGACCGATTTCCTAGGAAGGACGCGAACCAATGGAGATCTATGTCTTGGACTCCGGCTACTTCTGTGAGGCGGACGAGTAGAGTATTGTGATCTACTGTATCAAACGCTGCACTTAGGTCTAGCAGTACGAGGAGACACGGCTCTCCGTCATCTGCCGCTTCGAGGGCGTCATCCCAAATCTTGAGGAGAGCTGTTTCTGTTCCATGACCCGGGCGGAAGCCTGATTGCAGCGGGTCCAGGAGTTTGTGAGTATCCAGGTGAAGTTGTAGCTGATGTACTACAGCTTTCTCCATGATCTTAGAAATGGTGTTGAGGCTTGTAATCGGCCTACGGTTGTTTGGATCCTGAGGGTCCAGGTTTGGTTTCTTGAGTAGAGGTTTGACGATGCCTTGTTTGAGGATGCTGGGAACAATCCCTTCGTGGAATGATCGGTTTATGAGGTGGGTTATGGTTGGAGCCACGATGTCGGAGCATTCTTTCAGTAGTTTTGTGGGGATGATGTCAATAGGTGAGGTACTGTCACGCAGTTTATTAATGATGTTTTTTGCGGTGTCTACGGTAATTGGGGATAGTGAAAATTTTGGCGGTTGCGGTATGTTGGTGCGGACATCCTCTTTATGTATTTGCTGGCTGAGGTTGGATGTTTTCTTCTGACAAATTGTTTCCCTGATGGTTTTGACTTTATCGATGAAAAAATCAGACAGTTTGTCACAGTAATCCTGGGATTCGCTTTCTGGGGGTTCTAGGCACACCGGATTCATTGATTGATTAACCAGTTTAAACAGTTCCCGTGGTTGGTTTGCGGCCGTTGAGATTGTATATGAGAAGTGGTCCTTTTTGGCTTTGAAGATTGCCTTCCGATAATTCTCTGTCAGACCTTTGTAGTTAAATAGGTTTTCCTCGGTGGGATTTCTTCTCCATGTTCTTTCCGCTCTTCTGCGTTCTTGCTTTAGTACGGAGAGGGAGCTATTAAACCATCCAGCATTTTTCTTCCTGATGAGAGCCCTGCGTTTTGGTGCTACCGAGTCTGCTGATTGCAGTAATGCCATGTTCAGGGAGTTGAGTGTTTCCTCCGTAGAGTGGTTTAAGGTTATTGTAGATATTTTTTTGGACAGAGTGGTTTTGAAGGCTTCGGAGTACAGTTTTTTATGCGATCTGGTCCAGTGCGTTGTTACAGGTTTCCGTTTTGCGTTGGTGATGTTGGTAGTGATTTTGAATTTGATGGCGTGGTGATCCGTCCATGGCAGAGTTATGTTGTCGAGTATGTTGACGTCGATGTTCTGTTTGAAAATGAGGTCCAGGGTGTGTCCTGACCCATGCGTGGGAGTCTTTATCAGTTGCTGTAGACCCAGTTCTTCTAGTTGATTGATGCAGGCAGTCGCGATGGGGTCTTTAGGCTCGTTTGCCCAAAGGTTGAAATCTCAGAGTGCCAGGAAATTTTTGAATTTTAGGGTGTGCATTGCAAAGGATTCCGTGAGGGGTGAAAGAAGATTGGACTTTGGTCCCGGTGGTCTGTAGCACAGTAGTATATGAGTGGTGTCATGGGGTGTTGGTTGAAAATGTAGCGTCAGGGTTTCCATAAAAGACACTGGGTTCTGAGATGATGGTTTAGTGAGATCCAGGTGACCTTTAAAGATCACTGCTAGGCCTCCTCCTTTTTTCCCTATCCGGTGTTCGGTTAGGATCCTGTAGTTTTCCGGCACCAATTCGGTGAGGATGGTGTTGCAGTCAGAGGTTAACCAGCTTTCGGTGATGAAGAGGCAGTCTACATTGTTCTCGATGATGAAGTCGTGTACTTCCAGTCTATGCTTGACTGCAGACCTGGCATTAATCAAGGCACAATCTAATTGTAGTGGTCGAGTAGATGTCTTCCTGTGGTTGGGAGCTGGTTGTCGTCCGGTTTTTAATAGTTGTTCTCTTTGAAGTATTTTTTGTATGGAAGATGGCAATGTGGTGTTGATGTTCCTTAGTCTGTGCAGATCTTCAGCTGAGTATTTGAAGTAGCACATGGTTTGTGGATGCTGTTGATGGTACTATGGGCCTAAGATGATGATCCTGATCAGGGTATTGATCCTGAGGTGGGGCTAGGTATCAACTTGCCGCCGTGCTTGAGGCTATTAGCGAGCAAGTTGATCAGGGGATGCCTATATGGATGCGGAAGGAGTTGTTGTATTCGGTTGCTGGCTGTTCCAGCTGCCTTTACTTAAGGTGGAGGTCTCCGCTTAGAAAAGAAGTCTGGCTGTGATCTGGAATAGTCATCCTAGGATAGCGTAAAAAATGGAAAGGAGGCCGGAGGTAGGGGTATGCTAACCTATGGTTGTTCCAGAGGAAGGCGAAAAACCCCCTGACAGTAGCAGCCAAATGCACCAGTGGGGCAAAAATTCCTTCCTGATCCCCGTAGGCGGTCGGACGGAGTCCCTGGAACAATCACTGGGGGGGGGGGGAGTGGGGGTGCAAGCTTACCTGGCTGCGGTTGTCCCCTTTAAACACTCTGGTTCCAGTGAATCTGGCTTGCTGCCAGCCTGACATTTCTGGAAAGCTGTCTGGTTGCCCCTTGCAGTGGGATCTTTAAAATGGAGGGGAGGATGGATGTAGGATAGAGGTTAGAGACTCCTGTCTTAACTCCTGTTTTCAACTCCTGGTTATTAACTCTCCACTTGTGTTCAGAAAATCCACATGCAAGCCACAATCAGGGAGCAAGCTCAAGGGGGAGTTTGTATAACTACCTTTATACACCTGTGAACAATTAACCCCTCCCCTAATTTGGCAGGAAGAAAGAGGGGAGAAAAAAAATGCTGTTTAAAAAGTGTCAGAAAAAAAGGTCTTTTAAAAACTGCTAGCAAATGTATCAAATAAAGGAGGGGATAAAATAAAACACCCCCAAAAACAACACTTGCAAGCAGAAGCAGTCAAGCAGAAGCAGTCAAAGCACAACTCCTGGTTATTAACGCTCCACTTTAGTTCAAAAAATCCACTTGTGTTCAGAAAATCCACATGCAAGCCACAATCAGGGAGCAAGCTCTGGGAATTTTGACACAATTTTAGTTTTCAGGGAAACTTGAGGTCTATGAATCTGAACTCACATCAAAGTTGCAGTGGTTATTCCCACCGCATGACTCTTGCCAGGTTATACTATTGTATTTGTATTGTATTGTATGTTGTATTTTCTGTACCCCTATTATTCTAGCTAACTCCACTAACTATGAAATCCATCTCTGCCCATGGTCTGACCATGACATTGTAACCCTATCTACTACTCTAATTGGTTTGTCAGGAACTAGATACACTTGGCGTTTAAATGACTCTGCTTACAGATCACATTACCCACCAAAAAATTACTACCACTATTCAAGAGTACTTTACTTTAAACGTCACGCTATATATAACCCTGGTACTCTGCGGGTGGCTCACAAGGCAGTTTTAAGAGGCCTTCTCATCAGTATTGCCTCAAGGAAAAATGAAGAGAGCTGGCAAGAAATGTATACGTTAACCACAGAATTTGATAAATTACATAGACTACAAATTGGAAACCTAACACTATCTAAAAGACAACTAATAGCTCAGAAACAAGTTGGAGTTTAATACCCTGTTATCAGTCAAAGTAGAAAAATCCCTCCGATGGTCGAAAGCCAAATTTCTCTTACATAGCGTCCTCCATGTTCGTCCATAAATGTAACCATACCTTGCATCACCCCCATCTATATAAACTCTGCAATGCCACGGGTAATATAGTATCACTCCCTAAGGATGTCCTTAACATTTTTGAAAACTTCTATTGAACTCTACTTGTCCATCCCCCCCACAGGCATCACTCAATTGGCTAACCTCCCTTCCTCTTCCTTCCTTGTCATCTTCCCAATTAGAATCTCTCAACGCTCCCTTTACAGAGGAGTAATCAAATCGTTAAAGCGTTAGGTTGCTCCAGGCCCAGATGGGTTTACTGCTAGTTACTATAAACACTATGCCCCTATTTTAACCCCATGCTTAACCACTATGTTTAGCAAATTCTTAATGGTGATCATTTCCCAAGTGAAATGACTTTGGCCAATATATCCCTATTGCCAAAACCCCTTCAGACCATTAACTCCCATAAAACTATAGATCGATATCGGTCATTAACAGTGATCTCAAATTTTTTAGTCGTGCTTTGGCTGATAGACTGGCTAATATTATAGAGACTCTGACTTCTTCTGATCAATCAGGATTCATTCCGAATAGGTTCATCACAGATAATATTCGACTGACTATGAATGTTTTCCAAGATGCTAACCTCCATGCAAAGCAGGTCATTCTATTGAGCCTTGACATTAACAAGGCTTTTGGTAGCGTACTCTGGCCTTACTTGTTTTTGGTACTACAATGGAACAGTGATATAGTGGTTAGCACTCTTGCCTAGCAGTAAAAAGGGTCGCTGGTTCGAATCCCAACCACGACACTACCTGCCTGGAGCACAGTCTCCCTGTGCTTGCATGGGTTTCCTCCCACACTCCAAAGACATGCAGGCAAGTTAATTGGCTTCGGTCCACAATTGGCCCTAGTATATGAATGGGCACCTTGGATTGTGGGCTCCTTGAGGGTAGGGACTGATGTGAGTGTGCAATGTACAGGGATAGGGACAATTGTAGAAACTCACTCTGGTTGAACTGGATGGACTGCTGTCTTTATTCAACCTTACTAACTATATAACTATGTATGTAATGTATGGGCTTTAAAGATGAGGTTTTTAACGGGTGTACAAGCTCTTTACCATTTTCCCAAAACTAGAATCAAATTACCAGGTTACAACTCAGATTTTTTCACACTGGGCAGGGGTACCTGACAGGGATGTCCCCTGTCACCTTTATTATTCGCCCTATCCCTAGAACCCTTGGCAATAGCTACAGTGGTGTGAAAAAGTGTTTGCCCCTTCCTCATTTCCTGTTCCTTTGCATGTTTGTCACACTTAAGTGTTTCGGAACATCAAACCAATTTAAACAATAGTCAAGGACAACACAAGTAAACACAAAATGCAGTTTGTAAATGAAGGTGTTTATTATTAAAGGTGAAAAAAAATCCAAACCATCATGGCCCTGTGTGAAAAAGTGATTGCCCCCTAAACCTAATAACTGGTTGGGCCACCCTTAGCAGCAACAACTGCAACCAAGCGTTTGCGATAACGTGCAATGAGGCTTTTACAGCGTCCTGGAGGAATTTTGGCCCACTCATCTTTGCAGAATTGTCCTAATTCAGTTACATTAGAGGGTTTTCGAGCATGAACGGCCTTTTTAAGGTCATACCACAACATCTCAATAGGATTCAGGTCAGGACTTTGGCTAGGCCACTCCAAAGTCTTCATTTTGTTTTTCTTCAGCCATTCGGTGGTGGACTTGCTGGTGTGTTTAGGATCATTGTCCTGCTGCAGAACCCAAGTTCGTTTCAGCTTGAGTACACGAACAGATGGTCGGACATTCTCCTTCAGGATCTCTTGGTAGACAGCAGAATTCATAGTTCCTTTTATCACGGCAAGTCTTCCAGGTCCTGAAGCAGCAAAACAGCTCCAGACCATCACACTACCACCACCATATTTTACTGTTGGTATAATGTTCTTTTTATGAAATGCAGTGTTCCTTCTACGCCAGATATACTTGGACACACACCTTCCAAAGAGTTCCACTTTTGTCTCATCGGTCCACAGAATGTTGTCCCAAAAGTCTTGGGGATCATCAAGATGTGTTGTGGAGAAATTGAGACGAGCTTTGATGTTCTTTTTTCTCAGCAGTGGTTTTCTCCTTGGAACTCTGCCATGCAGGCCATTTTTGCCCAGTCTTTTCCTGATGGTGGAGGCATGAACGCTGACCTTAACTGAGGCAAGTGAGGCCTGCAGTTCCTTGGACGTTGTTGTGGGGTCTTTTGTGACCTCTTGGATTAATCGTCGCTGCGCTCTTGGGGTAATTTTGGGCGGCCGGCCACTCCTGGGAAGGTTCACCACTGTTCCATGTCTTCGCCATTTGTGGATAATGTCTCTCACTGTGGTTCGCTGGATTCCCAAAGCTTTGGAAATGGCTTTATAACCCTTTCCAGACTTATAGATCTCAATTAATTTCTTTCTCAATTGTTCCTGAATTTCTTTGGGTCTCGGCATGATGTGTAGCTTTTAAGGATCTTCTGGTGGACCTTACTGTGTCAAGCAGCTCCTATTTAAGTGATTCCTTGATTGTGAACAGGTGTGGCAATAATCAGGCCTGGGTGTGGCTAGAGAAATTGAACTCAGGTGTGGACAACCACAGTTATAGTATGTTTTAACAAGGGGGGCAATCACTTTTTCACACAGGGCCATGATGATTTGGATTTTTTTTCACCTTTAATAATAAACACCTTCATTTACAAATTGCATTTTGTGTTTACTTGTGTTGTCCTTGACTATTGTTTAAATTGGTTTGATGTTGCGAAACACTTAAGTGTGACAAACATGCAAAGGAACAGGAAATGAGGAAGGGGGCAAACACTTTTTCACACCACTGTATTAAACAACACCCAGACATAACTGGGTACGCCATTGAATCTTCTTAATTTAAACTCTGCATGTATGTGGATGACGTTATGCTCTTTTTGACTCAACCCCAAATCTCCCCGCCCAATTTATTTTCTATATTATGTAAATTTGCTTCTATCTCTGGACTTTCAGTAAATATTACAAAATTGACAGCTTTCCCAATTAATATATGTGCTGCTCAGTGTGAGGAACTCCAAGGATTCTCCGCATGTATATCACACTACAGTTATCTTCTATTTTTTCTGTGAACTATCCACCACGTGTATCTCATGTCCGGAGTTCCTATCAAATTTCATTCTTGGGAAGAGTCACGGCTGTCAAAATGAATCTGTTACCTAAACTTTTATATTTGTTTGGAGCCCTTCCCATCACCATCCCAAAAACCTTTATTGACAATCTACAAAAAGAGGTTAATAGATTTATATGGCAAGACAAAAGACCTAGATTTTCTAGACACATTTAAGTAAATCTCAGTCCACTGGTGGCCTAGGATTACCTAATCTATGCTTGTACTTTCTAGCAGCCTTTTCTCAGATTGCCCAATGGAATATCCCAAACTCAAAGGTACCTTTGGTGAAATTTGAAACCAACTCCATCCGCCCTATTGTCTCCCATATAGTTTATGGTCACCCTCTAACTCTAACCGTAAACTTACCTTCCTTAATTCTTTTGTCTACATTTGAAGGGACAGCTTGTTCTGTTGAAAACAATTGGTTTAAAATGTAATTGGTGGAACTAGATGGACTAGTGTTTTGTTTCAACCTGACTAACTATGTAACTATGTAACAGACTTACTGGCTGGATCACCAGGTGAATATAAAAGAAAGAAAGCCTAAAAATGAAAATGAATGCAGTCACCAGACTCACCACATCTAATGCAATATAATAAATGTTATCTTTTGGGTTTAACACTGGTTTCATGTAGGGTGAGGATCCTCTTTAACTTGCAATGACTTTAAATGCCTTGGTGTATTTCTGGTAATAATGGTTTTGGTTCATTATATTAACCCCTTAAACTAGCTTGATCACACTCAAAGATCTTTTTTTCTCCAAAAGGCCTTCAAATGATTTAAAGTATGATTTTGGTAGGAAAAAAAATACACAAGACGTTTTGGTAAAATTGATAATAGAATGCTGTCACATACAGGCAATTTGAGTTTAGGCTTAGGACCTTGGGTTACATAGTGGATAATGTTGAAAAAAGACAAATAGCCCTCAGTTGAAGAATTATATTGCAGGAAAATGTTTCAGAAATACAGTAGCTATTTTGTATCTGTCAAGCACAGACAGAACAGTCATCAAGAAGAAATGAAAATGTAACTTTTGTTGATATTTATAAGTTTAAATGGCTACATAGTGTACTGTTTTGCCTTTGACAGACGCTGATGGAAGCTGCTGTTTCTTTGATGGCAGGGTGACAGAAATGGTAATGCTGATTTCATGTCAGAAAAAACTGGCCTGAATATTTCTATTTTTTTCTCTCTTCATTTTATATTTTCTGTTTTTTCTTGCCTGCTGACTAGATGACCAGTTGTATACGGCTAAAGCTGTTTTACAGGAATGCTTTATATTTTTTTTAAAGAAACTTACATTATGATTTCAGCCATTATTTCTAAATTGAAGTTCTCAAAAACCCCCAATAGATATAATCAAAATGAACAGTTTCCTTGGATTTTTGTCATTTTAGTAAAAAAACATTAAAGTCAATTAGGAAGGCAAAATTAAGGTGTTTTGGTGATTTTAAGATTACTAATGGTGTTATATATTGCTGACCACCTCCTGTACATATACGTCAGCAGTTTAAAAATGGATATCTCGGTAACGGCAGTAGCTGTTGCCACAACTAAGATATCCATCTTTTCGGCAAGCAGTTCTGTTTATGATAATGGTGGTCTCTGCGGCAGACTCACCGCAAGATCACCGTTATTGGCCACCCCCCACTGCTCTCCCATGCCCTCCGCCACTTACCGGAGCCGTTGGCAGCAGCGGAGGCAATCGGACCTGTTCATGGCTGGGTATGGAGATGAGTGAGGGGAAGATGGACCCCACCTATCTCCATACTATAATAGGGCGGAAGCAACATCAAAGCGTCACTTCCGCCCAAACATCTTAAAGGGTCATTTTTCTGTTGTAATTTTTTCAAATGACAATTTTTTTTTTATTGCATTTAAGTCCAATATGAGATCTGAGGAATTTTTGACCCCAGATCTCATATTTAAAAGAACCTGTCATGCTTTTTTCTATTACAAGGGGTGTTTACATTCCTTGTAATAGGAATAAAAGTGACCCATTTTTTTAAAAACAGTGAAAAAATAAATACAATCAAGTAAAATAAGTAAGAAACATTTTCTTTTTAAATCGCACCTGTCCCAACAAGTTTGCGCACAGTTAATGCATACGTGAGTAGCACCCGCATATGAAAACGGTGGTCAAATCACACATGTGAGGTGTCACTGCAATCCTTAGAGTGTGAGCAATACTTCTAGCCATAGATCTTCTCTGTAACTTAAAACATGCAACCTGTAGAATTTTTTAAGTGTAAAAGTTTGACGCCATTCCACGAGCGGGCGCAATTTTGAAGCGTGACATGTTGGGTATCAATTTACTCAGCGTAACATTATTTTTCACAATATTAAATAAATTGGGCTAACTTTACTGTTATCTTATTTTTTTTATTAAAAAAAGTGAATTTTTTCCCAAAAAAGTGCACTTGTAAAACCGCTTCACAAATACGATGTGCCAAAAATATTTATTCTCTAGGGTGTTGGGAAAAAAATGTATAATGTTTGGGGGTTCTAAGTAATTTTCTAGCAAAAAAACTTGTTTGTAACTTGTAAATTTGTGTCTGAAAAAGAGGCCTGGTTTTTAAGTGTATAGCTTATGAGGGTTACTAAAGTTCTTTTTGCCTTTTGTAGAATTGTTCTTTTCCCCAAATAAGAGCCCCATGTTAAATACACACAAACAAAAATAACAAAAACACAAATAAAAAAACACAACATTAAATAAACTAAACTACCACAAATTACCTCTCCACCCTACCCCCTAAACAATGACCCTGTGAATAAAAAATTGTAGATAATATTTTTAAGTTACTTTTTGAACAATTGAAAAATAATTATTGAACAATGGTCATTTTTTGGGTAAACATGGCCAACATTGTTTTATAGTGGATCTATCCTACACCTACAATATCAATGAAAAGTTTGTTTCTTAAGAACATATGTAGAAGGTGGTTAGACAATTTAATTCTGAATTTGCAAAGATAGTTTTTTAGCACCATTTCGTGTTCATTTTTTTAAATATATTGTTGACCTGTTTTAACCTGTTGGTACATCCTTTTTTAACATTTTTCATAAAAACATTTTAACCTTTGTCATACATTTCATTCATTGGGGATCATTTGGAAAGTTGTGTGTGCCACCTCCTTAAAGTGGTACTTGGCTCATGGTATTTCTTTTTTACTTTGTATTACTAGTACATCAGTTTTAATTCCCACAGTGAAATGCAAGTGCACTCACCTACCACAGCATTCAAGGTACAATCTATGCTCCGAAGATTTAATAGCAAATTTCCATGTATCCACAGATCGAAATATGCATGGTGACAGTTCTAGAAAAATGAAAATAAGTAAAAGTTCAGTATAGTGGGCATTCAATTCCACACCTGTGGGGCAAACCTCAATGGAAAACAGCAGGCATTTTGATCATGTAATTGTTTATTGTGTGTATTGCATGTTTTTTTTTTCCTACAACCTGAAGGATTGTTGCTGTGCCTATAAATAAATATATATATATATATATATATATATATATATATATATATATATATAAACACAAAAAGACAGAGTAGTCCATCAGGTCTGTCTATTTTTATTTTCATTGACGTTTTTGTCTGAGTATAGATCTATGTTTGTCCCAAGCATGTTTGAGGTGATTTACTGTTGACTGTCTCACTACGTCTGCTGAAAGAATATTCCAATCATCAACTAACCTTTCAGTAAAATAATACGAAAATTAGTTTTGAACTTTCCTCCAGTTAGTTTGAGGTCACTTTGAACTGCATTCCTGAACCTTATTCACCCCCTCAATGTGTTTAAAGGTTTCAATCACGTCTCCCCTTTCCTTTCTTACCTCCAGACTGTACATATTAAGTTCCTGAAGTCGCTTTCAATATGTTTTATCCCCCAAACCCTGGACTCATTCTATTGTATCAATATCTTTCCATAAGTGAAGTCTCCAGAACTGTACACAGTATTCTAAATGATAATAAGGTGGTAGCTCCTGCAATCACTAAATGTGTTCCCACATCCACAGTAAATCATTATGATAATATGTGAACCTCAATAAGAACATATGGTAATGACTAATAAGTGACAATATATAACTAAAAATGTAAACATAACATATACATAAAATGCAAAGTACAAACTATATCAGTGAACACATAAAATAATGAACGGTGCAATGAAAGTCCAATAAGAATTCAGTTTGGATAGTAGATCTTATTACTTGTGCAATTGATAAAGTCTCTATTCAATAAAGTGGTTCACAAAATAACCACACGGTGTGTTGCCAATTTCCAAATTGTGCTCCTTTTACCAGGGGAAGTGCAAGCTCATCTTCATTTTAGATCCGAAAAGGGTCAACTAAGTGTGTAAGGCAGATCAATCTGATGGACCAGACACTGGTGCTCAGGTTCCTTTAAGAACTATAGGGTTCTCTCTCCAAATGGCTCCACACAGCTCACAAGCAGGTCATAGGCAACAAATAGAAAAGAACAGCCTCCAATAGTGTAGTAGCTGGGTTACTATCTTTAACAAATTTCACAGACCTCTCTTCATAAAATACACTCACATTTATTTAGTAAAAACAAGAATGTAATAAACATCCAGCATCTCACATATTCCAGTGAATTCAAGGACAGTGGTTGTCCTTGTTCTTGCTGATGCAAAACTGTCCTGCTGTTTGACATTTTTTATTAAGCCCTCTTTGTGAAAAAAGAGACTGCAGATGATACAGTAGTTTAAAATTGACCAGCAGCAAGTCATTTATATAAAAAAGCAGAATTGCCCAAAGTACTGTATACTAGAGAAAAACATACAGGTAGGTGTTTTGCTAGAAGACTTTAGAGATTGCGGATGGCACAGCAGTGCAAAATTGGTCAGCAGTTTTAACCAGGGATGATAAGCCTAACTGGTGTATGCCTGACTTTTATTGTATTTAGAGGGATGTGAGGGGGGCAAATTGCGTATGAGTAATATAATCTGAGGTGGTTTAGGTGCACACTGTTCTTGCACTAAGGCTTTTTTTTTCTTTTAAATGATACAGAAGCTTGCTGCGAAACAAAAGACATCTTAAAAAACAGATAGTAACAAATGAATATGCTGCTTAAAGCACCCCATACTTAAAAAAGGCGCTAACTTAAAAAATGGCCCCAACCTAACATTAAAAAAAACCTACAAAGGAAATGAAAACCCCAAAATACCACCCTGAATCAAAAGGCCCCTTTTTATTAAAGATAAATACTGCAACAACAAAAAAGTAGCTGAACCTAAGTTAAAGACCCTATTAAAATTAAATAAAAATATACCCCAAAAAATAAATGATAATTTCAAAATAATATACTTCAAAACAAAAGCCCATTTTTCATAGGTAAGCTTTGCAGCAAAAAGTGACCACTGACTTCAAATCAACCACAAAATAAAATGAAAGCCAAACAGCTCCCAATGACAAGAATAAAAAAGGCAGCAAAGGGCTGATTTACTAAAGAGATAGCCCATTTAGAATTTAGTTAAAGTTTGCTAAATTAATATAATCTACTCCTGTGCAGTTCACCAGCTTTTCCTATGCTTTCCCTACAACAGACCTCAATTTACTGACACTATGCCTGCTCTATCCCCCCCCCCCCCCTCTTTTTTTTTTACAATAAGGGAACTGGATAATTTAAAAGCCCCTTTTTACGTTATATGCCTGATGGCCATAGTTCAACAGTCATGCGGTGCATTAAGGTTAAAAACAAATTATCCCAGGCGAATCTGCACAACAATTTGCCAACCTAGATTTAAAAATAATTTACACATGAGACATAGGTGATATTGTTTAACTGTCTAAAGTCAAGTAAACTAATTTGTCACATTTCTGTCTTGTTCATGATGTACTGTACATCTAAATGTATCTGAGACAATGCAAAAATATATATTTTTTTCATTATGGAATAATATTTATTGTGAAATAGAATGCTTTAAATTGTGTAGTGAAAACTCATGAATGGAGTTATTACATGCCTCACTTTTTCATTTTATCTGTATGGGAAAAATTATTATTGGAAATTACATACCTGAATTTGACCCTATTCTCATCTGCATGTGGCATGACAGAAAGAGGTTTTCTGAATTCTTATCAGTAAACAATAACTGTGGAATGAAGCCCAAAGGTGTGTCCACCTTGAAATAAAAGTATTTATTCTAGTATGTTCGAACATGCACATACAAAAGCACAAGTGGCTTTTCAATATTGACAGACTGCAATTAGGGAGAAAATATTGAATTGGTAAGGACTGGAGTCCCAATTACCTCTTTTCTTTAGAGAGAAACAACTGAAATAAGTGTAATAAATATAAGATATAAAAAATAAAGCGCTTTGAAATCTGTCAGCTTTTAAAAACAAAAATCAATGTGAAGAACTTTTTTTTTTTTTTACTTTTTCATTTTGCTGGTCTTTTGATGTCTTCAGCTTTTCTGGTTTATAAATGACCAAAAAATATGATTGAAGTTGAGTTAAATTTCAGCAAAGTCAAGCAAAGTTAAATACTGAAGCAAAATGGTTTTACTTTAGTATTTGTTCTAAAAATATGTTAGTATTTTTAAATATAGTTTGGAAGCAAAACTGTTGTGCTGGCAATTTTAACAATGAAATGCTCCATATTCAAATCCACCATTCCTTAGGTATTTAATTTAACAGGTCTTCTTTTCTATTAACTTTAAAAAAAACACCAGAATACAAGTCAGTCTACGAGACATACTGTACCAGCTAAAAGGAAACACACATGTATAACCCCTGTTATGCAGAAATCTGTTCATTATCTTCAGATGACAGATTTTTTGGTGGCTTATTCAGGTACCCCATCCAAGGTATTTGCAAAATTACACTGCAGTATTTCATAGTACTATGACAACAATATGCAGATCAGTATCTCTTAGCTTCGGGGAATTTCTTCATTAAAGGGTTCCATAATAAAGGACTTTCCTTTCAAAACACAGTTGCTCCTTGCAGATGAGTATTTGGCTCTTCGGCAGACGAGGCATTGTTTATGTAGATAGTCTTATGTGCAAATTATTGGTTTAGTATGTGCTTTGTTGAGTATGTAAGTTGCTATCTTTTCAGCTATGACCTGGCATAGTAAAAAAAAATTCAGTGTGGATGGGGAATCCCCCAGCTGTGCTATTGTATTCTTGCAGAGAGACTCCAGAATACACTGATTAGCGCTGCAGCTGATTGGCTGCAAGTGTGGCGTGCGACGTCCCTGGAAGTGATTCAACGTGTTTCTGAGCATGTGCACTGTCAATGGGAGGGACAGGCGCATTCCTTTCTCAAGATAGAAACTTCAGGGGCATGGATGCCTTATATAGTACACCATCTAGCGGTGATTAGGGCGGAATGGCAGGGGACAATACCAACAATAATATATGGTCATGTTAATGGGGCGCCATCTAGTGTTCAAAGTAAAAATAGCTCTCTGGTCTGTGTAACAGCCTGTCGGACCAGTGTGCTAAGAGACACACCACTGCAGGACTACTTGCAATGTGAATGGTTTTAATCTTTGCACCATTAAATTCTACACTGTCTGCACTTAGAAGGCACCCCTTCCTTTGATTTTTTTTCTACATGTTTGGAGTGTTCTTCCACTTCATTCAAGAGGCCTGCCCTGAGCTGTGGACTGTCCACCCATTCTGCTGGATATCATAATCCATCCTACCTGGTTTATGAACTATCACTTCTTTGCCCCACACCAATATATCCCTACACCGACTTATGGTTTCTGGAATCCTTGATTGTAGTTTGAGCCATTACTACCCCATCCTTTTAGAGTGAAAATATACCTACAGTCCCTTTTGGGAGGAGTTATTCACTCAATCTACTCCTCTCAAACAGGAATGGCCATACATGAACAGATGCTGAACCGGCTAAATTTTGATCCATGTATGACCAGATTTAGGTTATAGCAAAAGGTGACCTAAAAACAGATAACTCTTGTTGTGCTTTCTGCTTACATGAGCCATATTTCTCTGGGAATCATTTGGCATAAATTTATGTTTATTTGTAAAATAAGGATTGTATGCATACAATAAAAGACTTGAGATACTCTACAAGTTCAGTAAACATTTCTTGTGATTGTATGCCACAGAAGGGACTTTTGATCACATTCATTGCACAAATTACCCTCCCAACACTATCAGTAGAACAACGTGATCTCCTCGAATACCCAGTCTCTTCAAAGGAAGAATTTTGCGCTATCAAATTTCCTAAACCAAAGAAGTGCCCTGACCAGGATAATATATGTTTCTTACAATTTGTATTATATATTACCTAAAATTTGCTGAAAGTGCAATTAGCTTTATGATCCCTAAACCACATACAGATGACACTGCATAGTTCAATTACAGACCCATTTACGTCTTTAACCCTGATATTAGAATTTTAGCTAAAATACTAGTCAGCCATCTCAACTTTCTTTTTTTTTTTTTTTTTTTTTATTGAAGATTATATATCAGAACAAGCAAGCAAAACAGCTTATAAACAACAGCAATTGGTCAGGTTTACATGTAACGCATGACATCTGCGGACGCAGCCGCTGCCGAACAGATGGTTATTTCAAGGTAAAGAAAAAATAAAAATAAAAAGCAAGAAACACAACGAAATAATAGAAAAGACAAAGGCCGAACGGCCATGTAAATTAACACGAATCATATTACATCATAGTATGACGTTACAAAATGTAACTTAAAACATCAGTGCGTGGGCTTCCTCTCCTCCCACATAATGGTTAGTAGCCCGTCTCATTTCAGTTTCCGTAGTAGCGTAGGTATAAGTGCCCGTGGGTCTCCAGAACGTGTGGGATCGCCTGTGTTGATATAAGCTGTCAGATGTGGGCAAGTCCCAATGTAAAGACGTAGCATAAGCCTATAGAGCTACTTGAAATACTAGTAAGGTTGTCTAGTTCAGTGCTGAAAAATTGCCTAAGTGGTATAGAAGTGTGCATAAATGCGCTTCTCACAGTACAGTAAAGCAATGTCATGAAAATAGTTCGCACTAGTTCTCATGGAGGGCTGTTCCGAATAATACTTTTGTAGGGGTCTGTGGTTTTGAAATGGATCCAACAAGCCCAAACGGTTGTGAATTTTGTAGGGGTGTCATGTGCTTGGTGTATAAGGTCTTCCATTGTCATGATCGCGTCAATCCGATTAAACCAGTCAATTATTGATGGAGGGTCGGGTGTAAGCCATTTGCAAGGGATGCACATTCTAGCGGCGTTTACCATGTACATAGCTAAGGATTGAAAATAGGAGCGTGAGGATTTGTTCGAATAATGTAGTAAAAATTGAGCTGGAGATTTGTCTAATCGGTAGGTAGAGATATCAGTTATCATCCTGTGAACCTCCGTCCAGAATGGTAGAATGTTGGGACATGTCCACCAGATGTGAATAAATGTACCTACTGCCGTCTTGCATCTCCAACACATCTGTGAGTTAGCAGGGTTTATAATGTGTAGTTTATAAGGAGTGTTGTACCACCTGGAAGCTACTTTAAAAGCATTTTCCTGAGTGTGTACGTTAACCGATCCCTTATGGACACACCTGAAAATATCCTCCCAATCTGTCTCAGGAATGTGCATCTGAAGATCAGAGGCCCATTTCTGCCTTATTCGCATATCTGACTTATCACACTCTTTGAATAGGAGGGAATAAGTGAGCGCGATCAAGTGGCGACGGGGTTCTTCGACAGAGCAGAGATCTTCGAAGGGGGTCAACGCTCTGGACCATTGTGGTCTGGGATGATGACTGAGCAAAAAATGACGGATCTGCAGGTAGGTCCAAAAGGGGAAGTTGCCGTGAGAGGTAAAGGGTGCTAAGTCACTTCTTGAGCAAATTGTGTCATTATGAATGAAGTGCATTGCTCTGACTGTGGTGTGAGGCCAACCTGGTGCTAGAAATGAAGGGCGTGACCCTGGGCTAAAATCTGGATTACCCCTGAGAGGGGTCATAGGCCCATTAGCTGAGGTGATACCATAATGAACACTAGCCCATTGGAGGGCGTTCAATGTCGGAGCTATCAGAGGGTGAGTTTTGTGCATTTTAGACTGGTGTTTGTAGTTCAGCCAGGGAAGGGAAGTCAAGGGAATGGGAGAGAACGCTTGTTCAAGACAAACCCAATCCTTAAGTGGGGCGTGGATGTGCCAATCAATCAACCTGGTGAGATGGCAAGCAACCTGGTATTTGCGGATGTCGGGGAGGCCTACTCCACCCCGAAGCTTTGGGGAAGTCAATTTCGAGAAGCTAAGACGGGGACGGCCCTTATTCCAAATAAAACGTGTGCATAATTTTCGAAACGTGGAGAAGAAGTTAGGGGGGAGTCGTATCGGAATCATCTGGAGTAAGTAGAGGATTCGTGGGAGAATGTTCATCTTGATTATGGCAATCCGACCGAACCATGAAAAGCGCTCTGGGGACCACGTCAGAAAGTCAGCGGATATCTTCCTCAGCAGGGGAGTGAAATTTAGAGTATAAAGATCAGCTAAGGAGGCAGGGAGTTGGATTCCTAGGTAAGTGATAGATTTAGTCCTCCATTGAAAAGGAAAGTTAGCACGACAAAGGGAACAGACAGATTCGGGTAAGGAGATATTCAGGGCACTGGATTTATTGAAGTTTATTTGCAAATTTGAGATGGTCTTGAAGTGGGCAAAGTCTTGCAATAAATTAGGAATGGTAGTAAGGGGGGTGGAGAGAAAGAGGAGAATATCGTCCGCAAATGCAGCTACCTTATACGTATGGCCTTTGACGTCAATTCCTCGAATGTCAGGGTTAGCTCTAAGTCTTCTTAAGAGAGGCTCTAGGGTCAAAATAAAGATAAGCGGGGACAGAGGGCATCCCTGGCGCGTACCATTCGACTCGGAGAAGGCATCCGACAGGTGGCCGTTAACCCTAACCTTTGCCGTAGGGTTTGAATATAGGGCTTGTATTAGATTCAGCATTCTTGGGGGTAGATGTATAGCCTTGAGGACTTCTGACATATAGTCCCAGGCCTGTCGAATGCCTTCTCCGCGTCCAACGACAGCATAAAACCAGGCTTCTGAGAGGTTGTAATCCAATGGTTAATATTTATTGCTTTCAGGGTATTGTCCCTCGCTTCCCTACCAGGGACAAACCCCACTTGATCAAGGCCGATAAGCTGAGGGAGAAGCGGCAATATTCTATTGGCCAAAGTTTCCGCGTACCATTTTAGGTCAACATTTAATAGGGATATAGGTCTATAATTGGTCACAACAGATGGATCTTTGCCGGGTTTAGGGATTACCGTGATGTGGGCTTGCAATATGTCGGCGGGTGGGGATATGGGTTCAGAGAGGGATTGAAAGGCCGAGAGAAAGTGAGGCTTAAGAATATCCGCAAAGGTCTTGTAGTATGCTACTGTGAGGCCATCGGGGCCTGGACTCTTGCCTGGTTTAAGTTGCTTTAGAGCATTAGATATTTCTTCTATCGTCAAGGGAGAGTCCAGGTCTCGAGCCGTATCATCTGAGATGGGGGTGGGGCTGTATTGGTGTAGGAAATCTTTGATGCGGTCAAGTTTCGATGGTAGGACTGATTGCGGGGCCGTTGGGGAAAGATTGTAGAGTTTAGTGTAGTATTGAACAAAATGATTGGCTATATCGGTAGATTTATGAAGCCGTCTTCCAGTAGGATCCGTTAACGAGTGAATAGTAGTGGACGCCCTTTTGGCTTGGAGTGCTTTAGCTAATATTTTACTAGTTTTGTTGCCATATTCGTAAAATGTTTTTTTGGAAAGAATGTATTTACGTTTGACTTGTTTATCTAGCATTTCCAGAAGTTGCGAGCGTGCTTTCGTGAGGTCCTGGAGCGTCGCTAAAGCTTGGGTGCGTTTGTGTACTAACTCTAGTTTCCTGATATGGGCCAGAAGATCAGTGTATAATTTCTTTTTTTCCCGTCTACGTTTGGCCGCCAAGGCTATAAGGGTTCCCCTTATCACACATTTATGAGCTGCCCAGTTATTTAGAGGAGAGGTGTCGGACTCACGATTTTCAGCGAAGAAATTTTTTAAATGGGTAGTGATTTCTGTTAATAGGGCAGGGTCTGTGAGCAGGGATGAATCAAGTCTCCATATAGGAGCTGCTGATTTGGTCTCTGGGAACTGTAGTGTCAGGGAGATCTGATGATGGTCCGAAAGTACCATTGGGTCAATAGAAGCGTTTTGTAACAGTGGGAGATCCTTCTGTGAGAGAAATAGGAAGTCAATACGGGAATATCTGTCGTGGGGGGCTGAGTAGTATGTATAGTCTTTGCAGTCGGGATGCAGTGTTCGCCATGTGTCGTGTAACAAAACGGTCGTCAGCGTAGAGTTGATGGTTTTCAGGGCTCGGTATGGGATTGAAGATGTGCCTGAGGATGTGTCAAGGATGGGGTTGAGGGGAACATTGAAGTCCCCACCTAAGATCACTATCCCTTCTTGAAAAGAGATCAGAGATGACGTTATTTCTCTAAAAAAGTTAACTTGATGAGTATTTGGGGCATACAGATTGACCAGGGTGATAGTAGTGCCAGCGTATTGACCTTTAAGAAAGATGAACCTACCATTGATATCTATGAGCTGATCAGTTAGTTTAAAGGGGCAATTTTTGTGAAAGATGATAGATACTCCTTTTGATTTCGTTAGAGGGGAAGTTGCGTGAAAGGCAATGGGGTACCTATAATCACAAATTTTTGGGATTGAGTTTGTCTTAAAGTGGGTTTCCTGAAGAAAAATGATATCCGCCGAATTTCTGTGCATTGTAAGGAGAAGCGTAGAACGTTTCTCTGGAACGTTTAGGCCTTTGACATTGAGCGAAACAATTTTCGCCTTAAGAGGTGTTGAGGCGTCCGGGCGAGTAGGCATTTTCGTGTTAAGAGTTTGAAAGGAGACGAGATACTGTGAGTAGCGCGTGTGTCAGAGAGGAGAGTAAGATCCAGCGACCGGGAAGTGGGTGGTCGTAATATGACAAGGCTTTCGCTAGTGTTTAAAGTCTTTAATTGCCCAGAAATCTGAGCTCGGCTAAAACTATAAGTACTGTCGACTATCTGATGTCGAGGAACTATATAGCAAGTGGCAGGGAGTTCCCTAGGACCTCTGAGGGAGCCAGGGAACTACCAATGTACAATTGCCAGGAACAGCCAGTGGCATCAAAAAAGAGTGTGTGCAATGTGGTTTCGAGGTGCCACCATTGTGGGGTTGGTTTAGTGTTAGACGAAGTCAGGGGTGCAGATGCGTACTATCAAATACTCTAGTTATAGATAAAGAGTAAGGTCAGTGGCCTCCACCTATTCACTATGGAGGCCTATGGACCAACTCTGAATAGGTAAGGTGTCACAGTAAGTTACCGTCCGTCTGGCCCGTGGCCCAAACCATAATCATCGGAAGAGTAAGGATTATGGTTAGGGGAGGGCTGTATCGTGTGAACAATTATTACGTTTAGAGAGTAAGGCGTCTGGCTCAAATACAT
Organism: Lithobates pipiens; assembly: GCF_037356315.1. Classification (NCBI taxonomy): domain Eukaryota; kingdom Metazoa; phylum Chordata; class Amphibia; order Anura; family Ranidae; genus Lithobates; species Lithobates pipiens. Next base: position 48,150,165 of record NW_027507788.1, on the reverse strand, counting down.
CAATGTGTTAGTAATGTGCAAGACAACTTCTGTTTCACAGGGGTTACCCCTGTATGATGTTAGGACATCTGTGTTTATACAGAGAGCACGAAATGAATAAAAGGTCACTTGCTTGATCTATTTACCAGGCAGATAACCTAGCTATGTGACTGCATCTGGAACTTGAAGCAGAGGTATCGGAAATCCAAACATGTATTCAATAGCAAACATAAACAGGGTAAACTTTCTAACTCACTCCTAAGCTAACAGGAATTATTCATCTTACTTCCCACTGAAATGTGAGGCAGCCCGGTCTATAAACTTAAGCAAAGGAACAGCATGGAATCAATGCTCACCGTTATATATGAATCCACGTGAAGATAATTTACCATCCTATAAAAGTAACTGTCTTGGGGACGAATACCAGGAGAGGCCCCGCAAGAGACGGGAGGGATCTGCGGGCAGAGCGAGTCCCTCTGATCGCATCTGCCGTTAAAAAAAAAACAAAAAAACAAAACAAAAAAAAACAAAAAAAACCCCTCCCACCGCCACACACGAAGCCTCTCACTGCACCCCCCCCCCCGGGATGCCCTATTCGTCGTTTCCCATAGTATGTCGAAACAGGACAGGGTATACGGGATCCTAATCCTCTACCAGTGGGACCTATAGTACTGTCAATTAAGCCAGCGAAGATTATCGATTTCACCCGTATTGCAGCTACGAGTCTACTTACACACCGTCCACCATGGTTCAATGGGTAGCTCACATTCAGTGCGGCAAACAAAAGTATTGATTTTAAAAAAGCCAAGCGGTTGTCCCTCAGCAGCTCGTCCAGGAGTCTGTGCCTGTGTTAGGACAAAGATCTGGGTGTCATACAAGGATGCTCAGCAGCAAAGATCTATGCTGACCACATAAAAAGATATATTTTTCCCCCCGAGCAGAGAGGAAGAATGGATGCTCAGCGCCGTGCGGTGATGGAGGGGCATCGATGTTTCGGATCCCGTATTGGCGGGTCATGTGGATCAGCTATGCAAATTAAGAAATTCAGGTGGCGTCCCAAAGAGTCCAGCAGGAGCTAAATATTCCTTCAGCATAAGCAGATCGGGTGAAAGTGTCACTCTAAAGAGGTAATCAACGGACCGTGGATATGAGTAAGACACCTCATATAGTTCGGTGCAAGAGCTTCCAGTTAGCAATCATTATGACCGGGATTTTATCGCCTGAGTTGCAGTGCACACGTGGAGGGAAGTCCCAACTGGGAGCTGGATCAATTTAATGAGCAAGGAGTGATATTGTTTATAACAAAGAAAAGTTGTAAAAACCGAATCGCACACCTGGGAGATAAAGCTTACCACTTTAGCGGTCTCTGCGCACTCTCCGAGGTAATGGCGCTGCAGTCGGGCTTGCAGGGGGGAGTCTGGCGTGAGGTCCCCCGCCTGATCTGCCTGTGGACGGCGATCTACGACGCCGATAGTGAGAGGCTTGGGTCTCCATAGGGTCAGGATCCATGCCGTTGTAGCTGCGGAGGGGGATGTGGAAATCGGCATACCAGTTCGGTAAGTCCACGTATGGTATGTCCAGCGTACGGCAGAAGAGATCTAGTTCTTCAGGAACTCTCAAGGTAGCTATGTGGCCTTGATGTGTGGCTTGGAGGGCGAATGGGAACCTCCAGCGGTATCGTATCTCTCTTCGCTTTAGGACCTCCAACAGTGGACGGAGGTCTCTTCTGTGTCTAAGCGTGATCGCCGACAGATCTTGGAAGATTTGAATTGGGTGATCCTCGTGTAGTAGTTGTGGTTGTTCTCGAGCTTTCTTAAGGATGTCCTCCTTGAGCGAGAAGTCATTAACAAAGAAAACGATATCCCTAGGTGGGTCTGCATCTTTGCCCTTGGGGCAGAGAGCTCTATGAATACGGTCCATAGCGATGGCAGTTTGTGGAGGTCTCTCTAGCAGGCGATTGAAAATGGCTACGACTGCCGGCATAAGCTGGTCTTGGTCCACTGATTCTGGTAGGCCGCGCACTCTAAGATTATGCCTGCGGCCCCTGTTATCAATGTCCTCAACATGCCGCTGGATGTCACGGAGCTGTAAAGTGTGGGTGTCCACCCGCCGGTCGGTTCTGTGAATCGCCTGTTGTTGTTGCAGAGCCTGATTTTCTACCGCCTGTACTCGGCCGGAGATCACTTGTAGTTCACGGCGGAGGTCGGCTATGGCGGCCGTGAGTGTGTCCTTTATGTCGGTTGCCACTGCCCGCAGGTCTTGTAGGCTGGGGTGTTGATGGGGCGATTGGCGGTTGGCCCCCGGTGCTGGTGATTGATCTGTGGGAGTCAGTGTGATTCCGATGTGGCCGCGGGCGGGAGAGTTCGCCGACATATTAGGTCCCTGGCTTCTGAAGAGCTCCGGGATCGTTAAAGATGTACGGGTATCTGCGTCCCTTGGAGAGCGGGAACGGGATGTCGAGCGGCTCCGGGATGATGTGCCCATGTTCTGCTAATAAAACGAAGCATATAATCCCCAATAGCGGGAGTTTAGGACACAGGCCAGACGGAGCTCGGGAGTTAAGCGGCCATCTTCGTCCAAGGCTAGCCACGCCCCCCCCTCAACTTTCTAATTGGATCATTGGTCAACAAAGATTGAGGTTGGGTTTATACCCCTCCACCAAGCTGAAGATAACATCCGTAGGGTGACCCTGCTGATCGAGGAGGCCCATGCCGAGTATATCCCTGCTTGCTTTCTTGCATTTGATACTGTTTCATGGCCTTATCTTCATTACACTTTGAAATGGTGGGTCTTTTGTCTCCACTTCCTACAATGGGTCTCTTCCTTATATAACAACCCTAAGGCATATCAGAAATATGCTGGTTATCAGTCGGACAGGCAGAAGCACCAGACAGGGATGCCCACTACCCCTCCTCTTATTTTCATACCATAGAAATGCCAAATAACTGCTTGCCCAACTCATATCTAATCCTAATATTAGAGTATCAGTGATAGGTGTACACCATCATAAACCCTGTCTCTTTGTGGATGACAGTCTTCTTTTTTTGACATCCTCTCCCACTTCTGCCCCTTACCTCCTACAGATTTTCTATATCTTTGACAACATATTGGGCTTGACAGACAGTCTACAGAAGTTCAGAGCTCTGAATATCACATTGCCCTAACCTGAACTCCTCCAGATGCAAGAGGTACTTCTGTTTTCCTGGTCCTCACATCACCTCTCATACTTAGGTATAATATTACAAAACAACCTTGACAACTTCTATAAACTCAATAATTCTTCCATGCTAAACCATCTATTATTTCTTTTAACTTAATGGTCCTTCCTATTTCTTGTTTGAGCAGGATCAGGGCAGTCAAAATTACTATCCTGCCAAATACTATGCATCTCATTAGGGTGTTACCCATCCCTCTCCCGGAACACTACTTGTGTATTTTACAGCACCATGTGTCACGATTTATTAGGGCCCAAATGAAGCCCAAAATTACCAAAAGTACCCTAAAACCCCTAAAATTTGAGGATGTATGTCTAGGTATGTCTAATTTCACAAAATATTACTATGCAGCCCCACCCCACAACTACTGAAATATGATTCTGTTTGTGAAACCCTTTTCTCTGTAGGTCTCGATTGCAACCCATTCTGAAATTATATTAAAAGAGCTCCTGCGCTACTGAGGAAAATTTAGAACACCCAAATTGGTGCTGCAGACACCGTATGTGTCAAACAAAGATCAAATGGTAAACAAAAAGGTATATATAGTGGTGTTGCACTCCTATTGTAATGGTATTAATAAATACTATAAAAATAAAATTAGTTTTAAACCCAAAACAGGGAGGTTTATACAGTATAAGGTGAATTGTGCTACTACATAAAGTGCTAATGTGCTAATGTGCTAATAAATAAACATATGTCTAATAACAACACAATATTCACAGTGACCGTGCAAAAATAAGAATAAAAAATAGTGAAATCAATAATCAAACAAATACATTGAGGTATCAACACTAATAAAAGTAAATAAAACCTGTAAATAAACATGCATGGCACACTAATATAAATAAAGTCCGTGGCATACAAAAATAAATATAACAAGATCCAAAGTGCAAGTGCTACTAAAGTGAAAATTTTCATATAGTGAAAAAGTCTTCAAAGCAGCAGTGAAACCAGGGAAAAATCACAAACAGGTGGCAAATGGTGTTCAAAAACACTGGTGATTCTTTGGTGTCCACAGAGCCCGTAGGTGTACTAAATAATTACCTTACTGCTGTAAGGTGAACAGCGTAAAACAATTAAATCCTCAAGATAGGCTGGCTCCTGATTACTTCTCCTGTCCAGAACACCTTCTTTTTGCCAAAGGTAGATATCGAGGATAATTTGAAAATACTCGTAAAACAAAATATGGGGCCTGCTATGGTGTAGTATTTTCCATATTTCAAGGTTTATTAAAAAGATTAAAATTCGACTCACATTTAATTGAATGAAATCGCACAATACATAAAAACGAGCGGCGCGCTCATGTGAGAATGTCACTTCTGGTGTCGCGTTACGTCACTGTCACGTGACTTTGACTGGGATTCTGAGTCTCCTATGAATAAATCCTTCTGATTGCAGTACAATTGCTAACCTATAACAAAGCAATCCCTTACTCTTTGAAACAGGCTTAAATTGCACTGTGGCCTCATCTCCTCACATGTGCCATTACTATCTTTTCTCAAGAACCCGTTGTTTTACCCAGCATGGGTTTCTCTGTCATCTTTTTAAGCTTGGACACCATCAAATTTGATTAGAACCTACAAACTAACCACTTCCACAACCTTTAAATCATTATTGTTCCTACAGGAATCATATTGGTTATCCAACTATGAAATTTTCTGCTACCTGCCACTTAAATACTTCCTTACTGCTTATATCCGATCCAGGACATCCTTAAACCAAATGACACAGTTTGAACATACTTGTAAATTGACCCTCAAGCTGATGCTGATGTTGTACCATGAAAGTGCATGCTCCCATAGAACTATATTCAATTGTTGCTGCATTTTTTCATTTTGATTAAAATTTAAAGTTTAAGTTCACCTTACACTGGATCGCCTTCCCATCCCCCCTGGACCCACTGTACCAGACTGCCACAGTCCCCTACTGTCATACATGGAAAAGCCGCTTCACTCGTCTGGGGATTTGAAATCCCGGCATCTCTCTCTTGTCCTTGCATTTTTGACAGTACAGGCTAGATAGCTTCTTATTTGTCAGTGCTATCCATGTGATGGTGCTGGCCACATAGAATCCCTGCAGTCTGTACTGCCTAACTCAGGGGTGCCCAACCTTTTGAGGAACAAGGGCCACTTTAGTGACTTGGTAACCGGTCATGTGCCACAATGAGCGTAAAAGGCAGATGGCACATCTGTGTCCACTCTGCATATGTAGAGCATACAAGGATGCAGCCCGCTCTAACCTAAGGGCCCTCCGATCCGCCCAGACAGAAAAGGACAGACCCCCTTCTGTTTTTTTAAGCAGATCGGATTGCAGATAGGCGGGTGTAAGCAGACACGAGTCTGTTTACATCTGCCGCTCTATAGAGGTAAATAGAGGGTCCGATTGGCTGGTACTGCTGGTGGGTACTGGTAGTGCTTGCTGGTACTGCTGGTGGGTGCTGGTAGGTACTGGGGCTGTTAGTGGGTACTGGTACTGTAGGCTGGTACTGCTACTGCTGGTGGGTACTGGTACTGCTGGTGGGTATTGGAACTGCTGGCTGGTACTGCTGGTGGGTACTGGTACTGCTGGTGGGTACTGATAATGCTGGATGGTACTGCTGGTGGGTATTGGTACTGCTGTTGGGTACTGGTACTGCTGGTGGGTACTGGTACTGCTGGCAGGTACTGCTGGTGAGTACTGGTAATGCTGGCTGGTACTGCTGGTGGGTATTGGTACTGCTTGCTGATACTGCTTGCGTGTACTGCTGGCTGGTACTGGTACTGCTGGCGCGCACTGCTGGTGGGTACTGGTACTGCTGGTGGGTACTGGTGGCTGGTACTGGTGGCTGGTACTGCTGGTGGGTTCTAGTGACTGGTGCTGCTGGCTGGTACTGGTGACTGGTACTGCTGGCTGGTACTTGTGACTGGTACTAGCACTGCTGGCTGCGGTTTAAGATTGCAGGAAGCATGCGGCTGCAGTAGAGAGCAGAGCCGATGCTTCCTGTCACAGGCGGAGTACATTTGGTATCATTCTGCCTGTGAAAGAGCCGGCACTATACAGGAAGCATCGGCTCTGCTTCCTTTAGCGGCGGTTCAGTTGTTCGCACTGATGCTCGGAGATCACGGGTCGAGAACCCGCAATCTGGGCTTGCCGATCTCAGAGCAAGACATAGCGGGCCACATCGGAGGGCACCCCATGGCGGGCCAGCGGTTGGGCACCCCTGGCCTAAGTGATACAGACACAAAGTTAACCCTTAGGGGTTCAAATCTCTGGACCTGCGAAGTGGCTTTTCCATGTCTGATAGCAGGGGGATTGTGGTAGTCTGGTATAGTGGGACTTGGAGGATGGGGAGGGGGGTTATAGTTAGAAGTGTATCCTATGACCATTAAAGACCCTCTTTTTTCACACACAAGATACTTCCAATCATTTCCCCTTTTAATAGGTGCCTCTACACACTTCTATTATCAAATTTTGGGCCCAGTTCCTCTGCTGTTTCCAGTGCAAGTATCTCTAGAACCCCAAAAAGCATTGTGTATGACTATCCTTTGCATGGAGACAATTATATACATATGCTTAACACATATGTTGCTTGATCCCTGTCCAAGCATCTTGCAACCTTACAGATGGAAGTATCCATATACTCAAGATTTACTCACAAGGTTCTATCCTGGGGCTTCTTCATCCTTTCTTCTGTTCTTCTACCCTCCATTAGACATGTGCGATTCGTTTTCATACAAATCACGAATCACAAATTTGTACGTTCGGGAGGATCCGAAATACGAATTGCCATGTGTCCAAATTTTGTATGAAATACAAATTTTTGTTTACGAATTTCGGATCAGTTGTCGTTGTCGACTCATTAAGCTTATTATGAGGGGCTCCCACCATCCCTGTGCTATGCTAACTTCCTCCTGGGGCTGTACCCCTGCTATGCTCATTATGAGTGGCTTCCACCATCCCTGTGCTGTGCTGACATACTGAGCACAGCAGGGGTACAGCCCCAGGAGGAAGTCAGCACAGCACAGGGATGGTGGGAGCCCCTCATAATGAGCTCATGGCTGCCATGCCCAGCTTCTCCAGTTTTTGCCTGCTCCATTTTTGATCCCCCACTTTTGTACGGGGTCACTGGGGATGTGCGGGGTCACTGGAAATTGTTTTGTGTTATCACGCATGTGCTCTCCGCATATCCCCGGTGACCCCAAATAGTGTGGGGGATCTATCGAAACTGGAGCCGCTGTGCATGGCAGACAATCCGCTTCTCTCTTTAATTTTCAAATCTTAACGGAACAAACTGAAGAGAAGCTAATTGGTTGCCATGGGCAACTGCTTCAGATTCTGTTCGCTCCAATTTTGATCAATTTCCCTACATGTCTTTTTATCTGTTCTAGCAGTCATATGTGGAAATAAGAAGAATGGTGGGGACACATCAGGGCACATTAAGGCACATCAGGGCACATTGGGGCACATCAGGGCATATTGGAGCACATTGGGGCACATCAGGGCACATTGGGGCACATCAGGGCATATTGGAGCACATTGGGGCACATCATGGCACATCGGGGCACATCAGGGCATATTGGAGCACATTGGGACACATTGGGGAACATCACGGCACATTGGGGAACACCAGGGCACATTGGGGTACATCAGGGCACATGGAGGAAAATCAGGGCATATTGGAGCACACTGGGGCACATCAGGGCACATCAGGGCATATTGGTGAACATTGGGATACATTGGGGAACATCAGGGCACAGCGTTTACCAGCCAGCATGCAGAGTAGCGCAGGAAGCGTGTGTAATACGCTCTCTCTCCGCTGCTCCCTGGTGGCCCCTCCTCTCTTCTCGTCATCCCAGATGATGTCTCAAGCAAATAGGGGTAAATGAGAAGCGAGGGGAGGGATTGTGTGGAGGGACAGGGACCAGCTAAGACCAAATGGCCATCTCTGCTGCAGACTGTCAGTTCAAGGAATGTTCAGAGTGAGGGAGGGGTACCCCAGCTTTGGCAAATCGTCAGAGGGCAGGACAGCAGCTCCTTGGCAATATCTGCGAGGGCAGGCTACTCCTCGCAATTCTCCTGCCCAAAAAACATTGGATATGTGGTGGGGTGCACTGGTGGGGCTGACAAATAGGACATGACAACCTCCTTTGCTAATATGGGTTTCTTGGGGGGCACTATGCTGGAGGTTTCCATTAGGGTGTCAAGTGCCTCAACCAAGACAGAAGATGCTCCGCTGGCAGGAGCTCTGCTCACTTCGCTAGATGATGCATGGGAGAGGGAGTGTTCAATATCTTCTTCAATATCTTCTTCCTCCTCTTCCTCCTCTCCAAGCTTTACCATCTGCCTTTCCCTCTGACGCACCCTGTCGATTAGTCAGTACCGCCATGTTGTCAGAGCACTACCCTGCACAGCCATTTTGCCCTTGATGCAAGGGTCACACATGGCAGCCAGCATCAGTTCTGGGCAAGAGGCGGTCAACTCCTGTGTGCGCCTGACCAACTCCATCAGAAATGTGTTTAGCATAGCCAACACATCAGGTTGAGGGCCACCACCAGGCAAAGGTTCCTCAGCCGACTTGAACCGCTCCAATTTGCTCTGAAGGTGGTTGAAGAGTGAGAGCACATGACCAATGCTGGCATCCTCGCGGCTTAGGTGTTCTGTGACAGAGAGGAAAGGTTTGAGGATTGCCACAATCTGCCCAATTATGGCCCAGTCCTCCCTGCCTAAAGGTCTCTCTATGCCAATGTTATGATCACAGGCCATGGCATGGAGAGCCTTCTGCTGCTCAAGGATGCCTTCCAGCATTGCTAGGGTTGAATTCCACCTAGTCCCCACATCCTGTTTTAGGCAGTGTTCTGGAAGGCCTGCCTTCCTCTGTTCCACCCTGAGGAGGTAGCTGTCCCTCACACTCCGATGGAAGTGGCCAGCCATCTTCGGACAAGAGTCAACCACTTTGAACAACAGCCTTCCATTACCACCAGAAATGGCCTCCACCAACCGAAAACTGTCAGTTACCACCTGGTGGAGAAGGTGGGCTGAGCAGCGCACACCCACAAAGCTGCCATCCCTTACAGCCTTGACCATGTTGCTGCCTCCATCAGTGACAACATAGCCAATCCGGTAGTTGCTGTCTGCCTGCCCAAACCACTGCAACAACATTTTCTGCAGGGCTTGCAGGATGTTTTGCGCTATGTGCTTTTCATCAAGCACCTCAGTGTGCAGGAGGAAGGAACAGTGCCCCTGTTTGTCAACTGCTGACAAGGATCCAGATGTTTGAACTACATCATGGGACACCTTGGCCTGCCACCAATGTGCTGTCATGGATAGGAGGGCATGCTGGGCACTACACGCACTCCACAGGTCAGTGGTCAGGTGCACTGCCTGTCCACCTGCCCTTCCAATCTCCTCCTTGAGCACCCCAACACATGACCTGTAAAAGGCAGGCTGAAGGTCTTACGTGATGGCACACGGTACTGTGGTGCAACAGCCTGCATCAATTGCTTGAAGGGTTCACCTTCCACCATGTTGAAAGGTTCTCCTTCAACTGCAATGAGCTGGCCAATCAGGCGTGTTATTTTACGTACCTGCGCCCGAGACATACCCTTACTCTGAAAGCCACCAAAATCTTCCAGGGTGGCCTGGCTGGTATGGATTGGATGCAGGATGGTAACAGTATTCTTTTCTGCCTTATACTGGTTGGTGGTGCTGGCACTCATGGTGGCTGTGGCGGTGCCACTATTGGTTCCCCTTTTGGTGTTTGGAGGAGTGGCCATTATACTTTTCCTCTGTAACAGCACTGCGTGGTGGTGCACATGCATGTGCTGGTTCATGCCACTATTACTGAGATGTCTTGGGCCCGGTTGACCTCCCTGCCACAGTGATTGCATTTGACCTTCTGACCGACACCAATTCTTTTAAAATGCTGCCAAATGCTGGAACGGCAGCCACCACCAATGACACTGCATGATGGAATCTCTTCCACTGCAGTGATCACACTCTCTTCTTGAGGTTCAACAGGAGCAGGAGGAAGAGACCTGAACATCCCAGGTATTTTGGGTGCTGTGACGGATTGAGGCCTAATGGTTGCATTGGCCTATTCTGATGCTGGAGGCTTAGAAAGCACTTTTCAGGAGAAAAAAGTAGTGGGGGCTGAGGGGAGATACTTTGTGGGCTGTCGGTGGTGCCAACATGGGTAGAGGGCTGGAAATTAAATTTGTCTACAACAATGTCAGGAAAGCCTGCTTCCACCTCTTCCACGTTGCCAAGGGAACAGTGATCATTAGAAGCAGTAAACTCTGTCTCCTTGCTGATCACTGCCAAGCTCCATGTAGTGCTGATAGTGATGGCACTGGTAGCAATGGTGATGGTGACATCATCATGAGCCTCTGCCTCCTGACATGTTTTCTGCTGCATGGCCAGGATCTCCAGCTTTGGCTGCACAAATGTATGTGCACTGGGAAACCCTTTGACCTGCCCTTTTCCATAAAAGGTGCCAATGGGCAGCATGCTACCAGCAGCAGTGGCAGAGGTGGTAGCACCACTTTTGCTATGAACTGTGCTGCTGGTTCTAGGAAGTAAATCCTGGTACAGCTGGCGACGTGCAAATGTCTGCTGTTTGCCAGGCTCTTTACCACCAGCAGTCTTCACTCCCATTCATCTCAGCTTTATGGGAGGTGAGCTGAGTTCAGAGGGTGCAGAGACAGAACGTCCCACTTGCTGCTCATGTACACAGCTCATAGCTCTCCCTCTCCCAGCAGCACTCTTACTGATTTTTTGGCCTTGTTTGCTGCTCATTTTTCCTTTAAAAGTTAGAAAAATGTAGACAAAAAAATATGATTTTGATTGCAGCAAACTAACACCAAAATCAATAAAATGTACAAAAAAAAACTGAAAATAACAAAATATTAACTAAATGAAACAAGAAATGAAAAAAAAAATAAAACCAAAAAACAAATAAAACCAGAAACTAAACACTAACAGATGATACACTCGCAAACTACAACAGATATCAATTAAAATGAACAATGAAAAACTAAGGATTGCAAAGATATTCGCTCAGATGCACAGACAAATAATCAACTGATCTGCTCCACTACACTAACTAACCCAAAAAGCGAAGTCACATGATCGGGCCTGCCCTGTAGGCCTCAGCAGCAGAAGAAAACCTCTGATTGGTCAACCAACAATCACGTGTTCTTTCTGTAGTAACGAAATTTGGACTGAAAAGTGAACGTATCTAAGGAAAATTCGTATTTCGGATTGGAAATTCTTCAGCGGAATTTCGTATTTCGGATAAAAACTAAACTTCCATCATCATCAACTTTCATATTGAGTTATATATATTTTTGCCTTTAAATTCATCGTAAAGAATGTTCGTAATTGTTACGACAAGCTTAACGAACCAAACAATTCGTATTTTGTACGAATCGAAATTTCATTTCGGACACGAATTACGAAGTACGAATTAATTCTAATACGAAACGTAAGGGACCGAAACAAAACAAATTTATTAACGGCGCCCATGTCTACCCTCCATCCCTCAAAGTATTTCTCCTTTTTTTATTTTATGAGCAAGTAAAATCATGTTTGTTTTTGCAGCTTTGTAGTGAACTGTATATGACATGGAGATATTTTTTTTTATATGCAAGATGTACACAAAATCTTACGGCGAATTAGCAATACACAGTGGATGAATATAATGCTGCTAAATTATTTAAATCTCAAATTACTGCATTTCCTTCACTTACCATGTTCAGTTTTACAATATTTTTTCCTTTGTTCTTTAATTTTGCAGAATTAGCTAATGGCATCAAGCAAAACTGCTGGGACCTGGGCAGATCTCCAAGAAAGGTAAATGTATAAATAAAGCATAACTCCAAAGTTTGTTAATAGAGTTTTTTTTGGAACCTGAGTTGTCATCCATTTCTCAATTAATGGCCAGCCAGTGAATCTGAGGCATACTATTATATGTCCATAATGTCTGTAACAGAAATCAATCAGTCCATGAAAGACTGTTTGTTTAAATAATTTGTGGCCAGGATCAGCAACATCAGCCTTACCGTGGTGACAGTCCTGTAAGACATTCCCATATTTGTTACTCTGTCTGTTACAGAGAAACCAGTAGGAATGCTAGGTAAGGGGCTGCTAATAGCTAACCCTATTCCTGCCCTTCTCACCACTAGTACTCTCTGTTGGATTATTGAAGCAAGTCTAAATGAATGTCAACATTTCCACAAAACCCCATGGACTGAGGGGCAAAATGTTGGACTCCACTCCAGTCACTAGGAAAACACCAAATGAATCAGTGCAGTTATTGATGAAGAAGTCGCTGGTTACATTTTGGGTTCTCTGTTCTGCGCCTCAACTCCAAGAACAACCTCAGCCCCTCTGACACACCTGGTTAAAAAAAAAAAAAAATGGAAACACATTTAGGAAACCTGAGGTAAATACCTTTATCATGGCTGTGGATTATCACCAAAAATAGACACACACCTAGTAGTGATAAACGAGTTGAAGATATTAGCACGGCTTAAAGCATATGGAAACTTACAACACTGTTAAACCTTGCTACAAATAACTAACACATTAGAAAAGACAACCTTCAATACTTAGCAACTGCAAGTAAAGAAAGGGCAGTAATCTATATGCCCTGAACACAGGCTCTGAGAGGAAGGAAAAAAGACTTGTCAACTTCTCAGCTCCGTCTGGATCGCAAACACCTTTGAGAGGCAAACACACAATGAAAAGAAAAGGGTTACACAGGTACAGTAAGCACAGTTCTGTAATATTGCAGGTTCTAAGGTGAAGAATACTAGTGTCTTCTGCTAGCAAACAGTGGGGCCCGTGTTTTAAGAGTAGGTTTACACAAGCTTGCATGGAGCAGTAATCGTCTAGAATGTTCCGTTAGGTAGAGATTTAAAAGGGCAAACTACAAGAGATGGTAGCTCCAAACAAGCATCCTGTGACACTAAAAAGGGATGTTGGGTTTACACCCGCTCACCAGTCTTCAGTGCAATGACACAACAATAGTCCTAGGTTCTGGATCAGGCTCCCAATGCTCCTAGCAATGTTGTAAGGCACTGGATCTCTTGCTGAGGGCCAATTGCTGGTAGCAAAACAAGGTGAACAGGCAGTGGCCGACCCAATACCCGGATGGGTATCTTGATCCCTGAAAGGCGTGGTTCATCTCTGCTGGGTGGTACAGGGCTGCGGAGTAGAGTCCCTGGACGGAATAGTAGTTGACCACATGGCTGTCTCTGCTCTTGGCTCCTCTCAGGCATCCTCACTCCTCCACCTCCAGGCAACATTCTCCTGGCAGTCTCTTTTAAGAGCTTGGCTTTCTCCCGCTTTTATGCTGCCAGAGTCTCTCTCTCTCATTCTCCTCAGTCTCAACTGTTTTCCTCACACCTGTCACCTCACCACACTCTCTCTCTCCCTCTCTCTCTCTCTCTTCAGACTGCTCTCCTTATTATCCTCACATACTCTTTTTTTCTGGGCTTCAGGATATCCCTCCTCCTCTGTTGGGGCACACAGTCCCTGGTTCCTTGCTCTCACACACTCCTCCTCTCCTCACTGTTAAGTGTCACTGTGTCCCAGCAAAGGACTTTTTTGAACCTTGGTATCCCCCTCTCTTTTAAGCAATCTCCTCTCCTGTCAGCAGTACTGTCTTTACTAAAGCCTAGTACACACCAGCAGTTTTTTTTCGTTGAACCCTGCTGGGTTGAACAAAAAAACTGACAGCTCAGAAGGAGTCGCTGTACAAACAATCTGACATTAGTACAGCGATCTCCTATGCTATGCCACTGTGTTCTGACCCTGCCAGAACTCTCCATTGACTGAAAGCACTAATTGCGAGCTGATCGGCAGACTTTTTTCAGTCATGACCCGATTTGCCGGCTTCTGTTGGACCGACTCCAGTACACATAGGTCAAATTTCAGCTGGCTTTTATTAAACCAGCTAATACCATCCTAAAAATCCCATAATCCATCTGATTAGCAAGTATGGGAGGGTGGCTATGATCCTATATACAGTGGGACTATGTAGAATGAACATAGCCACCCTCTAACAAGGAAGTCAGATCAAAGCTGCGAAAAAAAGGAACTTTTTAAGCTAAGAAAACATACATGAATTTATTATTTTAAACCAGAGTTAAGTGTCACTTTAATGCTTTCATGATACTAAACTCTGGTTTTGTTAGGGCTGGGCTCAGCCCTTCCTTCTCTGAGTTGGCCACTCTCAGCTGTCAGCTAATTGCCAGCTCCTATCCCTCCACAGTTACTCAGCTGTTGCTGATATCCTGCTCCTTAGTCCTGCCTACTTAAGCCGTCCAGTCAAAAGGAGCTCTGCCTTCGCCTTTGTCAACATCACAGAGATGATCTCCCACATTTCTGTTAAAAGACCTGCTTGGCTGACATGCCTTCTGGCTCCAGATCCTGCTTGCTGTTTTACTACTCTCATCTTCGGCTCCCTGACATTCCGTTCTGGTTCCTGAAACCTGGCTATGTTTTGACTGCATTTGTTCTATTTACTTTTATTATTAAACAAGTGTGATTTAACTGTACTTCTGTCTTGGTCTGATTTCATGGTTTCTGACATTAGGCGAAGGCCATGAATTCAGAAGATACAGTCAATCCACTTGTTGGTAATTTTTTTTTCCTGATTGAATGAGAAAGATCACCACATGGATCAGTTTGCCATGGCATTAAAAATGCTCTGGAGTTGCACGGTTCACCTGGAATCTCCCACTGTGGCTGCTCCAGAACAACCTGAGTTGCAGGTTGTCCCTGGTGCTGTGCCAGTCTCTGTGCAGGCACCCGTCTCACGTATTACCTCTATGAGAGGTATGTCTGATTCCACTCCACTTCCCCAGCTATTTGGGGGGGGCGATCCAATTCAATGCAGAGGGTTTCTCTACCAGGTTGAGATATACTTTGAGATGCTGTCCCAGGCATTTCCTATGGACAGAAGCAAAGTAGGTTTTGTGATATCTTTACTTTCTGAGAGAGACTTGGCCTGGCCAAACCCTCTATGGCTCTTGATGGGAGACCTCTGCAGCCTGCCCATGTGATTAATGAGATGGTTCCATTGTCCATGGCCATAGGGGCTCTTCACTATGAGATAATCGAATTCCAAGTTATTTCCTCACCTATGCTTCCACTGGTTATTGGTTATCCTTAGTTACAGAGACACAACCCTTGTTTTGATTCACTCCGTGCTGAGGTTCTCTCCTGGTCACCACAATGCAGTAAGACATGCTTTCGGAAGGTAGCCAAGGTCCTATGCACCTCTTCACTCTCCTCCCTGCCTGAGGAGTACCGCGATTTTAGCGATGTCTTTGACAAAAGTCAAGCCGGTAGTTTGCCTCCGCACTGGCCGTATGATTGTGCAATTGACCTTCAACCTGATGCCATACCCCTTCATGGCCAGGTTTACCCTTTATTGGTCTTGGAGGATAAGGCCGTGGAGGAGTATGTTGCAGACGCACTTTCTCGAGGTTTCATCCACAAATCCTCATCCCCTGCTGGTACTGGTTTCTTCTTCGTGAAGAAGAAGAGTCGTGAACTGAGACTTTGTATTGATTATATGGGTCTCAATTTTTTCACGATTAAGAATGCCTATCCAATTCAACTGATTACAGAGTTATTTGACCGCCTCAAGGGAGTGACAGTTTTCACAAAGCTTGATTTGAGAGGGGCATACAATCTCATGAGGATCAATGAGGGTGATGAGTGGATATCAGAACAGGCCACTATGAGTACCTCGTAATGCGTTTTGGCTTTTGTAACGACCCGGCAGTCCTCTGAGATTTGTTGCAGTTTTGTGTGGTGGTTTATTTTGACGATATCCTCATATTTTCCAAGTCCCTGGAGAATCACCACACAGATGTCTGTTGTGCGCTTCAGAAACTAAGAGAGAACGATCTCTATTGTAAATTGGAGAAGTGCGAGTTCCATTGTGAACATATTAAATTCCTGGGTTATGTCATTTTCACTACTGGTTTTTCGATGGACCCAGAGAAACTTTCAGCAGTCCTACAGTGGCCCGACCCATGGGTTTACGTCCTCTGCAGTGTTTCCTGGGCTTTGCCAACTATTATCGGATGTTTATTCATAACTTCTCATCTCTGGTCAAGCCCCTGACTGATATGACCAGAAAGGACACTAACCCACAGAGTTGGTCTCCGGAGTCCATAAAGGCCTTTGAGAGTCTCTTTCATCATTCTCCCAAGGCTGCTGGCCACCCTGGGAGGAATGAATCTTTTGGGACATTTTCCAACAATTCTGGTGGCCTAGCCTATGCACTGATGTAACTGCCTTTGTAGCTGCCTGTTCCGTGTGTGCTCAGAGAAAGACTCCACAACACCTTCCAGTGGGCCTCCTACAACCCATACCCAGTGGAGAGAGGGCCTGGTCCCACTTGTCTATGGATTTCATTGTGGAGTTACCCAACTCCCAGGGCAACAGAGTTATTCTTATGGTGGTTGACCGGTTCTCAAAGATGTGTCATTGTATTCCACTTAAGGAGTTCGCCACTTCTAAGGAACTGGCTTTCATTTTTGCTTGGGAGATCTTTTGCTTACATGGGCTACCCAAGGTGATTGTCTCGGACAGGGGTAGTCAGTTTGTGTCCCGGTTCTGGTGAGCCTTTTGTGCACAGTTGGGAATTCAGCTTGCTTTCTCCTCTGCATATCACCCACAGTCTAATGGGGCCACAGAACGTGTCAATCAGTCCTTCGAGCAATTCCTACGTTGCTGTATTTCTGACCATCATAACAACTGGTCAGACCTATTACGGTGGGCAGAGCTTGCTCACAACAGTGCCTTGAATTCTGCTTCCCGATTGTCCCCATTAATGGGGAATTATGGTTTCCAACCTTCCATGTTGCCTGACTTGTTTGTTCCGCATAATATTTCTGCGTTAGAGGAGCATCTCTGTGGTCTTGGTTCCACTTGGGCACAAGTCCAGGAGGCTTTACGAAATGCTAATGATAGGTACAGACTCCATGCTGACCACAGACACCTGCCTGCGCCTTCCTATCAGGTTGGGGACAGGGTCTGGCTGTCATCTTGCAACCTCCGACTTCGTGTTCCCTCACTGAAGTTCGCACCTTGGTTTATTGGGATTTTTCATATTCTTTGCAGAATTAACCCAGTGGCTTATGTATTAGAACTTTCTTCTAATATGTGTATTTCGAATGTATTTCATGTCTCCCTATTAAAACCTTTGGGCTGCAACCACTTTACCACCTTGGCGCCAAGTCCTGTACAGGTTGAGAACCATGAGAAGTATGAAGTACAGTATGAAGTACAGTCCATTGTTGACTCCTGTAGGTTCCATGGGCGCATACAGTACCTGGTGCATTGGAAAGGGTACGGCCCGAAAGAACACTCTTGGGTCTCATCCTCAGACGTACATGCCCCTGTCCTCCTCCATGATTTCCATACTCATTTTCCCCTCAAGCCTGGTGGTCCTCCAAGGGGGAGGGGTCCTTCAGGAGGGGGTACTGTCAGGGCTGGACTCAGCCCTTCCTTCTCTGAGCTGGCTGCTCAGCTTTCGGCTAATTGCCAGCTCCTATCTCTCCACAGTTAATCAGCTGTTGCTGATATCCTGCTCATCAGTCCTGCCTACTTAAGCCATCCAGTCCAGAGGAGCTCTGCCTTCGCCTTAGTCAACATCACAGAGACATTCTCCTGTATTCCTGTTAAAAGACTTGCTTGGCTGACATCCCTTCAGGCTCCAGATCCTGCTTGTTGTTTTACTACTCCTACTAATCATCTCCTGCTCCCTGACATTTGGCTTATGTGACTATCTGTTCCGGTTCCTGACCTCTGGCTATGTTTTGACTTAGTTTGTTCTATTTACTTTTATTATTAAACAAGTGTGATTTAACTATATTTCTATCTCGGTCTGATTTCATGGTTTCTGACTGGTTTAAAAAGAAAAAAATGCTATTCAAATATACATTTTTAACTAAAAAAGTGCTTTCTATTATTCACAACTACTTCCAAATCTTTTTTTGCTGCTGTGACATTCAACTTCCTGTTAGGGTGTGGCTACTTTTGCTGAGGCCAAAGGGTGAGAATGAAATGGAAGTACTTTTGTACAAATATAAATGAATATAAAAGAATAACTACAGCAGCTTTAGTAATGGAACTGCATTGGAAAGCAGATTTACTAACGATATTAGTATTTTAATTAGGACAGAAACTGCAGAAGCAATGATCTGCAATGACACATGGCATAGCCATTTCCTTAGGAGTAATGATAATTAAAATATATTTTTGCTAACTTTTTCTTCAGACTTGGGCGGAATAGGAAATAGTAAGAATCCTTGACTTTTTTTTGCTGCCTCTGGCCCTCTTTAGGAAATTTTCCTTTAGTTCCAGTTGTCATCAGGACAGAAAGCTAGTTAAAATCAGCAACACAATGGCACAAAAATAGTAAGATGAGAGACGGGTAGAATGTTCATTACATTTTATTGCTCCTTTGGTTCCCATTGGAAATTCCTCCTCACCAAAGACATTGTCCCCAGAAGAGAAATGTTTATGTTTATCCCAAGTTCAGTGTGGGCTTCAACAAACTTCTTCTCTTTGTGGCTGAGTGAACTTAGAGACAAGGAAATATGTTAAAGCTTTTCACGTGTCCCTGTTATCCTGATACACTGCTATTATAAAACACAATGAAAAGAAAAGGAAAAAATAAATAAAATGTTTTTGTTCTCACAGCTTAACTCGTGTGCGACAACAATATGGCCTTCTGCCACGAGAGGGTTGGGATGACCTGATTGCAATGGTCTCCTATGAAAAAGCTATTTCAGCAAAGCAGAGAAATAAAAACCCAGCCAGACCATTCCTGCCAAGGTAAAAATTCATTATTGCTTTATGTTTTGAAAACCTTTACATGATATTCAATTCAAAATGTAAATAATGCAAAGGTTTTAGTAACCTTTAACTGTATTTTAATTAATTTTAGGATTTTTTTTTGGAGGAGGGATCTAAAAATGTATTTATTATTCGTTACATGATCTATGTTTTCTAAATGCAATCTATCAATCTATATGTAAAATCTACAATCTGGTGTATATCAATTGTACACCAATGTATAATATGAGTATAAGTTTGGGACGAACATTGGCTGTTCGCCCGTTCAATGAACACCCAAATTATCGAAGAGTTTGACTGTTTGTTCGGCCCCCCGAACGACCACATACACTACATCACTGCACAGTGCATTGGAAGCCCTGATCAGCTGAAGCAATGACAGCTTTGCCCAATCAGGGCACAGAGCACTGTCAGAGCCATGATTTGGAGAAAGTAATGGTGACTCTATCCAATCATGGCTCGTTGCTCTTAGTCTCGCATAACACTATAAAAAAATATTCTCCCTATAGCTACAATTTGTAGTGTGATATTGGCATGGAGAGAGATAGAACAGGGCTCTGTTCAGTGCTAATAGCGAGTTAATGTGCTGTAATGTGCTATTGTGCTTCTATTGTCAGTGTAGAATATCAGTTTAGTGTGAATCTAGTGATAGTTGAGTGCGAGTGTAATGTGACCATTTATTTTTTACTTTAATGTACGTTTTTGTGTGTGTAGTGTGACCATTCATTATTACCTTTGTGTCAGTTTAATTTGTCAGGGCAGGTTTCCTGCAGTATACAGTATATCAGTGCATTACTGCACATTTAAAGAGGAAGTAAACCCTGATGGGTTTACTTCCTCTTTGATTCCCTGCAAAGGTAAAGCATAATGGACTACTATGCATCGCATAGTAGTCCATTATGTGTCCCTTACCTGACACAGGAGCCAGAGAAGTCACCGCTGTCCCCTGTAGTCCGGAGCATCCATCTTCTCGGTGGGTCTCGGTGGGTCTCGGTGGGTCTCGCTGCTCCGCCGCTGTCATTCGATGAAGCCGCGATGATGTCACTCCCACGCATGTGCACGGGAGCTGCCATTTGCGGCATATCGCCGTTGACAGTGGAGCGCTCAGTGCGCCTGCGAGCCGCTGTCTACGACGCATGCGCCATAGACAGCGGTGCCTGTGTTTTGGTAAATATCTCCTAAACCATGTAGGTTTAGGAGATATTTCTTGGACCTTAATCTAGGCTTACCTGTAGGTCAAAGTGGTTTGTAAGGGTTTACAACCACTTTAACGCAGTATATATCTGTGCTTTTCTACATGTTATACGCGATATATATCAGTGCGTTACTGTATGTTTAATGCAGTATATATCAGTGCATTTATGCACGTTTAATGCAGTATATATCCATTCGTTACTGCACGTTTAAAGTGGTGTTGCCACCAAAAAATTAAAAGCTGCTTAAAATTCGTAAAAAAAAAGTAAAAAAAAAAATTGGCAAAAAAAAAATTTTTTACTCACCTCTAAATACCTGTTGCTAAGGGGTCCCTCGTGGTCTGCCTTCTTCATTGCCCGGGCTGGTGACATCACTTCCCCTCATGCCGCACATTCACCTGGGACCTGTCACGTGCCCCAGGTGACTGTACGGCGTATCACGGCGTCCTGCGCCGCTCGCACATGCGCAGTGGGTGCCCGGCTGTGAAGCCACAGGTGCCCACAGTACGCATGACGGTGCCGCGAGCAGAGTGGGGAACGGGGGGGGGGGCTTCGTTCCCCCGCATCGCTGGACCCTGGGGCAGGTAAGTGTCCGATTATTAAAAGCCAGCAGCTGCAGTATTTGTAGCTGCTGACTTTTAATTTTTTTTTTTAGGGGGTACCCCACTTTAACGCAGTATATATCAATGAGTTACTGTATGTTTAACGCAGTATATATCTGTGCATTAATGCACATTTAATGCAGTATATTTGAGCTCAGTATTGCACATTTAATGCAGTATATATCAGTGCATTATATTTGAGTGTGTTACTGCATGTTTAACGCAATATATTTGTGTATGTTACTGCTCGTTTAACGCAGTATATTACAGTATATTACAGTGTATTACTACAACGTTTAACGCAGTATATATCAGTGTGTTACTGTACGTTTAATGTTGTATATATTAGTGCATTAGTACACATTTAACATTTTAGTATATTTAAGTGCGTTACTGTAAATTTAACACAGTAAATATCAGTGCATTACTGTACGTTTAATGGAGTATATTTGAGTGTGTTACTGCACGGTATACACGGTATATTTCAGTTTGTTGTTATATACTGCATTAAACGTACAGTAGCGCACTCAAATATACTACATTAAATGTGAAGCACCGCACTGATATATACTGCGTTAAACATACAGTAACACACTCAAATATACTGTGTTAAACATGTAGAAGTGCACTAATATATACTGCGTTAAACATGCAGTAACACACTAAGTGTGTTACTACACGTTTAACACGGTATATTTTAGTGCGTTACTGTAAACTTAATGCAGTATATTTCATTATATTTCAGTGCGTCACTGCAGTTTTACTGCAGTATATTGTAGTGTGTCAGTGCAGTGTGTCTGTGTAGTGAGTGCTCAAGTTAAAGGGCATCCATGTACACATTTCCACATCTTTATTACATTTTGTTAATAAGTACCCTCCCCTCCCTTCATGTCTGGGAGGCCAACAAGGAGAGGCAGACATTCCTATGGCACTGTGAGGGGGCCAGCAGCATATCTGTCCACAAGCAAAGGTGGATGTTGTTCGTCCTCAGGCATGACATCATTTATTCTGTTTAGTGATGTTGCCCATACCATCCAGCCATAGCATGCAGAGGAGGTGGTGGACTGGCTTACTAAACCATTATCATCCTCCCTCACCCAAGCAGAGACTAGTGCGCAGTCCACTGCAGCTGCCAGAGTGGCTTATTCTGCCTCCTTGTCCACAGATACTCCTGCCATAGCCCCAGCATCAGGCATGGAGGAGTCAGTTGAGTTATTTGAACACAGCATCAGCCACTTGGTCCTTGACAATGCACAGCCATTACTTGAATCAGATGTTGGTTCTGAGGTTGAGGAAGGTAGGAACTTGAGCTTACAGAGAGGGGAGAGCACTGGTAAACAACAAATTGGCAGTCATGTTCCCCCAGCCACAGAGTATTGCGAAGTTGTCTCCAGAGATAATGAGGATGGAGGGGGTGATGATGATGATGAGGTCACTAAGGCGACTTGAGTGCTAAATAGAGCAGAGGAGGAAAGTGAGGGTGAGGCACAACCCCAAAGATGCAGCCATCATGGAAGATTAGAGAGCAGCCACCCAGTTCCACCAGATTGTGAAGCTGTTATCTCCTGACCCACTTATCACAGCTCAGCTGTTTGAGCCATGTTTAGCACATGTGCAGCCGATCGCACTTTTGAAATTTGCAAGCAGATCAAGCATGGCAAAAACACCAGCCATTTGGGTACCACATGCTTGACAAGGCATTAAACCACCCACCACTCAGTCCATTGGCAAGACCACCTGAAAGTCACACAAAATGGATGAAATTCTGCCCCTCCTCACTTCTCACCTTTATGGTCTAACCCCGCTATACCTCATGATCTCTCAGCAGCCTCCACTGACAGGGATAATGGTATAGCACAGGGTGTCCCAGATCCTTGCAGCACGTCTGTCAGTAGCACACCACCAGCTGTAGACTACGACATACAAATTTCTCAAAATAAAAATACATTTGCTGCCACCCACATGCCCAGTGTCTAAATTCAAACTTGTCAAAGCTACTGGCTTTACATGGTGGATTCTGCCCCCTTACATGAATTTGCAGAATGTGCTGTACCACAATGGCAAGTTCCCAATCACTATTTATTTTCATGTAAGGCTATTCAAGCTCGCTACATTCATGTGGAAGGCAATAAGCCACAAGGTGAACGCTACCGCTGACACATGGTCCAGCAAGCATAGTCAGGGACAATATATTTTGTTCACAGCACAGTTGGTAACTTTGCTTGCAACTCGGAACAATGCAGGGCAAGGCTTAGTGCTGAAGCTTGTTGTGCCACCACATCTCCAAACAGCTAGTGGTGATGATGTGGGATTTGTCAGCTCCACCCCCTCCTCCTCGATGCCCTTCTCTGCTGCATTGCCCTATGAACTACATGCACCCCTAAGCGTTCAAGGGGCTTGTCAGGTCACCTTGAGGCGAGGTGACAGGTGCACACCGTAGGGATCCGGAGTGCACCGCAAGGTTGTGGACCCTACGGCTGACTGCTGCAGACGGGGGACAGATCCCACTGGGGTTAGAGCGTAAGATTCCCTGGGGCGCGGAGTCTAAGAGCCAGCAGGTGTTCACCAGAGCCTCGAGTGGTGAGGATGGACTTGGCTGCAACTGGCTCAAGGTCGTGACCCCCAGGGTCCCCCAGCTCACACCCACAGTAGGCAACAGGAGGATAGGGATGGTGAGGGACAAAGCCAAGGTCGGGCCACAAGCAGACAAGAATAGTCGGGTACACGCCAAAAGGTCAGGATCACAGGCAAACAGGGCTAGTCAGACACGCCAAAGTCGGTAACGGAAAACAGTAGCAGAGCACACAGCAGGAACCAGGAAGCTAACACACAAAGAATACACAATGGTTGATCAGCCCTGAGGCCTGCAGTGCACAGGTTAATATAGGGCTCCCTGATAGGCCTGGGGTGGAGCCATGCTTAGAGGAAAGGTTATAAAAACCACCAGGTGGAAGTGGCTGGCTTCTAGTCTGAAGACATGAGGGAAGGTAAGCAAACACAGGAAGATCACTGCATAACCATGACAGGGCTATTCAATGAGTCAGACTGAAAGGTGCCATGCAGGACTTCAACTAGTCTGTCTAGGGCACAAAAGCCACACAGAAGCAGAGATTCTGGTAGCTCTGCAGGGGCAGGCCCAGAGGTGATTGTGTGATAATAGCACAAACCTCATGTCTGCCCTTAGACAGGGAAAGTTGACACATGTGCCATGCCTGACACATGTCCTTAATTTGGCAGTGCGGCTATTTTAAATAGGTAACAACAATTGGAAATGGTACTATTTGTACTAAAATAAAAAAAAATATGCAAAATAAGTGTGCAAAATGTGACAATGAATTAAAGTGATTGTTCACTAATGCCAGAAGTCTGTCAAGCAAAATAGATGAGTTGGAAGCTCTGGTGCACAAGGACAACCATGATTAAATTGGTATTGCTGAATCTTGGCTTAATTTTCTCATGACTGGGCTTTTAATATTCCTGGCTATGCTCTCTTTTGGAAAAACAGGGTAAAACAGAGGGGTGGTGGTGTCTATCTCTATGTAAGAAGTGATCTCAAAGCGAGTTTGAAAGAGGACCTATTTGATGGAGAATGTGATGAGTCTGAAGCATTATGGATGTAATTGTACATGAGTGTGCGTACCGCAAAGTTCATCATTGGAGTTTATTATAGACCTCCCAGTGTTAATGAAGAGGTGTTGACACAGCTCCTGGCACAGATAGAAACGGCTGCAGGGGGTGGGACAGTCATAATAATGGTGGATTTTAAATACCTGTAAATTGACTGGCGTAATGACACTGCTGGAACAGTTAAAGGGCAAAAATGTATAAATCTATGACAAGATAATTTTAGTTTATTGAGGCCCCCAACTAGGAATGATGCTCTGCTGGACCTGATGATCTCAAACCATGCAGAGTATATTACCAATATTCATATAAAAGAATATCTGGGTAGCAGTGACCATAACAATATTTCATTTAATGTTAGCTGTAAGCAACAAACACATAAGGAAATATGAAAACACTGAACTTTAACCGCATGCCAACCAGCCGCCCCAGTTGTACTGCGGCAGCATAGCTCGGCTGCGCAAATTGCAGTCATGCTTCGGCGGTAGTATAAACAGCCACTAGGGGGCGCTTACACCCCCCCCGCTCGCTCCTCTAGCCCATGCGAGTGCCCAGCCACCCGATCGCCGTTGGGCTCCCGCGATCGCTTGGGGCACATGGAGAACCACACAGTTTCCCGTTCTCTGAGCAGTTAACTGACAGATCGTATGTTCATACAGAGTATGAACAGCGATCTGTTAGTTTCCCTGCACAGTCTCACCACCCTTCAGTTAGAACACTCCCTAGGATACATATTAACCCCTTCAATGCCCCCTAGTGTTAACCCGTTCACTGCCAGTGACATTTTTACAGTAATCAATGCAATTTTAATCGCACAGATCGCTGTATTAATGCCAATGGTCCCAAAAATGTGTCAAAATTGCCTGATGTGTCCTCCATAATGTCACAGTCATGATAAAAATCACTGATCGACTTCCGGTTTCGGCGCCGCATGGAGTAGCTGTCCTCCTCACAGCTCCCGCAAACCGCCCGCCACATCGGCCTAAAAAAATCTGCGTTTTTCCGCCCCGATCGCTACAGCAGCCTCCCCCACGACCCCGGCCACGAGATGGACCGGTTTGTTGAAAAAACCGGGCCACGATCGTACGCGGCCGCCGCTGCGCGGCCGGCCCCGCCGCAAATCGAGGCCCCGGCTTCGGCCTACGTGGATCCGGCATGTGCGGCCCAGCCTGAGGAGATGGCACCAGCGATGGAGGTAGGAGAAAGGCTCAATCTTCAACCCACTATCAGAGACACACTACCACCACAGCTCCAGGCCCCCCCTCCTCCATCCAGCCCTGACACTTCTACCTTTCTACAGCAACCTCTCATGCCTTCACTGACACAGGACCACCACACGGAACTCCTGGCACAGGCCGTGGCTGCTCTCCTCTCCCCTATGATAGCTGCATCAGTGGAGAAGGCTGTCAGCTCAGGCATGCAGAAGGTCCAAGCCCAGCTGGGGGAACATGCTTCCAGGCTGAATGAAGCAGAGCATCGCATATCCACCATTGAAGAGGAACTTTACCAGACGCAATCTCTGGAACATGCTCAGGACAGAACGAACAAATTCATACTGGAAACACTCGACGACCTCGAGAACAGGTCCAGGAGGAGCAACCTGCGTTTTGTAGGTTTGCCTGAATCGCTTCATCAATCTGCCTTAATGGAACTTTGCGCTCGTCTCATTCCTGAAGCTCTGGGTCTGGGAGGCCCATGCACCGTGGAACGCGCACACCGCGTGGGTGCCTTCAACTCGGAACGCAAATCACCACGCCCGATCATAGCCAAGTATCTTAATTACTCGGACAAAGCCGCCATACTGCAACAATACCGGCAATCCAGATCCCTGCAGATAGACGGAGTCCGCATTCTGATTTTTGCCGACTATTCGGTGGACGTCTCCAAAAGACGCAAAGCCTTTCAGCATATTTGTGCAGAACTTCACCAGCGGCAAATCAAGTTCACACTGGCATTCCCGGCTACCCTCCGGATCAAAACGCCCTCTGGTGAACAACTGTCCTTTCAAGACCCGGATGAGGCATCTTCCTACTTGAAATCGTCACGCTCAAGCTCCCACCACAGCCCCACGCCCAAGGCCCCACCAATCAACTGAGCCCTGGATCAGAGAAGCCCGCGAAAAGACTCTCCCAAACGTTTCAGGGCTTCGGGTCCAACTCAACACGGCCTGACCGCGCGCTGAGGGGCGAAGCCTGGCCCCGATGTTTCCACACACAAGTGTATCCTTCTTTAAGGCACTGTTTGGCCTTCCTCCATACCTGGGTTAGGTGCTCTGACTTTGGACTCTCCCTCCTGGACAGTCCACACCTCTCAGGTAATATCCGTTACTACTTGATCGGATGTGCGACTCTGTTTGCCTACATACCGATTTGACTTTTTTCTTTCTTTTTTTGCCTGTTGCACTATTTCGTTATGTTTTATTTTATTTATACTCTTTATCATCCTTCAATGGTTCATAGCTATACAGGTATATTGCTTAACGTAGTATGCTATGTTTAATGACTTGTGTTGACGGTATCTTTTTGTGTATTCAGCTATGCCCTCTTCCCCCTGGGTTTCTTTGTGCAGACCTGCTTCCACACACTGTTATCTCGCATGCCCAGCTGCTATCTTATACCCCATCTCCGAGGGGCTGGAGCCCCTGACATGATACTGGGCTGGTTATGGGAACTGGTCTCCACAGTGATCCCCATGCAGAAAAAAGCGAAGTTGGTTAGCTATAATGTTCACTTCTGCTTACCCTATCTTTGGTTACTGCTTCAGTTCTACCCCACCCCCTCTACTCCTCCCCCTCTACTCCCTAAGTTTACTAACAGTACACACTTCCCCCCTCCTAGGGCCAAACACATATGCTCCAGTGTAGACGACCACTACCCTCTGCGCTCAACTTCCTGTTTCCCAATGATTTTACTATTTGCTCACCATACCCCTGTCCTAATCCCATTATGCTGCGAATAATTTCGTGGAATGTGAAGGGCCTTCGTTCTCCCTCTAAGCGGATGAAGGTTCTTCGACATCTCTGAAGAAACTCTGGGTGGGAGCGGTGGCTGGCTCAGAAGCTTTAGGCCGTAAAGCGGGAGTCCTTATCCTTGTACACAAGCATCTCCCATGTACTATATTGTCAACGGACACGGATACTCAGGGCAGATTGCTCTCTATCCGTGTCCGCATAGGGACGAAAGAAATAGTGATATCCAACATTTACGCCCCTAATAGTCCCACGAAACAGTTCTTCAACACACTGACCACTTGGCTCCTGGGCTACCCATCACTACCCCAAGTCGTTGGGGGAGACTTTAACACCGTGTTCCACCCACTTGATGACAAATCACCGAAACGACGACTCGACTCTTCACTGACTCCTACCAATGTCACCTTGCTAGCAGACACAATGGAATCCCTTCGTCTCCATGACATATGGCGCTTACACCACCCGACTGATAGGGAGTTCTCCTTTTACTCACATCCACACAATGTATTCACCAGGATTGACTACATATTTAGCTCACATGACCTACTCCCATTAATCCCGGACGCAGAGATACATGATATTGCTATCTCCGATCATGCCCCTATTTCTGTGTCTCTAGAGACTCCTGATATCCATCCAAATCCCAAACTCTGTCGTTTCCCCGCTTTCCTCCAACACAACGCGGATTTCCACACCTATATCACAAAAGAATGGCAACTGTACACACAAACGAACGCGGATCATACGGATAATCCTAATCTGCTATGGGACGCAGGGAAAGCTTTCCTTCGGGGACGCATTATCTCATACGCCTCCTCCTTCAAAAAGAACGCACACCTTAATTACAACACAGCCAGTTCCAGACTTCACCAGGCTCAACGATCACTCTATACCCATGACACACCTGAGAACCGGATAGCTTGGCGAATAGCCAAGCAGTCATTTGACACTTGGGCCGACACCCTGGAATCGATTAAGAGAGCTCACTTTGATGCCACTCTTCATAAATTTGGGAACAAGGCCGGCAAACTGCTAGCCCGACTATGTAAGGGTCCTTACCGCCCAACTATTATCCCAGCTATCCGGGAGCCGGATGGCTCTATAACGACGTCGCAAAAGGGCATAAATTCAGCCATGCTGCGCTATTATACTTCGTTGTATGCGGCCGACCCCATCGACGAGTGCATGGCACGCGAATTTATAGACAAAGTGACTCTGACCCAAATATCCCCCTCGCAACTAGACTCTCTTAATGCCCCCATATCTCTCGCGGAAATAACCAACACGATCCAGACTTTAGCATCCTCGAAAGCCCCTGGCCCAGATGGACTGACGGGCGAATTTTATAAATCCCTGAACTCGCTCCTAGCACCCACGCTTGAAAAGGTTTACCAACACATATGGATGGGTGGCCCCTATCTACCTATGGGCAATCAGGCAATAGTAAAACTTCTGGAAAAAAAGGGGAAGGATCCTTTAGAACCAGGCTCCTATAGGCCCATCTCGCTTCTAAATCTTGATGTCAAGATTTTATCCAAAATAATAGCCACAAGGCTAGCTGACGTCATCCCTTTTCTGATTCACCCTGCCCAGTCAGGCTTTGTGAAGGGCAGAACGGCCACGATCAACATCAGAAAAGTGATGATGGCACTAGAGCACGCTAGATGTAACCCGAACGGGGATTTTGCCATTATTACTCTTGATGCCGAAAAGGCTTTTGACAATGTTAGTATCGAATGGCTATCTCTGGTTCTGAACAAAATGGGTTTCACCGGTCCTTTTCTACAGCTCATAAAATCTATGTATACCTCTCCGGCAGCCAGATTGGTTGCAGCTGGCTTGCTCTCGAATGAATTTCGTCTACATAAGGGCACGAGACAAGGCTGCCCCTTATCCCCTCTCCTCTTTAATTTGGCCCTGGAACCACTTTCTAGGTACTTGTTAACAGTAGCCCCAATTAATGGCATTAAGATAGGGGAGCAACTTTTGAAGACGTCACTCTTTGCTGATGACGTCCTCATATTTTCCGCAAATCCTTCCGCAGATATGCCCACGATAAAGAACACATTTGATCTATTCAGGAAATGTTCCGGTTTATGCATTAACTATTCTAAGAGCGAGATATTGCCCCTCGGTCCCCTTCCACCTCCGGCCTGGACTCAAAATTCCATCTTCTCGATAGCAAAGTCACATATCACTTACCTGGGTATCAAGATAGGGAAACTCCCTTCCTCCCTCTATCATCTGAACTACCCCCCCTCTTTGCCAAGATCATTTTGGAACTGGAAAACTGGATGGATCTGCCTCTCTCGCTCCTGGGAAGATGCCACTTGGTAAAAATGGTCAGTTTCGCACGCCTACTATACCCTCTACAAACGATACCTTTACTTATCAGACATAAAGACATCCAAATTTTGAACTCTGCAATATCAAAATTTCTTTGGCGAAACAAAAGACAGCGCATCGCTTTTTCGAAACTACATCTTCCCAGGACCGAGGGCGGTATTAGTCTTCCTAATCTTAGACTGTATAATTTAGCTTGTCTTTTGCGGGTAAGCCTAGATTGGATCGCCCAAAAGTCTCAATGTTCTAACTTTCGTCTGGAGACAGCAATGGTCCACCCCTACTCCCTTACTGCCCTTCTTCACTGCAAGTGGAAATCTATACCAACTCCGCACCAACACAACCTCTTGCTGAGAGACACTGCCATAGCCTGGAGGGAAGTGAGGAAAAGCCTCCGTCTGTCCCCTTTCATCTCCAAATTCCTCCCGATCCAAGGGAACCCAAATTTCACTCCGGGTCTGGAACGACAGCCTTATGATGAATGGCGCCAAAAGGGACTCGTCACTTTCTTCTCCCTGTGTGATCCGGAATCTGGTCGGGTAGCATCATTCAGGTCCTTAGCCACAAGATTCTCTCTCCCGGATGCCTCGGCCTTCCATTATGGTAAATGCGTTAGCTTCCTTCAGAAAACCTGCAGGAACGAATCCACAAGGTTCGCGCCTTCGTTCCTTGAAACACTCATACAAAACGACACCTGCAAAATCTCTGACATATACAAACCTTTACTTTTGAAAACTACTCCCTCTTTAGCCTCGTCCTCTGTGTCAAATTGGGCAAAAGACTTTCCAGAAGAAGACATAGTAGACAAAATCTTGCAAGGCCTCAATTCAGTATACAATCTGGTTCCTAACGAATCGTGGAGGGAAACACAGCTGAAGATCACACACCGCGCCCATATTCCTTTTCTTCCTACTTCTAAACTTTCCTCAGCCTCAACCTTGCCCTCAATGTGCCCATTGTGCCAGCAACCCAAGCCTTCTCTTGTACACCGATACTGGACTTGCACCTATATTGCTACCTTCTGGGACCAGGTTCTGGCTTATATATTCCGCATTACGTTGTTGAAGCTCCCCAAGAACCCACTCCTCCTCATCTTTGGACACTGGGACCCCACACTACTCCCCTGGTCCACCGCCCCCAGCCCTCCGGGGAAAGATTGGTCCTTGATCTGCCTCCTGTTAGCAAGAAGGGCCATACTGGCTAACTGGACCTCTACAGCCAAGCCTTCCATCTCCCAGGACGAAAGAGACCTACTACAGCTCCTTTTCGGGACAAGATCAATACCAACCTGGACCAACAGAAGGCTTCCAAACGCCTCCACGACAGATGGGACCTCTTTATTAGGGCGCAGCTCTCTCCACACGACCAAACTCACCTTGACGAACTCTCCTTTGTCTACAAAGATCCTTGTCGAACATGACCCTTTCTACTACTGGATGTTTTCCCTCCAAATGGAGTATTGGATTTAGGCCCCCCCACCCCCCCTTTTCCTCCCCCACCCCTCTCCCATCCTTCCATCTGTTATATACTGCATTTGTTGTTAGCCATATGAGGTTAGTTTAGAGCCTTATGGTCATTAGATCCATCCAGCTATAGCCTCCTCATATTTTTCTAGTCATACTTGGGAGGGGATCAGTGTCCGCTCTCGATTAAGTTCCTTTTATCCTTTTCCTTCTCTTTTATGTTTTTTTGAGATGATGCGAGACTCGTCTTGTTGTCTTATTTTGCCTTGTATACTGTACTTTATGAAAAAATGTATACTTATACCTGCTGATGATGATATTATGTAATGTTCTAACTCTTTCAATAAAATGTTATTAAAAAAAAAAAAATCACTGATCACTGCCATTACTAGAAAAAATAAAAATAAAAACGCCATAAATCTATCCCTTATTTTGTAGACTCTATAACTTTTGCGCAAACCAATCAATATATGCTTATTGCAATTTTTATTACCAAAAATATGTAGAAGAATACATATCTGCCTAAACAGGGAAAATAATTATCTTTAAAAAAAAAATGGGATATTTATTAAAGCAAAACGTGCAAAATATTGTGTTTTTTTCTAAATTGTCACTCTTTTTTTGTTTATAGCACAAAAAATAAAAATTGCACAGATGATCAAATACCACCATAAGAAAGATCTATTTGTGGAGAAAAAAGGAAGTCAATTTTGTTTGGGTGCAGCATCGCATGACTGCGCAATTGTCAGTTAAAGCGACACAGTGCCGTATCACAAAAAATGGCCTGGTTATTTATTTATTTTTAAATATTTCTTTATAAAATTTTTCAAGTAAGGCCGCGTACACACGGGCGGACTGTTCGCCCAACCTTGTCCGCTGAACAGTGTTTGGGCGGACAGTCCGCTCGTGTGTGGGCTTTCAGCGGACAGTTTCAGCGGACAGTTGGACGGACAAAGTCTTTCGGAAATTCCGAAAAACTGTCCGCTGAAACTGTGTTTGAGCGAACAGTCCGCCCGTGTGTGGGCTTGTCCGCTGTACTTTCGAAATGAGCGGACTGTTCCCGCTCGGAAAGTCCGCCCATTTCGAGCGCGTGTACAGGTAGGCGGGGCCCGCGAAGGAGACGTCGCGGGCTCCGCCGCCTGGAATGGGCTTAAAGGGGAACCCCAACGCCGAAAAAAATCGGCGTGGGGGTTCCCCCCAAGTCCACACCAGACCCTTGTCCGAGCACGCTACCCGGCCGGCCAGGAAAGGGGGGCGAGCGAGCGCGCCCCCTCCTGAGCCGTACCAGGCCGCGTGCCCTCAACATGGGGGGTGCCTTGGGGAAGGGGGGGCCGCGCGGCCCCCCCACCCCAAAGCACCTTGTCCCCATGTTGATGAGGACAAGGGCCTCTTCCCGACAACCCTGGCCGTTGGTTGTCGGGGTCTGCGGGCGGGGGGCTTATCGGAATCCGGGAGCCCCCTTTAAGAAGGGGGCCCCCGGATACCGGCCCCCCACCCTATGTGAATGAGTATGGGGTACAATGTACCCCTACCCATTCACCTGTGAAATAAAGTACAAAAAAAAACACAACACAGGGGAAAAAGTATTT
Organism: Lithobates pipiens; assembly: GCF_037356315.1. Classification (NCBI taxonomy): domain Eukaryota; kingdom Metazoa; phylum Chordata; class Amphibia; order Anura; family Ranidae; genus Lithobates; species Lithobates pipiens. The sequence goes on along the minus strand of NW_027507788.1, from coordinate 48,117,325 downwards.
TATTGCACAGCTCCGGGGGTCTTCCGTCTTCGGGGGTCTTCTCGCCGGACTCCTCCGCTATGTGTGTGTAGCTCTTTTACTAGCGGAGGAGTCCGGCTTTCTTCCTCCCCGCCGCCGGCCTCTTCTCCCGACTTCGGGGGTCTTGTCCCCCTCTTCGGTTCTTCTGCCGGGCCACCGCGCCTGGTCCGGTGGCCCGGTCTTCTGTCGCCGTCTTCCGTTCTTCTGTCGCCGCCTTCGGTTCTTCTGCCGGGCCACCGCGCCTTCTTGTAGCTCTTTTACAGGCGGTGGCCCGGTCTTCTGTCGCCGTCGCCGCCTTCCGTTCTTGTTCTTCTTCTTGTTCTTCTTGTTCTTCTCCTGGAGATGTTGACTCGACGATCTCTCCGGCCGGAATGCCAGGGACACGCTCCGCTGCCACTTATATAGTGACAATGGGGCGGTGTCACATGGTATATGTCACATGGGTTGGTCACATGGGTTGATGTCACATGGGGACTATGACATCGTAAGGGGGCGGGGTCACCATGTGACCAACCCATGTGACATATACCATGTGACACCGCCCCATTGTCACTATATAAGTGACCGCACAGCGCGGCTCTGGCATTCCGGCCGGAGAGATCGTCGAGTCAACATCTCCAGGAGAAGAAGAAGAAGAACAAGAAGAAGAACAAGAACGGAAGGCGGCGGCGGCGGCGGCGACGACAGCGGCGACAGAAGACCGGGCCACCGCCTGTAAAAGAGCTACAAGAAGGCGCGGTGGCCCGGCAGAAGAACCGAAGGCGGCGACAGAAGAACGGAAGACGGCGACAGAAGACCGGGCCACCGGACCAGGCGCGGTGGCCCGGCAGAAGAACCGAAGAGGGGGACAAGACCCCCGAAGTCGGGAGAAGAGGCCGGCGGCGGGGAGGAAGAAAGCCGGACTCCTCCGCTAGTAAAAGAGCTACACACACATAGCGGAGGAGTCCGGCGAGAAGACCCCCGAAGACGGAAGACCCCCGGAGCTGTGCAATAAAATACTTTTTCCATGTGTTGTGTTTTTTTTTGTACTTTATTTCACAGGTGAATGGGTAGGGGTACATTGTACCCCATACTCATTCACATAGGGTGGGGGGCCGGTATCCGGGGGCCCCCTTCTTAAAGGGGGCTCCCGGATTCCGATAAGCCCCCCGCCCGCAGACCCCGACAACCAACGGCCAGGGTTGTCGGGAAGAGGCCCTTGTCCTCATCAACATGGGGACAAGGTGCTTTGGGGTGGGGGGGCCGCGCGGCCCCCCCTTCCCCAAGGCACCCCCCATGTTGAGGGCACGCGCCTGGTACGGCTCAGGAGGGGGCGCGCGCGCTCGCTCGCCCCCCTTTCCTGGCCGGCCGGGTAGCGTGCTCGGACAAGGGTCTGGTGTGGACTTGGGGGGAACCCCCACGCCGATTTTTTTTGGCGTTGGGGTTCCCCTTTAAGCCCATTCCAGGCGGCGGAGCCCGCGACGTCTCCTTCGCGGGCCCCGCCTACCTGTACACGCGCTCGAAATGGGCGGATTTGCCTCCTCCTTACGTGGGCGAGTCCGTTCATTTCAAAAGTTGAGCGAACTGTTTGCCCAACCTTGTTCGTCAAACAGTCCGCTCGTGTGTGGGCAAGTCCGCTCATGCAAATTTTGAGCGGACTGTTTGCCCAAACTGTTTGACGAACAAGGTTGGGCAAACAGTCCGCGCGTGTGTACGCGGCCTTACACGGTGAATATCCAACTATACATTGTGAATGACCAGTAACATTACAGAAGATAATTCTTACAACAGGAACATACTTCCATACATTATTAACGAATAACTCCTTGTGTTCGACATTAGATACAGTTCCGCTACCCTCGGTCAATCACCCCATTTGGGAGCAAGCTGTGGCTGCCAAGAGAGTGTGCATTCAGATTTACGAGATCTGTTGTAAAAATAAGCTGGATTTTCAATAATAAGGTCCATTAGTCAGTATTCACCAGTATATATTAGTCATAACCAAACTAAGGAACTTTAGAACTAGACAAACATAGTGAGCCATGGATCAAGCGGGCTGAGGAAGTAGGTGGAAATGTGCTAGTGTCGGTGCATTCTTTAAGATTCATTCATAGGTGGTTTTATGGATGTTATACCAGTGTTCCCAATTCTGCCATGGGGCCGGAAGGTATCGTATTTGTCCTCTATACCTGCAAGCATACTCTCGTATGTGTAGTGAGTGTGGAGAGCGCGTATCGTTTTTTTTCACTTCAGGTGGTTCTTGGGCTCTCCAATGTCTCAGTAATACTAGTTTAGAAGCTAGGAAGAGGTGAATGGAGAAGTTCCTATGGAGCTTTGGGATGTCCTCTATTCCTACATGTAGTATTGTTAAGGGGGGAGAGGGATGGAGTTGCAGGCCTGTTACTTGGTGAAATATAATAAATATTTCTTCCCAGTATCTGGAGATTTTCACGCAAGTCCATATTATGTGGAGAATACTGCCCGCCCGCTAACAGTTTCTCCAGCACATGGCAGAGGTAGATGGGTCAAACTTTGCAAGTTTATGTGGAGTAAGATACCATCTTTTTGTAACCTTATGAGAGAGTTCTCATAGATTAGTGCATTTTGTAGCAGTGATGGTATATTTTATGGCTCTGGGCCATTGGTCTGATGTGAAGGATTGTTGAAGATCACGCTCCCATGCCAGTATGGGATTTGATTTGGGGAAGGTTGATTTGTTGTTAAGAAATTGGTAGAAGAGTGAAATGCCTCCCTTACGATGAATTACATTGGTAAGGTACGTTTTGGCTTTCCAGTACAAATGATGGGTAATTCATCTACTTTTGAGATAGGATGCAACTCGAGTATAGGTAAAATGTTCTGAATTGAGTAGGTTATATTCCCGCTGTAGGAACTCAAATGTTTTCAGTTTGTCGTTGGAGTATATATCTGTCAAGCTATGTAACCCTAACATCATTAATTTGTCCATGCTTAGGTCGGGAATAAGTAGCGAAAGGGACGATAATGGAATTAAGAAGGGCAGATTTGGAGTCTCTAGGGATGTGGTGGCTACCATAGTTTTCCATGCATGAAGTGAAGATAGCATAGGTAAGGGAAGTTTTGTGTTATGTAAGCATGAACAACTACATAATCATATAGCGATCCTCCTGGTATCAAGGATTGCTCTATTTCTCCCCATAATGTGGAGGGTTGTTTGGCAAACCAATCTATAAGTTGTGCTAGTGTTACCACAAGCCAATAGTCTGGTAATATTGGTAACCCCATTCCACCTGCCCGTTTCGTCTTTTGGAGTATGTTAAGTGTGCTTCTGTCTTTCTTCCCTTCCCATAGGTACTTGGATAGGAGAGATTGCAGTGTACTAAGAAATTTTTTGGGCACTGGAATGGGTACAGCACGGTGGGTATACAAGATCTATGGTAAAATCTGCATTTTGAAAGCAGACAATCTACCCGACCATGAGAGGACATGCCTGCTCAGTTTCTGGAGGTCTTGTGTAAGTTTTTGTGTCAGAGGTAGATAATTAGCCTGAAACAAAAGATCTGGTCGTGCAGTGAGTTTGATTCCCAGATAGTCAATGTCATAACTATTCCACATATAAGGGTGCTGCTTTTGGATATCGGATTTGTCTTGAATGCTTACCCCTAGGTCTAGGATATATGATTTAGAATAATTTACCATATAGCATGATACTTTGCCATAATCATGCAACAGCATAGTTACTCTGTTCAGGGAAGACACCGGAAGCGTTAACATCTGTCAGGGTCGTTACCTGGATGGTCGCGGTGCTGCCCGTGTTGGTGCGCGCCGATGTCCTGCGGTGCGTGCTGGGGTGCGTGTTCCTGTGCGTGCGGTGTCGCGCGCTCCTGTGGGCGCTGGTGCGCGTCGGTGTGTGCCCTCGCGTGCCCCTGCTGGCGCTGGTGCGCGTCAGCGCGCTGTGGTGGGCACTTCGGGTACCGCTGGTGTGTCTGCCGGCGTTCGGGGGCGCTCCTTGCACTCCACCATCAACCAGACACCGTTCTTTGCCAATTACGGCTTCCACCCAGCCTTCCTGCCCAGCTCAGTCCCAGAATGCCTTGTTCCAGCAGTTTCCGAGACATTGGACTTCTTTGCTAAAAACAACCAACTCCTAAAGGAAACCATGGCCCGGTCCCAGGAATGCTACAAACGGGCGTTTGACAAAAGGAGACGGGGAGAACTCGTTCTGGCTCCCGGCAGCCAAGTATGGTTATCTACAGTCAACCTTAAGATGGCCTGTCCTTCCAGGAAGTTAGGCCCTAAATTCATGGGCCCCTTTTCTGTAAAAAGGAAGATAAACGAAGTGGCATATGAACTTAACCTGCCTGACTCTTTTAGAGTGCACCCGGTCTTTCACGTGACCCTACTGAAGCCCGTTACCCCAAATCCCTTTGCTGACCGCACCACCGACCCACCCGAACCTGTTATAGTGAACAATGAAGAGGAGTTTGAGGTTGAAGCAATCCTTGATTGCAGGAAGAGGGGTAATGTAACCCAGTACCTCATCAAGTGGAAGGGTTATGGACCTGAGGACAACTCCTGGGAACCCGAGGACAATCTACATGCTCAGGAACTTTTGCGGGCCTTCAAGAACCGTCAGGTTTCCAGATCGGCTCACCTGGGCAGCCGGAGTCTGCCCTTAGGGAGGGGGCACTGTCAGGGTCGTTACCTGGATGGTCGCGGTGCTGCCCGTGTTGGTGCGCGCCGATGTCCTGCGGTGCGTGCTGGGGTGCGTGTTCCTGTGCATGCGGTGTCGCGCGCTCCTGTGGGCGCTGGTGCGCGTCGGTGTGTGCCCTCGCGTGCCCCTGCTGGCGCTGGTGCGCGTCAGCGCGCTGTGGTGGGCACTTCGGGTACCGCTGGTGTGTCTGCCGGCGTTCGGGGGCGCGCACGCACGCGTGCGGGTGCGCGCGCGCCCGTGCGCGGTGCTTGCCGCCAAACGGCCTATTTAGGTCTGCCTCTGACATCTCCCCGGTGCTGCCTGATCAACAGCTTCTCGGTTCCTGTCCCGTTGTTCGTATCCTGTGTTCCTGTTTGCTTACCTCCTGACGACCCGGCTTTCCCTTGACACCGCTGACCTCTGCCTGCATCTGACCTCGGCCTGTTGACCTCTCTTCTGCCTGCTCCTTCTGTGCCTCTGCTGCCCGCCTGTTGCCGTACCCTGCCTGCACCCGGACTTGCCTGCTCTGCTCCTGTTCTGTACCCAGTTGCCTGTGTCCTATCTACACACCTGCTGCCAGAAGCTTCCTGCAAGTTCCTGCTCCTGGAGCCATATCACAGGCTCTCTTACCACTCCGCACTCTCAGCCACCTGTCTGCTCTATCAGGGGTTGTAAGTCGGACACGTACGGGAGACCACCCTCTGCCCAAGCGGACTCATCGGTTCGGTAAGTGCCAGTCTGACAACATCAGTATCACTTCATCTGCGAAGAGGCTTATGACATGTTTTCGGTGATTAATCATGAAGCCATGCACATCAGAATCTTGCCTGATGATGACAGCCAGAGGTTCTATTAACATATTAAAGATGAGGGGTGAAAGAGGACAACCCTGGCGCGTTCCATGTGTGATGGGGAATGGTTTGGACAGCATGCCTGACGTGTATACGCGGGCTGAGGGAGTTGTGTAGAGCGCCAGAATTGCTGACAATAGGTGGCCCTGGAATCCATATTTTTCTAAGGTTCTCTTGAATGCACCCTATCGAACGCCTTCTCTACATCCAAAGCTAGGAGCAGAGAAGGTGTTTGGTTTATTTTTGCTATATGTATTATATCAATTAGTCTTATGGTGGCGTCAGAGGACTGCCGTCCTTTTGTGAAGCCGATTGATCTGGGTGGATGATGGTAGGCAGGGTGTCTATCAATCGTAGGGCTAACATTTTAGCATATATTTTAAGATCATTGTTTAATAACGAGATAGGCCTGAATTTTTGGGGTGTGTCCGGGGGGTTTTCCATGGTTTTGGTAAGGTGACTACCAGAGCTTCCAGCATTTCCATGGGAAAAGAAGCAGACGCAGCAGCTGTCTCGAACACCCTGAGTAAGTATGGGCCTAAAAGTGATTTGAAGGATTTATAGTATTCCCCTGTCAGGCCATCCGGTTCTCAATTTCTGATATGGAAAAGGGGCATTTAATTGGCTCAGAAAATGGCCTGGTTATTGAGCAGCCAAATCTTCCGGGGCTGAAGTGGTTAAAGTGAAAGTTCCATTTTTGGGTGGTATTCCACTTTAAGGACGCGTTAATGACTAGAGTAGTACCACTGGATTGACGTAGGGCCAATGCGGTGCCCATATTTAAAAAGGAATCAAAGTCTTTATCAAGTAACTATGGACCGGTTAGTTTAACATCTATAGATACTGGAAAGTTTAAAAAAGACCACATAGATGAGTTCTTGCTGGAAAAAAATAAATATTTTAAGCAACAGACAGCATGGATTCATGAAAGACAAGAGTTGTCAAACAAATCTGATTTCTTTTTATGAGGAGGTAAATAAAACCTTGGACAGGGGGGCTATGCAATGGATGTGATATACCGTATTTTTTATAAGATGCATCTAGGTTTTAGAGGAGGAAAACAAGAAAAAAAATATTCTGAACCAAATGTTGTACTACAATATTTACCAGTGCCCATGAAATGCAGTTTGACCAGTGCCAATTAAATGCAGCCTGACCTGTGCCATACAATGCAGCCTGACCAGTGCCTGGTGAGGGCGTCATCACATCTGACAGAGCAGCCCAAGCCATCTTATGTCTGTGACAGGCAAGCCCTCCAGCTGTTGCGAAACTACAAGTTCCATTATGCTACTGCCTGTGGGAGTCATGTTTGTAACTGTCAGATTTGCAATGTCTCGTGGGACTTGTAGTTTTGCAACAGCTGAAGGGCCGCCAGTTTGAAACCACTGGTCTAAGGTTTTCAGTGGTGTACCCCAAGGTTCAGTGTTGGGACCCTTACTTTTTATTATCTTTATATATGATATAGGGTCTGGGATTAAAAGTACCCAGATGACACCAAGCTATGCAGCTTTGCAGATGACACCAAACTATGCAGTGGAATAACATCCTTTCGGGATGTCTCCAACTTACAAGCCAACCTCAATGCACTATTTCAATGGGCAACTAAGTGGCAAATGAGGTTTAATGTTGATAAATGTAAAGTTATGCACTTGGGGGCTAAGAATGTGCATTCCTCATACATACTAGGGGGAGTACAACTGGGGGAATCCATAGTGGAGAAGGATCAGGGGGTTTTGGTAGATCATAAGCTCAATAATAGCATGCAATGCCAAGTTGCAGTTTCCAAAGCGAGTAAAGTCCTTTCTTGTATTAAGAGAGGTATGGACTCCATTCTATTCCTCTCTTTTATTTTCTATCATATTTTGTTGTTTTACTCTATTATATTCTATTATTTTATTTTCTGTTATATTCTTTTCTATTCTACTATATATATTTTTTTTATATTCTATCTCTTTATTTTCTATTCTATTCTCTTTGGAAATGGGAAAACTATTCAAATTCGAAAACTTTTTTTTAATTTAAAATGTATACGAATTTGAAAACTTTTTGAATTCGAAAACTATTTGAATTTGAAAACTTTTCAAATCTTTTTTTCGGAAACGTTTTGAATCGATCTGAATTCGAATTTTAATCTATTTGAATACGAATAAACGCAGCAAATTCCGAAAATGAATTAAACAAATTTAAATAAACAAATTTATGTAAATAACTAATCGAAATGAAATGACACATTTTTTCATTCTGCACATATCTATCTGGAATATGCAGTTTAGTTTTGGGCACCAGTTCTCAAAAAGAGGAACTGGAGAGTGCACAGAAGGGCAACCAAACTGCATGGAACAGCTCAGCTATGAGGAAAGATTCGAGGACATTTGTTTAATCACTTGCTTACTGGGCACTTAAACCCCCCTCCTGCCCAGGCCAATTTTCAGCTTTCAGCGTTGTCACAATTTAAATGACAATTGCATGGTCATGCAACACTGTACCCAAATGAAATTGTTATCATTTTTTCACACAAATAGAGCTTTCTTTTGGTGGTATTTAATCACTACTGTTTTTTTTTTTTTTTGTTAAACAAATAAAAAAAGACAATAAAAAGAAAATAATATAAAAAAAAAAAAAAACATGTTTCATAGTTTGTTATAAAATTTTGCAAACAGGTAATTTTTCTCCTTTATTGACAAGCACTGATAAGGCTGCACTGATAGGCACAGAAAAGGGTGCACTGATAGGCACAGATAAAGCAGCATTGATAGACACTGGTAAGACTGCACTGATGGATCCTGATAGGTGGCACTGATGGGCACTGAATTATACTGATGGGTGTCACTGATAGATGGCACTGATGGGCACTGATAGGTGGCACTGATGGGAGACACTGATGAGCACTGATAGGTGGCACTAACTATGTGACTATGTAGGGTTGGAAGATCTGCTGAAGCAGGCCAGAAGAGTCTGTAGCCAATTCAAGTGGTCATGCACAGCAGGGATCGGTTGGCTGAAATTCAGTGAGAATTCCACCTGCCCGTAAACTGCCTAAATTTGTGACATGCCCACCAGGTGGAATTTGACTTTGGCAATGCTGCAGTGGCTGCACATGCAGTAGAGGGGTGTCAACGAGCACCTGTGTAAGTATGGTTCAACGTTAGGGTCAGGCCAGCTCGGCTTTTTTCCCCATGCCAATGGCTGCTGATAAAGGATGTATGCACTGTAATGTCATAATTTGAGGAAGCCATAAGGATGGTGAGCCATGGCAATGCATGCATCAGTGCCACGATCCCTGTTGTGTTCATGCTGGAGCAAACTTTGCATGGCATTATGGACTGGGCACTTGAGGCAGAGCAACAGAAGGAAGAGGACCTCCTTTCCTCTCAAGACCCGCTTTATGCAGACACCATTCTTCCTACGCCACAAAACACACAAGAGGAGAGGGAGGAGGAGGAGGATTCTGGCAGCTTTGGAAGCATTGAAGCAAAGCAAGACATATGTCAACCCATAACAGATGTTTTTTCATCCCCAAAACCCTTGGGAGTATTACGTGTCTGGGAGGAGGCATTTCCAGATACTGTAATCTTCAGTGACCCCTAGGAGTCTGCTTCTCATGCCTCCAAAAACATGCAGTGCATGGGCTCCCTCATTCTTCACAGCCTGCAAAAGGACCTGTGAATACATGGCATTAAAGAGAAGGATCACTATTGGTTGGCAACACTCCTTGACCACCGTTGTGGGGGCAAAGGCTCAGGTGCATATCATTTACATTTTTGACAGCAAGGCCAATTCTTGCTTTCATCAAGAGTACCTCGATAGGGTTTCGGTGTGAAGGCACCACTGACACTCAAAGACAAATTTTTCAACACCTGTTTGACAGGTGCACGTCATTTACATTTTTGACAGCAAGGCCAATTCTTGCTTTCTTCAAGAGTACCTCTATAGGGTTATGGTGTGAAGGCACACGACACCCAAAGACCAATTTTTCCACAATTGTTTGACAGGTGCATGTCATTTACATTTTTGACAGCAAAGCCAATTCTTTCTTTCATCAAGAGTACCTCTATAGGGTTATGGTGTGAAGGCACCACTGACACCCAAAGACCAATTTATCCACACCTGTTTGACAGGTGCATATCATTTCAATTTTTTACAGCAAGGCCCAGGGCTGTCAGCTTCCACATCCCATCGGCAGCATCTTCATCTGGATTACTGGGTCATATGAATAGACCATTGGCCAGATCTTGCCCAGTAAGGAATAGAGCTGCTGGGCTGCCCTGCAACCAGTGTGCTTCCTGATTTTTTTGGCGTAGGTTTCATGGGCACAATTAACACTCAAGGACCAATCTTTCCGCACCTATTTTTTATTTTTTTGTTGACAACAAGGCCAATTCTTGCTTTCATATATTTTTGCTTTCATATGCATCCTCTATAGGGTTATGGTGCGAAGGCTCACCGATACCCAAAGACCAATTTTTCTACACCTGTTTGACATGTGCATATCATTGCAATTTTTGACAGCAAGGCCAATTCTTGCTTTCATCAAGAGTACCTCTATAGGGTTACAGTGTGAAGGCACTACCAACACCCAAAGCCCAATTTTTCTGTACCAGTTACTTCTATCCAAAGTGTGCAAAAGAGACACCAGAATTTATCCAAAAAATCTCTAATCTTGTTCCAAGTGCAGTAAATTGCGGCTTCATCATACAGACTGGCTCCCCAAGCTGTTTAAAAAAATAAAGAAATATTGAATGGAAAATTATATTTTTTGGCTTTATGAATGTCATTATTGCTGCAGCAGGCTCTATACACAGTACAGATGTGCCCCATTACAGGAAAACTAAAGGGATTCCCCCGGCATTATAGTTAAAATGATTTTAAATTGTTATTGTTATTTCTCATTTTGATGGTTTCACTGTAAGCACCAGTAAATCGCCGTTCATTTAAAAATTATATTTTTTACAAACTTTTTTTAATTTCAATACGTTTTTATTGTTTTCACAAAACACAAGAAGAAAGTACAAGACATATTGGGTTTATAGCAGTTGGTTCCAACTACTATTGTTGCATAACAGACATGGTTCATTATATGAAGAGAATAACAATTACTATAACTTATCCCTGTTCTACATTTAGCAGACTACAGTTGGAGATACGTAAACTTGATGACACAAATTCAAGTTAGAATCTAGTATTCCATATCATGCTGTTAGTTAAAATCCATATACTTCTACAACGTACCACAAGATAAATGAAAATGAAAAATCAGAGAAATAAAAAAATAAATGTCCATTAACCAACCACAGTAAACAAAATAACAATATTAATCCTTTAGTCACAGTCTAATATCACGGGCTAGCTATGTATTCATTCTAGGAGGTGATGGACCCATACGCTGTGAGTAGGGATGAGCTGAACACCCCCCGGTTCGGTTCACACCAGAACCTTCGAACGGACCGAAAATTCATATGAACTTTAGAACCCCATTAAAGTCTATGGGACTCAAATGTTTGAAATCAAAAGTGCTAATTTGAAAGGCTAATATGCAATTTATTGTCCTAAAAAGGGTTTGGGGACCCGGCTCCTGCCCCAGGGGACATGTATCAATGCAAACTTTTCTTTAAAAACAGCCGTTTTTTCGGGAGCACTGATTTTAATGATGCTTAAAGTGAAAAAAAGTGAAATATTCCTTTACATATCATGCCTGGGGGGTGTCTATAGTATGCCTTTGAAGTGGCACATGTTTCCCGTGTTTAGAACAGTCCCTGCACAAAATGACATTTCTAACGGAAAAAGGGAATTTAAAACTGCTTGCGGTTTTAATGTAATATCTGGTTCCGGCAATACGGATGAAAATCATTGAGAAAAATGGCATGGGTAGCCCCCCTGCTCATTACCAGCCCCTTTGGGTCTTGTACAGATATTAAGGGGAACCCCGTACCCAAATTAAAAAAAGTAAAGGCGTGGGGCCCCCAGGCCCTATATACTCAGAACAGCAGTATACAGGCAGGGCAAACAAGACAGGGACTGTGTAGGTTTGTTGTGTTAAGTAGAATCTGTTTGTATTTTTGAACTGTTACATTTCTAAAGTGTTGCTCCAGTCAAAAGATCTATTTTTAAGCTTTTTGGAAAACATACAGAAGGGTTAACATCCCTGTATAATTTTTTTTTGTGTCTTTTTTCATCTCACTTCCTGTTGTCTCCTTCCGTTTGCAAGTAGGAGACGTTTGAAAGTTGGATGTTTCAAAGTAGGGACCTGCCCTATATGCTCTGCAGAAATTTGCGCCTAAGGTATTGGCGTTGCCACAACACTGTAAGCCCTCAAAGTGACTCTCGGTGAGCGCTGGAATGCCCTGCTGTGAATTATTATATCAAGAATTGTAATTACATGTCATTGTTGAATAGTGGTAGAAAAAATGGGCCTTTGTGGTGGTGGTGGTGCTGGTGCCACAACACTGTATGTCTTCACAGTTACTCTCAGTGGTCGCTGGAATGGGCCCTGCTGTGAAATATTATATCAAGAATTGTAATTACATGCAACTGTTAAACAGGGGCTGAAAAATTGGGCCTTAGGCACTGGTGCCACAACACTGCAACACCTCACAGAAACTCTAGTTAGAGACCAGGAATGAGCCCTGCTGCAAAGTATTGCATCAAAAATTGTAATTACACTCCCCTGTTAAACAGGGGCTGAAAAATTGGGCCTTAGCCACTGGTGCTGGTGCCACAACACTGCAACCCCTCACAGATATTCTAGTTAAACAGGGGCTGAAAAATTGGGCCTTAGGCACTGGTGTGGGTGCCATGACACTGCAACCCCTCACAGATACTTTAGTTGGAGTGCAGGAATGAGCCCTGCTGCAAAGTATTGCATCAAAAATTTGAATTACATGCCCCTGTTAAAAAGGGGCTGAAAAATTGGGCCTTAGCCACTGGTGGCGGTGCCCAGAACCAAAAATGTTCTTCCAAGCTATCAGCAGGATCATTGAGGAGGAAGAGCATAGTCAGTCAACATAACTGGATACTTACTTGGCATCAGCATAGGCAGTCTTGAAGGGATGTGACATTTCAAAAAAACAGGGGCTGAAAAATTGGGCCTTAGCCACTGGTGCTGGTGCCACGACACTGCAACCCCTCACAGATACTCTAGTTCGAGTGCAGGAATGAGCCCTGCTGCAAAGTATTGCATCAAAAATTGTAATTACATGCCCCTGTTAAAAAGGGGCTGAAAAATTGGGCCTTAGCCACTGGTGGCGGTGCCCAGAACCAAAAATGTTCTTCCAAGCTATCAGCAGGATCATTGAGGAGGAAGAGCATAGTCAGTCAACATAACAGGATACTCACTTGGCATCAGCATAGGCAGTCTTGAAGGGATGTGACATTTCAAAAAACAGGGGCTGAAAAATTGGGCCTTAGCCACTGGTGCTGGTGCCACGACACTGCAACCCCTCACAGATACTCTAGTTGGAGTGCAGGAATGAGCCCTGCTGCAAAGTATTGCATCAAAAATTGTAATTACATGCCCCTGTTAAAAAGGGGCTGAAAAATTGGGCCTTAGCCACTGATGGCAGTGCCCAGAACCAAAAATGTTCTTCCAAGCTATCAGCAGGATCATTGAGGAGGAAGAGCATAGTCAGTCAACATAACAGGATACTCACTTGGCATCAGCATAGGCAGTCTTGAAGGGATGTGACATTTCAAAAAACAGGGGCTGAAAAATTGGGCCTTAGCCACTGGTGCTGGTGCCACGACACTGCAACCCCTCACAAATACTCTAGTTGGAGTGCAGGAATGAGCCCTGCTGCAAAGTATTGCATCAAAAATTGTAATTACATGCCCCTGTTAAAAAAGGGGCTGAACAATTGGGCCTTAGCCACTGGTGGCAGTGCCCAGAACCAAAAATGTTCTTCCAAGCTATCAGCAGGATCATTGAGGAGGAAGAGCATAGTCAGTCAACATAACAGGATACTCACTTGGCATCAGCATAGGCAGTCTTGAAGGGATGTGACATTTCAAAAAACAGGGGCTGAAAAATTGGGTCTTAGCCACTGGTGCTGGTGCCACGACACTGCAACCCCTCACAGATACTCTAGTTGGAGTGCAGGAATGAGCCCTGCTGCAAAGTATTGCATCAAAAATTGTAATTACATGCCCCTGTTAAAAAGGGGCCGAAAAATTGGGCCTTAGCCACTGGTGGCAGTGCCCAGAACCAAAAATGTTCTTCCAAGCTATCAGCAGGATCATTGAGGAGGAAAAGGATAGTCAGTTAACATAACAGGATAGTCACTCAGCATCAGCATAGGCAGTCTTGAAGGGATGTGACATTTCAAAAACAATATTCGGTTACATCAGCTTCAGATGCTTGGTAGCTAGTGGTGATCCAAGACTGATTCATCTTTATAAAGGTCAGTCGATCAACCGAGTCGGTGGACAGGCGCACCCTATGATCGGTTACAAAGCCTCCAGTAGCACTGAATGTGTGTTCCAAAAGAACGCTGAATGCAGGACAGGCCAGTAACTCAATTGCATACTGTGCAAGCTCTGGCCAGTGATCCATACTCAAGACCCAGTAACCCAGAGGATTTTCAGTGGGAAAGGTGCCCAAGTCTTACCTTGCCCCTAGGTATCCCTGCACCATGTAAATCAGACGCTGGCGATGGTTGCTGGAACCGATCATACCTTGGGGCTGCAAACTAAAAAGTTGTCTGAACGCATCAGTCAAATGGCCACCTTCTCCACCGCTCCTTCTATGACTGATCAAATCCTCAGCAACACGTTGTCCAGGACCAGGAATTTGTAATCTCCCAGTCACTGGGAACGTGTTGCACAGACCTTTCTGCAAGGCCTCCTCTGCTCTCTCTGTGATGGCAAGATAAGGTCCGCAACCTTATCCTTGTACCGTGGATCAAGGAGAGTGGCCAGCCAGTAATGATCCCTCTCCTTGATCCGCTGAATATGAGGAAAAGACTGCGTACTTGCGTAGCCCCTTGTATGCCTACGGAGCACTGCTGGTTTCCGAGGACAAAGAGCAGGAAGAGGCCATGGAGGAAGAAGAAGAGGAGGGGTGGAGGAAACGAAAGAACTTGGGGGTAGCTTCAGCAGTACACTGTGCAGGTGGCACAATACACTGACTGTAACTGCTGTAGCTGCCTGTGGTATAGGACCAGAACAACACCAGCAATTAGGGTAACTTCAGGTGTGCACTGTGCAGGTGGCACAATCTACCAACTGTAACTGCTGCAGCTGCCTGTGGTATAGCACGAGAACAGCACCAGTAATTGGGGTAAATGTGGCCAATTATAGCTCTCCTCGCTGCCAGCGCTGTGATTGGTCAAGCATGCGGGTCACAGTGCATGCTTGGCCAATCATCAGCCAGCAATGCACTTCGATGCCACAGTGCATTGTGGGCTTTGAGCACCACACGTTGTGGTGCTGTGAGCACCATATGGTGCGAACGGCCCACAAAGTTCTGGCTTCGCTGAACGGGCTAACACCCGGTGTTTCAGTCGAACTTGCGTTCGACTCGAACACCGAGCTCATCCCTAGCTGTGAGTATCACTTCTATCAAGAGCACCAAAGCTCAGTGATCTTCAAATGATTACCTGTACTATATGCAAATTGTATTTCATATGCATTGTTTGTGTTTATTATTTGCAGGGTTTCTTTTTTTTTTTTTTTTGCCACATCAGCGAATTCTCTAGAGAGACAGTAATCCAAAAAGAAGGAAAGGATAAGACGGTGTGCTCCAGCTACAGACCAATTTCGTTATTAAATGTAGACACCAAATTATTTGCCAAAATACTGGCAGGTAGATTGAAAACATTGATGAACTCACTGGTTCATCCGGACCAAGTTGGGTTTGTAGTTATGAGGGAAGGTAAAGACAATGGGGTGAGAACCCTCCTATTGCTATCCCAGAGGGAGGAGATAGAATCCCTGGTTCTGCTGCTGTCGAGGAATGCTCAAAAGGCCTTTGACAGGGTAGACTGGGGATTTATGTTCCAGACATTGTAAAAAATGGGAATTGGAACAAGAATGATCCAATGGATAAAAACACTCTATTACCACCCAACAGCAACCATAAAGATTAACGAGACACCCTCCTTGCCCTTTGAGATAAAAAATGGGACAGGGTTGCCCACTGTCTCCCCTTTTATTCGTACTATCGTTGGAGCCACTACTCTGTACGATTCGAAATAATCTGGAAATCACAGGAATTAAAGTGGGGAAAGAGGTACATAAACTTGCAGGCTTTGCAGATGATGTATTGTTCTATATTAGCAATCCGAAGGACACATTACCCAAGTTAAATAAGGCCCTGGAATATTATGGGGAAATGTCGAACTTTAAAATTAATCAAATAAAATCTGAAATATTAAATATCAACCTCAATAAACAAGAAGTACAACAGATCCAAAAAGAATGTAAATTCACGTGGAGAAAAAACTTGAAATATTTAGGAATAAAACTGGCAAACTCTTTTAAGAAGATGTACCAACTAAATTATATCCCACTATTAAACAAAATCAAAAGTGAACTCAGAAGATTGGGTAATAGACCACTATCTTGGTTGGGACGAATAAACACATTAAAGATGTTCATTCTCCCAAAGATCTTGTATAAATTTCGGATGATGCCGATTAAAATCCCTGCTGGTTATTTCTCAAAGTTGAAATCTCTATTGCTTAAATTTGTATGGAAGAATAGAAAACCAAGGATCTCCTTTTTAGTGCTAAAACGGGAGAAAAAGCGAGGGGGGCTTGCAGTCCCTGATATATACAATTATTACAAGGCAACAGTGCTGGCTAGAATAGTCAACTGGGTGGGGGAGAAAGGAAAAGAGAAAAGATGGGTAAACTTAGAATATATATATATATAGTAAGGCACATTTAGGCAAACTAGTGTGGAACCCTCCAAAATTTAGGATCTTAGATGTGAACACAAATGAGATGACATGAATAGTATTTAAGATTTGGGAGGAGGCCTATAAAAAATTAAATGGACACTACAATTCACCATTTATTGCACTGAAGGAAAATGAGTTCTTCCCACCAGGGAAAAAGGAAATAGGAGGTAATTGGATAAAAAAAGAAAAAATACAATTAAAAGATATTATGAAAGAAGGGAAACTTAGAACACTTGGAGAACTAGAGCACACGGGTCTAATGGTTATTAGTGGATAGCGGTATCTCCAGCTGGCCCACTTTATTGGAAGTTTACCCCAACCAATAAGATCTGGAGAGGAATTGACCACCTTGGAGCGACTCTGTATAACAGACAATTGTATCCAGGATGTATGGATTGTTAGTGTCACTGGGAGAGCCGGAAACCCCCGACATACATTAAAAAATGGGAAAAGGAGTTAGGAACACAGAGGGATAAGGACACAATAAGTAAAATATTGAAATTAACACATAGTTCCGCAATAGACAGTAAAACAGCTGATATGAACTACAAGTGCCTTATTAGATGGTATAACACTCCGGATAAGACTGCGAAATACCAACAGGGAAGATCTGGAGAGGCTGTAAAACCATAGGAACAATAGCACACTTATGGTGGGGATGCCCAAAAATTAAAATCTATTGGGGAAAGATCTTGCAAAAGGTAAGAGAAATAACTAAAATAAGTGTGAAGGCGGATCCTTGGATTGTACTTTTTCATGCTACAAAGAGCGACGTAAAACAATATCAAGAAACTATAATCCCACACCTTCTTAACGCAGCGAAAAAAATAATTCCTAAAAATTGGCAGGAAGTGGAAAGTCCAACAATGTGGGAGTGGGTAGATGCAGTCGAAGAGACATACAAGATGGAAAAGCTAAGTAGTGGAGATGATAATAAAAGAGAAGCAGTAATAAAAAAATGGAAATGTTGGAAAGATTTTAAGAAAGATTGGAGTTATGCAGAATACTTAAGACCAAAATAGAATTTATAAGGGAGGAGGATAAGAAAAGAGGGAAAAATACTGACATATAACTAGGGAAAGGGTGGGAGATGGGGATTGGGAATAATAAAATAGATGTATGATGAATAAAAGATTTGTATTTAAAAAGGAAAAGATATTCATTGATATTGACATCCAAAAAAAAAAGTGATAAGCTACAATGATGTGAAGACGGAAGGAGACAATGTTGAACGGAAAGTTGATTTGCAGGGTTTCTATTAAGTTGCGAGGTGTGCTATCCTTCTAGTGTTGGACTATATTAAGTCGGGCTGCTAAAAGTATATGACCCCATTACTCTCATATTGGTTGAAATGAACTCTATATCTATTGACAGAAGTGCCATACCCGGGGAAGGTGTAACTTTTATTTCTATAACCTGCTCAATTATATTGAAAATGTGAGACCAGTATTTTTCAATATGTGGACAGGACCACAGGATGTGCGGTAGTGTCCCATGTCCCACGCAAATCCTTCAGCATTCTGAGGATGTCTCAGGGGCGAATTTTGATATGGGGTAAGGTACCATTGCAATATAATTTTTTGATACAGTTCCCACAGGTCGACACTTCTGGTAGATGCATATGTTATACTAAAGGCTTTCTTCCATTGATCCTCACTGTATTCTTTCCCAGAGTTCCTTTCCCAGGCTTGTATATTGGTTGTTTTGCTGAATATCTGTTTGTTTTGTAGCTATTTATATATTAATGACATGCCTTTGAATCTTGTGTTAGTGGTTGTGTAGTATAAGGCTACTTGCCAGGGTAGGTGGGTGATTAGTTTGTTATCATGTTTCAGTAAATGGGAGATTTGGATATATTTGTAGAACTCTGATGGGGGAATAGAATATTCAAGTTGTAGCACTCTGAATGTTTTAAGGGCAGGGCCTACAAACAAATCCTCCAATAGAAGAGCTTTGGTGGTGCAGCAATTAGTCAAGGATATATCAGGTATCAGCAGTGAAATAGCTGTTATCTGGAATTTTAGAGGGGTAAGGGTACCTGTGGTGGATATAGATTTGTGGAGGTAGCATCAGGTCTCTACAGATGCCTGTATGGTAGGGGCTGCTGTGGATGTTGTGGATGGGCGGAAGGGGCTGGTTATAAGGTAGTTATATACCTTACCTCCTATAACTTGGTGCTGTTCAAGCTCAGCCCAGAGAGTGTTGTGGCGTGTGGAAAACCATTCTTTTAGTTGAGCTAATATGGTTGCTGCATGATAGTCTTTTATGTGCATGTGCCCCACACCTCCTGCCTGCTTAAATTTGATAAGCTTATTAAAGGCACAGCATTCTTTTTTCTCCACCCATAAGAATCTATTTAGCTCTGACTTTTAGCATGTCTTACTTCTCTGGGTAGGCCCAGTCCTAGGAAGTATGATTTAGTTTCATTGACTTGATAGTAGGATATGGAATTAAACATCTGCAATGCTTGGTGTACTGAAGCCAAGGACATTGCAACATCATCAATAAGCACCAATATTATATCGTCAGCGAATAAACTAATGGTATGCATCTTGTCATTAATTGAGAATCCTGTAATATTAGGATGTTGACATATGTATTCGGTCATAGTTTCCATGAGTCAGTTAAAAATTAGTGGAGAAAATGGACACCCCTGGCAGGTTCCATTTGTTATGTTGAAAGGGTTTGAAAGTATACCCGAGATATAGACCTGGGCCAAAGTGGTTGTATACAGTGCCATAATGGCTTGAAATATCTGGCCCATAAAGCCAAATCCATTCAGGACCTGTGCCAGGTACTCCCAATGGATCCTATCAATTTCTTCTCTGCGTCCAGAGCTAGGAGCAGAGAAGGCGTCCTAGTTTTTTTGGCAAGGTGAATAATAGTAATCAGGCGTCTAGTAGCATCAGCCGTCTGATGACCTTTTGTAAATACAGACTGATCTGGATGGATAAGGGATACGCCGATCTACTGGTGATCATATTTGGCATATATCTTTAGATCATTATTGAGTAATGATTTGGGACAAAGATTTTGTGGTGTGTTAGGTTTCTTCCCTGGCTTCGGCAGTGCAACAATTATTGCTTTGAGCATTTCAGAAGGGAAAGAGGAGGAGGAGGCAGAATGATTTTATATCTCTGTTGGGTATGGAGCCAATATGTCTCTGAATGTCTTGAAATATTCCCCTGTGAAACTGTCTGGTCCAGGCGACTTGTTGCTGGGTAATAAGTCTATAGTTTGGGAGATTTCTAGTGCAGTGAATGGGGAGTTTAAAGTGCCCAGTTGTTCCTCTGTGAGTTGTAGAAGTTTAATTTTGTCAAGAAATTTAGTAATCATGGAGGATGTGGGTTGGATGATGTTTGGGTCTTGCGTCAAGTTATAAAGTGAGCCAAAGTAGGTGCTAAAAGCATCCGCAATGGCCTGAGGGAGATACAGTTTAGACTATTTGGTTCTCTGGGTGGATAATGTAGAGGATTTTGACCTTATGTATATGCCCTCTAAGGCAAGCGGCTAATCATTTTCCTGCTTTGTTACCATTCGCATAATAGGAAATTTTAAGCTTCATAGAAGCCTTTTCAAAGTCCTCTAGTGGTATTAAACGGAGGTCATATCTGAGTTTGGTTAATTGTTCAGATATTGCTGGAGATGTGTTGGTTTTATTTTGGGCTTCAAGGGTTTGAATCTTAGAAGAAATATCATGTATTTGCTGCCCCCCCCCTTCCTCTTAGCCCTTTCTCCCAGTTTAATAAGGAGACCCTGCGTAAACTTTTTTTGAGCGTTCCAGGTTACAAAGGAATCAATAACAGAATTTGCGTTGTACTCAAAAAATTCAAGCAATTTCTTTCTTAATTCAGATTTGTAAAGATAAGCCTATAATAGCTGCTGGTTGGATCTCCAAAGAAACAAGAGATTGATATTAGATGTGTCATCAACCAGCAGCGATACTACGGCATGATCCGACTAAGTGATATTGTTGATCTTAAATCCTTTTATTTTGGTTAGCAACCGTTTGTCTGTTAAAAAGAGGCCAAGTCTTGTGTAGACTATGGCTTGTGTAGAAAAAAGAATAGTCTCTTTCTGTGGCGTGTAGGCATCTCCATGCATCATAGAGATCAAACTGGAAAAGCAGGGGTTGGAGTGAATGTTTAGGTCTACTAGAGAGCATGGTGGAGTCCATTTTAGGGTCAGGGGTAGAATGAAGTCCCCACACAACAGCAGGTATCCCTGTTGGATTTGGTTGACCTTCTTTAGGACTCTGTGGAACAAGCGAGTTTCGTGTTCATTTGGAGCATATACATTTACCTTGCATTTACCATGCAGTTTAAAGGCAATGGTGTCTCTTACAGCAGTAAAAGTAAAAGATATGTGGGAATTTGGGGTTGAAACATTTAGGCTGAGCATGGGTATGAAAGTGCATTTCCTGGGTGCAGAAAATGTTGCATTTGTTTTGTGCCTCTATCCATAATGTCCTGCTTTTGCAGAGTGGTTAAGTCCCTTGGCGTTGATAGTTAAGAAGGCTATGGTCATCATGAAATAAGTATGGAGGATTTTGTGTCGCATTTTCTGGTAACACTTATATGAGACAATGATCTTGGGGTAGAATCTCCAAAAGCAATAGCTGCCCAGATCCAGGCATTTGGATTTGAGGTTGTGGATTGACATGTCCTTCAAAGTGAAAGGGTGCACGTGACTCTGACTGCGGGTATAAACACTGGTTAACTGTAGTGTAGTATAACGTCTCTGGGTATGTTGTCAGGTAGGTGTGAGGGCTTTGGCAAGCAGTGGATCCCATCCACTGTGATATCTAATTCTGTTAGTTCCGGCAAAATGGATGTAAAGAGTTGCGACACATATTTACACAGATCAGATTGCTGGACCGATTCTGGGACTCCCCTAATTTTGAAATTGTTCCTTCTAGAATGATCCTCAATGTCTGCAAGTTTGGCTTTACCTACCTCAATTTCATCCTCATTATTATCATGGGCATCCACCAGATCATTGATGGTGGTTTCAAATTCCTCCATCTTTGTTTTTGATCTACCCTGGGTGATGTTGCTCGCAGTTCTACTCCAAACATGTGTACACCGGACATCATGTCAGCGTGCAGTGAACTTCTTAAAGAAACTAAGATGTCCTTTAATGTGGGGTCTAGCACTGGCTGATTATTTGTGGGGAAAAGATCAATCAAATTTGGGAGATCTATAGTGTACTCCCCTGAATCACCTCATGGCTGGAATCCATTGCATCCAGTCTTAATCGCACCTTCTCTGGGCTCTCTGAAGTAGGAGTGTGAAGGGGAGACTGTGGGCTTTTAGATGATGCGTTCCTTTTTGCTGAATTGCCTTTTGCAGGTCCCTGCTGAGGTATGCTGGACATGGTGAGCGCTGATGAGCCTCCACGATCTTGCCTATGCTCAGGTTAGTCAGTCAGTAAGTTTCTGCGGCCTCTGGTTCTCCTTTTTCTTCCTGGACATGTTTGGTCGGGTCCCCGGGTTCTGTCTCGGTTCCAGCGTACTTGGTGGGCTTTGATTCAGGATCTTCAGCCCCCTGTGTGCCGATATTACCCTGATTGCTGTGGAGCTTCTCTTTTAAGAGTCCATCGCTGTCTGTGGCAAGCTCCGCCCCTCCCTACAAACTTTTTTTTTTCTTGATGAATGTCCCCAAGGGCAGTACCCGGACCCCCATAACCATGTATGCCCAATTACTTGCATATAAGTATTCAAAATAGTCACTTTTGATTTTTCCACTTTGAGTTCCATAAACTTCAATGGGATTTTATATTGGGTTTTGAACTTTTGCGATGCTTGAAAGTTCTGAACCGAACAGGGGTCATTCGGCCCATCGCTAAATTGTATATATATAAACACTTTATATACTGTATACAGTATACATTATATAATCACACACTGAGCTTCTCTTTCATATGTACTGTATGTGCACAGGAACAGGATATGTTATACCTATAGCAAACCAGGACCTCAACCACATTGTACAGTTGTACACACTGAAGAGAAGAGAACGAGGGAAGGATGCGCCAGCTAAGTGTAGTATCCCAGGTGTTTATTACTAAAAAACAGGATTAAGAGCCCTTACAAGATGCAAATGTAAATGGGCTCATCTGTTTATATAGGCCTGTAAAAGGAGCTGAATACTCTGAGCTCATAGCGTTGCCTTTCACTTGTCAGTGATCTCCTGTCTCTGTTTGATGATGTCATACCTGTGGGACACTCCATGCTGCCAGAGTGTGACGTCTTGACTCCTCAAGGCTCCAGGAACTGCTTCTCTCTCTTCAACTGAGAGGCTGGAAAACACCTCACACACCCACGACATTCCCATGATGACAGCCGGGATGCCAGCCCAGAAGATCTATATACAGATGGCCCATTTACATTTGCATCTTGTAGTCCTGTTTTTCAGTAATAAATACCTGGGATACTACACTTAGCTGGTGCATCCTTCTCTTTTTATCTTTGTTTCCTTTGGTTTAACAGAGTTGTCATAACTCTGAGGACAGCAGCCGCAGGCTCTTATAAACCACCCAAGCATATACCCACCATCACAGCCCAGTGATCCCAATGGACTGCCTGTTAATCCCAGATCATCATGTTTATGTGTTTTTAAAAACATTTCTCCTTAGTTGGCCTAACTGTTTGAATTCTCCATGCACCAGTTCTTCTCCTCCGTACACACTGAAGAGCACGACACGATTTGCTAGATAGATTTGGGGATTTTACATTTCAAGCATACCATAGTGATTTATGCCTGTTCTTGTTCATTTCCACTTAGTAAGTCATGCCCATACCATCTTGAGAATGCTCTCAGTGCTGTGGTAAATTAGGTTGGGTCTTTCTGTACTTTCTGCTATATTACTACTAACAGAAATCTATCAAATATGCTTGACATTTGTGCCCAAAATAGATAAATACATTTTTCAAATATATGTTAAAAAACTTAGAATCTATGACCTTCTGCACTTTAAAAATCTTACTTATTAATTCCAAAGTTAGAATGCCTCATGGATGTTTAATGAAAACAAATGTCCATTTGCTTTGCATTTTGTGAACAGATGAGTAAATCAAATATTCCAAAGCTGAAACTGATACTTCAGTGAATAGGATCATATTGCATAGCAGGTTAGCTTAGCTTTTCACTCTAGATATACTACAGTGAAACATGCTAAAATAAAGCCTCCTGTGTTAGATCATGGATAGTCCTAATTTTTGTTATTATTATGCTTTATTTACTAAGAGATTAGAGAATGTTTACTTAGAAAGTCAACGAATAAAGCAATATTTATATACTGTATATCCTGGCTGTATACAAGCTGTACACTCACTAGACATGTGCATTTGTTTTTGTCCGAATGCATTTTCATCAGAATTTCAGGTATTTTCATTATATTTATCGTTTTAACAAACGATAACGAAAGTGCAGAATCTGAAAAATGAAAGATCTTACATAAACAAATGCTTTGTTTTCGTTGTGACAACAGTTCAATATAGATAGGAGATTTAACATGACACTGACAATAACAATTTGTGTCTATCGAACCTGTGGTCGAATGTGCCTAACCTTAACTCTATTAGTCCAGGATTATTCTACATAGAGAGAAAAGATTTGACATAGAGAGAAAAGGTCGCTGCTGGAATTGGGTGGGAGAAGTAAAATAAAAATAATGATGATGATGAATGTTATTGGCTGATTGTAACCAAAGAGGAGGAGCAGTAAAATAGCTAGAACTAAGTACACACGTACAGCCAACTTACTTTCACTTACGATTGCTGGCAGAGAGAGACGTACACACTTAATCATTTCAGAAGACAGTCAATCTTAGCTGGTCCGTTTGTCAGAAAACCTAAATTATTTAGCAATTAAGCATAAGCACAGCAGCAGAACAATACAGCTACAGCTCAACTTAACTTTTTCATAATAATCTGCTGCTATTGTGTTAGTGTTGTGAACCTGATAGTGTTGCTAGTGTTGTGATAGCCTCAGAGGCTGCCCGTGTTGTGGGGGGGTGGGGGGTTAGGGGGGGATTTATTATTATAGATTCTATATTATAGATTGAGATTCTATATACCCTATCTTGTTATCTGTCTGATCAGTGATCACTATCACCAGTCCATTTTCTGTTTGAACTATATACATTCAACGTGAACGACAAAGATTCAAGAAGGCAGTGAAAAACATACAAACGGCGAATCTTTGGCTTATGATGTCTGTCGAAAGTTCTTAGAAGATTCGACGGAGCAGCTAAACTATACGGAGTCATACAGTTTAGCTGCTCCATTGAATCTTCTTTAAACATTCGACAGACACCATAAGCCTTCAATGACAGATTCAAACTTTAATTAATTTGGATTTTCGGACTAATGCAAAACAAACGAATAAACAAAATGAATAAAAACTAATTTTGGGAGTAACTAAATAAATGTATTTTTCGGAAGAAAACAGAATTCTGAAACAAAATATTTCAGTGTACACATGTCTAACACTCACTATGTTACATTGAAGCAAAGAGTAATTTCTTCAGTGTTGTCACATGAAGATATAATAAAATATTTACAAAAATGTAAGGGATGTGCTCACTTTTGTGAGATACTGTGTATATATATATATATATATATATATATATATATATATATATATATATATATATATAAACATAATTTTTTTTTGTTGCAAAGAATATCCAATTATGTGCAAGGAAAAATTATATTAGTGCACTTTCAACAAAAACTGTTGTTAATCCATACCAATTAGTTGTTGACTGACTACTGTACTTTGAGAATTGTACTGTTACTACTCCTATTTGATATGCTCGTTGTACTCTTGTACTATTCTTATAAACAATAAAAATGTTATAAAAAAAACCTCTCTGATCCTTTTTGTATTTGCAATAAACATTTTCAGGACAAGTTTTCAGGGGCACCCCCTTCTTCCAGGTCCATGCAGTGGTTCCATGTCCTGAACTAAATCAGGCCACATGCCCTCAACATGGGAGGGGGTGAGTGCTTTGGGGCAGGGGGGTCTGCGGCCAGGGGAGCTTATCGAAATCCGGAAGTACATTGCACCCCTACTCATTCACCATAAGTGTCAAATATAAAGAAAAATAGTAGATGGTTTTTGACAAGTCCTTTATTAAAAAAAGTAAAAAAAAAAAAAAAAAAGAAAAAACAATGTCCCCGATGTAGATCACGATGCTGACACCACCGCCAGAACCGAAAAAAAAAGCTCTGCCATCAATGCAGGCTAACAAGCTACTGCAGACTCCACTGTTTGACAGTTCTTATACTGTATATGTATGGGGTGAAGCATGCACTGATCAGTGATGTCACAAGGGGGTGGAGCCACCAGGGGATATCACCAGGTGGCCCTGCCCCTTACCTATTTAAGAACTGTGAAATGGCAATGCAGGCATTTGGCAGGCAGCCGCCCTTGCGGGTAGAGCTTTTTTTTCAGGTCCGGTGAGAGCTTTTTTTAGGCCCAGTGGTGTGGCAGACGTCGTGATTGACGATGGATCTACACCAGGGAACATTGTTTTTTTATTTTTTTAATAAAGGAATAGTAAAAAAACGTGCACTGTTTTTATTTATTTTTTACACTTTTTTTTAATATGTAGGGGTACAGTCGATCATTTTTGGACCTATCGAATTTCTTATTATTCTGAAAATTTGGAATTAGTTTCAAAAATGTTTTCAAAACCTATAATGAAATATGTTACTATTCGTTACTATTTCATTTGGAGATTCGGATATATCCGAATACCTGACTAACCAAAAATTTGTCTGAATTTGTATTCGGACCGAAATGATTTGCACATGTCTACTAACTACGTCAAACTAGCCAATATGATCAGCACCAATGGTTTCCAAACTGTCACTGTTTCATTCATAGGGAAATGTGCACACTTCCTTTTTTACACATCCCCTTAGTTTACACAGAATGATACATTTAGCTTAAGGCTTTGCAAAGAAACTATATACCACGCTTGCACTTGCACTACCAGATCTATGACTTTCTTTCTCACTTGAATTCCATCCTGTACTTTCACAATTGGAGACAGCCAACCAATAAGTATATAATTCAGAAGGACAGAAAAGCAGGGAGCTTGAGTGAGGAGTTATTTCTTCTTATATTGATATCGGCAAGGACATGTGCAACATAAACACTATTATGCCCATCCTTTTCATGATACAGATTGCACTCAATGGTCTTATTCAATAAACTAGCAGAAAGGCACATAGGATTAATGAATAAGTGAGGGAGGGGTTGGGAGAGTAGAAGCTGTCATCTTAAAATCAAGAAGATGGAGGAATAAGAGATTCAATGAACATGCAACAGTTTCAAAGCTGTCTATCACATATACTTTACAGATGGTGACTGCTGCTAACACCTTTATAATATTATTATATTACTAGGGGACAACGTC
The DNA here is from genome assembly GCF_037356315.1 of Lithobates pipiens. Lineage (NCBI taxonomy): Eukaryota > Metazoa > Chordata > Amphibia > Anura > Ranidae > Lithobates > Lithobates pipiens. The sequence goes on along the minus strand of NW_027507788.1, from coordinate 48,090,480 downwards.
ACCCTTATCTGTATAAACTTTGTAACTTAACTATTGCTTCCAATGTGTTAAATGTGTGATAACATAAATGTATTTCTACTTTCTTAACTAAAAATAAAGAAAATAAAGAAAACTAAAAGCTTTTTTTTTTTTTGCTTATACTGCTGGTATACTGTTTTTATCTCAATGAAAGAGGCTTTGTAACTCGATGGCGGCATAATTGCTGTTTTTCTATCCAAAAAGTTTGCAAAGCATCTCTAATATTTGGTTGTGCTATTCATTTGATATCAGAATACCTTATGAGTGTTTCCAAGGATTTCTATTTGGAATCTTGTTTTATCCAAAATCTACCTAGGTACCTGGTGTTTAGGATCAAGAGGACTAACAATAAGAATGAAGGTCCATTTAGTGTGTAGACGGGAATAGGTTGGATTTGCTATGCTTGTTACAACTAATGCACCTATGAAACGCGTAGCTTTCATGTTATGTTCATGTTGCTATATATCATATAAGTTCCAGCAGTAGTGCTTCCTAAGTGACCCACACATAAAGAGAATGTGTAGTATTTTATAATACATTGTTACCATAAATCAAGGATGTCTGTAATCCTCAGCAATTTTTTTTTTTTTACATTTTATTTATTTACCAGCCTCACAGATGGCATTTCTAGAGAAAATGCGGAGCACAGAAAAGGAAAAGACAAGCAATACACTATCCCTACTGAGCACAATCAGAATGATAGGTAAGTTACTTTACAAACACCTCTACTGAGACCGGTTCGGTTCACACCAGAACATGCGAACAGGCAAAAGGTCTGAGCGAACATGCAAACCCTATTAAAGTCTATGGGACACGATCATGAGAAATTAAAAGTGCTAATTTGAAAGGCTTATATGCAAGTTATTGCCATAAAAAGTGTATGGGGACCAAGGAACTGCCCCAGGGGACATGTATCAATGCAAAAAAAGTTTTTTAAAACAACAGTTTTTTTAGAAGCAGTGATTTTAATAATGCTTAAAGTGAAACAATAACCATGAAATATTCCTTTAAATATGATGCCTGGTGGTCCCCTTAGTCTTCCTGTAACATGGCACATCTGTAGCATGTATAGAACTGTGCTGCAGCAAAATTATATTTCTAAAGAAAAAAATTACCGTAATTCCACCTTGCTCGCAGCTGCAAAGTATGCCAGCTCCCGGCAATATAGATGAAAAATCAAGGAAAAAATTTGTGTGGATTCCCCCCAGTTCCCTTTGGGTTTGGCATATATTTTAACCACCTCAGCCCCGGAAGAATTTACCCCCTTCCTAACCAGGCCATTTTTTGGGATATGGCACTGTGTCCCTTTAACTGACAATTGCGCGATCGTGCGACGGTGTACCCCCAAAAAAAAAATGATGTCCTTTTTTTCCCACAAATAGAGCTTTCTTTTGGCGGTATTTGATCACTGCAGTTTTTATTTTTTGCGCTATAAAACAAAACAAGAGTGACAATTTAGAAAAAAACACAATATTTTTAACTTTTTGCTATAATAAATATCCCAATTAAAAAAATATATATTCTTCATCAGTTTAAGCCAATATGAATTTTTCTATATATTTTTGGTAAAAAAAAATGCAATAAGCGTATATTGAGTGGTTTGCGCAAAAGTTAAATTTTCTACAAAATAGGGGATAGATTTATGAAATTTTTATATTTTTTACTAGCAATGGCTTAGATTAGTGATTTTTATTGGGATTGCGACATTGCAGCACACAGATTGGACACTTTTGACACTTTTTTGGAACTATTGACATTTATACAGGGATCAGAGCTAAAAATACCCACTGATTACTGTATAAATATCACTGGCAGGGAAGGGGTTAACACTAGGGGGTGATCAATGGGTTAAATTGTGTTCCTTAGGTGTGTTCTAACTGTGAGGGGATTGGACTGACTGGTGGAAGAGACATATCATTGTTCCTACTTAGTAGGAACACACAATCTGTTTCTTCTCTCCCGACCAGCCAGGGATTTTTGTGTTCCTGCTCTCGTGCCCGCAAACCGCGGGTAGCCAGCGGGGATCACGTCCACCGGCCACGTGCCTTGGGTCCCATGCTGCATGCCTGCTATGGCTTTTAAAGGAGCTGATCGGGAAGCAGTTAAGGGGAACTCAATGCCAAAATAAAAAAAATTAAAAATTGGCATGGGGCCCCCCAAAATCCATACCAGACCCTTATCTGAGCAAGCAGCCTGGCAAGCCAGGAAAGGGGGTAGACGAACAAGTGCCCCCCCCCTGAACCATGCCAGGCCACTTGCCCTTAACATGGGGAGCATGCTTTGGGGTCCCCCCAAAGCACCTTATCCTCATGTTGATGGGGACAAGGGCCTCTTCCTATCAACCCCCGGTCATTGGTTGTTGGGGTCGGCCGGTGCAGGGGTTAACAAGGGGGTTCGTCGAGAGGTGGGATTGAAGATGGATGGACATCGCGGGACACTTTTTATTTTTTTAATAAAGGAACTGTCAAAAACTTTCTGTGTTTTTTTACAATGTACCCAATACCCATTCACATGGAGGGCCGAGATCTGGGAGCCTCCTTATTAAAGGGAGCATCCAGATTCTGATAACCCCCTGCCTGCAGACCCTGAGAACCAATGCCCAGGGTTGTCAGGAAGAGGCCCTTGTCCCCATTGACATGGGTACAAGGTGCTTTGGGAGGGCCCAAAGGTACCCTTCCCATGTTGAGGGCAAGCAGCCTGGTATGGCTCAGGAGGGGAAGGGGTGCTTGCTCACTCCCCCCTTCCTGGCCTGCCAGGCTGCTTGCTCAGATAAGGGTCTTGTATGGATTTGGGGGGACCCCACACCATTTTTTTTATTTCACCACGGAGTTCCCCTTAAAATCTATGCCAGACCCAAAGGGTCCGATATGGATTTGAGGTAAACCCCATGTAATTTTTTTTCTTAATTCTATCATAGGGTTCCCCTTAACCCCTTCAATGCACTGTATTATATACACATACATTAGATATATATATATATATATATATATATATATATATATATATATATATATATATACATACACTGTATATATATATTGGACTGCCTGCACTGTATATATAGTCTACACTGAATTCCCTGTATATATCGTCTACATGGAATGCATTGTATATGTGTATATGTGTATATATATATATATATATATATATATATATATATATATATATATATATATATATATATATATATATTAAACTGCCTGCACGCCACTAACTAACCTGCCTAAACTAGCTCAAGTTCTCAATCTCCTCCATGTATCACACTCCATACTTCTGCCATGTAAGCAGCCTTATATAGTGTGGGGTGTGGACTTACCCCCCCGGGCCATGATTGGCCAAAGGCACCCAACTTTTGCCCAATCATGGCTCTTACAGCAGATTGTGCTTTAATTGGCCAAAGCATGCAGGTCAGGTGCATGCTTTGGCCAATCAGCAGCCATCGATGCATTATGATCTCGCAGTGCATTATAGGGCACTCCGCGGGGCTCGAATTTGCTGCGAACACCCTATATGTCCAGTTTGTTTGCGAACAAATGAACACCCCGATGTTTGAGTCGAACTTCATACGATTCGAACATTGGGACCATTCCTAATGAACATGATATGTAAAAAAAAAAAAAAAAAAAAAATTATTGCAATTCTGTCTGCCATCATTTTTGAAATATTAAATTTGTTTATAGGGGCATATGCAAGGCTAAAGTTGTATTTTTAAGACAGTTTCCTTCACCTCGGGAAATCAGAAGCTGCCATTATAAGACAATGGGTAGATCAAACTTTCTGTAAAGTTTACAGATAGCAGTAAAAACTTGAAAAAGTGAAAAAGTATATACCACTTTCAGAGTAATGAAAAACTTTGACATAGAGTACTGTATATTCTTTCACTTACCCTTTAAATGATGACATGTTTGTTATCAGTCTCTAGTAAATACAATGCACTTATTTCAGCAACACACACTGTAACAGAAACACATCTCATGCCTCTTTAATTGATTTCAGGCTTTACAATTTCAGAAAATGGAGTCAACCTAGGGCACTGTCTCCAAACAGAATATAACATCTTTTGTTTAGAGAGCAAAGCCAAAAGCATACATAATGCTGCATAATTTCGAGATCCATATAAGCTGCTACAACATCTGCTCAGACTAGATGCTGAAAAGCCTACTGGAGCAGCAAAGAACCATTAGCAGCTCTACAACAGTACATGAGAAGGACAAAGCACTGCCTCATTTTATTCCAACACGCTAACAGATAATGTTGGTTTGAAACAACAGCTTGTGGAGAACCCACTGTAGCAGCAGAAATGCATTTCTCGAGAGCAAAGCAAAATGTAGCATTCCATTTTTTTTCTATTTTATGAAAACAAGGATGACAATAACTTAATAAACACATGATGAAGATAGCACAAAGAAACCCAAGATGAGTTTGAAATATATACTGTAGGACGCAATATAGAAAAGGTAGCGAAAAAGGATACTAATAAATGCAGATTTCTTCAACATATTGAGATGTTGTTATTGAGGTCATGCAGCAAACTGTATTCAAGTACAATAGAATAACTATGGTCTTATCGTTTTAATAAACTGTTTTACACATTACGTGTTTTGTAGTCTACTCTGCTTTAACCACTTCAATACCGGGCACTTTCACCCCTTCCTACCCAGGACAATTTTCAGCTTTCAGCGCTGTCGCACTTTCAATGACAATTGCATGGTCATTCTTCATTGTACCCAAATAAAATTTGTATCATTTTGTTCCCATTTATTTTTTGCTAAACAAACTAAAAAAGACCGAAATGTTTGAAAAAAATAGTTTTTCTTTGTTTCGATTCTTAAATTTAGTTTTCTCCTTTGCTGGGCACTGATGGGCACTGAGGAGGCAGCACTGATGGGGCGGCACTGATAAGGTGGCACTGATAAGGAGGCCACTCCCTTTTTCACACGATGATCAGCTGTGATATCTGTTAGAGGCTTCTTACCACGATTGGAGATGCGGCATGTCAGACTGACACATTGCACTCGCGATCGCTGCACTGCATGCCCCCACCGGCGAGCACCGGCATGTTATCCTGCTGGACGTCATATGACGCCCAGTCAGGATAATTGAACCACTTTCCGGCTGTCAATCTGCTACAGACTGGGTAGGAAGTGGTTAAGTATCTTTATACCCCATTCACACTTGTATGACTTGTCATACAACTTTGGACATCAAAGTTGCATGACAAGTCGTACCCCATGTTTTCTAATGATAACCATTCATATACAGTATGTGGGACTTAAAGTTGCAGTGGATTCAAAGCAGTTCATGCACTACTTTGGTCTGGCTTTCATGCAAAGGGCCATAGACTTCAAAGCTAGCCCGCATGAAAGCCCTACCTGAATGTTTTACATGCAGTAGTGAATCCGACTGCAGAGGGACAACAATTCATCCATCCAAATTTGCATCAATGTTACGTCAAAGTTGCACTCCAATGTTGCCCCATTGTTGAAGGTGTACAAGTGAGGATGGAGCCTTAAAAAAACAGACCCCCCCCCCCCGCGCTGTGTCTGCCAGAAACAGCTGAATGCGGATCCCAGTGCTCGGCTTTTAAAAAAGCAAATTTTTTCCTCAGTTTAGGCCGATATGTATTCTTCTACATATTTTTGGTAAAAAAAATCACAATAAGCGCATATTGATTGGTTTGCGCACAATTTATAGCATCTACAAACTATGGGAAAGATGTATGGCATTTTTATGGCATTTTTTTTTTTTTTTTTTTACTAGTAATGGAGGTGATCTGCGTTTTTTATCAGGACTGCGACATTGTGGCGGACAGATTAGACACTTTTGACACATTTTTGGGACCATTGACATTTATACAGACATCAGTGCTATAAAAATGCACTGATTACTGTGTAAATGTCACTGGCAAGGAAGGGGGTTAACACTAGGGGGCGATCAAGGGGTTAACTGTGTTCCCTCGTGTGTGTTCTAACTGTAGGGGAATGGAACTGACTAGAAGAGATGACAGATCCTTGTTCCTAGCTAGTAGGAGCAGACGATATGTCTCTCCTCTCCTCACAGAACAGGGATGCATCCCTGTTCTGGCTCTCATGCCCGCAATCGCCGGCCATGTGCATCGGCACCCCCCACAGTGAAGTGGATGCACGCACCTGCTATTCCCTCTTAAGGGGGCGACGTACAGTTACAACGGGTCACGGGAACGGGCCAACCTGTCTCAGTATAATGATGGCGGCTGGTCAGCAAGCGGTTAAGAGCCTCATGAAATTAGATTGGCCATCAGTACATCAGAATTGAACAATTTTGAAATACTGTATATACAGTATACCATAGTTTGTAGACGCTATGACTTACCTACAGACTAAATAATATACACTTATTTTGATGTTTTTTCTTTTCCAAAGACATGTAGCAGAGTTTATTTGGGCCTATATTCATGAAGATTAGATTTATTTATTTTTTTATTGGATATGTTTTATAACAGAAAATAGAAAATATTGTTTTTATTTGTAAAATTTTCAGTCTTTATTTCATTTATATAATAAAAACAAAAACAAAACAAGTGGTGATCAGATACCACCAAAAGAAAGCACTGTTTGTGTGAAAAAAAATTAGATACATTTTGCTTGGGTACTCTTTTCGCATGACGGGCAATTAAAGTAGTGTATTGCTGAATAGCAAAACATGGCCTGGTTATGAAGAGGGTAAACTCTTCCGGAGCTTAAATGGTTAAACAAATGAAAGGATTTCGCTAGTAGAAAGGTGCATGAATTGAATACCACCAGTCATCCGTTAAAAAAAAAAAAAAAAAACACTTTTAAAGTTGACTACTTTTTCTTAAAAAAAAACACCAAGCTTGCATAGATGTTAAAATATTAATAGAGAATTAAATAAATAAGAATTGTACTTTTGTGATTGGGTTCAAGATCATAATGTCAACTAATTACCTACAGATCATCAGATACATGTACTGTATAAAACTTTACGAAATAAAAAAAACAAAAAACAAATATGTCATAGTATTCCTCTTTCTATATCAATACATGCACCACCTCCTGGGGTAAAAAAAACTGCAAGCAGACCAGACGAAAGTAACCAAGAATGGCCCAATCAGCATATATGTCACAATGGATCCTCCAGGGATATAATACAGGATCTTCAGCACCCTCTGACAGTACTCAGACATCAGAAACCTTATTCCATCATAAATGATAGATGACAGACAGAGAAAGAAAGGTTCTTATAATGTAGTAAGTTTATTAAATAACACATCTAATAAAATGAAATACAGTGCACTCACATGTTATGATGCCATAAGAAGCACCAATGTAAACAGCCTTTGTAGCACAGAAGGGGAACTGCCTCTCCTAGCCATGGAGTAAGTGTGGGTTCCATAGGCCATAAAATGATGGCCGGAAGTGATGTCACAAGGACAATATGATGACAGCAGTCCTGCCTCAACGTGTTTCGTACGCTGGCTTCTTCAGGAAGCACAGCTGCTGTCATTTTTCCAGAAACTTATATCCCCTTTACTCAAATCTGATTGGATGCTGATTAGGCCATTTTTTGTCACTTTTGTTTGGTAAGCTTCTATTTTTTCCCCCTCAAGGTGGTGCATGTATTGATATAGGAAAAGACACAATTATTTCTTTCCTATTGGCACAGTGTTGGGATGTGATTCATTCACCTATGTGTCTGGATGCTATAAGGCTTTATAAGAAAAACATTCTGTAAAATGTATCTGATGATCTGAAGGTAATTTGTTAAAATTGGGTGTATATTAACAGATTGATATAGCTCCTTACTTTTTTCACATATTCACTGGTCAAGTTTTTTTTTCAGTGTTTTTGTTTTTATCAAGTATTGTGATACATTTAAAGGGACAGCCAAATCACATTTATTTTTATATATAACTTTTAATTTTGTTAGAGTGATTAGGGGTTGGCCTCTCCTTTACAGTCACATGTTCAAAATAATGCCCATTTTTTAGTACATTTCTAAGAACATAGTAGTAACCCAATAGTGCTACCCATCTGAACTCGTGCAAATGATAAATGTCTATGTCACATGCATGTCAAAAATACATTCACAGTCCACATCCAACTCTACATGTGCTAGTGTACATGAAAATCACAATAAAATTTAAATCAATACATCAAATAAAATAAAACTGTGATGACAAATAAATAATATGATAATAAAAGTTCTATAATAACAACCAAAATGAGCATACAAAGCAATTCAAAAGTGACCAAGTCCCATTCCAAGTGAATATAATTGTGCTCTTCTCTCCAAAATATGCACTGGGTGGGATTTACTGAAATTGGTGCGTTCAGAATCTGGTGCAGCTGTGCATGGTAGCCAATCAGCTTCTAAGGCTCCATGCACACTGAAGCTCAAAAAAGCTTTTTCTGGACGCCAGATTGCTGCCAGCATTAGCGTTTATGGGAGTTTTTAATAAAAATACACAGAGGACACTCCAAAAATCCCACAGTACATTCCAAACCCCCACAATGCATTGAAAAAATAGAACGCCGAACACTAATTAATGCGTGTTTATGAGCGTTTATCAGCGTTTGTCATTTTTTTGGCCGTGAAAAACTCTGAAAGCAAAATTTCTGGCGTTCAGAAAAAAGCTAAAAAAACGTCCATGTGTACATGGACACATAGGCTAACATAGAGTGGAGTTTATGGGCTTTTAAAAAAAAACGCCCTAACTCCAATAAACTGCAGTTTATGAGCTCCCGTGTGCATGGAGCCTAACTTCAGCTTGTTCAATTAACCACTTGCCGACCGCCGCACGACGATATACGTCGGCAGAATGGCACGGGCAGGCATATGGGCGTATATATAAGTCCCTGCCTGCCCGCGGGTGGGGGGCCCGATCGGGCCCCCCCCCGGTGCCTGCGGCGGTCGGCATTTCTTCGAGAGCGATGAGGGGGCGGCCATTCATTCATGGCCACCCCCTCGCGATCGCTCTGGACGAATGGAAATCCCCGGTGACATCACTTCCTCTCCTGTAATGTAAACACAGGAGAGGAAGTGATGTATTCTCTCCTCCGTGTCGGTATTTTCCGTTCCGACACGGAGGAGAGCGGATCGGTGAGTTGCACCAACACTCTACACACACAGTAGAACATGCCAGGCACACTCACACCCCCCCTTTACCCCCCGATCACCCCCCCAATTACCCCTGCCCCCCAGTCACAGTGACACCAATGTCATTTTTTTTTTTTTTTTTTTTTTTTGCATTGGTGTCATTTGTGACTGTAATAACTGTTAGGGCAGTTAGAGTTAGCCCCCTTTAGTTCTAATGTACCCCCCTAACCCCCCCAATAAAGGTTTAACCCCGTGATCACCCCCCGTCGCCAGTGTCACTAAGGCTGGGTTCACATTGCAGCGGTTTATGAGAACGAATGTGATTCGCACCGCACTGCAGTGCAAATCACATCCGATCTCTGTGCGATTCGAGTTCAGCCATTCGCCGCACCCGCCGCACCCGCCACACCCGCCGCACCCGCCGCAAATTCGCACGGGACCCTTTTTTTGGCCCGCAGCAGAATCGGATCGCATGGGTGTTCACACTATGCGATCCGAGTTTGCAGATCGCACTGCGATATGCGAACTGATCTGGGGGTGTCAGTAACATTTCACTGACACTCCCAGCAGTTCGCATAGGGCAGTGTGAACTGCCGCCGGGAGGCATGCGATGCGGGAACCCGCCGCGGATTCGCGGCGTTTCCGCATCGCTCCAGTGTGAACCCAGCCTAATAAGCGATCATTTTTCTGATCGCCGTATTAGTGTCACAGGTGACGCTAGTTAGGCAGGTAGGTATTTAGGTTCGCCGCAGCTTTTTATAGCGCCAGGGACCCCCATATACTACCGCATAAAGCCCCCTGATTGCCCCCTAGTTAACCCTTTCACCAGTGATCACCATATAACTGTTACAGGTGACGCTGGTTGGTTAGTTATTTTTTTATAGTTTCAGGGCACCCGCCATTTATTACCTAATAAAGGTTTAACCCCCTGATCACCCGGCGGGTGTCATTTGTGACTAATAACTGTTAGGGCAGTTAGGGTTAGCCCCCTTTAGTTCTAAGGTACCCCCCTAACCCCCCCAATAAAGGTTTAACCCCGTGATCACCCCCCGTCGCCAGTGTCACTAAGGCTGGGTTCAGATTGCAGCGGTTTGAGAACGGATGTGATTCGCACCGCACTGCAGTGCAAATCACATCCGATCTCTGTGCGATTCGAGTTCAGCCATTCGCCGCACCCGCCGCACCCGCCGCAAATTCGCACGGGACCCTTTTTTTGGCCCGCAGCAGAATCGGATCGCATGGGTGTTCACACCATGCGATCCGAGTTTGCAGATCGCACTGCGATATGCGAACTGATCTGGGGGTGTCAGTAACATTTCACTGACACTCCCAGCAGTTCGCATAGGGCAGTGTGAACTGCCGCCGGGAGGCATGCGATGCGGGAACCCGCCGCGCATTCGTGGCGTTCCCGCATCGCTCCAGTGTGAACCCAGCCTAATAAGCGATCGTTTTTCTGATCGCTGTATTAGTGTCACAGGTGACGCTAGTTAGGCAGGTAGGTATTTAGGTTCGCCGCAGCTTTTTATAGCGCCAGGGACCCCCATATACTACCGCATAAAGCCCCCTGATTGCCCCCTAGTTAACCCTTTCACCAGTGATCACCATATAACTGTTACAGGTGACGCTGGTTGGTTAGTTATTTTTTTATAGTTTCAGGGCACCCGCCATTTATTACCTAGTCTCACTAGTGTACCCCTAAATTTAGGGGTGTCTACTTTCCAAAATGGGGTCATTTGGGGGGGGTTTGTGCCATCTTGGCATTTTATGGCCTTCAAAACTGTAACGCCCTTAGAAAGCCTGAAGGCGGTGCTTGGTTTTCGGGGCCCCGTACGCGGCTAGGCTCCCAAAAAGTCCCACATATGTGGTATCCCCGTACTCAGGAGAAGCAGCAGAATTTATTTTGGGGTGTCATTTCACATATGCCCATGGCATGCGTGAGCAATATATCATTTAGTGACAACTTTGTGAAAAAAAAAAAAAAAAAAAAAAGTTTGTAATTTTCCCGCAACTTGTGGCAAAATATAAAATATTCCATGGACTCAACATGCCTCTCAGCAAATAGCTTGGGGTGTCTACTTTCTAAAATGGGGTCATTTGTGGGGGTTTTGTGCCATCTTGGCATTTTATGGCCTTCAAAACTGTAATAGGTAGTGAGGAGTGAAGTCAAATATTTACGCCCTTAGAAAGCCTGAAGGCGGTGCTTGGTTTTCGGGGCCCCGTACGCGGCTAGGCTCCCAAAAAGTCCCACATATGTGGTATCCCCGTACTCAGGAGAAGCAGCAGAATTTATTTTGGGGTGTCATTTCACATATGCCCATGGCATGTGTGAGCAATATATCATTTAGTGACAACTTTGTGAAAAAAAAAAAAAAAAAAAAAAAGTTTGTAATTTTCCCGCAACTTGTGGCAAAATATAAAATATTCCATGAACTCAACATGCCTCTCAGCAAATAGCTTGGGGTGTCTACTTTCTAAAATGGGGTCATTTGTGGGGGTTTTGTGCCATCTTGGCATTTTATGGCCTTCAAAACTGTAATAGGTAGTGAGAAGTGAACTCAAAAATTTACGCCCTTAGAAAGCCTGAAGGCGGTGCTTGGTTTTCGGGGCCCCGTACGCGGCTAGGCTCCCAAAAAGTCCCACATATGTGGTATCCCCGTACTCAGGAGAAGCAGCAGAATTTATTTTGGGGTGTCATTTCACATACGCCCATAGCATGTGTGAGCAATATATCATTTAGTGACAACTTTGTGTAAAAAAAAAAAAAAAAATTTTTTTTTGTCATTATTCAATCGCTTGAGGCAAAAAAATAAAATATTCAATGGGCTCAACATGCCTCTTATCAATTTCCTTAGGGGGTCTACTTTCCAAAATGGGGTCATTTGGGGGGGTTTTGTACTGCCCTGCCATTTTAGCACCTCAAGAAATGAGATAGGCAGTCGTAAACTAAAAGCTGCGTAAATTCCAGAAAACGTACCTTAGTTTGTAGATGTGACAACTTTTGCGCAAACCAATAAATATACAATTATTGACTTTTTTTTTACCAAAGACATGTGGCTGAATACATTTTGGCCTAAATGTATGACTAAAATTGAGTTTATTGGATTTTTCTAATAACAAAAAGTAGAAAATATCATTTTTTTTCAAAATTTGCGGTCTTTTTACGTTTATATCGCAAAAAATAAAAATCGCAGAGGCAATCAAATACCATCAAAAGAAAGCTCTATTTGTGGGAAGAAAAGGACGCAAATTTTGTTTGGGTACAACATTGCATGACCGCGCAATTACCAGTTAAAGCAGCGCAGTGCCAAAGTGTAAAAAGACCTCTGGTCATTTACCAGCAAAATGGTCCGGTCTGAAAGTGGTTAAGCTTTGACAATAAGGCTCCATGCACATGCTCCATGGAGCTCATAAACTGCAGTTTATTGGAGTTTGGGCGTTTTTTTTTTAAAAAGCCCATAAACTCCACTCTATGTTAGCCTATGTGTCCATGTACACATGGACATTTTTTAGCTTTAATGAGCAGTGGAGTTTATGGGTTTTTTTCTGAACGCCAGAAATTTGCATTCATAGTGCAGTTTTTCAATGGCAAAAAAAAAACGCCAAACGCCAATAAACGTGCATAAATGCTCACCACTATACTATACTGTCCACTACACTGAGATCTACACTGACCACTACACTACACTGACCACTATACTGTACTGTCCAATATACTGTACACTACACTGAGAACTACACTGTCCACTACACTGACCACTATATTGTACACTACACTGACCACTATACTGTCCACTACACTACACTGAGAACTACACTGACCACTATACTGTCCACTACACTAACCCCTATACTATACTGTCAAATACACTGAGAACTACACTGACCACTATACTACACTGGCCGCTATACTATACTGTGCACTACACTGACCGCTATACTGACCACTACACTGTACACTACACTAACCACTACACTGATCACTATACTGTCCACTACACTACACTGACCACTATCCTGTCCACTACACTGTACACTACACTATACTGTCCACTATACTGACCACTACACTACGCTAAACACTATACTGTACACTACACTACACTGACCACTATACTGACCACTACACTGTCACTGACCACTATACTGTACACTACACTATTCTGACCACTATACTACACTGACCACTGTACTATACTGTCCACTACACTGACCACTACACTGACCACTACACTACACTGACCATTATGCTGTCCACTACACTGACCACTACACTACAGTGACCACTATACTGTCCACTACACTGACCACTACACTTCACTGACCACTATACTGATACTACGTATGCTGTACTCCTCTCTCTCGCCCCCTCCCCAGTCCGTGTTCATCCTCACCTTTTTGTCCCGTATCGGTCCGAACTCTGGAGGATAGGAGGAGGAGAAGACAGCGGCTAACATTTTTCACTGCTTGTCTCCCCTGCGCTCTGGCCACCATGTTCAGTGTCCAACGCACTGTGATTGGGGGTCATGTGTGTAGGTGGGACTTCAGGAGAAACCGCGATCGTGGACAGGCCAGCCCCACGCTGCACATGACCCCCCATACGCCCAATCACAGGGCACCAGACACTGAACATGGCGGCCGGAGCATGGGGGACACATGAAATTAAAATTAGGAGGAGGCAGCCAGTAGTGACACACACAACATTTCGCCCCCCTAAATGTCGCGCCTGGAGCCACGGATCCCTCCGCACCCCCCACGTTACTCCACTGGTCCTACACTATTCATAGAATTGAAGATCCTGCTTCTCTGAACCATGGGAGAAATATACTTCTCTTTATGGGAGAACTAAAGGACTCTTTTTTTTTTTTTGGTCCGTTTCTGGTTTGAATTCAGCCAAAAATTCAGGTTGAAATTGGACCTGAAACGGTGAACCAGGACGCGCACAACCCCTGCTGGGAGCCTCATCGGCATCCAGTGTGAACCGAGCCTTAGTCTAGTATCACACTGACTGCGAGAATGAAATTGTATTAGTTCAGTTTAACTCGCACAATTTCATTCCCGCGCGCGAGACATCTGTGTGGGTTTCTGCACAGATGTCAATGGAAATCACACCCCGAAATCGCCAAAAGTAGTACAGGGACTGCTTTTGGAAATTGTTGCAGCGTCCCACTGATTTGGACCCTGCCATTGCCGGCAATTACCACCGATTTGGCATGGCATGTCAAATCACATGACAAATAGCATAATTGTGAACCAGGGCTAAAACCTCATTTCTATGCAGAGGGGCATCATATTTTGCATACTCTAGTTTTAGTAGATAAACCCCAACTATATAGTGCAAAATATTCACCCAGTGACATTCCATGCACTGCAGGGGTATGGTGCATCCCTATTCATAGTTTTAGGTCAAATTTCAGCCTGAATTTTGGGCTGAAGTCTGACCTAAAATGAACCAGAAAATGTAAACAGCTCAGCCAAAAACTAAATTTACACTATAGCCCCATTTTTAGGAACAGGGGGCTACACTTGGTTACTTGGAGAGCCACAGCCCGGTCTGAATAATGTGTCCGGGTTTCAGCCTGCCTGAAACCCGAACACATGATTCAAAACCTGAACTGTCCGGGTAAATCCCGAACAAGTGGCAACTCTACTGTCTTATAGACACAACAGGAAGTAACGGGAAATCTCTCCAAAGAGAAGATGATATCTTAGATAAACTGTAACTGCGATAAAGGACTCAATGAGACGTCACTAGTTTACTAGCTGTAACTGTGAGTGAATATCTTTACTTGCAGTGTTCGCTCTTAAATTGAATTCCATGGTGCAACATCTTAAACAAAAAAAACAAAAAAAACATGAAAACCGTCATTATTATCAACTGAAATGTTCATATGGTTTGGTTTTTACACAAACGTATTAGCCCTTGTACACACGGTCGGAGATTCCGACGGAATGTGTCCTATCTGACCGTTTTGTCGGATATTCCGACTGTGTGTGGTCTCCATCGGACTGTTTCCGTCGGAATAACCGACGGACCAAATTTTCCAACTTGCCTGTAAAATTTTCCGACAAAATGCTCCGATCGGACATACTCCGATCATGTGTAGCCTACTCCGACGGACAAAGTGCCACGCATGCTCAGATCAAATTCCTAGACCAAAGCTATTGGCTACTAGCCTGAACGTAGTCCCGTCGTAATGAAATAACATCATCACGTTATGTACAATCGGATTTTCCGACAACTTTGTCCGACCGTGTGTATGCAACAGTTTCGGACAAAATCAGTCGGACAAAATCCAACGGATTTAGTTGTCAGAATGTCCGACCGTGTGTACAAGGGCTTAGACAAGTCCACATCTCTGGAGTAGCTCCGGTGCGAATTGCACAGGGGTCCTGTGCATCTCCTTGGTGCACCCAAAGGTGTTCACGGGTTCCTAAGTTTTCAGGTTTGGCTTGAAGAAAAGGTGGCAACCCCACTGGACAGGGGTGAAGGCAAGTCTCCACAAATAAGTACAGACAGCAAAAACACAGCAAAATACTAACTGGTGTTTTAATCCTTTTCTCCATCCATGCTAATAAAATGTTGGCTTTAGGTATGCTTTTAGGCTGGGTTCACACTTTCCTGTATGTTGCATTATTGCACACGAGTTAATGTGCTTTTTTGTGCGTTAACATGAGTTGCACAAGGGAAATCCACTCAAGTGGTCTTGCAGCATGCCAAAACATCAACCATTTTTGGCAATGCAGCACACCATAACACACAGTGGTGGGCTATCATGCTCTGTAGTGAAGGTGCGTTGGGTTCCCATTCAAAATGAATAGCACCACAACATGCTAATGCATGCATGTGGTGGATGCTGCAACGCACTGCAGTGGCGAAATGTTTACCCAGCTGAAATTGAAAAGGTATGACCCAAAGTTAAATAGCTTTTTTTAGTCTATTAAGAGTGTTTTTTTTTTTTTGTTTTTTTTTTTAATCACACAATTTTTTTTTTTATTAGGAAGAGAATTGCCAAACGTGATATACTTTTCATTAAAAATGTTTTACAGAAGAATATGGAATGGGAGAAAACTAAACCTAAAACTGTAAGTAAAAATTTAATTGTGAATGCAATCAACATAGGCGCCATCCTGATATAGAATCTTTGCTACAATAATACATGGGACCAAACAGTGATTCGAAGAATGCATACACTTGTAACAGAATGTATCTATGAAGACACAAGGAAGAAAAAGCATTCCTTGCTCAAATAATTTTTCTAAGGTTCAAAATTTACACTTTCACTGTATTATTTTTTTTCTAAAATAAATAAGCTCATATTTAATATATCTGTTCTTTAATATTTAAACACTTCAGCTCCAGAAAAATGACCAGGCCATTTTTTGCGATACGGCACTGCATTACTTCAACTGACTATTGCGCGGCCATGCAACACAGACACATTTTTTTGCTTTTTTTCCCTCCCCACAAATAGAGCTTTCTTGTGATGATATTTGATCCCCTCTGCATTTTTGCTTTTTGCGCTATAAACATAAAAAGGCAACAATATTCCTATACTTATCACTAATCTTTTGTGGCTCCCCGCCACTGCCCGGGGCCCTATTTCTAATCCTATAACCCTACACTCTATAAAAATTTGGGACAAATTATGCAGACCATTTAAATTGATCTCTCCGCATTTACCCCTACTTTCTCTTCTTGGCCACCCACTATTCTATCCCGCATTCACTCAGCCTGCCTCCTTCCTGGCCTGGACTCATGCCGGCCTGGAACGTTTGCGGGACTTCATTTCGAATGGTGTCCTGAAATCCTTTCCATCCCTACAAGTCCAATCGCAACTCCCCTCCCGAGAGTGCTTTAGGTACCTCCAAATTTCCCACTTTGTCCAAACTCTTTTGGGCTCACAAACGGTGCTGAACAAGTTATCTATTTTTGAGGATATATGTGACTCAGACCCCCATGCCCCGGGCATAATCTCCAGCCTCTATGCATATCTCACGTCTACCTCATCCTTACTTCCCTCGTACGCCTCTGCTTGGTCCAAGGACCTAGCCACAGACCTAGATATCAGCGATTGGTCAACGATATGGGCAACTACCAAACTTTCCTCACAGAATGTTGTCGCACTAGAAGCCAGTTATAAAGTCCTCATGAGGTGGTATCTGGTTCCGACTAGGATCGCTAGATACTTACCATCTTACTCCCCTAACTGCTTCCGTGGTTGTGACACTGGTGGCACCCACCTCCATATTTGGTGGACATGCCCTGTGGTTCAGCGCTTCTGGGCGACAATATTTCGAATGGTTTCAACCATGTTTAACGAGGCCCTTTCCCCCGACCCAACTCATGCCCTACTTAACCTTCCACCACAAGACTTTACTAAGTCGCAACTGTGTCTCTTTTTGCAACTTACTACAGCTGGCAAGCAGACTATAGCGAAAGCATGGAAGTCCCCGTTTCTACACATTGCGGAAGTTAAGAATAGGGTCACCCAGGCCATGATACACAGCAAAATAGAGGTCACAATAGTGGATAGGATCCCCCGACATCTTAAAATTTGGCGCCCATGGTCAGATCATTTCCTTCCCCCTGGATTCGATAGACATCTTCTGAAGCCCTGAGCTCTACCCATGGTGGTTCGGAGAGACTCATACCCCTTCGTGACAAGCTTGAGCCACCTGGTCAGTACTATTTTCCTTAACTTTACTCTTTCTTTTTTTTCCTTTCTTTCTTCTACGGTCTATCTTTAGTTTCGGTTCTTCCTTTCTTCTTTCCTCTTTTATCTTTGTCTGTCTTACCCTTCCCTTTTACCCGTTATGCACTCTTGATAATGAAGCTCAATCTGCGTAATACGTTTCTGATCACTGTTGCCACAGTAGCCTGGGCAGAGCCCCGTCCACTTATTTCCTTTGCTGTATTTACTGGGCTTTGCCCCCGTGTTACTACTAATGTTGTGAATCGTAGGCTCAAGATCTACTTCGCGCTCCAACGTGAAGTCCACTTTGTAAATCCGAATATAGCCTGCCTATTTCTTTATGTTTGATGCTCTGCTGGAAAATGTATTACTGAGCATATGCTTGTAACAGTGACTGTTCGCTTTCTTTGCTTGTTATCAATAAAAATATTTGAAAGTAAAAAGGCAACAATATTTTTTTTACTTTCTGCTTTAAAACATTTCCAATAAAAAAAAAATAAAAAAAAATATATATATATATATATATATATATATATATATATATATATATTCATCAATTTAGGCCAAAATGTATGCTGCTACATATTTTTTGTTAAAAAAATCCCAATATGCGTATATTGATTGATTTGTGCAAAAGTTATAGCGTCTAAAAACTATGGGATATATTTATGGAATTTTCATTTATTTATTTTATTTTTTACTAGTAATGGTGGTGATCAGCAACTGCAATATTGTGGTGAACATTTTAGAAATTAAGTAACACTTTTGACACTTATTTTGGGAACCAGTGAAACTAATATAGTGATCAGTGCTAAAAAATATGCACTGTCACTGTACTAATGACACTGATTGGCAAAGGGTTAACATCAGGGGTGATCAAAGGGTTAAGTGTGTGTCTAGTCTGTGTTTGTGCACTGTGTGGGAAGTGATTTTACTAGGGGAAGGCATGGATCCATGTTCCTGCTTTGCAGGAACACAGGAGCCATGTCTTGCCTACTGACAGACTGGCAATCTGCCTTGATTATATAGGCAGACTGCCATTCTGACTGTGTACAGTGTACGGTGGACATCAAGTTCATGTGATTGTGAAAAGCAGGAGTGAGCAGCCAACGCCTGTAACCCGAAAGTGCAGGATCACGTATATATTGTTGTGCTTTTTAAGGACATTTTCCCGCACAATATTTACTTAGTAATTTTTAACAAAGATATTTTTAAGATACAGAATCAATCTATATGACACAGTCTATACATGTCAAACTTATTCACGGAGACGAGTGATCATAAAAATAGTTACATTTATTGGTTGACAAAAGACAAATATTTACATGAAATATTAAAATACAGATTGCATTACTTGATCATTTTGACAATTAATGGAACACCCTCAAACTGGGCGTAGTAGTACCTTGGACACAATTATCACCATTATCACTTCTCGGTAGAATCAATAACCTTTTGATAATTGACAATTAAACAGAATGTCTGTATTTCACATGTCCAACCGTTACTATACTGCAGGTAAGTAAATGGTTAACAATGTGAAATAAATTGGACATTAGTTTGTCAATAAAATAGGCATCTATGCAAAAAAGAAATTTATAATGAAAAATTAAATTTAGAGAAAAATCTAACACCCGGTTATTGATTCGGGAGAAATATTTTCAATAATAGAATATTGAAAAAAATCAATATTTAAGAGAACATAGAATAGATGATAAACATATATTTACCCATTTCCAATATGGCTATTAGTGTGGAATGTTGGTTACCAGGAATTTTAAGATGGCTGCCGTGGCTTCAACATGGATCCTTTTACAGAGGAATTACTTTGTGTGACCTCCGAGTTCCAAGGAGCAGGGATCTTCATGAATGTAAAAATTTGTATTCATGCATGGTGCATGAGGGTCAGTCTGTCTGGGAGTCTTCCAGTGTCCCTTCTCAGGGGGGGTCCCTAAGCTTCCCCCTGACTCTCTTCCCCCTAGCTCTCTCCTTAGTTTCTTAAATATCCTCTTAAACAAAAAGATCATAAAATTATACTTAGTTCTGCCCAGAGGGTATGTGTTCCCTCCTCATTGGCCGGAAACATGTAATGGTTAGCTTTCCCGGGAGTCTCGTGATTTTAAGGTAATTACACCTTCAACCACCAGGTGTCTCACATGTGTTTTGTGGTTTATCTCTATAAGTGATATGTTTAATTTTATATTGTGTATTTTTTTTTGTACCTTAGTGAAAATAATCTCTCAAACTGGGAATTCTACTAACTACATACTATCAAATACGCTTAGCATAATTATTGATTAATTCACTTGCATAAAATGGTGATATATATGCATATCAATGTATAACTATTAAATCTTTAGTCCATTTAGAAAGGACACAAGTTAGATATATATCAAACAATATCACATACAATTATTATCTATATGGATACATGTATAATTCGGGTATCCAATCAATATTTGTTTATCTAAACATAGGTTAAATTCTAATACATTCATATCATGATCATATGTTTGTCTTAATACTAATTTGTTCCTAAAACAATTCTACTAATAACCTTATACTTTCATATATATTTTCTTTATAACCGATTTCATCAACTCATCGGATACTAAAATTATAATGTCTCTGTTGGTGACTTATACATATCACATGTAGTTTGAATTATTTGAAGTACTTTTGAAATATGTCTGACTTGTATATTCCTCTCACATCTCTCTAACACCATGTGTAGAGATGGACTTTGAGAAGTCCCATGGGTGTTTAAAGATGACTTAGTTTGTCCAAACAGTTCCTAAAAATTCACACAATGAGTTGTGTTAGCTACTCTAACACAATAGTTTAACCTTTTGTCTTCATGGCTGTTATTTGTCGCTTCTGTTTATCCATTAAAACCAGGTAAATATCTCCTTGTTTTGTGACGAGATACACCATTGTTCCAGCGAGTTTCTGTCTCAATGCATGCTTGTAAAAGTTTTCAATAGTTGATGTAGTAAACATGAGATCATGTATTTTGCTTTAAAGTTCTCCAAGAGGGTAACAGTTGATAGAAAAATTGTGGTTCATATGTTCTTGAGGCCTAAACAAATCTCACCTCTCTGACAGTAAATATTAAATGTATTATTATTATTATTTTTTTTCTTAATGAATTCACAACAATATACAAGATCCTGCACACAGCGGCTTTTCCGATCTGGACTTTTTCCATTGGAAAAATAGAGAACCTGCTCCCAATCTTTTGCTGGCGGAAACTCCGCCAGCAAAAGTCAGATGGAGCATACATTTACACGGTCGGAATTTCCAACCAAAAGCTCACATCGGACTTTTGCTGGTGGAATTTCCATTCGTGTGTATGGGGCATAATTGTAGCAATATGGGCACATTTAATGTAGGTACAACATTTAGCAACTCACATGGTTGATGATCAAAAGAGGCGCATCTAAGTATGCAGGCATCTGGGGTAAAGCTGTCCACAGACCATCCTCCACCACCGGCTCTCACCGCTGTCAGTCTGCAATCATGACTGGGAAGACTACCCTGCAGTAGAACTATCTGAAATCGAGGCTTAAACCGCTCATGGAGTGCAGCGTGGAAGGGATGGCGTTGATGGCAGTGCGGGGGATGGTCTATGTGGACAGCTTTACCCCGGATGCCTGCATACTTAGATGTGCCTCTTTTAATGATCAACCATGTGAGTTGCTAAATGTTTTACCTTCATTAAATGTAACCATATTACAACATTTAGAGGTACCTCTCTTCTCTTTTATATTCAATTGTGACATGACTCGTATATCAAGTCAAAATGTATTAAAATTTTTGCTTGTCTTGCAAAACGCTCTCAAACCAAGGTTTTACTGTACCTTCCTAAAATGCATTATTCCAAAAGGACTGTCTTGCAAGTGGAATGATCATAATTTACTTATTACCCTCAGCGAGCAGGTAACTTACTCTTAAGATTCCCCCCATCCTACCTGTGTTGACTGGAACTAGAACCTTTATGTGTCCAGCCCTCCTGCAATGTGGAAACCAGCCTAAAGGTTTGATGTGCTGAGTAGGGATGAGCCGAACACCCCCCGGTTCGGTTCGCACCAGAACTTACGAACGCTCGAACCCCATTGAAGTCTATGGGACTCGAACGTTCGAAATGGAAAGTGCTAATTTTAACGGCTAATATGCAAGATAGTGTCCTAAAAAGGGTTTGGGGACCTGCCTCCTGCCTCAGGGGACATGGGTCACTGCAAAAAAAAGTTTTAAAAACTGCCGTTTTGGCGGGAGCACTGATTTTAATGGCGATTAAAGTGAAAAAAAAAGGTGAAATATTCCTTTAAATATGGTGCCTGGGGGGTGTCTGTAGTATGCCTGTGAAGTGCCACGTGTTTCCCGTGTTTAGAACAGTCCCTGCACAAAATGACATTAAACAGAAATAACACCATTTAAAACTGGTTGCGGTTTTAATGTTATATCTGGTTCCTGCAATATGGTTGAAAATCATTGAGAAAAATGACATGGGTAGCCCTCCCTGCCCATTACCAGCCTATTTGGGTCTTGTACGCATATTAAGGGGAACCCCGTACCCATATTAAAAAAAAGGAAATGCGTGTGGCCCCCAGGCCCTATATACTCAGAACAGCAGTATACAGGCGGTGCAAACAAGACAGGGACTGTGTAGGTTTGTTGTGTTAAGTTGAATCTGTTTGTAATTTTCAACCGGTACATTTTTAAAGTGTAGCTCCAGTCAAAAAAACTATTTTTAAGCTTTTTGGAAAACATAGGGAAGGGTTATCACCCCTGTATAATTTGTTTTGTCGTCCATCTTTTTTCATCTCACTTGCTGCTGTCTCCTTGCGTTTGCAAGTAGGAGATGTTTGTAAGTTGGATGTTTGAAAGTAGGGGCCTGCCCTATATTATAGCGGTATGTACTGGGTACAGAGCACGCAGACAGCACGCACTATCTCCTAACACTACTGACTGCAAGCTCTATTATTAACCACTTGACCACTGGGCACTTAAACACCCTTAATAACCAGACCAATTTTCAGCTTTCGGTGCCCTCACATTTTGAATGACAATTACTCAGTCATGCAACACTGGACCGATAGGAAATGTTTGTCCTTTTTTTCACACAAATAGAGCTTTCTTTTGGTGGTATTTAATCACCTCTCAGTTTTTAATTTTTTGTGCTATAAAAGAAAAAAGACCGAAAATTCTGCGAAAAAATGAATTTTTCTTCGTTTCTGTTATAAGATTTAGCAGATTAGTAATTTTTTCTTCATAAATTTTGGCCAAAATTCATACTACTACATATCTTTGGTAAAAATAAGTACAAATTGGTGGATATTATTTGGTCTTTGTGAAAGTTATAGAGTCCACAAGCTATGGTGCCAATATCTGAAAATTGATCACACCTGAAGTACTGACGGCCTATTTCCTTTTTTTTTTTTTTTTCCACAAAATTGTCATATTATCAGGTTATTTCACACACACAGCATATGCATACCAAAAGACCCTGGAGAATACAATGGTGGTCGTTGCAAATTTTTATCTCACACGGTATTTGCACAGCAATTTTTCAAACACGTTTTTTGGGGCGAAAAAACAGTTTTGTGCTTAAAAAAACAAACAAAAAAAACAGTAAAGTTAGCCCAATGTTTGCATAAAGTGAAAGATGAAGTTATGCTGAGTAAATAGATATCAAACATGTCACTCTTCAAAATTGCACATGCCCGTGGAATGGCGCCAAACGTCGCTACTTAAAAAATCCCCATAGGCGACGCTTAAAATTTTTTTTACTGGTTACATGTTTTGAGTTGCAGAGGAGGTCTAGGACTAGAATTATTGCTCTCGCTCTAACGTTCTCGGCGATACCTCACATGTGTGGTTTGAACACCGTTTTCATATGTGGGCGGGGCTTACGCATGCGTTCGCTTCTGCATGCGAGCACATGGGGACATGGGCGATTTAAAAATTTTTTTTTTTTTTATTGTTCATTTTACTTTATTTATTTTAGTTTGACATTTTTTTTCGCCAAAAATATATTTTTGATCACTTTTATTCCTATTACAAGGAATGTAAACATCCCTTGTAATAGGAATATGGGGTGACAGGTCCTCTTTACAGTGAAATCTGGGGGTGAATATGACCCCACATCTCACCTCTAGGCTGGGAAGCCTGAAATAA
Organism: Lithobates pipiens; assembly: GCF_037356315.1. NCBI lineage: Eukaryota > Metazoa > Chordata > Amphibia > Anura > Ranidae > Lithobates > Lithobates pipiens. The sequence goes on along the minus strand of NW_027507788.1, from coordinate 48,066,496 downwards.
AAAATAAAAAAAAGATTCTGGCTTTGATCGTACTGGCGAGTTGGTAGAAGCACCGGAGGGCGGTGAGGGGTGGGGGGCGTCTATGGCTGGGTATTTCAGGGTATCACCGAGTATGGCTGGGTATCTCCGAGTATGGCTGGGTATGGCAATTTATGGCAGGGTATTGCAGAGTATTGGCGGGGTATTGGCGGGGTACTACAGAGTAATAGCAGGGTACTGCAGAGTATTGGGGGGTACTCCAGAGTAATGGCAGGGTACTGCAGAGTAATGGGGGTTACTGCAGAGTAATGGGGGGTACTGCAGAGTAATGGCAGGGTACTGCAGAGTAATGGGGGTTACTGCAGAGTAATGGGGGTTACTGCAGAGTAATGGGGGGTACTGCAGAGTAATGGCAGGGTACTGCAGAGTAATGACAGGGTACTGCACTGCAGAGTAATGGCGGGTACTGCAGAGTATTGGGGGGTACTGCAGAGTAATGGCGGGTACTGCAGAGTATTGGGGGGTACTGCAGAGTAATGGGGGTACTGCAAAGTAATGGCAGGGTACTGCAGAGTAATGGGGGGTACTGCAGAGTAATGGCAGGGTACTGCAGAGTAATGGCAGGGTACTGCACTGCAGAGTAATGGCGGGGTACTGCAGAGTAATGGCGGGGTACTGCAGAGTAATGGCAGGGTACTGCAGAGTATGCACTGGTATTGCAGAGTATTGGCAGGGAATTGAGGGGTTAAATTCGGTGAGCAGCGATGTGGGCACTGCAGATGCAGCCCACATCGCTGCTGACACCGATCTCTTTCCCCTCCGCTGTACCGATCGGTACAGAGAGGGGAGGGAGGAACCGGCGTCATAACATGTCATTTGACGGAGCGATCACGTGGTAAACGGCTGCGACGAGCGTCCGTTTACCGTGATCCGTGATGCGCCGGGTCCTGTGGACCCGGCGGTCACGGATGCTCTCGAGTGCGCGCCCCAGGGGGCGCGCGAGAGCAGAATTCTGGGAGGCCGTTAATTAACGGCCTCTCAGAGTTAAACAACCGCCCTGAAGCCGTTAATCGGCAATGGGCAGTTGTTAAGTGGTTAAAGCTAGATCACTAGCTATATAGGTGAGGTGAATATAGTGGTGTATACTGCGGTCAGGGCACAGACAACAACCACTACACAGCAGCAAGATAGGAAATCAGCCAAAAACGATTGGTGTGTACTGTGTTGAAGGTACACAGAACACCCACTGCTTCAGATGCTAACACACTACACGAGGCCGCCTCAAAGGTGGCCTTATATAGTGTGGGGCGTGCACTACACAGCCTGAGCTATGATTGGCCACAGGCAGGATGCCTGTGGCCAATCATGGCTCTCCTCGCTGCTGGCGCTACGATTGGCCAAGCATGCGGGGTCACAGTGCATGCTTGGCCAATCATAGCGCCAGCAATGCACTGCGCCACTGCAGTGCATTTTGGTCCGCGCGCGCCACTCGAATTTTGACGCGAACGGCCCAAACGTTCGGAATTCGCCGAACGACCGAACAGCCGATGTTCGAGTCGAATGTACGTTCGACTCGAACACGAAGCTCATCCCTAGTGCTGAGTAGGGGTGAGCTCGGTGTTCGATTCAAACGCATGTTCGACTCGAACATCGGCTGTTCGTCTGTTCGGCGAATTCAGAACTTTGTGGACAGTTCGCACCAAATTCGTGTGGCATGAACGGTCCACAATGCACTACGCCATTGCAGTGCATTGCTGGCTCATGATTGGCCAAGCATGCACTGTGACCCCGCACGCTTGGGCAATCACAACGCCGGCAGCGAGGAGAGCCATAATTGGTCACAGGCAGGGTTTAGTACACGCCCCACACTATATAAGGCCGCCAGCGCGGCGGCCTTGTGTAGTGTGTTGGCATGCAGGGAAAGTGCTAGATAGGCAGGGACAGTATGTTCTTTTCTCAGCCAGCTGCAGGAGTTAGTGGGTGTTGTGTGCCTCCAGCGCAGTATACACCTGTATCTACCCTTTAATGCTGTTCTCTAATAGAGCCATCTGCAGGAGTTAGTGGGTGTTGTGTGCCTCCAGCGCAGTATACACCTGTATCTACCCTTTAATGCTGTTCTCTAATAGAGCCATCTGCAGGAGTTAGTGGGTGTTGTGTGCCTCCAGCACAGTATACACCTGTATCTACCCTTTAACTCCTGCAGATGCCTGTATTAGATAACACCAGCATTAAAGTGGGTGTTGTGTGCCTCCAGCACAGTATACACCTTATTGCTGGTGTTGTCTGTTGCATAGCTTGCATATTAGCCTTTAAAATTAGCACTATTGATTTCAAACGTTCGAGTCCCATAGACTTTAATAGGGTTCTAAAGTTCGTACGAATTTTAGGTCCGTTTGAAGGTTCTGGTACGAAACAAACCGGGGGGTGTTCGGCTCATCCCTAGTGCCGAGCTAATAAATTTCCTTCAGGGGTATATCATGCTGTTATTTTTTTTTTCTCCATTTTCTGTTATTTAAAAAAAATGGTTGAAACGAATAAAGACAACATTTTTCCAGCATTAATTACCAGTAGATAGTTTTCAATATTTGCAGGCTGGAAATTTGTGTGATTCAGGTCAAACCTCAAACTTTGTGAATACATTCATTCATCTTTTGCATGCACGTGTTTTATCATCTGCTGATTGACAGTTTTGAAACATGAATTATGAATGGTCAATGATAAATATTTATTAGTAAAGTTCTATTAGTTCCAGTGAAGAATAGCAGTCATTACCTTAATCTATCAATTTGACCTTTTTGAATCAATAAACACAGAATATTTAAAACTTACAACATTTCAAAAATAAATGGAATGTATTTGAGCTTTCTTTATTTTCTACTGCTGTTTTTAGGATCAGGGTTTAAATAAATACTTTGTAGAAAACCAACATTTTGCATGGGATTTTGTGGAGTCTCTAGTGTCTGAGATCTTGCGGGATGAGATACTTCCAGATGTGGTTATTGAGGCATTAACAAATAATCCTTCCAAGGTAAGAATCGCAATTTGGTAACAACTAATTTATAATCTCTAAGCCTTTCTGCATATTTCATGTTTATTCACTGAAGTGCTGTAGTGCAGATACAGCTATATTAAAGTGGAACTTCAGTCATTTTTTTCAACTTTCCATCTATTAAATCATCTGCGATTGTTGTTTTAACTTTGGATAGATTTTTTTTCTGCCAGTAAACATCTTATACAGCCCACTTCCTGTTTCTTGTCTGGTAAAAAGCCTAGGCTTATGACATCATGCACAGCTCTCTTACTTTCATGAGAGTTTACCAGGAAGGGAGGGGGGTGAGTCATAAGAGGGCCAATGAGAGCTGCAGAGCTGGAGGTGTGCCTCTGTATGTCTGTGTAAATCCAGAAAGTGAACAGGCAGCAGATTCAGCTGCCCAAAGTTAAAATGGTTGCAGCCAGACTCAGTGGAGGGAGTACAGAATTGCAGTATATATAAAATAATATGCAAAGTGTTGGAGGGAAGCTTCAGAATGGCAAATATGGTTTTATTACAAATTATTTAAGCAGGCTACAGTTTGAATACACGTTCAAAGATATATGATTTATCTACCCGATAGGCAGATATGTCCACCTTTCATGAGAACAGTAGTAACAGGCTATAAAAATAATAATGCAGAGATTAAAATTAAAAAAGATGGAGTGGTAGAAACGCAGCTAGTGAGATATGGAAATAGTTCCAAGGTCCAGGTGTGCCAGTAGACAAAGTTCATTCATTGCTGAGACCAGACCAGGGTTTAGGGGTTCTGGTCTGTTTCAGTGTGTACAGCCAGCTGTAGAGAGCAGAAGCCACTCTGTGGATATGGGTGAGAGAGAGAGGGAGAGGAGCGGCACCACTCTGACTGTAGTATGTCGGTTAAAATTCAAAGTTTAATAAAAGTAAGATCAACTCACATTTTGGTGAGATATACTGTGCATGGCATAAGTAGCTTGGGCTCCTGCAGTCCAGCTGGGCAGCGGTGGTAGTCAGTATTTTCCGGCGGCTCTGGTGGTTCCTGAGTCTCTGAGGCTGAAGACAGTTACACAACAAGCACATCAGCGGTGCTGGATGGGAGGCCTGGTCGAGCTTGCATTCGGAGCATGGTTGATCCTTCATCAGGTTAAAATGTGAGTTGATCTTACTTTTATTAAACATTGAATTTTAACTGACATACTCCACTCAGAGTGGTGCCGCTCCTCTCTCTCTCTCTCGCTCTCAAAAATAATAAGGCACTTTCTCTTAACCTCCCTGGCGGTATTCTGGGTGAATTTTCAGTACCAAAAGCGGTAACCCCGAGCCACACTCAGGATCGCACTGCAGGATCCAGGCAAAGTTACTGGCCTTGTCCCCAGGATCCTGCGATGTCTCCCCGCTGTGTGAGCGAGCTGTCCTCCAATCGATCTATCGAAGCACAAGGACGGAGCACGGCGCCAAATTTTAAAAGTTAAAAACACACATTACATACAGTACAGATCTTACAGATTACAGTACTGTATCAAATTATTTCATCTCCCTTTTGTCCCTAGAGCTCTGTCCAATGCCCTGCATGCAGTTTTATATTATAAATACTGTTCTTTCTGTCTGGAAACTGGAGATTGTCCATAGCAACCAAAAACTGTCCCATTACATTAAAAGCATTTTTAGACCAGCTAGAAAACAACGATAATAAATTAGATTCACTGGCAGAATTGAGGGTTAGCGAACATCCATCATCAAACACTGAAAGTAATGACAGCAACAATTCTGCAACTGAGCAAATTTCTGTGTTTTTGATTTGATTAAATTATTGAATACATTTTATTAGTAATATATTATTATTTGTAATAATTATTTATACTTCTTTATTATATTATAATGTATGATTTTGTGTTTCTTTATCATACCTGGGATGTCTACTAGACTCTTGTTTGGACAGATTTAAGTGAGTTATTCCTAATGCCGCGTACACACGAGCGGACTGTATGGCGTACTTAGTTCGTCATACAATCCGACGGACAATCCGTCGTACTTTCCACTGAACGGACTTGACCACACACGGATACCCAAACAGTCCATCGAAAGCTTGCGCAATGACGTGTACAGCACGTACGACGGGACTAGAAATAGGAAGTCCAATACACAGCAAAGCACCCTTCCGCCGTGTAAATCCTTTCTGGGCATGCGCCATTCTTAGTCCGTCGAACTAGCCTACTGACGAGCGGATTGTCCGCTGAAACCAAAGTACGACGGACAGAATTTCGAAAAATCCGAAATTCTTAGTACGCCGGACTGCACGCTGAAAAAGTCCACTGAAGCCCACACACGAGCGGACTGTCCGCTGAAATGTGTTTCCATGGACTAAGTACGCCATACAGTCTGTGTGTACGTGGCATTGGAATTACAGATCTACAATATAAAACAATTGTACTGCTTTCAGCATCAAAAATCTCAAATAATCACATTGCCAAATAAGTTAAAAGTGTCCCATGTGAACCAAAAATTCTAATAATTTCATTTGATACCTTCCAATATCATACGTATATCCACTACCAAGTTAATAACAAAATATATGGCGCAATTTATGTATGAATATTTACATTATAAACATTCCCCATGAAGTGCCAAGTGCAAAAAATTTCATAATTAAATATATATGATTTTTACTTCATAAGCAGATAGATTAAAAATTGAAATCAAGTCAATCCATGTGCAAGAAATGTGTTCTATGCTAAGGGTTTATATGAAAGTTCTTCTGTGTCATAACTGTGCTCCGAATTTTGGCCAGCAAAAGATTGAGAGCATGTTCTCAATTTGTTTTGGTCAGAAAAAGTTCCTATCCAAAAATGCATTTGTGTGTATGCAATTTCCGATGCGCAACAACCTCACGCATGCTCAGATTAAACTACGAGACGAAAGCTATTGGCTACTGGCCATTGAACTTCCTTTTTCTAGTTCCATCGTACGTGTTGTACAACACCGCTTTCTTGATGGTCGCAATTTGGTGTGACCGTGTGTATGCAAGACAGCTTGAGCGAAATCCTGTCAGAATTCCATCGGGAAAACCATCAGAGCTTTTTCCGACCAAAATTCCAATCGTGTGTACATGGCATTACTATTGTGAAGTTTGATATATGCAATTATTTAACTATTTAGTAGTTTTAGCCACTATACACATGGTCGGACATTCCGACAACAAAATCCGTCGGATTTTTTCCGACGGATTTTGTCCGAAACTGGTGTTGTATACACACGGTCGGACAAAGTTGTCGGAAAATCCGATCGTTCGGAATGTGGTGACGTTATTTTGTTATGACGGGACTACGCTCAGGCTAGTAGCCAATAGCTTTGGTCTAGGAATTTGATCTGAGCATGCGTGGCACTTTGTCCGATCGGAATTCTCTGCAAACTATCAAAGTCCAATCAGATCATGTTTTCGTAAAATTTTATATCCAGCTCTCAAACTTTGTTGGTCGGATATTCCGACGGAAAAAAAAAGATGAAGCCCACACACGGTCGGATTATCCCACAACACGGTCCGATCGGACATTTTCCGTCCAACCGTTCACAGCGAGTGCACAGATTGGGGGGGTTTCTTAAAATGGAGCAGACAGAATCTGTGCTGTTCATAGTAACCTATCAGCTTCTAACTTCAGTTTGTTCAGGTACGTTTTAAAAATGAAAGCTAGAAGCTGAGTGGTTGTGGTGGATGCCTGCTGCAGATTACTTCTGCTCCGGTGTTAGTAACTTCCTTTCATTACGTTCTTTTCTTGTAGATAAAGATTTTTTTTTTTTTTTCAGGATATTGAAGCAAAGACATTCTTATTTGGTGGCATTTATAAAGCGGAAATCAGCAACCTGATTTATATATTTCATGACAGCTGGGTGGCAGGCAGAATAATATATTTATTTCCGTTTATGATTTATTTTTCTTTCATGTTTATGATAAAGGGTTTTTACCCAAATAATTTACTGTAGGTATATTTTATCCTTTCCTTATAACTTGAAAATGAAAAATTGAAAAATATTTGAAAACTATTTCTATTCTTTACAGATCTCATGGATGCCAACAAAGAAATATCATGGCACAAAGCTATCAAAATCATTGATCACATCAGGGTGTGTATCTGTGGCAATACTTTACCTCATATATTGTGCCAGTCATTATAATAGATAATGATAATATAATCGATTTTTTATTTAAGGACATGTGTTTTTCAGTGCATTTTTTGTTGCGTTTAGGTGCGTTCCAGTGCATTTTTAATGCATTTTACAGCATTCCAGTACAGTCCAGTGCAGGAAAAATGCAGCATGTTCTACTTTTTTTTTCTGGAACTGGGCACATTGGAACTGCAAGCACTGGTGTAAACTATGCCATTGAAAACCATATAACCTACTTTCGATGCGTTTTTGATGCAGAAAAAAAATGCACTGGACTGCTTATGGTGTGCACTAGCCTTAAAGATAATTATTTATTTATGAAACAAACATCTATGAATGACAAGTCGTTGCATTTTTCCTAAAACCGATCAATACAGAAATAAAATATATCTGTGTCAGTTACAGTATACATTATTTCAATTATTCTAATATATGTGGACTACAGGGAAACACATTGTTTAAATAAATGTGTCTGCAGTCGCCAATCTATTTCAGCAGTTGACTATAAATCTCAGTTTGTTTACAGAATAACATTTGTTAGTTCCGGTGTTCTGCCAAAAACTGTCCCCCCATTGAATAGTGTCCGCCCCATACTGTGCAGGCGCAGTTCTTGCGCAGTATGGAGGACAAGGAGACTCCGAAAGTCTCCGAAGATGAACGGCGGCTGCCCACTGAGTCCAGGTTGAAGCCCCACCATCCAGGTGGACATGCGGTAGCAGTTAGTAAGACGGCCCCTCGGGGGCTCGCTTTGCTCGCCACGCTTCGGACACGGCCTCAATTCGCTCGGCAATTTTTTATTCTAACTCCGTGTCCACTTGGATGGTGGGGCTTGAACCTGGACTCAGTGCGCAGGCGCCATTCATCTTCGGAGACTTTCGGCGTCTCCTTGTTTTCCGTACTGTGCAAGTGCAGTACAGGGCGGACACTATCCGACAAGGGACAGTATTCGAAAAATAAACATCGGTTCACTCTGGTGCGATGCGGGAAAAACTGTGATTCGCAGTTCCTGCATTGTACCTGAATCGCACACTGGTTCACACTGACATCTGCGAACCACTGGGGGTGTCAATGTAAAATTAATGACACCCCCAGATCATAGTGCAAACTGTCCAATGGTGCAGGAATCAGATTGCATAGGTGTGAACACCCATGCGATTCAATTCCATTGCAGACCAAAAATTGTCCTGCACCATTTGGGTGTGTATGCGATGCATTTTCAGCCATACAATTTGTATGGCTGAATTCGCATCGCACAGACATTGCATGTGCTCAGCACAGCAATGCGGTGCCAATCACATGCAATGTCTGTGATCATACAAGTGTGAACCCAGCCTTAAGACTTCAGGAAAGTAAAAAATCCCCCCTCCTCCCTCACTGCAAGGGATAACTGTCCTAGGAAAATGGGAAGATCACTTTTTACTTACCTGCGCCTTTTCCCTGAAGACTTTTTTTGTACTATGGTCCTGTCATAAAGACTGATACAGGATCCATAGTCCTGCATTGAACATGAGGCCACCAAGGGACAATCAACTGCTGAAGCAAGGGAGAGTTTAGTTTTACTGGAGTCAGGCATAAAATCTGACTCCAACCAATTAACACACTATATTACCAAAAGTATTGGGATGCCTGCCTTTACATGCACATGAACTTTAATGGCATCCCAGTCTTAGTCTATAGTGTTCAATATTGAGGTGGCCCACCCTTTGCAGCTATATCAGCTTTAACTCTTCTGGGAAGGCTGCCTACAAGGTTTAGGAGTGTGTCTATGGGATTGTTTGACCATTCTTCCAGAAGCGCATTTGTGAGGTCAGGCACTGATGTGGACGAAAAAGTCTGACTCGCAGTCTCCACTCAAATTAATTCCAAAGTTTTCTGTCAAGGTCAGGACTCTGTGCATGCCAGTCAAATTCATCCACCCCAAACTTGCTCATCCATGTCTTTATGGACCTTGCTTATTGCACTGGTCCAAATCATTTGGTGGAGGGTGGGTTATTGGGTGAGGTTTTTCTTCAGGGGTTGGGCTTGGCCCCTTAGTTCCAGTGAAGGGAACTCTTAAGGTGTCAGCATACCAAGACATTTTGGACAATTTCATGCTCCCAACTTTGTGGGAACAGTTTGGGGATGGCCCCTGCCTGTTCCAACATGACTGTGCACCAGTGCACAAAGCAAGGTCCATAAAGACATGGATGAGCGAGTTTGGAGTGGAGGAACTTGACTGGCCTGTACAGAGTCCTAGTCTTAACCCGATAGAACACTCTTAGGATGAATTAGAGCGGAAACTGCAAGCCATGCCTTCTCATTCACATCAGTGCCCGGCCTTACAAATGTGCTTCTGGAAGAATGGTCAAACATTCCCATAGACACACTCCTAACCCTTGTGGATAGCCTTCCCAGAAGAGTTGAAGCTGTTATAGCTGCAAAGGGTGGGCCAACTCAATATTGAACCCTACGGACTAACACTGGGTTGACATTAAAGTTCATGTGCGTATAAAGGCAGGTGTCCCAATACTTTTGGTAATATAGTGTATATTACAGTTGTTTGTAAATATATCTCAGAAACTCAAGTGATGAGAGATTTTTACATAAAAATTGCACTTTTGCAGCCACTGCTGTTATAATGGACATACACATAGGCACAAATTATGCTGCGTTCAGCTCTGTAACCTGGAAAACAAAAGAAAAATCTGAATCCACAGTTCTGAGTATGGACTGTATTTTCCTGCTTGCTGCCCACCCACAGTACATTTACTGCAGGCGGGCGGCACAGGATGCTGGGTCACATACATGTACATCATCCAGCCTGTTCCAGGTTAGGGGTGTGCGCATAATGCTAATTCAAGCTGTCTTTGGCTACACTTTGTCAACAGGTCCCAACCAATGATCTATAACTGAGACCTGTTTACATACACACAGGGCTTTGTACACAGATCAGCGATCTACCTGTTTCTTATCCCTGCAAAGCAGCGCTGAAAAGCAAAAAGTGCACTGGTCATGAAGAGGATAAAACCTTCTGGAGGTCAAGTGGTTAATACTTTATGCATGTAAATATTTGTGCAAGCATTTACATGCATACAGCATATAGTGTAAATTTACACTTTTATCCCTGCATAACAAGGATGCTAGGCAGCAGAACCAGTCTGCGTCCCATCAACTGAGCTGCCTGCATCCTTAGCAACCTAGAATGCCAGGTATCAACATCCACCTGTATCTTAGTAAACTAAAGCAGTAAATGTGGCATTCACCAAACATTTACTGCAAGTGAATTAATCAATATAATTTAGAACACATGCTGCACCAGGAAGATTCGGATGTAGTGAATGTTTGGTAAATGTCACATTTACTGCTTTATAAAAATACCCATGGTGTCTGATAGTAAAGACTCTTTGGACAATCTTTGGTACTCAATTTATTGTGTAAAGGGGAAGAAAGGGAGGAGGAAAGGGATTATTGCAGTGCCAAAGACTACAAGGATACTGTGTATATATAAAAAAAATATATTTAACAGTATAGTTTTATATAAATGACAAAAGCACAAAAACACAGAACAAATACACACAATATGACATAACAAAAGATAATGCAATAGGTACGAGGAAATTGATTATTCAACTATTAAACAACAAAAAAGAACCCCATAGGCATAGATCTTGTGTTAGGCTATGATTTGAGATATCAGCTCCTACATGTTTCGCCAAACCATTGGCTTCCTCATGGAAATTATATCTGCCTGTACTAAAATTAACAAAAAAGGACAAGGTAAGGGTAAACAACAGAACAATTTACTTCAAAAACATAATAGTCTCAATTCAGAATGCATGGCACGGTCAAACACCCCCCCCCCCCCCCCATAGAAGCCACTAAATCAGAAGAAGCACCAGCAGTACATACCCTCAACTCGCAGAGGCCACAGGAGTGGGGGGAAGGAGGCCCCCAATAACCCGACAGGCACTCCCGACTAGACGCCGCGTCTATTGCTGCAGAGGGCAAATAAAAACCTAACAATAAAATATGATGTTCATTGATTATTGTATATTTTTTAGGATAGAAAAAAATCCCAAAATTAGAAGGGACAAGCATAGCCTCAATTACCGGTACTTACAATTACACACAAAAATCAATGTTAAAGCAGGGGCACTGAGAAACAGTAGGCTTGTGCAATTCCTTTCGTAACGAATCGAAATTCGGCCGAATTTTGCATCTTTCGGACATTCGGATGCATCCAAATGTCCGAATAAAAAAAATAACAAATTACAACGAATACGAAAGAAATATAACGAATGAGTTCGACATGATTCGAAATTATTTAAACCGCATTCGAAATTATTTCAACATGATTCGACATTATTTCAACTGAATTCGAAATGATTTCAAACACAATAGTACTAGCACTACAACATATCCAAATTTGGAGTTTCTAGCACCAAGTGACCCCAAGATACATGGCCCTAAAGTCGGGTCACAAAATATTTTCGAATGTGGTTGAAATAATGTCGAATCATGTTGAAATAATTTCGAATGCATTTGAAATTATTTCAACATGATTCGACATTATTTCAACTGCATTCGAAATGATTTCAACATGATTCGACATTATTTCAACCGCATGCTAGACACTTCATATTTGGACATGTTGTAGTGCTAGTATTATTGTGTTTGCATACCAAATTTGGGGTTTCTAGCTATAAGTGACCCCGAGATATGTGGCCCCAAAATCGGGTCGCAAAATGTTATTAGTTATTAGAGCAAAGAATGACATTTTGCGACCCGATTTTGGGGTCACATATCTCGGGGTCACTTATAGTTAGAAACCCCAAATTTGGTATGCAGACACAATAGTACTAGCACTACAACATTTCCAAATTTCTAGCTCCAAGTGACCCCGAGATACATGGCCCTAAAGTCGGGTCACAAAATATTTTCGAATGTGGTTGAAATAATGTCGAATCATGTTGAAATCATTTCGAATCCGATAGAAATATTTTCGAATTTGGTTGAAATATTTTCGAATGTGGCCGATTTTTTGAATTCGGTAGAAAATTAAACGAAATCCGAAAACGAATTTAAGGAAGTTAACGAATATAACTAAATGAAATTAATGAATTAACAAGTTAAAACGAAACTAAACTAAACAAATTTTTTCCTTTTGCACATGTCTAAGAAACAGGTGTAGAATGAATAGAAGATCCCTGGGGATAGGGACTGCAGCCAATTGAATCTGTCAGAAAGTCTAAAAAGAAAAAAGAAAAGAAAAACTCATACCAATGATCCTCCACAAACAACAGTGCACAGTCATTAATACAGCACACTAGGGTGCAACAAAAAACAAGACAAAAATCTCACCTATATTTGCAATGAAAGCAAATTGCCAAACAGGTTTACCCAGTCAAGGGGCTGATGTAAAATTTGCGTAACCATAGAAACAAATCACGGGCTAACACAAGATCTATGCCTGTGGGGTTCTTTTTGGTTGCTCAATAGTTGAATAATCAATTTCCTTGTACCCATTGCATTAATTTTTGTTATGTCATATTGTGTGTATTTGTTCAGTGTTTTTGCACTTTTGTCATTTAAATAAAACTATACTGTTAAATATATTTTTTATATATACACAGTGTACTTGTAGTCTTTGGCACCGCGATAATCCCTTTCCTCCTCCCTTTCTTCCCCTTTACACAATAAATCCAGTAATGGGGATGAGGTGCCGTATTTATTGAGGTTTTTCCAGCCACATCCCCCCTTTCTCCATTTTAATCGTTGGTACGCATTTAAATCTATGTCATGTCTTTAAGTGTGTGTGTAAAGCAAATCAAAAAAGGTCCCTTTAAATTAATTACTATTATGTTGAATGCTCCCATTCAGCATATTGACTGGATCATCAAACACTGACATTTAAACTTTCTTATTAGCAGAGGATCACTCACATATTTTTCACAACTTTTCCTGGATGAATTAATAAATGAGTTATTGAAGGAACTTTGCAATCATGCACTTAAAATGGAGGTACAAGATTTTGTAGGCGATCACCTTATGGAGAGCACTCTTCATGATTTTCTGGATGAATTGATTACCAGTATCATCCAAACAGAACTTTCATCACTGGTGAGTATTTATATTTAAATTTCCATACATACACCTAAAATATTCTCTATTATAATGGCTGACGACGTACACTTTTCCTTTGTATCTGGCAGTAGCATAGCTAGCCTACTTGACACCCGGGGATGATTTATTAGTAAGCTATGCTTGCAGTAAGCCACAGCAAAAGATGGGGATAATATTTGTATGTTATTCAAGAAATTAAAAATAGCGGGGGGGCGTGGCGAACGAGCTCCAAGATGGACGCTTGATTCCGGAGCTCCGTTCGTCCTCCAGAGAGACCTCGCCGCATCAGAGCGCACCAGCCGACAAAACACCTCCGAACCTACGGAACGATCGGCGGAGACATGTCTAGGCGACGGAAGAACGTGATCCAACCGCAGAAGATGGCTCAGTTCTTCGTGGCGAAAGCCCGTGGATCTCCACAAAATGGCGGCGGACGGAGCCCTCACGACGCGAAGCCACAGGCCACACACAGCAGCAACACGATCGGAGGAGGCTCCCTCCTGTCCAAAGGACACGCCGATATCCGAAGCGATCCATCTTCAGGAACGCCGAGTCCCACGACAAGGAGCCCGGCCAAATCTAAGCCTAGACTGCTCTCCCCTGACAGACAACAAGACATGGAGGTAAGCGCTACCTCAGGCATGCAGGCTGCACAGGCCTCACACACGCAGGCCCCAGATCCCATAGCTAACTTTCCCACAACTGACCAGCCGATTTCTGACACAGTACTGAAAGAAATGTTGATTTCCCTTCGGTCAGCTCTTCACAGTGATTTGGTACAAGGCATTAATCAATGTCACAGGGAAGTGCAAGCTATGGGAGTCAGGATGGACAGAGTTGAGAGCAGGATGGAGGATTTCTCCACAACCTATAACGTAATGGTGGACGCACATTCAGCACAGGGAGAGGACATAGCTTGGTTAAAGGATAAGGTCGCTGACCTTAAAGACCGCAGTAGACGCAACAATATTAAATTGCGTGGTATACCCGAATCGGTCCCTGCACAGCAACTTTTACAATACGCTCAAACGCTATTTTCCTCTCTACTGCCTAACCTGACTGCACAAGACTTAATAGTGGACCGCATACACAGGATCCCTAAACCCTCCTTTTTACCAGAAGGTACGCCTAGAGACACTCTCCTGCGGATTCACTTTTACCACGTTAAGGAACAGATCTTTCAAGCAGCTCGCAACCCTGACAATATACCTCCTCAGTATGCTGACTTGATAATCCTTCTGGATCTCTCAAGACACACTCTGCAGAGAAGGCGTAATCTAGCTACCATCACCAAAGCTTTAAGGAACCACAAAATTCCACATAAGTGGAAATATCCTGCTACACTGGTAATCACGTACAATGGGGTTACAAGATCCGTCAACATCTTGGAGGATGGCATAGCAACCCTGACACAATGGGGAATCCTGCATGACCCACACCCAGTCTCAATCCACCCACCACAACCTTCCCACCTCAGGGAGGAATGGCAGTTAGTCACACGTAGACGTCACAGCAAACATCAGGCCGGGAGCGGCTCCTGAACAACTTCTGACTTTCACGTTATGTCTCTCTGGCTGACGGAGTCTTTTATCAGTCTCCGATCACCCTAATGTTCAGTTCAGCAGCCATGTCTGCACGCGGATCAGTTGTAAGATCCTTTTTTACTATGCTACAGTTACTTGTTTTTACCTCATGTGTTTGTATTTTCTTTTCGTTTTCCCTATCTGGACACGGTGGACCACATGCCTGGAACTTGACTACACATAAGAATGAACTGCTGGCACCCTTTCTTGCTTTGACAAACGGAAGACGCAGTGAGTACCCTGCATCTGCTACATTACAAACTTTTCCCGCACCGCCCCAATGAACATTAAGTGTTTATCCCTTAACGTGCGCGGTCTGAACCACCCTGCCAAACGCTTTTCATTATGGCGGGAGGCTCAAACCCAGAAGGCAGACATTCTCCTCATTCAAGAGACTCATTTCCAACTAATGAAAACACCTACTTGTACGCATAAGGATTTCCCGCACATCTTTCTAGCATGTACTCCTAACAAAAAAACTGGCGGGGTCATGATAGCCATCAAAAACATTGTGTCTTTCCTTCCTAAGGAATCATTCATCGATGCCAAAGGCAGATTTATCATTCTTACAGGTGACTTTGATTCCCAGCCCCTCACCTTAGTGACGTTATACGCTCCTAACCTCCACCAACTGAGATTTATTAAGAGGGTTCTCAAAAAGGCTGATTCCATGTTATATGGAAACCTCCTCATTGGAGGGGACTTTAACCTCATTGCGGATCACAATCTGGACACCACAGCAACTCACCAACGCGGGACTTCACCTCTACCTAATCTTTTTCACACCAAAGACCTTTTCGATGTCTGGAGATGTCATCACGCTATGGAACAGGACTACACTTTTTTTTCTACAAGACATTGCTCCTATTCACGTATTGATATGTTCCTGACTGACAAATGGCTTTTGCAGAGGGTTAGATCCACTCAGATACATGATATTTCATGGTCAGACCATGCTGCAATTTCCTTGTCCCTTGCCACCCATGGTGCCGCCTCCTCACCACCTATCTGGCGTTGCAATACTCGGCTCCTTCAGGAACCTAAGCTTGCACCACTTATTTCTCAGCATCTCAGGGATTTCTTCCAAACCAATTCTACCCCTGATATTGATCCATTTCTTCTTTGGAACACTCACAAAGCTTTCATGCGAGGCATTCTTATACAATTAGGGGCCAGGGAAAAGAAAAAATACAATGCATTACTTCAGGGAGTCCTGAAAGAGATACACGAGTTAGAATTACGTAATAAAGCCTCCCCTTCACCCGCTACAATGACTATGCTCGCTGATCTTCGGAATACATTAAAAAATATACTAACTCAAAAATTTGATAGACACCTCCGTAAGTTACAACTTAATTCCTATGCAAACGCTAATCGTGCGGGAAAATACCTAGCCCATAGAATCAAAGCGGCGCGCACCCGTTCTAAAATCGCTCACCTACTACATCCTCTCACCAGCCACAAAATAGTAAACCCCCAAGAGATAGCAGACCAATTTGCAGAATACTATAGGGCCCTCTACAACCTCCGCGATGACATGAACACTCCCCAACCGTCCATGCAGAGCATTCAATCCTTCTTACAGCATATTAATCTCCCTTCTCTATCCGCAGATCATATCACTTACTTAAATGCTCCATTTACGTGTCGGGAGATACAGAAAATAATCAGTTCAATGCCTTCTGGCAAATCCCCAGGTCCAGACGGCTTTGGGAATGAATATTATAAAATCTTCCAAAATTTGCTATCTCCATACCTTTTAGAAGTTTTCACAAAAGCTGAACAGACTTCCTCTTTCCCCCCTGAGAGCCCACATAGTGACTCTACCAAAGCCGGGCAAAGACCCTACCACTCCCTCCAATTTTCGGCCGATTTCTCTCCTAAACTCTGACACGAAAATTTACGCAAAAGTATTAGCCAATAGGCTGATGACTATCATACCACATCTCATTTTTAAAGACCAGATGGGCTTTGTGAGGGGGCGGCAAACTTCGGATGCCACCAGACGAATTGTTAATGTTATTCACCATGCGAGGTCCTCGCGAACGCCTTCTCTGCTCCTCTCTGTGGATGCAGAGAAGGCGTTCGATAGGGTGCATTGGACATATATGAAGGCTGTGTTAGACAAGTTTGGTTTCCAGGGTCCAATCCTTAATGCCATCCTGGCACTTTATTCCTGCCCATCTGCACAGGTGTACACAGCAGGTCTATTGTCCAAATCATTTACCATTACCAACGGCACTCGCCAAGGGTGCCCTCTTTCCCCCACCATATTCAACCTTATTATAGAACCATTAGCAGAATCTATACGGGCAAACGACCTCATCAAGGGCTTTACGTTTAACAAATCCAAACATGTTATAAACCTGTTTGCTGACGACATTATACTATTACTAACAGACCCCTTACACTCCCTCCCTCAAGCCCACAGAGTTTTATCGGATTTCGGGGACATATCCTATTATAAAGTCAACCACTCCAAATCATTGATCTTAGACCTGGGAGTTCACCCATCCACTAAACTAGTCCTGCAATCTACTCTTCCTTACTCCTGGTCTGCCAACGGCATCACCTACTTAGGCCTGACGTTGACGGGCACAACATCTACTCTTGTAGAGAAGAATTTTACACCGCTATTGACTAGCATAGACAGACAACTCGCGGACATTGGGAAAAAAGAAATCTCATGGCTGGGTAGAATAGCAGCTTATAAAATGTCAATACTACCACAAATACTCTACATCTTCCGCTCCTTACCACTCCCGATACCCGCTCAATACATTAGAGCATTGTCCAAAAGTATGTGGAAATTCACATGGGGGGGCAGGAGAGCCAGATGTCCTCGTCGGGTTCTTCTGCCCCACAAAGCGTTCGGGGGGGCTGGATATGTAGATCTTACAGATTATATGTGGGCCACTAGACTTGATCAACTCAAATACTGGTTCCGTTCTGCAGAAAGTCCGCAATGGGTGGACATCGAATCTTCTTTGCTTCCTGTAGACAGGCCTGCGGACTTTCTGCTCAGCGATGCCTGGGACCCCTGGGTGACCAGTCATATGTCCCCGACTATACAGGTGTCATTACAAGCATGGCGATATCTCTTCAAATGTAAGAATGTGGTAGCGACTGAGTTACAATACGACCTACCTATAGAACTGCTATCCGCCAAACTCCCCTCGATACAGACGTCGCGCCTTAAAGCGAAAAATATATGCTATGTCCAGGACTTGTTCCAGGGCACAGTGCCTATGTCGGTAGACCACATTATCTCAAAATTCGAACTATCGAAACCCCTGTGGTTCTCATGCGCTCGTGCGCATCACTTCTTGACTTCACGCCCAATACCCCTCATTTCAATACCCACAAAAGCCTGGGATTTCTACTCAAATTTGAAACCTAATGACAAGGGTATCTCCCTGTTTTACAACATTTTCCAGGACAAAAGACAGTTTCACAAACACTCTACCTTTAGCAAATGGGAAAAGGACTTAGCAACTACCTTTACTGAAGACCAATGGCTTTTAGCTCTCAGAACCATCCAAAAATACTCCCATTGCGTAAGTCATTGGGAAATGACCCTGAAAATACTACATAGGTGGCATTACACTCCCTACAGACTGTCAGTCATGTTCCCGACCTCCTCACCTCAATGCTGGCGGCAATGCGGTCATGTAGGGAACTTAATACATGTTTTGTGGGAATGCAAATGTCTGAGAGGCCTATGGAACAAGACATTCCGAACGATATCTGATCTTACAGGTATCTTAACGCCTCCAAAGCCCAACTTGGCTATCTTACACATCGGTATAGATAAGTTTCCATATGGTGATAGGGCCATGGTAACACATATTCTCCTGGCTACACGCAACCTAATTTTACATAATTGGAAGAGCTCTCTAGCCCTTAACTTTTCTGAAGTGATTGCTATTGTGAATAGGAATCACTCCTTTGAAAGACTGCTGGCACTTAACTCCTTTTCTTGCAAAACCTTTGATAGTAATTGGAAATTGTGGACCACCAGGTTTAAGCCTTGTGAATGAAGTTATCTCATATTTCAGTAATTGCATGGTATATGTTGCAGATACTTTGTGATTGTATGTACCTTAATATTTTCTTGTTTTACTGTGTCCGATAACATAACCTACCTTACCTTTCTGTATTCCTTTTATCCTCTGTTTTGTTATATCTGTATGTGATAAAATCCAATAAAAATCTATTGAAATAAAAAAAAAGAAATTAAAAATAGCGAGTTCCAGATTACACAGCTGTCCCAAATATCGTATTTATGGTCTATAACACGCACCCCAACTTAAGAGGGAAGTTTCAAGAAAAAAAACTTTTTTGTGTGCCCATCTGCAGCCTGTTGTGTGCCCATCTGCAGCCTGTTGTGTGCCTACCTGCAGCCTGTTGTGTGCCCACCTGCAGCCTGTTGTGTGCCCATCTGCCGCCTCAATGCAGCTCACCATATCTCGGATGAAATCACAGAGCCGTCATCTGTTTCCTCGCTCTCAGTCGGCAGTCACATACACAGTCCCATCTCCGCCATTGGCATTGGACCAGCTCCTGTGATAGACAGAACACTGGTCCAATGCCGGAGGCTGGACTGTGTGTTGGAGAGCCGAGTGGAGAGGAGATGATGGCTCGGTGATTCCTCTTCCCCTCCGAGGTACTCTGTTGGCGTATAACACGCACCCCCGATTTTCCACCTGATTGAGATGACGGCTTTTGAGACCTACCACTTACAGAAAATATTGCATTTTCTTAGGAATCGCACAGCCTTTGAAAATAGATATTATCGCAGTGTGTTCCAGAGAGGTGGTGTCTCTGAACAATATAAACTCTTAATTCCACAGGTAAACTGCCCTATATGCAATTGGTCAAACCTCAAATTTTGTTGGGATTTTTAAGGCAATGCAAAAAAGTATACTAAATATATATAAAAAAATATATTTTATTATAGATACAAAAAGACAAAGACATTACTACTATATGTACAAAAGGATCCATAAAATAACATTGTTGTGCTGGCATATAGTATAGCATAAGATGATAACACATGCATAAATTTATGCGACAAAGCGAGCGGCTATTTTTTTCCTACGCGTTTCGAAAAGTATGTGTAAATAGTTTCTTCTTCAGGGAAGCCACTTTCTGTGAACACATAACAAACAATGAATATATCCAAAAGTACATTTACAAACTTGACATAATAGTCTTAAACCCCAACACTTGAATACTCACATGTTTGTTTTTAATATCCAAAGGACATTTTTCTCTTTCTTGGCTCTGCCCAAAACAAAAAAAACAGACCAAAGAGGAAAGGATTTTGAACAAATAATGAAGATGGTAATGATCTGCTGAATCGTCACTCACCACACTACAAAGCCCAGGAGTCAGGAAGACTCAACAATGGATGGGAATAAAAAACTCCTTTGATGTGTGTCCAATGGCTCAACAGATGAGCAAACATCACATTGTATGAGCCCTAATCTTATCTGAAAGACCTAAGGCAGAAAGAGAACCAAGGAATATTTTAGTTTACCCCCGTCTTGACATTTTTCTTTAGAAAGAGAGATCACTTAATCTTTGCTTACCGCTGTGATAAAGTTCCATATCCGTAGACCTAAATTCCTTGGTTGTCCTGCCAGTACAATCAGATCGTGAGAATCCAAGGGACATATGGAGAGTCCCCACCTGTTAGGACTTCTGGCGTCTGCCTTAAGTAGCCCATATAAGATTGATTGGCGCTAAAAAGTCCTCCAATCAAGATAATGACTCCTCCTAACTATCTACAAGCTCCTTTGATAGGAGGTCTCACTTGATAAACTCCTCCTAACTATCAACAGGCTCCTTTGATAGGAGGTCTCACTTGGAGACTACTCCAATTACAGGGCGCCATTGTTGCCCAAACAACAGCGTCATCACCACTGTCCGACACACATCCGGTGCGTCATCCTCAATCGGAACCGGAAGTAGCGCCATTCTCAACCGGAACCGGAAGTGATGCTTCTCAGAGACTTCCGGATGTGACGACATCTCCGCAACAGGAAGTGACAATATCACACAACAGATGGCTTAAACATAGGCCCCTGAGAGA
This sequence comes from Lithobates pipiens, assembly GCF_037356315.1. Lineage (NCBI taxonomy): Eukaryota > Metazoa > Chordata > Amphibia > Anura > Ranidae > Lithobates > Lithobates pipiens. The sequence goes on along the minus strand of NW_027507788.1, from coordinate 48,045,564 downwards.
GCAAATAAGGAGATGGCGGCACCTCTCTTACATGGGCAAAACAATACCCAAAAGGGCAAAAACTGAGTAATCATGGATCATGGATCGCCAAATATGTTGCGATCCTATTCAACCTCATATTATCGCTTCAGGATAGTTACTACACTCAAGGGGGCCTTCTACAATCAATTCCCTTAAATAGGCATATGGATATTTAATCCACAAGGATGGCAATTTAATCACAGACAAACCCCAAATATATTTATCAGGTGTGTTATGCCATCAAAGGCAAGAACTAAAACCACTGACACAGGAATAAATTGGATAAGTTTATGACAGCCACATAAAGTGGCGGCCAGAAACAGACCCAGAGCCCACGTAAATGACTCCGAATCGGGAATAGGAAAAATAGGGTAAAAGAAAACCCCACAACCTCTCCTCTATGGAGTCACATAGGTGGGCTCACCTGTGCCGGGAGTGCGGTGACTGCAGATCCCATCTATAATAATAAGTCCTCTTAAAAACATGTGTTAGCAGCATCAAATGTTCACAAAAATAAATAAATACAAATATATTTTAAACCATTATGAATTAATACAAAAAAAAAGGGGGGGGGGGGAAAAAGGGAAAGGAACTCAATTATCTCCATACCAATTCATTAATCGATTTTTCCCGAAACAAAACCATCTAAAAATGGCCTAAAGCTCTCTGTTTCATTGAGCCCTGGATGGATTGTGGCTTCTAAAAATCTGATCCAGCGCATTTCGCGCTGCAAGAGTATTTTGTTCCAATCCCCTCCTCTAAGTGGTATGTGTACATGGTCCACAACAGTAAAATTCACAACAGGCATCCTATAGGCATGAGCCTCTGCCACATGTCTCCCCAGTGGGAGATACAGGTTGCAGATCCTCATGCCGGACAGATGTTTACTGATACGTTGACCAAAATCTTGTTTCGTCTTCCCAATATAGAAAGCCCCACACTCACATTGAAACAGGTAAACTACACCTCTTGTTTTGAAATTAGCAAAGTGTTTTAACCAAAAGTTCTCACCATTAGGTAACTTAAAAGTTGTCCGTTGCCTTATATATTCACAGAAGGAACAAGACCCACATGGGTAGGTTCCCCAAGTTTTGCATGGATCTAGGCGTTGACTACCTTTGTATTCACTTTGTGTCAGTGAGTCTCCAATGGAGCCAGCTTTCCGAAAAGTAATTAAGGGTCTTGGGGTGACAACGGTGGACAATACTGGGTCCTCCGTTAACACCGACCAATATTTAGTGAGAATTTTTTTTATTTTTTCATGTTTATTCAAGAACCGTAATATTAATCTAGTTGTATTCTCAACCTTATTGGATTTCTTTTTTCCAAACAACAGGACTTGTCTATCTTGGTTTTTAACACGATTAAAGGCCTTTTTCAGGCAGGTTTTAGTATAGCCTCGTGCTAATAATCTCCTACTGAGTTCATCCGCCTCTTCCTGGAAAGCTTCGTTGGTTGTACAGTTAAGTTTTATTCATAACAGTTGACTATATGGAATGGATTTTTTTAATGACTCAGGATGGAAACTGTCAGCATGCAAAAGCGTATTGCCGGCAGTCTCCTTCCTGAATAATCGTGTAGTTAATCCCCCCATTGCGTCCTTCATGATTGTAATATCCAAAAAATCTATTTTAGTCTGATTATAAGACATTGTGAAAAAAAGATTCAAATTATTTTGATTCATTTTGTCTAAACATGTTTTTAACATTTCTTCTGGGCCATTCCAAACCAAAAATACATTGTCTATGTAGCGTTGCCACAGCACAATGTTCTCGGTATACATGGCCCATAAATCATTAGACAAAAAGGTTTTTTCCCACTCTCCCAGGTACAAGTTGGCATATGATGGAGCACAACACGTGCCCATAGCCACCCCTTGTACCTGAAGGTAGTGGGATTCTTTGAACAGAAAAACTTTATGTCTAAGTATGAAATCAAGCATCAATAATATAAAATTGTTGAATTTCCATTCAACAGTCGACCTTTGCTGCAAAACACGTTGTATTGCCTTTATTCCCAAATCGTGGGGAATGCTATTGTAGAGTGATTCGACGTCTATAGTTACAAGTATTGCTGTATTTGGAATTATCAAATCCTCCAAGATTTGCAATAAATGGATGGTATCCTTTGTGTATGATGCTAGTTCTAAGACATGTGGTCTAAGGTGATCGTCTATGACCTGGCTGACAGCCTCAGAGATGCACCCATTTCCCGAGATGATGGGTCTTCCCGGAGGATTTTGAATATTTTTTTGTACTTTGGGTAATGCGTACATTGTACAATGTTCCACTCCTGGTGGTCATGTAGTAAGGTTTGGATCAGAGCCCACAATTTAATATACTCTGTGACCATGGTAAATGTTGTCAAAGACTCCAAAATAGCTTTACTTAATGAACCTGTGGAAGGGATACTCCACCATTCGCAGACTCTAAATTAACTTTATGTTTCTGACGGCCAAAATTGCTATCGCCACTGCCTGGAAGAAACCAGCGTTTGAGTTGGCGATAATCAAGCTTACCTGGATAATGATTAATGAAAAGATGGTTTGTACATTTTGTGATACTGCTGTTCAGTTTGAAAGGGTCTGGAACCCCTTTATTTAATATCTTCAAACTCCTGTATAGGAAGTACTCTGGTGAGTGTCAGAGGTGCAGACTGAGTGGAGATCTTGATCTTTTCTCTTTGAGTCCCCCCTCCTTTTATTTTACTTTGCTTTTATCTCCTTTTCATCTTTTTTCCCCTCGTATTTTCTTCTCTTTTCTTTCCAGCTCTACCTGCTCTTTCCATCTACTCTTTGAGGATGGTTAGACTTGGAGAGCCATAGCCCTCTCTCCCTATTTCTTTTTTTTAAGCAAAGTGCTTTTTAAATAATGTATGGTTGGAGGACCATGTTTTGTGTTTACAGTATACTATAGGTGTTTACTATTCTCTTCCTGACCCTACAGGCTGGGGGAGTGGAGGAGGGGTTTCCATCTAAGGAATGCTCACTTCTCCCCCCACTGTATAGCCTATATTATCATTCTCAATTTGGGTTTCCAATCCACCCCCCACCCCCCTTTTTCTTTTACTTAAAAGTTTGTAACATTAATGCAAATTCCTACTGGTGATCTTATGATGGTCAGTATGTATCTTTACGGTTCACTATTGTAGTAATTTCTAAGTTAATGCTCTATGTCACCTTTGTCACAGCCTGTAGGCCTTATTTTTATATGTTTCTGTCTACCGCTGTACCTTTGTAAAGCACTTTCAATAAAAAAAACTATTGAAACAGAATAGTGAACTACTGAAAAACATGGGCATGATTATGTCAGGCTTTGATAGAGACAGAACTACATGGGACAAAATTATTTTAATAAACAGTAGTCAGGACTTTGTAACATATAGAGCACAGAACTCAGGACAATGTCAGGGTGCTCCCCTTGCATATAGTGGGCAATGTAACCCTTCTCCATATTGTGTTCAATGCACCCCTTTTTTGTGGTCTATGTGTTCCTGCTATATGATGGTTGGTGGGCCTCTTCCTGGAAGCCAACATGTGTCTCCCTTAAGCTTGTGCTTTGGTGACCCCCTTTTTCGTGGTCAGCATGTGCACCTTTTATTGTGCTCATTGTGTAACTCCTTAATTTTCATCATTGGCGGTCAGTGAGAACACTTAAGCCCTATACACACTATCCGATTTTCTGCTGATTTTTTCCCCAATGGTTGTGCCGGTGTGCCTAGGCACACCCTAATCACCCCATGCAATGCATATTCCCACGACTACCCAGGCCCTCCCCCAACAGCGCTGCCAGCTTCCCTTTGTCTCTCAATCAGACTTTAGACGTCTAATATTTCACCAAAAGCCCCCCCCCCCCCAACTGGGCTCTTAAAAAAATAGTAAAAAAAAATAAAAAATGTTGTAATAAACAATAATAAAAATAAAAAAACTACAGCCATCATCCTCTGTCCTACTGACATCATCCTCTGTTCTACTGACATCATTCTTTGTCCTACTGACATCATTCTCTGTCCTACTGACAACATGCACTGTCCTATTAAAACTGTCCACCGACACCGCCTGCGCCTTTGATCTTTGGGGTGCACACTCTAATTCAATAGGCTGCACACTCATATGAATACCCTGGCAGTAAAATGAAAGCCATAGGTAGTTACACATTAAAGTGTATGTTCATACACAGACAACATGTAGAATGAAAATGCATGAAGGATAAAAAAAAACAATCATTGTTCACTTTCCCCATTACTGATACCTTTGTGCATCTATCAAAAAAAAAATTATACTGGCCATAAAGAAAAAAATGTAAATTCCATGATATAGTAATTCCCATTCATCAATTAAAAAATATATATTTACAGGAATTAAAGAAAGTACAAAATGTAGTGCAAGTAACATGGATGACTGTCTTATGTTAATCCTGGGGAGTGTATTATTATTTACATTACCTGCTCGGTACTAATCACATTAATGATCAGTCTTTTTTTGTAGGTAGAAGAATTAAATAAAGAAACTGAATATGACAAATGGCTAGAGAATTTCATACAGAGCATAACTGATATGGAAGTGAGAAATATTGTGACCACAGTGCTCACTGAATCCGATGATCAATTCTCTACACTGCTGAAAAATCAGGTGAATGGCTAAAATGCCGAAGTCGCGTCATTTAACTCTAACCTTTAAAAACTACACTTGACAACCATGCATCTTCACTATCTACAAGCTATTTAGTGCCTGGACTCATGTAATTATTGAACAGTTCTGTCTACTAGTCCTCCTGTCTACAAATATCTAGGGGATATTTGTGACCCTGAAACATGTTTCCATTAACATCATGCGTCATCTCAATTAAGAATTAATACAGTGAGACAAAAGTTGTCTAAAGATTCTAAAGATTATGTATTTCTGCTGATATGTATATGATTATTTATTTATTTTACAGTACATCTCAGCACATGAAGATCCACTTTTTTGAAAGCCACACAGAACAGATTATATATATATATATATATATATATATATATATATATATATATATACACTGTGCACTGTTCTGTGTACAAAGGGTGCTCTTCCCTCTTTGGGTGCCAGAAGGATCAGCAAGGTGATCTCTATCCCAGTGACTCACTGTACCAGTTACTTGAGACTGTGCAGTATGAGATGAACACACAACGTATGCCGAGGATGGGGCACAGGAACTGGGGTGACACAGATGGCACCTAGGCATTGTAATTGTGACAGGAGAGGGGTACCTGGGCATTGTGACAGGAGGGGGGTACCTGGGCAGTGTGACATGAGGGGGGTTCCTGGGCAGTGTGACATAAGGGGGGTATCTGGGCAGTATGATAGTAGGGGGTTACATGGGCAATGTGACAGGAAGGGGGGTAGCTGGGCAGTGTGACAGGAGGTGGGATGCCTGGGAAGTGTGACAGGAGGGGGATACCTTGGCAGTGTGGTAGGAGGGGGATACCTGGGTAGTGTGACAGCTGGTGCCGGCCCTCACTCTCGATCATCACACACAACACATAGTGATAACAAAGAATGGTCAGAATTCCCCCCTCACCGCACTCATTCTGTGCCTGGTTTTTGTCTTACTGTGGCTGACTTTGCAGCCGGTCTATTGCAGAATCTGTTCCTGGTCGGCTGTCTGTGCATAAACAACATGCTCATCAGCCAATCATGGAGCTTCCATCTCTGCTCCAGCACGAATGTCCTACAATCCTCTTCTGACACCTCAGCACTGGGCAGAGTGATCTGACAGGGTGCCCACCAGGTTATGAAGGGGGAGGGGGCAGTGCTGGCCCGAGCAGACTGCCAGACTCCTTCTTCAGCGGCCTCTTACTCAGCAGAAGCTGAGTTCTCTGTAAAGTTGTCCAGGGCTGAGGTGCCCTCTACGTCCACTGGACACATTTTCTCCTCCTCCTGCAGGATCTCGGCTGTTCCTGTTCAGTGTCTGATTGTCTATTGGTGGAGATGCTGAAACAGAATTTTGGCAGCTCCGCAAGAAAAAAGCCATGGTGCTCTGGTTGATTAGGGTGTGCCCGGCACACCCCGTGCAGATGCCTATGTTGGGATGGTAGTGGCAACCAGTAGCTAGACATTCTAAGGTGGAGTCATGACAAGAGTCAGGCCAAATGTAATTTCTAGGCAAACAGAGGGTAAAGTAGAAGCATACGAAAAAGTGGCAGCAAGATGCACTTGAAAAGACAATGCACATCACAAACAAACAAAAGATTCCCCAGCTCACTTACCAGCCAGCCTGCAAAACAGCCAAACTGGCCCTGTTTAACAGTTTACGTTAAAAACAGGGTTTTGTTTGCACACATTTGCAAATATATGCCTAAGCCTCAGTGCCCATGCCAAGGGACCTTTGTAAATACTGCAATCCTGAAGTCTAAATAACCAGAGTGCCCATAGTAGGAGCACTCATAAGAATGGAAAGATTAAGAGCAGGTATGCCCGGAGGGAGCCCACCCCTCCTTAAAGGCACATGGACACATTGTGATGCCCAGCAAGAGCACAATGGCAGCAAAAGCATACAGTGCACCCCTGTACCCAATTCAACCAACTGTACAAAAAAGTGGCAACCACCCCAACCTATAACTGGCCTTTGCAGCAAGGTGCACATTTAATGGCAAATGTGTGCAAACAAAACGGTTAAACAGGGCAAATTTGATTGTTTTGCAGGCTGACTGGTAAGAGAGCTGGAAAATCTTTTCTTTATTTGTGTAAACAAAAGCATAGTTGGGTACTGTTTACAGAAGTAATCACCAGGGTAACTAGAGCAAATTGTCTAAACCAGAGCAATAAATAGTCAGAAGACATAGTGGGAGCTCAGGTGAGGCATGGTAAGCAACCAAGAACAATCCAACACTCTAGAAATCATACACATAAACTGTGAGACTCTTCCACAGAAAACTAAAAAATGTGACAAGTCACCCTCAAAATTGGAACTAGACCATTCACAACATCCCTGGTTGATCACACACACACACACACACACACACACACACACACACACACACAAGTATGTTCAGACACACCTCTGTAGGTAGACAGAATGACTGAAGACTTATTATAACTTTTTTTAATCCCCCCCCCCCCACCCTTTTATGTCCAAATAGTAATTTGTGTTTTGAAGACATATCTCATCTAAGATTAATTGGTATGCTAGAAAGCTGGTGTATGCTATTTATTTTGCTTTTAATAAATACCTTCATAATATCAACCTCAATAGGGTCAATTTACAAAGGGATTAGGACATGTTCATTTATGTGAAAATTTTACTTTGCAAAGGGAAATTTCGCTTAGCATAGTGAAGGCGGTGAACATGTTTTCCTGAATACCCAAGGAAAATTTGAAAAACTGAATATTTGCTTGCATGTGATTGGATGATTAAAGAGTGCCACATCATTCCATAAGCTAAAGGAAAATTAACTTTGTTAAGTGAATGGTCTATAATCGTTTAATAAATCAACATACTAATGTAAAATGACAATGTCCATAGTACAAATTAAATAAGACGCATCTTGCTTTCTTATAGATTGTGGCAACAGCAAACAAGCACATAGTGGACATGTTTATATTTGATGATTTGCTTGGACTTATTGGAACACATGACCCACTGTTGTTTGAAAAGGATTCATCAGAATGTCTATTGGAAAGTATGTCAAACAATATAAATTAATTCACCTGTTTCTTAAAAAAAACTGTGATATGGTTTCCCTAATGATTTACATTACATGTAACTAATTTGGGGTTGATTTACTGTACTAAAGTTTAAAATGTTCACCTACCTGAACCTTTAGTAAAGTAAACCTACCGGGGCTGATTCACTAAAGGCAAATAGGCTGTTTGCTTTGCAAGGGAATTTTCAACAGAGATAGCTAATGTGGTGACATTTCACTTTGCAAGGAAAATAAAAAAAATAAAAAATGTTTGCTTGTGTAATGCCTTGTACACACAGTCGGAAATTCAGACGGAAAAGGTCCGATTGGATTATATTGTCAGAAAATCCGATCGTGTGTGGGCTCTATCGGAGTTTTTCCGTCGGAAATTCTAACGGAAAAAATTGGAGAGCAGAATCTTACATTTTACGTCAAAAAAATCAGATCAGACTTTTTCCAATCATTTGTAGAGAATTCCGATCGGACAAATTGCCACGTATGCTCAGATCAAATTACGAGACCAAAGCTATTGGCTACTAGCCTCAACGTAGTCCCTTCATAACAAACGAACGTCATCACGTTCCGAATGATCGGATTTTCCGACAACTTTGTCCGACCGTGTGTATGCAACACCAGTTTAGGACAAAATCCGTCTGAAAAAATCGGATGGATTTTGTGGTCGGAATGTCCGACTGTGTGTACAAGGCAATAGTCATATCATAGTAGTCAGCCGAGCTTCACCTTATACACTAATCGCTGGGGAAAATTTTCCTTGCAAGGTACAACTTCCCTTTCAAAGTGAACAGCCTATTTGCCTTTAGCAAATCAACTCCATTGACTATCCAAGTAGTTATGCTAGTTATGTAAATTGTTAGTTTTCAAATGAAAATGCCAGGGTTAAACTGGGGGGCCATCCATGGCTGCAGACGGAATCTCCCCATCAAATCCTCTAGCGCCCGACAATTCAAAGTTACACTAGCTGTGGTGAAATCCATTCGATCTGTGGCCTTTGGGGATAAGTATCCCTTTGAGATGACTCTGATCCTGATACATCCCAATTTTACACCAGGACTTTACTATGGATCGTTTCTTTGCGCCCTCCTTGACAATCAATTTTACTGCAGCATTTTATTTGAGAGGGCATGTGGCTCTCCCAGTGCATATTCCTGCAATGTTCAACCCACAGCTCTGACTATGGAAAGTGAAGCAATAACAGCACTTTGTGTCACATAACTGGGGAAAAGTGACAGCCTTACCCACTCCTATGGATTTAGAAAAATTGTGTCTTGAGAATGAGGAGATTCCCCATAGTCCACCCCAGTCATATTGAATACTGCCTCACCCATCAAATTTGGCACCGTCTAAATATCTTATGAAGTGGCAAATCGAACACCACACTAGTTTCACTGATTAGCAACGTGACAAGATCCTAAAAATGACCCATAAGGCGTCGGTGTCTAGCAGTATTTAAGAAAACAGGGTACAAAATACTATCTACAGGGTAGATGGTACTGGGTTCCTAAAATCCTTCACAAGCTCACCATTATGCTGGCATTGTTTGGAGGAAGAAGGAATCATGCTCCATATCTTCAGGTCTCGCCATAACATCCAGACCTTCTGGTCTCAGGTCAAACACTGGATATTTAAATTTACTGATATCCATATGCCTGATGATGCAGCCATATTTGTTCTTCATTTAGCTCCCCTCTCTATTTCGCTCAAAGCCACAAAGTCTTGCATTCCTGTGTATTGGAAACAAACATTGGCCCCCACCTATCAAATTGTTGTTAGCTAAGATCACCAACATTAAACTTATGTAGTTTATGATTTATGATTTTGCGTTAATGGCCTCATCCACCAACACAGAGGAGAGATTCTGGAATACATGGCTTTATTGGACACAATTCATTTTTATCTCCAAATATACTACTTTACTCAGCTCTCAAGCCTGAGTCGATGGGCCACTTTTGATCATTAATCTGACAGCTTATCTGTGCCGTAGGTGGGGAGACCACCAGTTGCCATCTACTTTCTCTCACCCCCTCTAGCTTTCCTTCCCTTTCCCCATTTTATTTTATTTTACTTTTTTCTCTCTCTCTTCAGTACTTTATGTGCATGGTGATGCCTCAAGATGGGGGAGACGGTAGTCCGCAGGCTGACAAAGGAATCTTTCCAATTAGCATCCATAATGTTTACCTTTAACAATTTTTTTCCCTGCTGGTTCAGCTATTTCTTGGTAGCGTTCTCATCCCCTGTAGATAGTGTTTCCCTGTCTATGTCTGTACTACATGGGATTTTGTGTATTCAGCTATACCACCGAGGTTATCTTTGTTCTTGAAACGCTTCAAACTGACTTGTTGTGTTTGATGTTTTGTATGCTTTTGTAGACTGAAAATTTGATCAATAAAAAATCAAAAAAAAATTTAAAAAGAAAGAAAATGCCAGGGTTGAGTGAATGCTGATAAGGAGAGTCTGGTAGATGTTTTTCCAAAAAAAGTAGTAAAAGTCTTACTAAAATTCGTACATCAGAACATTCAAATATTGTTCAAAACATTTTGTTTGCTATTAACATTTGATTTTCTAATGAATTGATTTTACCAAACGAAAATCACAGTACATTGTTAGAAATTTGTTTAAAGAGGAGGTCCAGCCTGGGTTAAAAAAACGAAAAGTCAGCAACTACAAATACTTTTAATATTAGGGCACTTTCGGCTTCACAGCTGATTCCCTACTGCACATGTGCGAAGCGTGCTGCCCTTTCTAATTGGCCCGGCGGGGGAAGAAGGAGGAGGGGGGCCGAACTTCCAGGAGATCAGACTGCAGCCCCGTCTCCGGAAGTGGGGAAGGGGATCTGTCAAAGACATGTCCGCGTTCCACCCTCCCCCCCTGAAAGGTGCCAAATGTGACACCGGAAAGGGGGGCATATAAGTAGAAGTTCCACTTTTGGGTGGAACTCTGCTTTAAGAAAAGTTTTCCATCCAGCTCCTCTGAATTTTCTTGTCACTGCAGTCAAACTTTACCCATCTATGGCCAGCTTTATACTGTACATCAGGGGTCATCAACCCCTGGGCCGCGGCCCACTATTGGGCCGTGACCTTTCTTCAACTGGGCCGTGGTGTGGGCAGGCGGGATGAGACAGCCGGGCGGCCGGCATATAAGCACCTGGTGGAAGAGATATCAAGCGGGCAGGCAACATGGCAGGTGACATCATCTCTCTCTCCACCCCCCCACATCGCTGCTCTTCCACCCTGTCAGCCTCAATGTCAGAAGTGCGGCAGGGAGCAGATGACATCATCTCTCACTGCTCTCCTGCCTTCACCCTTCTGTGCTAGATGGACCAGTGCTGCCACCAATGCAGTGGCAGGTAGTGTGGCAAGTAACAGTCCACATCTGGTGGCAGGCAACGTAACAGGTGATGTGGCAAGTGACATTCTGCATCTGGTGACAGGCAATGTGGCAGGTGATGTGGCAAGTGACATTCCGCATCTGGTGAGAGGCAAGGTGGCAGGTGATGTGGCAAGTGACATTCTGCATCTAGTGACAGACGACATGGCAGGTGACATGGCAAGTGACATTCCGCATCTGGTGGCAGGCGACTTGGCAAGTGACACGCTCAGGGCTCCCACTAATTCTGCATTATGGTGAGTTGTACTATTTTATTTATTACTACAATGTAATAATAGAAATAATGCACTGACAAACTGTCCAGGTAAATAGGCTTACCCCCCCCCCCCCATGGGCCAGCCCCCCAACCGAGCCTTGGCACAATTTTCTTCCCCGGTGCCAAAAAAGTTGGGGACCACTGTTGTACATGATATAATAAATACTGTTTAGTGTGTTATTTGTAAATATTATGTAACCCTATCAGTAAATAAATATTGCAGATTGAACTACTTCTTTTGTTGAACAATCCTTAAATCTAGGTGTGTTTATGTAAATATTCCTATAGTGAATGAAGTGTATTCACATATATACTTAACCTAGTTACCAGTTGGCGACCACTCGTTGGGCACACATTAGGAAGCCTCTTTTAGCAATATTTTAAGTGGTTGCAAAATTTACAAAGTCACACTAATGAAGGGCCTTCTTTGAATGCTGACAATGAACATTCGGGGCTCTGTATGGTTTTGTTTAACCTAGTTAACAGGCTATATATAGTCATGGCCAAAAATATTGGCACCCCCGCATTTCTGCCAGATAATGCACCACTTTGTGAAAATTGTTGCAATTAAAAATGTTTTGGCATGTTTATTTCTTTTGTTTTTATTGGTATGACACAAAAAAGTGGAGAAACAAAAAGCCAAACCTGACACATTTCATGCAAAACTCCAAAAATGGACTGGACGAAATTATTGGCACCTGCTCAAAATTGTAAGAAATAATTGCATTCCAAATTTGTGATGCTCTGGTAACTTGTAATTAAACTCACCTGTATCAATTAACAAGCGCTGACAGTATAGAAAACACACCAACAACCAGTTAAAAATTGTTCAAAATTTACACCAGCTTTCTGTCATGTGTCTTTGTGTGCCACACAGAGCATGGAGAAGAGAAAGAGCAGCAAATGCAATAATTGTCTGAGGATTTGAGAACAAAAATTGTGGAAAAGCATGGACAATCTCAAGGTTACAAGTCCATCTTAAGAGATCTTAATGTTCCTGTGACCACTGTGCACAACATTGTCAAGAAGTTTACAGCCCATGGCCACTGTAGCTAATCTCCCTGGACGTGGACTAAAGAGAAACATTTATCAAAGATTGAAACAAAAGATTGTTTGAATGGTGAATAACTTCCTGACAAATTCCAGCTGACCTACAGGCACAGGGTACAACTGCGTCAACTTGCACTATATGTCCCCATCTGACTGAAAAAAGACGCTATAGTAGGAGACCCAGGAAGACCCCACTGCTACCACAGAAGCATAAAAAAAACAGATCGGAGTTTACCAAAACTTACATGAGGAAGCCAAAATCTTTTTGGCAGAATGTGCTGTGGACAGATGAAAAAAATTGCAGCTTTTTGGTAAAGCTAGCGCATCATTCTACATTCTTCAGAAAAAGAAATGAGGGCTTTAAAGAAAAGGATACCGTTCCTACAGTCAAACATGGTGGAGGTTCACTGATGTTTTGGAGTTGCTTTGCTGCTTCAGGCACTGGATGTCTTGACCATGTGCATGACATTATGAAATCTGAAGACTACCAAAGAATTCTGGGGTGCAATGTAGGGCTCAGTGTCAGAAAGTTGGGCTTCAGTCAGAGGTCATGGATCTTACAGTAGGACTATGACCCATCACATGTAAAAAAGCACCCAGAAATAGTTTAAGACAAAGTGCTGGAGAGTACTTGAAAAAAGGAACCCTTCCAATCTGAGAGACCCAGAGTAGTTTGTGAAAGAAGAGTGGTCCAAAATTTCAGTAGAGAGGTGTAGGAAACTCATTGATGGTTACAGGAAACAGTTGATTTCAGTTATTTTTTTTCCAAGGGGTGTGCTACCAAATATTACATTGAGGGTGCCAATAATTTTGTCCAGTCCATTTTTTGAGTTTTGTGTGAAATGTGTCAGATTTGGCTTCTTGTTTCTCCACTTTTTGTGTCATACAAATACAAACAAAAAAAAATAAACATGAGAATGCCTAAACATTTGTAATTGCAATAGTTTTCTGGGCCAAGTGGTGCATTATCTGACAGAAATGCAGGGGTGCTAATATTTTTGGCTACCATTGTATATAGTATACACTAACCATCAATAACCTTATAGTACATGTGACCATACCTATTTTGTATAAACATCTTGGGAGTTTATTTACTAGTCAAAGAGGGTGTTATCTGTAAAAGTGAATTTTCACTGTTCCAAGAAATTTTCTGTTTGCTTAGTGACTGTGAAGAAAATTCACTTTGCAAAGAACAAGCATTCAAGTGCAAGGTCAATAAATAAAACAGTATTTTTGCTTTCTGTTAATTGGATGATTGAAGTCAGGAAAGTTTTACTTCATTCACTAGACTAAAGCCTCGTACACATGATCATATTTTCCGCAGACAAAACCTCTAACTTTTGTCTGAAGGCTTTTGCCTGGATTTAGTCTTGCATACAAACAGCAATGAATTGTCAGCCAACAAACATGAATGTAGTGATGCACTACATTGTTTTTCAGCTCTCTAGCGCCACCCTTTGGGCTCCTTCTGCTAATTTCATGTTAGTAGAAGTTCAGTGAGTGTTGATTCGAGCTTTTCATTTTGCATTTTTCAGTTTGTGCTTTTCATTTCATGCTCTTCAGTTTGTTTCTGAGAGGCCGTTCATAAACCAGACATGTTACGGAATCAGAGAAGATAATGTATTATTGGCCTTGGAGTTATTGCTTTGACCCAAGTCCAGTCCAGGAACAGGAGGAGGAGGATTTCTTGGACCAAAAATTGGTTGCTTTATTAATCTTGACCAATTATGTCACATGCCTTTGCTGCGGGAGCTCCAGAAGAATAATCTGGATGATTTACAGAATTATATCCGGATGATGGACCCCTGCTTTCACCAACTCTTGGCATTGCTGATCCCCTATATTAAGAAGCAGGACACATGCCAGAGGCTTTTATTTTATTTTTTGGTTGAATAATAATGATTTATTTTTTTATATTTTCTATATTTTTGGATGCATAGAATGAACTTTTTGGTTAAGTTCTATAGGCAGATAGCATGTCTAATTGTATTTGTTTTCTTTTTTTAATGCACAATAAAAAAAAATGAGTAGAATAATACTTGGCTATTTGTTTTACTTCAAATGACAGTTTGGGAGTAGGCAGTTACATTTAAAAAAATACAATGCAAAATTGGCAAGGGACACCGACAGTTGTATCTTTGATCTTAAAAACTATGGGATAATGGTGTTGTGGTAACTTGCCCCCCCCCCAAAAAAAAAAGCATAACAATATTATTCTTCATATCATTAGAAAAAAAAATCCTTTGAAAAAAATACAAATTTAGGCAGCATGTTGAGTTTTATATAATTAACTTTTCTGAAAAAATAGTTCACATAAAGTGTTCAGCTTTAACCTCTTGCTGACCAGCCACTGTCCTTATACGGCGGCAGATCAGCACAGCTGCACAAATCGGCGTAGGTGTATGTCGGCCGCTATAAAAGGTATAGGGGGCGTGCACGCGGCACAATGCTGGACCCGATGCACGTGGCCTGCGGCCATCGATGTCCGCCGGAGACCTGCGATAGCTTCTGAGACAGACAGAATGGGGATCTGTCAATGCAAAGAGACAGATCCTTGATCTGTCAGGGAAGTTGAGAGAGATCTGATGTTTCTAGTGTTTGGGAACAGCGATCTATCTCTACTCCCCGTTAGTCCATTCCCCCCACAGTTAGAAACACCTCCCTAGGGAGCATTTATCCCCTTGATTGCGCCCTAATGTTAACCCCTTCCCTGCCAGTGACATTTATACAGTAATTACTTTTGCGCTAAGCCAATAAATATACGCTTATTGTTATTTGTTTTTACCAAAAATATGTAGAAGAATATATATTGGCCTAAAGTGATGAAGACTTTTTTTTAAGATATTTATTATAGCAAAAAGTAAAAAATATTGTTTTTTTTTTTCAAAATTGTCGCTCTTTTTTTGTTTATAGTACAAAAAATAAGAACCACAGAGGGGATTAAATACCATCAAAAGAAAGCTCTATTTGTGAGAAAAAAGGACATAAATTTTGTTTGTGTACAACGTCAGTTAACTGCTTGCCGACCGCCTTACACTGATATGCGTCGGCAGAAGGGCTCATACAGGTAAACTAACATGCACATGCATACCTGTACGTTGCTCTTTAAGAGGTGGCCTGCAGGCATGCGTGTGCCACTGGCAGCGTGCACGTGCCTGCGGCAATCTTGTCTCACGGGGAGGAAGAATGGGGAGATGCTAATGTAAACAAGCATCTCCCCGTTCTGCCTAGTTACAATGTCACTGATCTCTGCTCCCTCTGATCGGGAGCAGAGAACAGTGACATGTCACACATAGCCACGCCCCTCCCCACAGTTAGAATCACTCCCCAGGACATACTTAACCCCATACACTGCCCTCTAGTGGTTAACCCCTTCACTGCCAGTGTAATTTACACAGGAATCAGTGTATTTGTATAGCAGTGATTTCTGTATAAATGACAATGGCCCAAAAATGTATCAAAATGTCCGATGTATCCACAATAATGTTGCAGTCATGATAAAAATCGCCGATCGCCGCCATTACTAGTACAAAAAAAAATTATCAATAAAAATGCCATAAAACTATCCCCTATTTTGTAAACGCTATAACTTGCGATTTTTTTTTTTTACCCCAAAATATTTAGAGGAATAAACTGAGGAAAAAAATATTTTTTTATAGCCAAATGTAAAACATAATGCAATTTTTTCAAAATTGTCGCTATTTTTTTTTGTTTATAGCGCAAAAAATAAAAACCGCAGAGGTGATCAAATACCACCAAAAGAAAGCTCTATTTGTGGGAAAAAAGGACATACATTTTGTTTGGGAGCCACGTCGCACGACCGCTCAATTGTCAGTTAAAAAGGCACAGGGCCGAATTGCAAAAGATAAATGGTTCATTACAAAATCAAGAACATTTATTTATACATCAATCATCTAGAAAGAGACCTCACCTGTCATTTGACCGTTGAGCTTCTTGTCCACTCCAAAACCATAGAATATATTATGGAGGTCAGCCCTCCCTTTGTGCATATAATAGCCTCTGCTTTTCTGAGATCGCAAGATTTTGGAGTGTGTATGTGGAAATATTTGTCCATTTAGCCTAAGGATGACCTGCCTCGCAATCTGGGTTTCAAGTCATCTTAACCCCACTGGCGGTATTCCCGAGTCTGGCTCAGGGTGAAAATTCAGTACCATTAGCAGTAACCCCAAGCCAGACTCATGATCGCATTGCAGGATCCAGGATGAGTTTACTTACCTTATCCCCTGGATCCAGCGATGTCCCCTCACCCCCTGTGTGAGTGGCTCGTCCTCAACTCAATCTATCATGGAGCTGAGCTCCGTTCCCTGCGAGCGTTGTGATGCATGGGGATGGAGAACGGCGCCAAATTCAAAAAGTAAAACACACACATTACATACAGTATAATGTAATCTTACAGATTACATTGCTGTATGTAATTATTTCACATCCCCTTTGTCCCTAGTGTTCTGTCCAGTGCCCTGCATGCAGTTTTATATTATAAATACTTTTCTTTCTGCCTGGAAACTGGAGATTGTCCATAGCAACCAAAACTGTTCCTTTTACATCAAAAGTGGTTTTAGGCCAGCTAGAAAACAGCGATAATAAATTAGAATCACTCACAGAATTGAGCGATAGCGATTTGTGGGGAGATCCGTCATCAAATACTGAAAAGTAATGACAGTGACAATTCTGCAACTGGGCAAATTTCTGTGTTTTTGATTTGATTACATTATTGAATAATTTTTATTATTGTTATATTATTATTTGGTATAATTATTTATAGTTAGTTATTATATTATAATTTATGATTTAATTTTTCAAACTTTATCATACCCGGGATATCTGCTAGATTCTGGTTTGGACAGATTTAAGTGAGTTATTCTCAAGAATTACAGGACTACAATATAAAACGCCAAATTCCCATGCAAAATAATTGTACCGCTTTCAGCACCTAAAATCTGAAATAATCATACCGTCAGGGAGGTTAAAGTTGCTGGGTTTTGTGATAGCAGGGTATGGGCATAAAGCTTAGGACTTCAGTGAGAGGATATTTGGAATTTCTGAGAAAATATAAAAGCTGATGATTTAATCTCTACTTCACATTGCAGGTATTATTCTTGATGTTCTTCTGAAAGAATATGTCACCATACAGAAAGTACAGCAGACAACATCTGAAAATTGTCCAGCAAAGCATTTTCATCAAGACATGGTTAATAAATTGGTATGTAATCATGAGTCTAAATAAAAAAAAAGGGGTTATAATTACGCACCCTTAACCCTTGGGTGGTTCAGTGGATATGCAAAGGATAGATACCAAAGTGTGGTTGTAAATGGGGTTCAGTCATAACAGAGACCAGTCACTAGCAGTGTACCACAAGGCTACATACTAGGTCCTGTTGTATGTAATCTATATGGAAGTGATATACCTGTAACTACAGGGTTGGTGGGTAAGGTATGTCTTTTTGCTTATGGCACAAAGGTGTGCAATAGGTTTGATATCCCGGAGGTGTCTGTAACATGGAACACGATTTGATATGGATGGAAGATTGGTCAAACCAGGGGAACTTGAAGTTAAATGTTTGTAAATGTAAAATAATGCACCTAGGGAAAAAGAATCAGTTGCCAGAGTACAATATTTGGAGTACAGTGTTGGCCAACACTACAAAGGAAAAATAATTGGGAGTACTTATTTCATATGATTGAAATAGCTAATCTTGGAAAGTATTATTTTACCAAAAGAGTAGTTAATACTTGGAATAGACTTCCAGCAGAGGTAGCAAGTCAGTCAGCGGTAGGTGGACTCAAACATGTTTGGGATAAACAGATCTATGCTAAGGCAAAAAAAGTAAAACAAACAGAAAGACTTGGTAGACCACTTGGTCTATTTTCTAAAGACATGGGGGAACTAATGCGCAAAACCAAACTGTATAGAATAGGATATAAAAGGATGGGAGAAGCTGCTAACATATAAAAGTGTTCCCACACATTCAGGACCCCTGTAAAGAATGGGTTCCATTGGAGGCTTCTTTCTTACCTATACCACTCGCGTCACTACCCTGGATACGATCTACCCACATCCCCACTTCCGCCACCCTACACCCTCTCCTACATCCCACTCTGAAATGTTTTCAGCAAATCTGCTCCCGCACAAAAATCTCCTCGATTCCCGGGCCCCTAACTCCACTCAAGTGCAACCCAGACTTCCCTCCCGGCGTGTCCCCCGATTTTTTATCGGCTCACTGGCCACAAGACAGCTTACAGGCCTACCATATGTACGACAGAGGCAGACTCATCTCCGCCCCAACCCTTGCCAGCACCGTGGCTAGACCACCAATTCCCCACTGGACTTATCTTTTAATTGCATATTATCTGCAATCCTTAAACAGAAACTCCCTATGTTCCAGACCTCTCTCGCCCTTTGAGAAACGTTGCACCCAAACAACCCCCCAAAGACACGTAATAGCCCTCACTCACAACATGTTGTGGGATGGGGAACTCCCCGGATCCACCTTAGCTTGCAAACGCTGGGAGGAAGACCTCTCCCGGTCAATATCCAACGAACAATGGAGCTCCATTTTCCAAACCATCCATAGAGGCTCTTCCAATGTTAGCACTCAGGAGAATAATTATAAGATCCAATCGAGATGGTACCGCACCCCTTCAATTGTACACAAATTCGCTCCCAATGCCACCGACGTCTGCTGGAGGTGTCTCCTGGAAAAGGGTACACCACTGCATATTTGGTGGTCCTGTACCCTCCTTCAGGACTACTGGAAAGAAGTATGTAGAATCACCTCCCAAGTTACCACCTACAATATTGAACCC
Source organism: Lithobates pipiens (assembly GCF_037356315.1). Lineage (NCBI taxonomy): Eukaryota > Metazoa > Chordata > Amphibia > Anura > Ranidae > Lithobates > Lithobates pipiens. The sequence goes on along the minus strand of NW_027507788.1, from coordinate 48,026,345 downwards.
TCACCATCACAATGCCTTCTCCACCTTTCGCCCTTATCTAGGCGTGTCTACCAGGGCTCCCTGGCGATGCATATGCTCAACGCGGCGAAACAGTGTATCCCTGTTCACTGGGGGTCTCCCAGAGTCCCCTCCATTAAAGAATGGTTCGCCAGAATCAACAAAACGGCCGAAATGGAGGAGCTGATTCATATTTCCAAAGACACACTCTCGAAATTTAGCACGAAATGGGCCTGTTGGAAACACTTTCAGACCACCACAACTTACTCAGAGGTATTCAAATGAAGGCTTTTAGTTCACAGATTTGCTGCCTTTACCCTACGGGGCTTTATCTACTCTCCACTACTGAACTTACTACAACATAACTGAGAAGATGGTGAGAACCTACGCTACATGTCCACTGCTCTGCTTCGGGGGGGGTCACAGGGAAGGGGGACACCTCCCCCTTGACGTGATCCCTTCATACCTCCCTTCCCCCCCCCCTTTTTTTTTTTTTTCTTCTCCTTCCCTCCTTCTCTTCTTCTCCTCTTCCCCTCTGCTCCGTTCCCTCCTCTTAATTTTAGTCAGACCATCCCAAAACAGACGTTCACACACTTTGGCCCCCGTAAACACCACATACCCCCAACAACACATAGCCTCCCCATCCTAGGTGGATCCCCTCCTAGGTTTCCCTTGCCATGTCCCAATACACACGCTAACCCCCCGTTCTCATATGGCTTGACCCATCGTACTATATTATGAGTCCCTCGACCTTCACGAAAACCCTGGGGCAATTCCTCTCAGGGTAACATGTTTAGGACCATACCTGATAGTTTATATTCTGCTTATCCACCAGACAAGCTCCTACTCAGGGTTTTCTCCTAAGCAGATCTGCTCTTGTGATTTTCAGCATGTTTCTATATTCTGTACACCCTACTACTCTGTAACTCAGCTGTTTTTGTATTCAAACTGTTGTTGGAAATTTCTGTTCGTCTGTACTTTTGAGCTTTTTCAGAATAAAATTTGTTTCAAAAAAAAAAAAAAAGTGTTCCCACACAGATAAAATATATGAAAAGGTTAAGTATGTGGCGCTAAATAAAGTGCAGAAATTAATCACAGAAAAGCAGGCAAATCAGCACTCTGCTGACTTTTTCCAACAATCCTCAAATGTATAATTGTTCCAAGACAGTTTTTCAAAGTCATGACATGAGGCCCATCAATATAGCTAGGCAGCTAGAATTTTCAGAAGATCAGCAATGGTAGTCCCTATATTTTTCCCATGACAGGTTAAACACATTAAACAGGTATTCAGGCTTCTATTGTTTTATTTTTTATTTTCACTTGATGAAAGTTCCCTATGATAGCGATACAGCTCTTTATCATTTTTACTCACTCTAAAAAGATCCATGCATGCAAGTCCTGAATATTGCACAGCCAACATAGGCTGTGGTTTGGGATGGCAAGACTATCAGGGCTGGCTTTAAAGTGATTGTGCATTCTCGTTTGTTTGTTTTTGTTTTTTTTAAATAGCAAACCTGTTATACTTACCTGCTCTATGCAGTTGGTTTTGCACAGAGCATCCTGGATCCTCCTCTTCTCGGGTCCCTCTTCTGTGCCCCTGGCCTCTCCCTCCTGTTGAGTGCCCCCACAGCAAGCAGCCCCACAGCAAGCAGCCCCACAGCAAGCAGCCCCACAGCAAGCAGCTTGCTATGGAGGCACCCGACCCAAGTCACAGCTCCCTGTGTCCATTCAGGCACAGAGTCATGACCTAGCCTCATCCCCTCTCTCTCCTGATTGGCTGACTGATTTTGATTGACAGCAGTGGGAGCCAATTGTGCCACACCACTACTGTCCCAGACAATGAGGAGGGGACACTCCTGCAACATTGCTGGATAAAGATGAGCTCAGGTAAGTATTAGGGGGCTGAAGGTGGCTGCTGCACACAGAAGGTTTTTTTTTTTCATCGTATTGCATAGAATGCATTAAGATAAAAAAACCTTCTGCCTTTACAATCCCTTTAAGCCATTCACATATCGTATTGTTGACTACCTGCAACAAATTTCCAGATATAATAAAAGTTTCCATTTTGACATTTTGTCTGCCAGTGCAATTCTGTAGGATATTCCTGACTATAACCCTTCTCCTACCCAGACTCTAATATTTAATCAAACTCCTAAGATTAACCCTAACTAGCAGACATGTACATTTTGGAATATGTTATATACTGTATTAAGATGGACAGATTTTCAAAATGAAATCCAGAGACAATCCACTAATGATTTAGTCTGGCAGCACTAGGGTGGCTGGTTTCGAATCCCAACAACGACACCACCTGCATTGAGTTTGCATGTTCTCCTTGTGCCTGCGTGGGTTTTCTCTGTGTATTCCAGTTTCCTCCCATATTCCAAAGACATGCTGAGAGGTTAATTGGCTCCTGTCTAAATTGTCCCTACCATGTATGAATGTAAATTAGGGATCTTAGGTTGTAAGCTCCTTGAGGGCAAGGTCTGATGTGAATGTATAATATATATGAGTAAAGGGCTGCATAAATTGACAGCGCTATATAAGTACCTGTAATTATTTAAACATTATAAACAACACATAAACATTAATAAGGGTAATCTCCCTGGCCTTACTGTTAAAAGTAAAAATGTGAGCATTACTAGGTTTTTTTAAAACCTTGAGCACCTTGTAATAGAATCCAAAAATGTTCTACAACACACTCATAGGTATGACTAAATTACCCTACAGTGGGAATAAATTAAAGGGCGATTATTAAATAAAACCTATGCCTTGATGGTGTAACGCTACAGACATTTGTCACAGTACTTGTACCCACAAAATATTCCTAATTATGGTTACACAGGTCTCACAAGCAAACATAAACTTCAGGACAAAGGATCATTATTTAAAAATTTTAATCTTTCCATCACATATACTTTTCTGCACACAGAAAACTATGATTTTGTCTGAGCCTACCTTAAAAGAAGAACAGCAATTGTTAAGATAATAAACACCAGGACACCAGATTCGGACTATATAACAAGCGGGTGCCACTGTCAGAATACAATGTCCCAGTAGGGGAGAATTCTTCTATCCACATCATTTGTGTGGATGAAGTAATCTATTGGGTTTTTTTTTCTTTGTTCAGTCTCACTGGCCAGCTTAAGAAGAATGATGAGTGAGGTTGATAAGACACATCTGTATGTCAGGTATAGTTAATTTGTAGATATTATACATAATTATAATTATTACCAGAGCTCAAAGCATTATTCTATTGTGAAAAAATAGGAACACACACTCTACATTATTCTATGTAAGCTGTGCTTTACAGTTATTATGACATCTAAAAAAACAAATGCTTACCAAACTAGTAGCATAGTAACCATTGCCACTATATAGTTTATAGGCATTTGCAAAAGATCAAAGTAGAAATCCATTTACTATGTTAGGAATGTACACAAGATTTATTTTGCTAAGGGTAGCAGCGTTTTCGCTGCCATCTTCCAGCCCTTGTTACAATTTTTGTACTACTCTGTAAATGGCATAGACACAATCCTTATCACGGCACTCCTTATCATTGTGTGCAGAAACAGGTTTAGCTGAAGGGCTGAGAAGTACTAGGAAATGCTTCTCATTTTCCTTCTAAATTTCACTAACTACTACACAATTCTCACTTTCAGACTCACAGCAAATACATTCTTTACTTACTAGAATTCTAATGATTACTGAAATTAATAATAATGCATTTTTTTTTATTCTAGGCTTTGGATGTTATTTTGACGGAACTAAATATGCTGTTAGTTGAAGACATGGAAGACATCTTTGAATATGAGCACGATATAGAACTGGGCTAAGAGTAAATGTTAAACATTGGCATTAACTAGATTTATTCTTCCTAATGCTTACTTAAGCCTTAATATTAGGTAAATGGGTATATTACCTTTTTTTACACTACTTATTTTCTGTATAGGAACTGAAGGCTGAGCCTCTGTTAGGGTGGGAAATTAGGCCTTTACTTTATACATTTATGTGGCACTGCTTCCACTCAGCTGGGCCTTGAATGCAAACTTGAGCCCATAGTTGTCATAAATTTGTCCCTAGACTTTACATTCACCTAGTTCCAGGAAAGATACAGTCCAATCCTTTAACATTTCAAGGCTTTAGTGTAAAAGTTGAGTAAGAGAGGGAGAGAGAGAGAGAGAGAGAGAGAGAGAGAAGGTGCACCACTCTGAGTGTTAGTCATGTTAGTTAAAATGCAATGTTTAATAAAAGTAAGATCAACTCACATTTTGGTGAGATATAATGTGCATGGCATAAGTAATTTGGGCTCCTGTAGTCCAGCATAGAAAGATATACCTGATGAAGGGGCACCCATGCTCCGAACACAAGCTCAACCACGCCTCCCGTCCATCACCCCTGACGTGCTTGTTGTGTGACCGTCTTCTGCCTCAGGAACCACTGGAGCCACTGGGAACTGCACCACCGCTGCCCAGCCCAAACTACTTATGCCATGCACATTATATCTCACCAAAATGTGAGTTGATCTTACTTTTATTAAACATTGAATTTTAACTGAAATACTGCACTCAGAGTGGCACTGCTCCTCTCTCTTTCTCTCTCTCTCTCTCTCTCGCCCATATCCACAGAATCACTTCTGCTCTCTGCAGCTGGCTGTCCACACTGATGCAGACCAGAACCCCTAAACCCTGGTCTGGTCTCAGTAGTGAATTAACTTTGTCTACTAGCACACCTGGACCTTGGAACTATTTGCATTAAGCACAAGCTGCATTTCTAGCGCTCCATCTTTTTTAATTGTAAAAGTTGGAAACTGGGAAGAACCCAAAAGGCAAAACAGCTTCTCAGACTGACAGTCCCTGGGTGGTTGTTCTAACTTACCAAGTGAAAACAAAGCAGACTGGTAGTAGCTCCACACAAAACAGAGATTCCAGTGTTCTCTGTTCACTAGTTAGTTGACTGCATGATTTAGACCATTTAGGATTCCCATATATACTCCATTGTTTCCAGCTTTGGTTAGAATCAGGTAATACCCTCAAGGCCTGGGTGGCAACCCATGACTTTAAACTTAAGCAACAGCCTAAAGGCAAACTCAAACACCCTTTCAGAAGCATGATCCAGATATTTTACATTGAAACATGGCCTCTCCCACTGGGATCAGAATTTTCAGTTATTAGACAGATGCAAATTCAGTATTCTACACTCCTAGCACAGAATACTGAAATTTACTAAGACTGGAGAAGCCACAATCTGTATTAGCTGTGCATGACAATCAATTAGCTACCCCTAGTTGATCACGGGCTCAGCGATAGCATGCACTGCCAAGCTGCAGCAAACATTACTAGTAGACTTTTAGCAAGCATCAAAGGGGTATCAAATCAAAAGATAAGATTATAATTCTACCACTTTACACAACTCAGGTCCAGTCACATCTCAAGTATGCCATCAATTTCTGATCACGAACCCATAGGAAGAATGTGTCGGAACCGGAGAGAGTCTAGAGAAATACATCAAAGCTAATAAGAGAACTGGAGGAGATATGATCACAATATGCAAATATCTAAATGATGATTGTAGCATAGGGAGAAAACTATCAGTCTTATGTCTTTTGAGAAGAGTGGCCACTCAATGAAGTTGAATGGAAAGCAGTCTAATCTTAAACTGCATAAGGGTTTTTTTTACTATTAGAATGGCAAAGATGTAGAACTTCTTTTCTCAGCTAGCAGTATCAGCGAGGAGAATCATCAATATTTAAAAATATTTTTTTAGAAAAGCATCTGAGCGAACACAATATACAGGGAAATGGGAAACAGTAGTGACACAAGGACACACACACAACACTAACACGGGTTGAACTGGAGGGACTGGTATCTTTATTCAACCTCAGAAACGATGTAACTATGTAAAAAGTTTCAACTTGTTTCGTTAAGTTTTAAAAATGAATCTAAAGTCAAATTACTAAAGCAAACTATGTTCCTCATATTTAAAAAAAAAATTCTTGTTTTATCTTTTGTGTAAAATACCTGTATTATATCTTTCTATGGCATATGTCAAAGCTTTTTGTACCACCTTTTGTAGCAAATAAAATAGTTTGTAAACAAAAGAAAATGAAGGCTAGAAGCTGATTGGTTGGCATGCACAGATGCTCTAGATTCTGGTTGCTTAAGTCAGTAAATGTTCTTCAAAATGCTTTAGGAAGGCCTTAGGGAACACATTCCCACATGGTGCACATGAACAAAAAACGCTGCTACGCATTAGGGATGGGTGAACAGTTTGGCCCGAGCATAAGTTTGGGCTGAACTTTGGTTGTTTGGATGTTCTGCGAACACCGAACAATATCCAGTGTTCGGGGCAAATTCGAAAGCTGTCGGAACACCGTTAAAGTCTTTGGGACATTAACATGAAAAATCAAAAGTGTTCATTTTAAAGGCTTATATGCAGGTTATTGTCATAAAAGTGTTTGGGGACAGGACATGTATCAATGAAATATATTTTTCTTTTTTAAATGGACTTTTTTGGGGAGCAGTGATTTTTTTACTGCTTAAAATTAAACAATAAAAATGAAATGTTCCTTTAAATATTGTGCCTGGGGGGTGTCTATAGTATCCCTGTAAAGTGCCACATTTTTCCCGTGTTTAGAACAGTACCACAAAAAAATTACATTTCTAAAGGAAAAAAATTAATTTAAAACTGATCGCAGCTGTAACGAATTGTCGGGTCTCAGCAATATAGATAAAATCATTAAAAAAAGAGAATGGGACCCCCCCCCCCAAGTCCCTTACCAGGACCTTTGGGTCTGGTATGAATATTAAGGGGAACCCCCAAACCAAAATGTAAAAAAAAAAAATTGCGTAAGGGCCCCTCTAAAATCCATACCAGGCCCTTCGGGAAAATTATTGGAATCTGGAAGCCCCCTTTAACAAGAGGACCCCCAGATCCCGGCCACCCCCCCCCCCCGGGTGAATTGGTAATAGCCATTTTTTGACAATTCCTTTATTAATATTGACTTCTTCTTTCCCCAGCTTCTTCCTCCATCTTCTTCTTCCCTCGCTTCTTCCTCTATCTTCCTCTGCTTTTTCTCTGGTCTTCTCCATCTTTCTTCAGCTTCTTCTTCCCCGCTTAATCCTCTGGACTATCCACCTCAATGGAAGGCTCCTGCAGTGTGACGCTTCTGAGCTTGTGACAGTTCTTATATAACTGAGGGCAGGTCCACTGGTGACCTCGTCCTCTCTGATGCCACAGGGACTTTCCTGTGGCGTCAGGGGTGCGGGGTCACCCATTTACGTAAATAGTATTTTTTTTCACTGATACATGTCCCCTGGGGCAGAACCCAAACACTTTTTATGACAATAACTTGTAACTTGTAATGCATATAAGCCTTTAAAATTAGCACTTTTGATTATTCATGTACGTGTCCCATAGACTTTAATGGTGTTTGTGTGTTCTGCCAAATTTTTGCCTGTTCAGTATGTTCTGGTGCGAACCGAACTGGGGAGTGTTCGGCCCATCCCTACTAAGCAGTAAAGTTGCAATCTGCCAGAAGCTGGCAGCGTTTGTGCACATGCACAGAAATCCCACACAAATACTCACAGACACACTCACAAATCTTGTGAAAAGCCTTATCAAAAGTGTAGGCTGGTATAACTTTAAAATGGTCATTGTATTTTAAAGGGATGTCTATCAAGCTGACGGTCTGATGTCCACAAACATTTAGCCATATAATGTATATGTACAGCCACATCAGCACTTCAAAAAGCCATTCATAAATCATTGGGTTGAACAAAAAAAAAGTTTAGAATTCCCCATCCACACATTTGAGGTGGATGGGGGAATCACTGCCACTATTCTGCTGCATTCTCAAAGCGGGGAGCCTTTCCCTCGATCAGAACACAGTGATCAGTGTTGGATATAGCTGGTGGGCACTGTTCATTTGGGAAAAAACCCAACAGGTTGGTTGTCCAGAAGTAGATTGGTAGATCAACTTCTGTACAACCAGCATGCCCATGCATGTATTGTAATTTGTCCAGTCCATGCTGAACCGGTTGAATTTTGACCCATGTAAAGCCACTTTTAGGGCCTGAGAGTGAGGCAATCGGTTGAGCACAAAACCAGGTAACAGGGTTGCCTATGTGACTCATGTACTTCATTAAAGTGTATCACTCTAGAGAGAGTGGCCATTCCCGTGATTCACATTCTTTTTGTGCTTATGTTTTGTGTGTTTGTTGTGTGATAAAAACGTTTTTCCTTTTTTTTTGGGGGGGGGGAGGGGGGGTTCTAAAGTGTACTGTACCTATTAATTTATACTTTACACTAAGGAATTATTTAGCTCTCTATCCAAAATGTTACATCATATTACACCACAGAGGGGATGTGTATTACTATTGTACACTAAATATTTATTAAATAATTCAAATTCTAATATAATACTTTGTTTTGCATTATTGTTTTTTTTTTTTTTTTGCTGGGAACCAGATGCAGGCAGTCACATCCCTCTGCTTTCCTCTTGCCGATGCTTACCGCAGGCGAGTGTTTGGGGCCAGAGACAGGTGCTTGCCGTCTCCATTGTCATCTTGGCAGCTGTGGTGTTGGATGGCTATGCACTAATGGGGTGTGTCCTGTACAACATCATAGTTAGCGTTAAAAGACACCTAGGAAGATGGGACAAAACATTACATGTACCTTGTCCCATTTAGAAGTGAATACTGTAATAAAAAGTGATACTTCTTCTTTAATTGAACTGCTCATAATGTTTTCTTGTTTATTTACACCATGTTGCCTAGTAGAATAATTTCCAAAAATATTGTATGTTTATTATTCATGAGAAACTGGTAAAATGAAAAAAAAACATCATTATCAAGAAAATTCAATTGGTAAGGTAGAGCTCATGGGATGAAGTCAAGCAGTAGAGGTACAGCCCTTTGTGGGAGCATTCCAAAAATGAGGACGTAGATATACTGCTTGTATTAGGGGAATTATAGAGCTCTCAGTTGTAGACCTAGTTAGTTGTCACCAATACATTACCAATACATATATACTGTAAAGCTTTGATTTTGCTTTTACATCACTTGCTGTATCCTGATTTGTGACTCATAAAATACTTACTAGTCATAAACAGTCAGGCAATTAACATATCAGAAGGAGGTCACTAATGTCAGCCTTGATCTCTCTCTCTCTCTCTCTCTCTCTCTCTGCATAGTTTTTTGGGGTAAAAAGAAAGTATATTTTTATATTTATTTTCTTTACTTGTTATGCACAGTATTAAAAAAAATATATATAGTATTACATATGTACATTTCCAGACAGAGGGGGGGAACCTCTTTTTTCAGATGTTTAGGTTGACATTTGCTCAAAAAAAGTCTGTTGTTACATAGCTGAATAGCTGAAGCTAAAATTACGCAAACAGCTGAATGAATGCCAGGAGTGACCAACCTCACTCCATGCCTTATACTGATCTGAGAATATCGGAAACAAATCCTCCAATGTTAATTACAGCCTGGCCCTCATGGAAGAAAATAACATTGGCAGAGTGGGAATCTTGGGGTAAAATGAGGCAATAGATCTAGAGCCCTTTGTGGGAACAGTTCAAAGATCAGGTCATAGATATACTGTACTTATTGTACTGGGAGAACTACAGAAGTCTCCATTGCTAGGTAGCTGAATAGTTGTTTTCAGTACTTTCTGCATCATATAAGCAAAACATATATACAGCTGAATGATCAGAGAAGGGACCAACCTTACTCCAAGCTCCATGCTGCTCTTTATGAAGATTCAATTATAGAGAGGCAGTCATTGATGAAGAAACAACTTTACTCTCTCTTTAGACAGCCCAGCACACTGTGAAAAAAACAGTGCACAGTGTATGTAATGTAGCTGGTGGTGGAGACTAACATGTGGAGGTAGGTGTAACGGCACCCCTAATATAAAGGGGGTTAACGCCGTTTACGATGTTCCCTCTCCTAGACACACATCCACTCGCTACCAATATCCACAGCTAAACGACCCTTTCCTATAGGAGTCGACCCCTCTGGCAAAAAGACGAGACGCACTCTGTCTCTTCTGTAGTAGGAATGACTTTATTAATGAGAAACATTGTAACTTTATACACAATTCAAGGCACATGCTTTAACATGAACAAGGGCCCAGCTCCACCCACACATCCCAAGACTCAACACCTCATCCTGACGTCTGCTAGGCTTCAAACGATCCCACCCAATACACATCTTTTCACAAAGGGTTGGCAGCCAGTCTGTCTGGCACTTTACAATACACACAAGGACAGACTTAAATGAACAATAGAAATGCAAAACAACTTAATTCCTCACAGCAATGATACTTAACCCCCATATACAGTATACATCCAATCTATATACAATGTATATACAGCCTTGAATATGGCTATCACAGACCATATCGGGGGTTTCTTTTATTCACCCTTTGTCCAAAGTGACCCCACTGTCACACATCTCCCCTTTCGACAGGGGACTAACAGAGGAGGGGACCCCAGACGGGTTGACTCCGCAGTTAGTCCATGGGTCCATTCTTCCAATACTGGATAACCCATCAACATTGCACTAGGAGCCCGGGAGGGCGTCGGTTTGCCGGGACAACCCATCAGCATTGCCTTTTTGCTTACCGGGTCGGTAGCTGATGGTGAAGTTGTAAGGTTGTAGGGCTAAGCTCCACCGCAGCAACCTGCCATTATCTCCGGAGACCCGGTTAAGCCAGACCAATGGGTTGTGGTCAGTGACCAGTGAAAATTCCTGTCCGTATAAGTAAGGGTTCAGCTTTTTAAGGGCCCAGACCAGGGCCAAACACTCCTTCTCCACTGCCGCATAGCTCACTTCCCGGGGTAATAGTTTTCTACTCAGGTATGTGACAGGGTGTTCTCCTCCATCCTCCCCAACTTGGCTCAGCACCGCCCCCAGTCCAAACATGGAAGCATCTGTGTGGACAAGAAAACGTTTGTTAGGTACTGGGGCAGCCAAGACAGGGGCATTTACAAGTGCTTGCTTGAGGGCTAGAAACGCGGATTCACAAGCTGGAGACCAGAGGACTTGCCTAGGTAAATTCTTTTTCGTCAGGTCAGTCAGGGGTTGGGCGATAGCACTATAATTAGGGACAAAACGTCGGTAGTACCCTGCAGTTCCCAAGAAGGCCAATACCTGGGTCTTAGTACGGGGCGTGGGCCAGTTAGCTACTGCCTCTACCTTGGCTGGTTCGGGTCTCTGGTTCCCACACCCCACTCGGTGTCCTAGGTACTGCACCTCCGCCATCCCTAGATGGCACTTGTCTGGTTTCAAGGTCAGGCCTGCGGCCCGAATTTTGTCCAGAACCACTCCTACGTGAACCAGGTGCTCCTCCCAAGACCCACTGTAGATCACAATGTCATCCAGATATGCACATGCAAAATGCTGGAAGCCATCGAGGAGCCTATCCACCATACGTTGGAAGGTCGCTGGGGCATTTTTCATTCCAAATGGCATGACCTTAGACTGGTACAGGCCAAATGGGGTAACAAATGCCGACTTGGGGATAGCATCCTCGGCCAGGGGGATCTGCCAACAACCTTTACACAGGTCTATTGTAGTTAAATAACGTCCCCTGGCTATACGATCTAGTAGTTCGTCTACCCTGGGCATCGGGTAGGCATCGGTGGTGGTCTTTTCGTTGAGTCCCAAGTCTCCGAGGCCCAAGGGCTGTCAGAAGGCTCAATGACTCCTAACTGAATTATCTCCTGTATCTCCTTCCGCATTTCCTCTCGGACTGCTACAGGGATACGGTAGGGGGGCTGGCGGAGGGGTGCTTGTCCAGGGGTCTCTACCTTATGTACAGCCAAGGTCGCATAGCCCGGTCTTTGGGAGAACGTCGCCTGTTTCTCCCACAGAAGCCGCTTAGCCTGTTCCTTCTTTGTGGGGCTTAACCGGTCTCCTAGCTGTACAAGGCTAATGAGGTCAGTCTGGGGCTCTCTCTCTAGTAAGTCAGGGAGGGGTAAACCTTCTGAGTCGTCCGCAGCAGGGGCACATACTGCAGCAACATCCTCCTGCCGTTCCTAAAACTCCTTCAGCATGTTCACATGAAAGGTTTGCTGGATTCTTTCATCTGCACAGCTGGCAATGACATAGGTAGTATCACATACCTGGGCTACTACTTTATACGGGTCCTGCCAAGATGCCTGCATCTTGTCGGTTTCACAGGCTTGAGCACTAAGACCTTCTGCCCAACCTGGAAGACCCGCTGTCGGGCCCCCCGGTTGTACCATCTCTTCTGTCTTCCCTGGGCCGCCTGGAGATTCTCTCTTACCATCAGAGACAGTTGCTCCATGCGATCCCTGAGTTCCAGAACATAGGGTACTATGGGGGTCCCTTCTTGCTCTGTCTCTCCCTCCCAGTGTCCTCTGATGAGATCGAGGCGTCCGCGGACCCTTTTCCCATAGAGAAACTCGAAGGGCGAGAACCCAGTAGATTCCTGGGGTACCTCTCTGTACGCAAATAACAGGTGAGGTAGGAATCTCTCCCAGTCTCTGCAAGAGTCCGAAAAGGTCCTCAGCATTTGCTTGAGGGTCCCGTTAAAGCGTTCGCAGAGACCCTTAGTCTGGGGGTGGTAGGGGGAGCTCAGTAAGGGCTTAATATTGCACACCTTCCACAACTGCCGGGTGAGTACCGCAGTAAACTGGGTTCCCTGGTCAGAGAGAATCTCCTTAGGGAACCCCACTCTGGTAAAAATATTAACCAGGGCATCAGCTACTGTCTCTTCTTCAATGTTGGACATAGCTACTGCCTCTGGGTAAAGGGTGGCGTAGTCCACCCGGGTGAGAATATACTTCTTTCCGGATGGACTAGGCCGGGCCAGGGGACCCACAATGTCAACGGCTATGCGGTAAAAGGGCTCCCCAATAATAGGCATGGACATGAGTTTAGCCTTAGGGTGGCCCCCCCTCTTCCCTATCCGTTGACATGTGTCACACGTTTTGCAGTATTGTCGCACATCCTGGCTAAAATTGGGCCAGAAGAAATTCTGTGTGATCCTATGGGCCGTGCGACGGAACCCTAGATGTCCTGCTAGTGGCACATCATGCCCGATTCGCAGAATCTCCAGCTGGTATTTCTTAGGTACCACCAGCTGTCGTTTCTGCGAAGGGGCCTTACTTCTCTGAGATGGCTTAGGGATCCTATACAGTCTATCCCCATCCCATTCAAACAGCTCCCCATCTATTCCCCTTTCCTGAGTATCTGCCTTAGCCCTATACTTGTGTAAGGTCGGGTCCTCCCGAGTTTCCCTCCCGAATGCTTCTGGGGTATCCCAGCCTAGGCACGCCTGATCTAAGGTACGTGTCGGGGAGGATAGTCTCACCTGGGTCTCTGCAGCAAGCGGGCCGGTTCCAGCAGTACGTGTCTGTGCACGGGTAGTCACAGGGTTGACTTCATCGGGGCCCATCGGGGTGTAAGCAGAAAGGAGGGGGGCCAAATCATTCCCCAGTAGTGCATCCGCGGGCAAGTCCTTCATCACCCCCACATTCACGTGTCCCGAACCAACCCCCCAATCCAGGTGAACACGGGCCACGGGTAGCCGGAAGATGGTACCTCCCGCTACTCTTACGGCTACAGTGTCTCCGGTGTGTTGGCTCTCTGGGATGAGGTTCTTCTGTAGTAGGGTCATGGTAGCGCCGCTATCACGTAAGCCATTGGCTACCGTTCCATTAACCCGGACCGTCTGCCTGTGTTGTTGCCTGTTGTCCCGGTTAGCTGCTTGTATTGGATCAGCCTCGTGCAGGACGCCCCAATGTTCTTCCTCCTCAACGCAGTGGGCTGCAGGCATGGGTGTGCGGGGGCTCGCCCTTGCTGGTTGTCTCCATGACTGGGACTGGATGGCTGGATTTAATGGACAGTTTGGCTTTTTGTGCCCTAGCTGTTTACATCCGAAACACCTGATGGGTTGTGCATAGTCCTGGGAGTTGAACCTGGGCTGCTGAGGATAAGTGGCCGCTGGGGTTGGTGCTGAAGCTGTGTTAGAGGCTGATAAACTGGGCTGAGATGGTGGATAGCACTCGCTTCCGCCTGACCTTCGAGAGTCCAGATATTCATCGGCCAAAGTAGCCGCTTGCTGTACAGTCTGTGGTTGCTTATCTCGTACCCAATCCTGTAGTACCGGAGGGGTGTGGTTAAAGAACTGTTCTAAGAGTACTAGTTGGGTGATGTCCTCCATGGTATGAGCGTGGCTTCCCTGGATTCAGCCCTTAAGGTCTCGCTGCAGACGATGTGCCCACTCCACGTATGTTATGTGGGTTTGTTTTCGGCATTCTCGAAACTTAATCCGGCTGGCTTCGGGTGTAATGGCAAATCAGGCTAGCAGAGCTTCTTTTACCCGGTCATAGTCTTTAGCGTCCTCATCCTCCAGGGCCCGATACGCATCCGCCGCTCTGCCAGTTAAATTACTTGCCAGTAAGGCGACCCAATCTTGGGGCAGTACTTCATGTATCTGGCATAGTCTCTCAAAGTCCTGCAGGAATGCTTCAGTTTCCTCCTCTCCCTCCTTAAATAGTTTGAACGCCCGAAAGGGCAACTTACGGACAGGCGCTGCATCTTTAGGTGTTGTCTCCGATTGCCGTATTTCTGCCATTCTCTGCTCATGTTGCCGCTCTAGTTCTCTCTCCTGTCGCTCATCCTGCAGCTGGATGTCTCTAATGGCATTCTGTATGGCGGTCTCTGATGGGTTAGCACCATATAATGCCACCCGCTGTCGAATTCGTTGCTGAAACAAGTCTTCAACTGACCGGGGTCCTGCATCACCATCCCTCTGATCCATCTCGGTTAGTTCCCTGATCAAGGTGGCCTTGTTCTTTGTCCCACTGGTCCCTCCACGGCTCTCAAGTAAGTCTTTCAGTGTGGCTTTCCTGCAGGCTGCATAGCTGGTCATTTACTGTGGTGGTTTGAAGTGTCCCAGTAACTGGAGGGAAGATCCCACTGCTGCCACCAATGTAACGGCACCCCTAATATAAAGGGGGTTAACGCCGTTTACGATGTTCCCTCTCCTAGACATACATCCACTCGCTACCAATATCCACAGCTAAACGACCCTTTCCTATAGGAGCCGACCCCTCTGGCAAAAAGACGAGACGCACTCTGTCTCTTCTGTAGTAGGAATGACTTTATTAATGAGAAACATTGTAACTTTATACACAATTCAAGGCACATGCTTTAACATGAACAAGGGCCCAGCTCCACCCACACATCCCAAGACTCAACACCTCATCCTGACGTCTGCTAGGCTTCAAACGATCCCACCCAATACACATCTTTTCACAAAGGGTTGGCAGCCAGTCTGTCTGGCACTTTACAATACACACAAGGACAGACTTAAATGAACAATAGAAATGCAAAACAACTTAATTCCTCACAGCAATGATACTTAACCCCCATATACAGTATACATCCAATCTATATACAATGTATATACAGCCTTGAATATGGCTATCACAGACCATATCGGGGGTTTCTTTTATTCACCCTGTGTCCAAAGTGACCCCACTGTCACAGTAGGCTTCTCCTAAACCTCTGATTCAGGAACCCTGGTAAAGTGACAGAAGCACCTGAGCACACAGTGAGCACGAATGCCTGACTGGTCTCTCCCTGCAGGATGCTGAAGAGCAATGTGTGTATTGCTTAAGAGCGAGCTGTGCATTGCTGAAGAGCAGGCTGTACCAGCTGAAAGACCGGATCACTATGCACAGATTAGCAGGTTCAAATGCAGATCCGGATCAGCAACAGAAATGTAGATCAAGTACAAGCAGCTGGAAGAGGAGTAATCGAAGACAGGCCAGGTTTGGTAACGGCAGACAAATGGGTGGATTAGAAGAAAGAGTAGGCAGAGAAAAAATCTGAAAACAAACCAGGAGTCAAGGTAGAGTCAGAAGCAGATCAGATCAGAAGAAAATTGTTCAAACTTTATCAATCCCAAAAGTATGAAGTCCTTCTGCTTTAGGAGACCCACTTCCCCAAGTCTTACAACCCATCATTTATTCATCAACACTTCCCCCAATTCTAGCTCTCCAATGCAGAGAATAAAACAAAAGGAGTAGCCGCCTGCTTTTCTAAACGCTCTGTCTATTTCACTATGTCACAGTTACCAAAGCCCCTCCGGCAGATACATTCTGGTAAAGGGCACCATAGATGGAATGCTATATTCATTTTTCTCATACTACACCCCAAATAAGGGTCAAGACAATTTTTTTTACCTCGATGATGCATTCCCTTACACCTCAGTTGGAAGGAATCATTATTCATGGAGGGGACTCGAACATAGCATTTGATCTTGCTCTCGACATATCGGGATCAGGTCAACCACACTCCAGATGACCCCCCTCAAACAAAGTATAAAAATTGCCAAGCTCCCCTATGACACAGGACTGGTGGACATTTGGAGGGTACTCAACCCCCGCACCAAAGACCATACACATTACTCTGCCCCCCACCTGACCTATGCCAGGATAGATCATGTTTTCCTTCAAGTGATACATATACCCCTTGCGGTAAAGTCGACCAACAGAGACTCCCCTATCTCAGATCATTCTATGGTTACTCTCTCCCTCTGTCACTCAAATAACACAAAAAAAGAATTTAAATGGCGACTCAATGAATTGCTCCTAAGTAACCGGATACACTTTACTCTTTTGGAGAAGGACCTCAAAGATTATTTTCACACGAACGACACAGAGGCAATCTCCCTGGCTACGCTATGGGTGGCCCACAAAGCAGTGATAAGGGGCAAAATCATTCAGCTCTCATATCGCTCAAAAAAAGAACACCAAGCCAAAATAGACAACCTCACTAAAGAGTACCAGGAATCCTGTAAGCGTAACAAACAAGAACACACTCAGTCATTCACTACATAAACTAGAAGCAGCCAGATTGACTCTCAACCTAGCCCTCACTACCAAGGCTGAAAAACACCTCCATTGGTCAGGGGTGAGGTTTTATTCTCAAAAGGATAAAATTGGGTCCAAACTAGCCACCAAACTTTCCCCCAAACCACGTCTGTTGGCATTTCCAAAAATCCGTTTGCTATCTGGCTCATTCACACAGAACCCACAACGTATCATGGAATGCTTCCATGACTTCTATGCTTCCCTTTACAAAGATGACAAATCTAGCCCTCCCTCCAGCCTCACAGAGTTTCTTGACTCCATTTCACTGCCCAACCTCTCAACAGATCACATTGATCTTCTTGAACAACCCATTACAACCATAGAGATCAGGGCGACCATCAAGAATCTCAAACAAAGATCCGCCCCCGGTGGGCTACTACAAAAAATTCTCAGACACCTTGACACCTTAACTGGCCAGATTTTTTAACTCCCTACAAATAGGATCTCCCCTGAATAAATCCTTGAACCTGGCTTACATCTCTGTTATTCCAAAACCGGGAAAAGACCCCTCTGTGACTGGCAATTATCGCCCGATCTCCCTGATCAACAATGATCTTAAAGGGGTTGTAAAGGTAAATGTTTTTTCACCTTAATGCATTCTATGCATTAAGATGAAAAAACATCTGACAGTGCCTGCGCCCCCAGCCCCCCTGTTTTACTTACCTCACCCCTCGAAAGTCCCGCGCTCGTCCCCCGACGTCCTTTCCACCGTTCAGTCTGGCCGCTGATTGGCTGGAGTGGATGGATGGAAAGCAGCGCAGCCATCAATCACATCCACTGACACGGAGCGCCGGGGGGCGGGGCCGTGTGATACAGCAAGCGGCTATAGCCACCAGCTGTATCGCGAGAGCACGCCCGCAGATGCTTCTCACCATGCGAGGGAGCTCGCATGAACGTGAGAAGCACCTGCGGGAGGAAGCTGAGACAGCAGCCGAGGGACCCCAGGAGAGCAGGTTCGGGGCCACTCTGTGCAAAACGAGCTGCACAGTGGAGGTAAGTATGACAAGTTTGTTATTTAAAAAAAAAAAAAAAAATCACCTTACAATCCCTTTAAACTGTTAACAAAAATACTGGCAAACCGTTTATCCTCATTCATAGCCCAGTATGTCCACAAGGAACAAGCTGGATTTATCCCGGGGAGACAGGGCCCTGACCAGGTAAGAAGGTCCATAGATTTAGTGACCCTTCTAGGCTCTCAATAGGATGGGGGACCCCCTCAGGAGGGATTTCTGCTTTCCATTGCTCTTCAAAAAGCATTTGATACGGTCACTTGGTCATATATTTCCAAGGTCCTGGAAAGATGGGGACTAGGCCCCAATTTCCTTGGCATTCTAAATTCCTTTACTCCAATCCAAGTTTCCAGGTAATGTGAATGTAGGGCAGGTACTCCGACACGTTTAATATAGAGAAAGGCACCAGAGAGGGATGCCTATTATCGCCCCTGATTTTTGCAATTGGCATTGAATCCCTAGCAATAACCATTCGTAGCCACCCAGACATTAAAAGAGTCTTATTTGGCCCGCAAGAACATAAATGTGCCCTATTTGCGAACAACCTACTCCTTTGTTACATTGCCCCTCATCTCTACCCCTAACATTATTAAGCTCCTTGAGTAGTTTGGGGTAGCCTTAGGTCTCCGTATCAACGTTTCCAAATCCACAGCTCTAAACATCTCAATCTCGCCGTACCTTCTCAAATGCCTGCAGATACACTTTCTTTTCACCTGGAGCTCAAAATCTATTCCCTATTTAGGCCCAACACGAGCAATCTATCTCCCAGTTTATCACCAGTTAGACTGGTGGGTCAGTGGAACTGAGTAGACTGCATA
Organism: Lithobates pipiens; assembly: GCF_037356315.1. NCBI lineage: Eukaryota > Metazoa > Chordata > Amphibia > Anura > Ranidae > Lithobates > Lithobates pipiens. The sequence continues at coordinate 48,007,602 of NW_027507788.1, read as the reverse complement.
CTGCACTAGGACAGTATGACTGAGTGAACTTGTCTTCCTTGTCTCGAATAGGGAAGAGCAGAACACCCCCCCCCCCCCCCGCCCCCCGGTTCGCACCAGAACCTTTGAACGGGCCGAAAATTCATACGAACTTTAGAATCCCATTAAAGTCTATGGAACTCGAACATTCAAAATCAAAAGTGCTAATTTTAAAGGCTAATATGCAAGTCATTGTCCTAAAAGGGTTTGGGGACCTGGCTCCTGCCCCAGGGGACATGGATCAATGCAAAAAAAAATTTTTAAACTGAAGTTTTTTCGGGAGCACTGAATTTAATGACAATTAAAGTGAAAAAAAAATGAAATATTCCTTTAAATATCATGCCTGGGAGGTGTCTATAGTATGCCTGTGAAGCGGCATGTGTTTCCTGTGTTTAGAACAGTCCCTGCACAAAATGACATTTCATGGAAAAAAAGTAATTAAAAACTGCTTACGGTTTTAATGTAATGTGTGGTTCCGGCAATATGGATGAAAATCAGTGAGGAAAATAGCATTGGTAGCCCCCCTCCTGCCCATTACCAGCCCCCTTAGGTCTTGTACAGATATTAAGGAGAACCCCGTACCCAAATTAAAAAAATGAAAGGTGGGGACCCCACAAGGCCCTATATACTCAGAACAGCAGTATACAGGTGGTGCAAACAAGACAGGGACTGTGTAGGTTTGTTGTGTTAAGTAGAATATGTTTGTAATTTTGAAGTGGTACATTTTTAAAGTGTAGCCCCAGTCAAAAAATCTATTTTTAAGCTTTTTGCAAAACATAGGGAAGGGTTATCACCACTGTATAATTTTTTGGGCGGTTCGACTTTTTTCATCTCACTTCCTGTTGTCTCCTTTCCGTTTGCAAGTAGGAGACATTTGTAAGTTGGATTTTTAAAAGTAGGGGCCTTCCCTATATGCTCTGCAGAAATTTGGCCCTAAGGTGTTGGTGTTGCCACAAGTTAACACTGTAAGCCCTCAAAGTGACACTTGGTGGGCGCTGGAGGGCCCTGCTGTGAACTATTATATCAAGAATTGTAATTACTTGCCATTGTTGAACAGTGGTAGAAAAATTGGGCCTTTGGTGGATGTGGTGGTGCTGGTGCCACAACACTGTAAGTCCTCACAGTTACTCTCGGTGGGCGCAGGAACTGGCCCTGCTGTGAAATATTATATCAAGAATTGTAATTACATACACCTGTTAAACAGGGGCTGAAAAATTGGGCCTTAGGCACTGGTGCCACAACACTGCCACACCTCACAGAAACTCTAGTTGGAGAGCAGGAATGAGCCCTGCTGCAAAGAATTACATCAAAAATTGTACTTATATGCCCCTGTTAAACAGTGGCAGAAAAATTGGGCCTTAGGCACTGGTGCAACGACACTGCAACCTCTCCCAGATACTGTAGTTGGAGTGCAGGAATGAGCCCTGCTGCAAAGCATTGCATCAAAATTTTTTATTACATGCTCCTGTTAAACAGGGGCTGAAAAATTTGGCCTTAGGCACTGGTGGCGGTGCCCAGAACCAAAAATGTTCTTCCAAGCTATCAGCAGGATCATTGAGGAGGAAAAGGATAGTCAGTCAACATAACAGGATAGTCACTCAGCATCAGCATAGGCAGTCTTGAAGGGATGTGACATTTCAAAAAAAATTATTCGGTTACATCAGATTCAGGTGCTTGGTAGCTGGTGGTGATGTAAGACTGATTCATCTTTATGAAGGTCAGTCGATCAACCGAGTCAGTAGACAGGTGCACCCTGTGATCAGTTAGAAAGCCTCCAGCAGCACTGAATGTGTGTTCCGAAGAACACTGGATGCAGGACAGGCCAGCAGCTCAATTGCATACTGTGCAAGCTCTGGCCAGTGATCCATCCTCAAGACTCAGTAAGCCAGAGGATTTTCGGTGGGAAAGGTGTCCAAGTCTGACCTTACTCCTAGGTATTCCTGCACCATGTAAATCAGACGCTGGCGATGGTTGCTGGAACAGATCAACTGCTGAAGCTGCCTGTGGTAAAGAAATAAAACAACACCAGCAATTGGGGGTAGCTTCAGGTGTATAGGGTGCAGGAGGCCCAATACACCCAATGTAACTGCTGCAGCTGCCTATGGTATAGGAAAAGAACAACACCAGCAACTGGGGGTAGCTTCAGGTGTATACTGTGCAGGTGGCACAATACACTGACTCTAACTGCTGCAGCTGCCTGTGGTATAGAGATAGAACAACACCAGCAAATGGGAGTAGCTTCAGGTGTATAATGTGCAGGTGGCACAATACACCCACTGTAACTGCTCCAGATGCCTATGGTATAGAGACAGAACAACACCAGCATCAGGTGTATACTGTGCAGGTGGCACAATACACCAACTCTAACTGCTGCAGCTGCCTGTGATATAGAGACAGAACAACACCAGCAATTGGGAGTAGCTTGAGGTGTATACTGTGCAGGTAGCACAATACACTGACTGAAACTGCTCCAGATGCCTGTAGTATAGAAACGGAACAACACCAGCAAATGGGGGTAGCTTCAGGTGTATACTGTGCAGGTGACACAATACACCGTCTGTAACTGCTCCAGCTGCCTGTGATATAGAGACAGAACAACACCAGCAATTGGGAGCAGCTTGAGGTGTATACTGTGCAGGTAGCACAATACACTGACTGAAACTGCTCCAGCTGCCTGTGGTATAGAAACGGAACAACACCAGCGATTGGGGGTAGCTTCAGGTGTATACTGTGCAGGTGGCACAATACACCATCTGTAACTGCTCCAGCTGCCTGTGGTATAGTAACAGAACAACACTAGCAAATGGGGGAAGCTTCAGGTAGATATGGTGCAGGAGGCCCAATACACCCATTGTAACTGCTGCAGCTTCCTGTGGTATCGGAACAGAACACCAGCAATTGGGGGTAGCTTCAGGTGTATACTGTGCAGGAGGCACAATACACCAACTCTAACTGCTGCAGCTGCAGCTGCCTATGTTATAGGAACAGAACAACACTAGCAATTGGGGGTAGTTTCAGCTGCATACTGTGCAGGAGGCCCAATACACCCACTTTAACTGCTGCAGCTGCCTGTGGTACAGTAACAGAACAACACCAGCAATTGAGGGTAGTTTCAAGTGTATACTGTGCAGGTGGCACAATACACTGGTTGTAACTGCACCACATGCCTGTAGTATAGAAACGGAACAATACCAGCAATTGGGGATAGTTTCAGGTGTATACTGTGCAGGTGGCACAATACACCGACCGTAACTGCTCCAGATGCCTCTGGTATAGAGACAGAACTACACCATCAATTGGGAGTAGCTTCAGGTGTAAACTGTGCAGGTGGCACAATACACTGACTGTAACTGCTCCAGCTGCCTGTGGTATAGAAACTGAACAACACCAGCAATTGGGGGTAGCTTCAGGTGTATACTGTGCAGGAGGCACAATACACTAACTCTAACTGCTGCAGCTGCCTATGTTATAGGAACAGAACAACACTAGCAATTGTGGGTAGTTTCAGCTGCATACTGTTCAGGAGGCCCAATACACCCACTTTAACTGCTGCAGCTGCCTGTGGTACAGTAACAGAACACCAGCAATTGAGGGTAGTTTCAAGTGTATACTGTGCAGGTGGCACAATACACTGGCTGTAACTGCACCACATGCCTGTAGTATAGAAACGGAACAATACCAGCAATTGGGGATAGTTTCAGGTGTATACTGTGCAGGTGGCACAATACACTGACTGTAACTGCTCCAGATGCCTCTGGTATAGAGACAGAACTACACCATCAATTGGGAGTAGCTTCAGGTGTAAACTGTGCAGGTGGCACAATACACTGACTGTAACTGCTCCAGCTGCCTGTGGTATAGAAACTGAACAACACCAGCAATTGGGGGTAGCTTCAGGTGTATACTGTGCAGGAGGCACAATACACCAACTCTAACTGCTGCAGCTGCCTATGTTATAGGAACAGAACAACACTAGCAATTGGGGGTAGTTTCAGCTGCATACTGTTCAGGAGGCCCAATACACCCACTTTAACTGCTGCAGCTGCCTGTGGTACAGTAACAGAACAACACCAGCAATTGAGGGTAGTTTCAAGTGTATACTGTGCAGGTGGCACAATACACTGGCTGTAACTGCACCACATGCCTGTAGTATAGAAACGGAACAATACCATCAATTGGGAGTAGCTTCAGGTGTAAACTGTGCAGGTGGCACAATACACTGACTGTAACTGCTCCAGATGCCTGTGGTATAGAAACTGAACAACACCAGCAATTGGGGGTAGCTTCAGGTGTATACTGTGCAGGAGGCACAATACACCAACTCTAACTTCTGCAGCCGCCTGTGGTATAGGAACAGAACAACACTAGCAATTGGGGGTAGTTTCAGCTGCATACTGTGTAGGAGGCCCAATACACCCACTTTAACTGCTGCAGCTGTCTGTGGTATAGTAACAGAACAACACTAGCAATTGAGGGTAGTTTCAAGTGTATACTGTGCAGGTGGCACAATACACTGACTGTAACTGCTCCACATGCCTGTAGTATAGAAACTGAACAATACCAGCAATTGAGGGTAGTTTCAAGTGTATACTGTGCAGGTGGCACAATACACTGGCTGTAACTGCACCACATGCCTGTAGTATAGAAACGGAACAATACCAGCAATTGGGGATAGTTTCAGGTGTATACTGTGCAGGTGGTACAATACACCGACTGTAACTGCTCCAGATGCCTGTGGTATAGAGACAGAACTACACCATCAATTGGGAGTAGCTTCAGGTGTAAACTGTGCAGGTGGCACAATACACTGACTGTAACTGCTCCAGCTGCCTGTGATATAGAAACGGAACAACACCAGCAATTGGGGGGTAGCTTCAGGTGTATACTGTGCAGGAGGCACAATACACCAACTCTAACTGCTGCAGCTGCCTGTGGTATAGGAACAGAACAACACTAGCAATTGGGGGTAGTTTCAGCTGCATACTGTGTCGGAGGCCCAATACACCCACTTTAACTGCTGCAGCTGTCTGTGGTATAGTAACAGAACAACACTAGCAATTGAGGGTAGTTTCAAGTGTATACTGTGCAGGTGGCACAATACACTGACTGTAACTGCTCCACATGCCTGTAGTATAGAAACGGAACAATACCAGCAATTGGGGATAGTTTCAGGTGTATACTGTGCAGGTGGCACAATACACTGACTGTAATGCCGCGTACACACGAGCGGACTTTTCAACATCCAAAGTCCGACGGACTGATTCCGTCAGACTATTCGATCGTGTGTGGGCTGCAACGGACTTTTGATTCGTCAAAGTCTGACGGACTTTAGAATATGGAACATGCTTAAAATTTTTCTGACGGAATTCCGCTGGAGCCGGTCCCTTCGAAAAATTCGCTCGCATGTATGCTATTCCGACGGACTAAAACCGACGCTAGGGCAGCTATTGGCTACTGGCTATGAACTTCCTTATTCGAGTCGAGTCGTACGTCATCACGTTCGAATCCGTCGGAGTTTAGTGTGATTGTGTGTGGCCAAGTCCGCTCAGTCGAAAAGTCCGTCAGAACTCTGTCGGAACTCCGGCAGAACTCCGGCAGAACTCCGGCAGAACTCCTTCGGAAGTCTGTCGGACATAAGTCCTCTCGTGTGTACGGGGCTTTACTGCTCCAGATGCCTGTGGTATAGAGACAGAACTACACCAGCAATTGGGAGTAGCTTCAGGTGTAAACTGTGCAGGTGGCACAATACACTGACTGTAACTGCTCCAGCTGCCTGGGGTATAGAAACGGAACAACACCAGTAATTGGGGCTAGCTTCAGGTGTATACTGTGCAGGTGGCACAATACACCGACTGTAACTGCTGCAGCGGCCTGTGGTATAGTAACAGAACAACACTAACAATTGGGGGTCGCTTCAGGTGGATACGGTGCAGGAGGCCCAGTACACCCATTGTAACTGCTGCAGCTGCCTCTGTTATAGAGACAGAACAACACCAGCAATTTGGAGTAGCTTCAGGTGTATACTGTGCACGTGGCACAATTCAGTGACTGTAACTGCTCCAGATGCCTGTGGTATAGAAACGGAACAACACCAGCAATTGGGGGTAGCTTCAGGTGTATACTGTGCAGGTGGCACAATACACCGTCTGTAACTGCTCCAGCTGCCTGTGGTATAGTAACAGAACAACACTAGCAATTTGGGGTAGCTTCAGGTAGATACGGTGCAGGAGGCCCAATACACCCACTGTAACTGCTGCAGCTGCCTGTGGTATAGGAACAGAACACCAGCAATTGGGGAAGCTTCAGGTGTATACTGTGCAGGAGGCACAATACACCAACTCTAACTGCTGCAGCTGCCTGTGGTATAGGAACAGAACAACACTAGCAATTGGGGGTAGCTTCAGGTGTATACTGTGCAAGAGGCACAATACACCCACTGTAACTGCTGAAGCTGCCTGTGGTATAGAAATAGAACAACACCAGCAATTGGGGGTAGCTTCAGGTGTATACGGTGCAGGAGGCCCAATACACCCACTGTAACTGCTGCAACTGCCTGTGGTATAGGAACAGAACAACACCAGCAATTGGGGGTAGCTTCAGGTGTATACTGTGCAGGTGGCACAATACACCGACTCTAACTGCTGCAGCTGCCTGTGGTATAGAGACAGAACAACACCAGCAATTGGGGGTAGCTTCAGGTGTATACTGTGCAGGTGGCACAATACATCGACTCTAACTGCTGCAGCTTCCTGTGGTAAAGAGACAGAACACCAGTAATTGGGAGTAGCTTCAGGTGTATACTGTGCAGGTGGCACAATACACCATCTGTAACTGCTCCAGCTGCCTGTGGTATAGTAACAGAACAACACTAACAATTGGGGGTAGCTTCAGGTGGATGCGGTGCAGGAGGCCCAGTACACCCATTGTAACTGCTGCAGCTGCCTGTGTTATAGAGACAGAACAACACCAGCAATTGGGAGTAGCTTCAGGTGTATACTGTGCAGGTGGCACAATACAGCGACTGTAACTGCTCCAGATGCCTGTGGTATAGAAACAGAACAACACCAGCAATTGGGGGTAGCTTCAGGTGTATACTGTGCAGGTGGCACAATACACCGTCTCTAACTGCTCCAGCTGCCTGTGGTATATTAACAGAACAACACTAGCAATTGGGGGTAGCTTCAGGTAGATACGGTGCAGGAGGCCCAATACACCCACTATAACTGCTGCAGCTGCCTGTGGTATAGGAACAGAACTCCAGCAATTGGGGAAGCTTCAGGTGTATACGGTGCAGGAGGCACAATACACCCACTGTACCTGCTGCAGCTGCTTGTGGTGTAGGAACAGAACAACACCAGCAATTGGGGGTAGCTTCAGGTGTATACTGTGCAGGTGGCACAATACACTGTCTGTAACTGCTCCAGATGCCTATGGTATAGAGACAGAACAACACCAGTATCAGGTGTATACTGTGCAGGTGGCACAATACACTGACTCTAACTGCTGCAGCTGTCTGTGATATAGAGACAGAACAACACCAGCAATGGGGAGTAGCTTCAGGTGTATACTGTGCAGGTGGCACAATACACCGACTGTAACTGCTCCAGATGCCTGTAGTATAGAAACGGAACAACAACAGCAATTGGGGGTAGCTTCAGGTGTATATTGTGGAGGTGGCACAATACACTGTCTGTAACTGCTCCAGCTGCCTGTAGTATAGAAACGGAACAACACCAGCAATTGGGGGTAGCTTCAGGTGTATACTGTGCAGGTGGCACAATACACCATCTGTAACTGCTGCAGCTGCCTGTGGTATAGTAACAGAACAGCACTAGGAATTGGGGATAGCTTCAGGTAGATACGGTGCAGGCGGCCCAATACACCCATTGTAACTGCTGCAGCTTCCTATGGTATAGGAACAGAACACCGGCAATTGGGGGTAGCTTCAGGTGTATACTGTGCAGGAGGCACAATACACCAACTCTAACTGCTGCAGCTGCCTGTGGTATAGGAACAGAACAACACTAGCAATTGGAGGTAGTTTCAGCTGCATACTGTGCAGGAGGCCCAATACACCCACTGTAACTGCTGCAGCTGCATGTGGTATAGTAACAGAACAACACTAGCAACCAAGGGTAGTTTCAAGTGTATACTGTGCAGGTGGAACAATACACTGACTGTAACTGCTTCACATGCCTGTAGTATAGAAACGGAAAAATACCAGCAATTGGGGATAGTTTCAGGTGTATACTGTGCAGGTGGCACAATACACTGACTGTAACTGCTCCAGATGCCTGTGGTATAGAGACAGAATTCCACCAGCAATTGGGAGTAGCTTCAGGTGTATACTGTGCAGATGGCACAATACACTGACTGTAACTGCTCCAGCTGCCTGTGGTATAGAAACAGAACAACGCCAGCAATTGGGGGTAGCTTCAGGTGTATACTGTGCAGGTGGCACAATACACCGATTGTAACTGCTGCAGCTGCCGGTGGTATAGTAACAGAACAACACTAGCAATCGGGGGTAGCTTCAGTTGTATACTGTGCAAGAGGCCCAATAAACCCACTGTAACTGCTGCAGCTGCCTGTGGTATAGGAACAGAACACCAGCAATTGGGGGAGCTTCAGGTGTATACTGTGCAGGAGGCACAATACGCCAACTCTAACTGCTGCAGCCGCCTGTGGTATAGGAACAGAACAACACTAGCAATCACGGGTAGCTTCAGGTGTATACTGTGCAAGAGGCACAATACACCAACTCTAACTTCTGCAGCCGCCTGTGGTATAGGAACAGAACAACACCAGCAATTGGTAGCTTCAGGTGTATACTGTACAGGAGGCACAATACACCCACTGTAACTGCTGAAGCTGCCTGTGGTATAGAAATAGAACAACACCTGCAATTGGGGGTAGCTTCAGGTGTATACTGTACAGGAGGCACAATACACCCACTGTAACTGCTGCAGCTGCTTGTGGTATAGGAACAGAACAACACCAGCAATTGGGGGTAGCTTCAGGTGTATACTGTGCAGGTGGCACAATACACTGACTGTAACTGCTCCAGAAGCCTATGGTATAGAGACAGAACAACACCAGTATCAGGTGTATACTGTGCAGGTGGCACAATACACTGACTCTAACTGCTGCAGCTGTCTGTGATATAGAGACAGAACAACACCAGCAATTGGGAGTAGCTAAAGGTGTATACTGTGCAGGTAGCACAATACACCCACTGTAACTGCTGCAACTGCCTGTGGTATAGGAACAGAACAACACCAGCAATTGGGGGTAGCTTCAGGTGTATACTGTGCAGGTGGCACAATACACCGACTCTAACTGCTGCAGCTGCCTGTGGTATAGAGACAGAACAACACCAGCAATTGGGGGTAGCTTCAGGTGTATACTGTGCAGGTGGCACAATACATCGACTCTAACTGCTGCAGCTTCCTGTGGTAAAGAGACAGAACACCAGCAATTGGGAGTAGCTTCAGGTGTATACTGTGCAGATGGCACAATACACCGACTGTAACTGCTCCAGATGCCTGTGATATAGAAACGGAACAATACCAACAATTGGGGGTAGCTTCAGGTGTATACTGTGCAAGAGGCCCAATACACCCACTGTAACTGCTGCAGCTGCCTGTGGTATAGGAACAGAACACCAGCAATTGGGGGAGCTTCAGGTGTATACTGTGCAGGAGGCACAATACACCAACTCTAACTGCTGCAGCCGCCTGTGGTATAGGAACAGAACAACACTAGCAATCACGGGTAGCTTTAGGTGTATACTGTGCAAGAGGCACAATACACCAACTCTAACTTCTGCAGCCGCCTGTGGTATAGGAACAGAACAACACCAGCAATTGGTAGCTTCAGGTGTATACTGTACAGGAGGCACAATACACCCACTGTAACTGCTGAAGCTGCCTGTGGTATAGAAATAGAACAACACCAGCAATTGGGGGTAGCTTCAGGTGTATACGGTGCAGGAGGCCCAATACACCCACTGTAACTGCTGCAGCTGCTTGTGGTATAGGAACAGAACAACACCAGCAATTGGGGGTAGCTTCAGGTGTATACTGTGCAGGTGGCACAATACACTGACTGTAACTGCTCCAGATGCCTATGGTATAGAGACAGAACAACACCAGTATCAGGTGTATACTGTGCAGGTGGCACAATACACGGACTCTAACTGCTGCAGCTGTCTGTGATATAGAGACAGAACAACACCAGCAATTGGGAGTAGCTAAAGGTGTATACTGTGCAGGTAGCACAATACACCCACTGTAACTGCTGCAACTGCCTGTGGTATAGGAACAGAACAACACCAGCAATTGGGGGTAGCTTCAGGTGTATACTGTGCAGGTGGCACAATACACCGACTCTAACTGCTGCAGCTGCCTGTGGTATAGAGACAGAACAACACCAGCAATTGGGGGTAGCTTCAGGTGTATACTGTGCAGGTGGCACAATACATCGACTCTAACTGCTGCAGCTTCCTGTGGTAAAGAGACAGAACACCAGCAATTGGGAGTAGCTTCAGGTGTATACTGTGCAGATGGCACAATACACAGACTGTAACTGCTCCAGATGCCTGTGATATGGAAACGGAACAATACCAACAATTGGGGGTAGCTTCAGGTGTATACTGTGCAGGTGGCACAATACACCATCTGTAACTGCTCCAGCTGCCTGTGGTATAGTAACAGAACAACACTAACAATTGGGGGTAGCTTCAGGTGGATGCGGTGCAGGAGGCCCAGTACACCCATTGTAACTGCTGCAGCTGCCTGTGTTATAGAGACAGAACAACACCAGCAATTGGGAGTAGCTTCAGGTGTATACTGTGCAGGTGGCACAATACAGCGACTGTAACTGCTCCAGATGCCTGTGGTATAGAAAGGGAACAACACCAGCAATTGGGGGTAGCTTCGGGTGTATACTGTGCAGGTGGCACAATACACCCACTGTAACTGCTGCAGCTGCCTGTGGTATATTAACAGAACAACACTAGCAATTGGGGGTAGCTTCAGGTAGATACGGTGCAGGAGGCCCAATACACCCACTGTAACTGCTGCAGCTGCCTGTGGTATAGGAACAGAACTCCAGTAATTGGGGAAGCTTCAGGTGTATACTGTGCAGGAGGCACAATATACCCACTGTAAGGCCACGTACACACGCGGGGACTGTTCGCCCAACTTTGTCCATCAAACAGTTTCGGCAAACAGTCCGCTCAAAATTAGCATGGACGGACATGGCCACACACGACGGACGAACAGTTTGCTGAAACCGTGCGCGATGACGTGAACGGCACGTACGACGGGACGAAAAATACGACGTCCTATACACTGCATTATAACTTTCGGCGTGAAAATCCTTTCTGAGCATGCGCGCAACTTTGTTTGACGAACAAGCCTACACACGAGCGGACTGTTCGCTGAAACAAGGTTTCAGCGGACAGTTTTTCGGAAATTCCGAAAAACCTTGTTCCTCAAACTGTCCGCTGAAACTGTCCGCTGAAAGCCCACACACGAGCGGACTGTCCGCCCAAACACTGTTCAGCGGACAAAGTTGGGCGAACAGTCCGCCCGTGTGTACGCGGCCTCACTGCTGAAGCTGCCTGTGGTATAGAAATAGAACAACACCAGCAATTGGGGGTAGCTTCAGGTGTATACGGTGCAGGAGGCCCAATACACCCACTGTAACTGCTGCAGCTGCTTGTGGTATAGGAACAGAACAACACCAGCAATTGAGGGTAGCTTCAGGTGTATACTGTGCAGATGGCACAATACACCGACTGTAACTGCTCCAAATGCCTATGGTATAGAGACAGAACAACACCAGTATCAGGTGTATACTGTGCAGGTGGCACAATACACTGACTCTAACTGCTGCAGCTGTCTGTGATATAGAGACAGAACAACACCAGCAATTGGGAGTAGCTTCAGGTGTATACTGTGCAGGTAGCACAATACACCGACTGTAACTGCTCCAGATGCCTGTAGTATAGAAACGGAACAACAACAGCAATTGGGGGTAGCTTCAGGTGTATATTGTGCAGGTGGCACAATACACTGTCTGTAACTGCTCCAGCTGCCTGTGGTATAGTAACAGAACAGCACTAGGAATTGGGGGTAGCTTCAGGTAGATACGGTGCAGGAGGCCCAATACACCCATTGTAACTGCTGCAGCTTCCTATGGTATAGGAACAGAACACCAGCAATTGGGGGTAGCTTCAGGTGTATACTGTGCAGGAGGCACAATACACCAACTCTAACTGCTGCAGCTGCCTGTGGTATAGGAACAGAACAACACTAGCAATTGGGGGTAGTTTCAGCTGCATACTGTGCAGGAGGCCCAATACACCCACTGTAACTGCTGCAGCTGCCTGTGGTATAGTAACAGAACAACACCAGCAATTGAGGGTAGTTTCAAGTGTATACTGTGCAGGTGGCACAATACACTGACTGTAACTGCTTTACATGCCTGTAGTATAGAAATGGAAAAATACCAGCAATTGGGGATAGTTTCAGGTGTATACTGTGCAGGTGGCACAATACACTGACTGTAACTGCTCCAGATGCCTGTGTTATAGAGACAGAATTCCACCAGCAATTGGGAGTAGCTTCAGGTGTATACTGTGCAGATGGCACAATACACTGACTGTAACTGCTCCAGCTGCCTGTGGTATAGAAATGGAACAACACCAGCAATTGTGGGTAGCTTCAGGTGTATACTGTGCAGGTGGCACAATACACCGATTGTAACTGCTGCAGCTGCCTGTGGTATGGTAAACGAACAACACTAGCAATCTGGGGTAGCTTCAGTTGTATACTGTGCAAGAGGCCCAATGCACCCACTGTAACTGCTGCAGCTGCCTGTGGTATAGGAACAGAACACCAGCAATTGGGGGAGCTTCAGGTGTATACTGTGCAGGAGGCACAATACGCCAACTCTAACTTCTGCAGCTGCCTGTGGTATAGGAACAGAACAACACTAGCAATCAAGGGTAGCTTCAGGTGTATACTGTGCAAGAGGCACAATACACCAACTCTAACTTCTGCAGCCGCCTGTGGTATAGGAACAGAACAACACCAGCAATTGGTAGCTTCAGGTGTATACTGTACAGGAGGCACAATACACCCACTGTAACTGCTGCAGATGCCTGTGTTATAGAAACAGAACAACACGAACAATAAGGGGTAGCTTTAGGTGTATACTGTGCAGGAGGCACAATACACCCACTGTAACTGTGTTAGGTTCACAAGAAAAGATGACACTGTCCCTGCCTATCCTGCGCTCTCCCTGTAGCCGCAACACACTACACAAGACCGCCAAGCTGGCGGCCTTATATAGTGTGGGGCATGTACTAAACCCCCTGAGCTATAATTGGCCACAAGTATCCTGCCTGTGGCCAATTATGGCTCTCTTCGCTGCGGGTGCTGTGATTGGCCAAGAATGCAGGGTCACAGTGCATGCTTGCCAATTATCAGCCAGAAATGTACTGCAATGGCCACTAACATGGCGCAAACAGCACACAAAGTTCTGGATTCGCCGCACGGGTGAACAGCCAGGGTTCGAGTCGAACATGCTTTCAACTCGAACACCGAGCTCATCCCTAGTCTCGAATTAACCCCAGCACAACCCTCCCTCGGGCAGGATGACCTTCTACCTGCTTTACCTAGTGGTCTGCTTTAGTTGATTATTGTTATTGTATACCTATTTTGTTTCTGTTCTCTCAATTGAACTGCCTTACCAGAATTTGATAGTACCATGTATCTTTGTATGTTATTAAACTAATAACAATATTAAAAAGAAAGTTGGATGTCTTCCAAGTTGCCAAATTTATTGGCATAAGTGAGCATTCTTCTGAGTGAGCCAGCTTTTGATCAATCATCGCTGTGATAGCCTTTGATTGGCTATTACAGTGATCCTTCAAATAGACCCTCCCCTGTGCTTGTCTCATACCTTGGTTGGGAGCATAAGTGACAGTAGGGGCTTCACTTTTGACTGAGGTCCAAGCACTCCTGGTGTTGGTAACTGGGTGTGCAAGAACCAAAGAAGCACTGGTGCCAGCTAGGCTGGTTTGCTTGTGTAGCTTCTGGTCATGCCTGACTGGTAGATACTCCAATAGGATGGTACAGGACATCCAGGTGGAGGAGCAGGTGATATACAGCATCTAGTAGTGTATTGTCACCTGTGGCAGGTGCAGGATCATGTGGGCATGAATGTACTGGAAGCAGATGAGCATAGTCTAGGTTCAAGAAAGAAACAAGATCAGGAGTTGGAGCCAAGGTCATGCATTGAAGTCAGGGAGACAAAGCAGAAGCATAGTTAGGATGCAGGCCAATGTCATACACAGGTGACTAGTGAAGCAAAGTCCTTAAAACAAGCTAGGGTGACAATGGGAAGTCAAGCAGAAGGGAAATCCAGAACAAGACTAAGTTGGTAATAGTAATTAAGGCAAAGAGACTAGGAGCATAACGGAGCTGAAGATCATCCAGCAACCTCTCATGTCTGGTCACTTCCTTAAATAGGGCAATTGGTGTCAGTTTGAGGACTACGTGTGTGTGCGCATGTACACGCTGGCATGCATCTGAGCACTGGATAGTGGTAGAAGTGTTGGTTCTGTGAACTGGATCATGTGCACCTATGTGCTGGGAGTGCCCTGACAGTGCTGTTTTTTTTTTCTTCTGGGTGCAAAATGATATGATGGATCTTTTACTACAAGAAGAGTATAAACAAAAAAATGTGTACATAAAAAAAGTCATAAATAAAACAATAAGGCCTCTTGCACACAATACTCCTGTTTGAGCATCTATGTTTTCAGTTTTTTTTATGTATTTTCGTTCATTTTCATGCATATGCATTCTCACTAATTTTCACACATTTCCGTGCATGCATGGTAGCTTACTCATGCATTGACAATGAACAAACCTATGTGAATTTGCACGCAAACGTGGTTTGATCAGGCCTTGTTCTGGGTTAGGCCTCTTGCACACGATACTCCTGTTCGAGCATCTATTTTTTCAGACATCAGCTGTCGACAGGCTTCCCCACGCCTGCTATGGCTCTTAAAGGAGCCACCATACAGGTACCGCGGGAAGGAGCCACTTTGCCAATGTAAATGCGTGTGAGCTGGTCGGCAAGTAGTTTATAGGGTTCAGAGTTTGGGTCCAAACGTTTGCGATGCTCGAAAGTTCTGAGCAAGCCCAACCAGGAGGGGTTCGGCCAGACTCTAATTGCAAGCAGTCAAAAGTAATAAGTGCAATACAATGTTTAATATAATATGCACATATTTTTAAAATATTTTTAGTTAATATACAATATATGGCTTGTACTCATTAAATATAGTTACATTAATGATAGAATAAAATAGAATAAAAATAACTATTAGCTGCAACTAAAAATACTTAAATTGTGTTTCCTGTATGTATGTAATTTATATATTCTCAGAGAGGCACCGGGGTACATCTTCTTGACATATTCTAAAGCACATCACTCAGAAAAGGACAAACAAGAAGAGGTTCTCAAAGCAATTTGATTCTATTTAACAGCAATTAAATGATTATTAACACCAGATGTCTCTGCAAGATGTGCATGAACAAGCTATAAAGATTATTTACCAAAGTTACTTAACGAAATTAAAAGTTCCTATAGACATGAGATGACAGTCACCCTTTCCAGATGTTTTTGGTTGAATCAGATGGCAATACTCTCTCCATGGGCAGTTCCAAGCAATTTCCATGGGAAATAATGACCATTCCTGCTGCAACGATCTATTGTGTCTACCCTTTGATAAGCAGAGGCACCAGAAATGTTTGACAGGTGCTTCCACTCCACATAAAAAATTAACCACAGAGACAATCTGGAAGATGATCAGAACATATCTGAGTGTTCAGCTGCCTTTTTGTTGCCACTTCGGCTTCAGGAAAGTTTACCCCTTCCTGACCAGGCCATCTTGTGTGATATTACACTGCATTGTTTTAACTGAAAATTGCATGGTTGTGTGACACTGTACCCAACTAAAATTGATGTCCTTTTTTTGCCAGAAATAGAGCTTTCTTTTGGTGGTATTTGATCACCTCTGTGGTTTTTCTTTTTTGCACTATAAACAAAAAAAGACTGGCAATTTTGAAAAAGAAAAACAACAATATTTTTTACTTACTGCTATAAAACATATCCAGTAAAAAAACAAAAACAAATGTATTTTTCAATTTAGGCCAATATGTATTTTGCTACATGTTTTTGGTAAAATAAAATCCCAACAAGTGTGTATTGATTGGTTTGCGTTAAAGTTTTAGCATCTACAAACTATAGGATAGATTTATGGACTTTTTATTTATTTATTTATTTATTTATACTAGTAATGGCGGCGATCAGTGATTTTTAGTGAGACTGCAACATTCTGCTGGCAAATCTGACACTAAGTGACACTTTTTGGGGACCAGTGACACCAATACAGTGATCAGAACAAAAAAAAAATGCACTGGCACTGCATTAATGACAGGGGTTAACATCAGGGGCAATCAGAGGGTTAACTGTGTTCCCTGGGAATGCTTGTAACTGTGTGGGGGATGGTTGTTCTGTAGGAAGACAGAGATCCATGTACCTATTTAGCAGGTAAACAAGATCTCCATCCTTCTTTACTAGCAAAATGGCGATCTGCCTTGTTTACATAGGCAGACCAACACCGTTCTGCCTCTCTCCTAATGATCTCTGGGTTTCCGGTGGGCGTCAGGTCTGCCGGACCTACTGATTGGCTCCCGCTGTGTTTAATCACAGTGGGAGTGGGGCTCTAGTGATGCACGCGCACCCCAGAGCCCTTAAAAAAGATCATGCACAGGTACATGATTTTGTGCTTAAGAGCTGCCCTGCCACAGTAAATGTACGTGGAGCGGCCCTTAAGCGGTTAACTCATCCATATTGCTTGTTATTTATTAAATGTTTTCATAAATCAAAGAATTTGTTTTATACCTATATACACACAATACCTAAAAGTTTCAAAACTTGTAATGTAAAAAACAACCCACAAATTTCCCTCAGCCATTATATTTTCCCTTAGAGCATATTTTTGGATCAGCAGCTTATTAAGAGAAGAAAATAAGAAAAAACAAGCAAAATTGCAATAGTGTGATTCTCACTTGGGATGATTTTATTGCACTTGATTTAGAGGAAAAATGATTAATTTCACGTTTAACCAAATGTTTTTATTTATGTATATAGCACAGATAATTTACAAGTATTGTACATTCATATCAGTCTGTGTTCTCATGAAGCTTACAATTAAAGGTAAGTACCTCACATAGTTAATCTGGTTGAAAAAAAGACAACCTCCAGTTCAACATGCATACATTCTAGGGCCAATTTAGTCAGGAACCAATAGCTGACCAATGTGTCTATGAAATATGGAAGGAAACCCATTCAAGCATGGGAGAACATGCACTTAGTGTTATGGTTGGGTTTAGAACTGATGACTCTTTAACTGCAAAGCAGAAGTGCTAACCTCTAATCCACTGTGCTGCCACAACAGATAACTAAAACCTTGATTTTCCCTTACATATTGAGTTCAGTACATTCAATCTAATAGAAAAATGTTATTGAAAGGATCCAGATTTCCCCAAAATGTTGGTGAAATGATAAATACAAAGTTAGTCCATCTCTAATCCTTTTTTGGATAATTGAGTAGGGATGAGCTCAGACGTGTTCGCATGGAACACGTGCAGAGCCCACCAGGAAGCGCTGCGCTAATCACAGGCAGTGAGACATTGCCCGATCTCTGCAGCTGCACATCGGGGCAATGTCTCACTGCTTGTGATTAGCGCAGCGCTGCACTCACTTCCTGGCGGGCTCTGCACGTGTTCCATGCGAACACGCCTGAGCTCATCCCTACAATTGGGTATCATGTAGAAAACTGATCTCTGCACTTTTATACTTCAACCTATTCTTGCTATTTTGTTTAGGACAGTATAACAATGACATACAATACATGTGCATTCTTCTTTTACCTAGAAGCATATTTTGTGACACTGTTTCATATGTCTTATTATAGTAGACAGAGAAAAATGAGTACTGTCCATGATACTTTTTTTATTTGCACTAACATACACTTTTTCAGGACAAGCTTTCAGGTTATGTCTCGGGGTATTTGTTAGTGCAAATAAAAAAAGTATCACGGACAATACTCATTTTTCTCTGTCACAACTGCACTAATATGGCTACAATCACCTCTCTTATTATAGTAAAAATCTTTGGGGTTATGGAATAATAGTTTGTAGGCACACTAACTAAAATGGACCATTTGCTTTGTTCTATGTAAGAATAGTTTGTACAAAACTCTTTACAATTCAGCTACAAGTTGGAGAAGCATTGTATTATTCTATGAGTAGTCGAAGCCTTCAATATTTTTGATGTTGATACAAAACTTTCATTTGCATTATATAAATGTTTCTTTACTGTTGACTGAACAATTAAAACTAGTCACAGGGTAGCTTTGATGCCTACGTTTTTGTTTTTCCTAATTCAAAGGAAGAGTAATTGAATAACAAGCTAAGAAGTGTCCTTTCTATCACTAGTAATAAACAACAATATACTTTGTTTCTCACATCATCAAAATGTGAGAAAAAGTTAACATGGTTACAGTTTTGTTACAATCAGCTTGTCATCAGGTGTAGGCAGAAAAGTTTATTCATTAAACTGTTTAAAAGTCAAACAATAAACAAAAAAAATGTACTGCCACAAAAATACTACGAAAAATAAAACTAGCAAGAAGAATAAAATGAGAAAGGAAGATAATAATAAGAAAAACAAAACAAAGGGTAGAGGGCAGAGGAATAATTAAAAGTAGACTCTTTAGAATGTAATTTGTTTAACCACTTTAAGACCGGATTGTTTCACACAACATTTTTTAGATTCCAGTACTGTCACAGCCTGAATGACAATTGAATGTCAATTACTCAGTCATGCAACACTCTAATGCAGTGGTCATAAACCCTGTCCTCAGGGCCCACCTGACCTGTTAGTGGGCCCTGAGGACAGGGTTGATGACCACTGCTCTAACGAAGAACCAAGAAACACCTTTAAGCTTTTAAGCCCTTCAGCCCCAGAAGGTTTACCCCTTTATGACCAGGTAATTTTTTTGCGACATGGCCAATATCTATTCTGCTACGTATGTTTGGTAAAAGAAAATCCCAATAAGCATATATTGATTGGTTTGCACAAAAGTAATAGTGTCTACAAACTATGGGATATATATATATATATATATATATATATATATATATATATATATACATATATATATGGAATGTGTAATTATTTTAATTTTTTTACTAGTAATCAGCGACTTATAGCGGGACTGAGACATTGCGGCAAACAAATTGGACACTAAGTGACACTTTTGAAACGTTTTTTGGGACCAGTTACACTAATACAGTGATCAGTGCTACAAAATATGCACTGTCAATGTACTAATGACACTGACAGGGAAGAGGTTAACATTATAAAAAATGACATGTGTCCCTAGGGAGTGCATTCTAACTGTGTGGGCAGTGACATCACTAGGGTTGGTGTCACCTGGTGCGGTAAAACATGGTGTCACCCCACCCCCTCAATCATTTTTTTTGCATATAAAGCTGCATTCATGTTGTTCATATTTACAGATGAACACACCTGACTGCTATAGGAATCTACCTGAACTTAAAACATTTCCTGCTCAAAGAGCAATTGATAAAAAAACATTGTATGATTATATGGAGAAACATTATCTGCCTATGAATGTACCTCTCTAGAGAACAGAGAGATGTACTTTACTTATCTACAACAGCATATTATCTTTACTAGAACTTTGGTTCCCAGATAGAACTCTTTTCTAATTGATGCCGCAATCTAATCTATACCTCACTCACTATTGTCTTGGCGTGTTCATTGGAGTATTGTCCAACTACCACAATTAGTGGGTGGCAGTTGGGATACACTTTTACAATCCGTAAAAAAAAAGTTTTTGATCTGATTATATCAAATAATTTCCAGCACATGGGATAACAATCTGTTTTTTTAATAAATGTTTTTGTATGCATTGTGTTTTCAATGATGGAAGGTGCTAGTAATGCTGCATACACACGATCAGACTATCCGGCGGACTTAGTCTGGTGGACAAACCACCGTAAAGTCCGCCGGACTGGCTGAACGAGCGGACCTGCCCACACATGGGACTTTTCTGGCGGACTAGGTCACAGTCCCAGCATCCTCTGGAACTGTGACATCATAATGGGCAGGGACATCACTCGGCAATGTCCTATATAAGTCGCCGCATGCCGCGTCCCTGTCATTGTGGCCAGAGACAGCGACGAGCGAACAGCCCAAGAAGAGAAGAACAGAAGAACAGCAAGCAATGACGCAGACAGTGGCGACAGCAGCGATAGAAGACCGGGCCACCACTTGTAAAAGAGATAGAAGAAGGCACGGAGGCTTGGCAAGTAGAACGAAAGAGGGGGACAAGACCCCCGAAGAGGGGTTCAAGACCCCCGAAGTCAGAAGAAGAGAGCGGCAACGAAGAAGAAAGCCGGGCTCCTCCGCTAGTAAAAGAGCTAGCAGAAGATAGCGGAGGAGTCCGGCAAGAAGACCCCCGGAGATGGAAGAAGACCCCCGGAGCTGTGCAATAAAATATTTTTAACCCTTGTGTTTTATTTCAATTTTTTCACAGGTGAATGGGTAGGTGTACATTGTACCCCATACTCATTCACATAGGGTGGGGGGCTGGGATCCGGGGGCCCCTTATTAAAGAGGGCTCCCAGATTCCGATAAGCCCCCCGCCCGCAGACCCCGACAACCAATGTCCAGGGTTGTTGGAAAGAGGCCCTTGTCCTCATCCACATGGGGGCTGCATGGCCCCCCTTCCCCAAAGCACCCCCCATGTTAAGGGCACGTGGCCTGGTACAGCTCAGGGGGGGGCGCTCGATCGTCCCCACCACCTTTTCTGACCGTCCGGGTTGCGTGCTCAGATAAGGGTCTGATATGGACCTAAGGGGAGGACCCCCACGCCGTTTTTTCTGTGTAGGGCTTCCCCTTTAAGTCCATACCAGGTGACAGGGCCAGCAATGCTTCCCTCGCTGGTCCCGGCTACCAGGAGCCGTGCTCAAAATGAATGGACTTTTCTCCGTGTGGGAAAAGTCCGTTCATTTCAAGTCCGGCGGACATATTTTGGTGCAAAACTACTTTCTTAGTCCGCCGGACTTTTGGGTAAAAAAAGTCCGCCGGAGCCCACACACGGGGGGATTGTACGGCGAACTTGACTCCTCCGGACTTTTCCACCGGATTGTTTGATTGTGTGTACGCGGCATAAGTGGATTTCTAATAAATTTATTGAATTAAACTGCTTGGTTTAAAGTGCCCATTTTTTGACAGTGTGTCCTCCCCTTTTTTTTGCAAAATTAACACTGCCCTAGGGACAGCTGACAATACAATACATAGGTATCTGTATGAGGTTGGAGCAAACAGTGCAGTATCTAGGGGTATAGGGTATGGAATGCCTACGAAGAGGATTAAATCTGACAGCAGACAATGGTATGGGGGATTTGGATAGGATGGGATCTGTCCCTGCAGACAATACAACGTAAGGGTGATTGGAGTAGACAATGCAATGTATGGGCGATTGGAGCAGACAATGCCATGTATATGTGATTGGAGCAGACAATGCAATGTATGGGTGATTGGAGCAGACAATGCCATGTATATGTGATTGGAGCAGACAATGGGATGTATGGGTGATTGGAGCAAACAATGCGATGTATGGGTGATTGGAGCAAACAGTGCGATGTATGGGTGATTGGAGCAGACAATGCGATGTATGGGTGATTGGAGCAGACAATGTGATGTATGGGTGATTGGAGCAGACAATGCGATATATGGGTGATTGGAGCAGACAATGCAATGTATGGGTGATTGGAGCAGACAATGCCATGTATATGTGTTTGGAGCAGGCAATGCCATGTATATGTGTTTGGAGCAGACAATGCAATGTATGGGTGATTGGAGCAAACAGTGCGATATATACGGGGGATTGGAGCAGACAATGCGATGTACGGGTGATTGGAGCAGACAATGCGATGTACGGGTGATTGGAGCAAACAATGTGTTGTAAGGGTGATTGGAGCAGACAATGTGATGCATGGGTGATTGGAGAAAACAGTGCGATGTACGGGTGATTGGAGCAGACAATGCGATGCATGGGTGATTGGAGCAGACAATGCGATGTATGGGTGATTGGAGCAGACAATGCAATGTATGGGTGATTGGAGCAGACAATGCCATCTATGGGTGATTGGAGCAGACAATGCGATGTATGGGTGATTGGAGCAGACAATGCGATGTATGGGTGATTGGAGCAGACAATGCGATGTATGGGTGATTGGAGCAGACAATGCGATGTATGGGTGATTGGAGCAGACAATGCCATCTATGGGTGATTGGAGCAGACAATACGATGTATGGGTGATTGGAGCAGACAATTCAATGTATGGGTGATTAGAGCAGACAATGCCATGTATATGTGTTTGGAGCAGGTTTTTTTAAGTGTGGAAAATGTTTACCATGCAGGACTAGCAAAAAAAACTGAGAAAAAGAAAACAACTTTTAGCTCACAATCCAACTGAAGAGAATTTAAAATCAATGAACTAATTACCTGCAATACACATGTGACGTACGTGATAGAGTGCCTGTGCAACAAACAAATACATAGGCAGGACTACCAGGCAACTACACATCAGAATCCGAGAGCGTGTGACCAATATAAAGAATGGATTCAAAAAGCATAGTGTTTCAAGACACTTCAGGAACCACCATAATAGAGACCCCACATGTAGGACATTTTATGCTATAGATAAAATTAAAGGTCATTGGAGAGGAGAAAATAAAAGAATAAAAATCTCACAAAATGAAACCAAATGGATTTGTTTAATGGATACCCTTCAACCGAGAGAAATGAACATTGATGTCGATCTAACTTGTTTCCTCACAAATTTCTAAAGTGACATACAGATAAATCATTAACAGTACATCTTCCTGTTTTTCCCTAAACTTCAGGACATAGTAATTGGATAGGGTATACACCACTATAGAGGTTTAAATTATCTTTTAAAAACAAAAAACGAAAGTATCCCCAGAGTGGGGTTTTTTTAACAGCGTAAATTACCTGTGGAGGCTAGTTTATGTATATATGGAAATAAATACTGACATGTGGCAAAAAAATAATAATACAAATGTTTATTAGTAAAAAAGAGGATTGAACAGGTGACACAGTGGTCAGGGACTGAGCTCCACTAAGTGAATAAAAATATATGATATTACATGGATAAACAGAATACAATTATAATGCCTAGACCATAATACCACTGTAGATACAGTAAAAAATAGATAATGTGGACCCTTTACGCGTTTCGACCCTCTCGGGGGTCTTCTTCAGAAGGTTTTTATCTATTGTAAAAGAAGGAAGACAAACATAAATACATATCCATACATGGTGCACTGTACTGTACTAGAAATAATCTGCTGTAAGCAGAATATACACCAAACATTGCATGGTTACATAATTAACAGTCAATTGGTATACATTGCATAATAGATACCTATATCATTCACGTAGGAGATCCTCTTTGAAAGACAGAAATAAGCTCCGCCATTTCTCCCATATCCTTCACAGATGCGCCAAACTTGCATAGTTGAAGTTGGTCGCTATGCTCTACCGAAAAGGGAGAGCAAGGGAACGGAGTTCAAGGGATAAATGACTTACAGGGGATCACATCGCTATTGCTACCTCCAATATAAAATAGTGGAGGTAGCAATAGCGATGTGATCCCCTGTAAGTCATTTATCCCTTGAACTCCGTTCCCTTGCTCTCCCTTTTCGGTAGAGCATAGCGACCAACTTCAACTATGCAAGTTTGGCGCATCTGTGAAGGATATGGGAGAAATGGCGGAGCTTATTTCTGTCTTTCAAAGAGGATCTCCTACGTGAATGATATAGGTATCTATTATGCAATGTATACCAATTGACTGTTAATTATGTAACCATGCAATGTTTGGTGTATATTCTGCTTACAGCAGATTATTTCTAGTACAGTACAGTGCACCATGTATGGATATGTATTTATGTTTGTCTTCCTTCTTTTACAATAGATAAAAACCTTCTGAAGAAGACCCCCGAGAGGGTCGAAACGCGTAAAGGGTCCACATTATCTATTTTTTACTGTATCTACAGTGGTATTATGGTCTAGGCATTATAATTGTATTCTGTTTATCCATGTAATATCATATATTTTTATTCACTTAGTGGAGCTCAGTCCCTGACCACTGTGTCACCTGTTCAATCCTCTTTTTTACTAATAAACATTTGTATTATTATTTTTTTGCCACATGTCAGTATTTATTTCCATATATACATAAACTAGCCTCCACAGGTAATTTACGCTGTTAAAAAAACCCCACTCTGGGGATACTTTCGTTTTTTGTTTTCAACATACCAGGGGTGATCAGCGCCCTCTGACCCTGCATTGGGGTGTTACCGTCCATTTTTTCTAGTCTTCTAAATTATCTTTTAATAATTTTTTGGGAATAGGGTGAGCAGGGACAGGTTTTAAAAAATTGCCTCTGGTATATGCCCTGGAGCTCCCCGCACCTGGTCATTTTTATTTTTTATTTCTATTTCTATTTTTACTCATATTTTTTTCCATTTTTAATTCATAATTTAAAACTTTTCTATGCGCACATATTTCCTTCTCCCTAGTAAAACTAAGTCAATTCCAAGCTCTTTCCTCATCCTCCTCTTTTACCCACTAAGGCTGATAGGCCCAATCGCCTTAAAATATCTTTAATAGTTGCTGATGGTTCACAAATTCTTCGGTCCAATCAAATTTTAATTATGAATTAACAAGATTTTTTCAGGTCTACTATTGACGATTTAATGATGCCTGATTCTATTATTATATATATATATTTTTAATATTAAACAATTTTATTTTACTAATATTAAAAAACTATTTTTTGTATTTTATTTTAATATATATATTATTGTTAACATTAGTATCATGTTATATGCAATCGGATGAGTGTTGTATAAATGGGGAAACTAAATATAATTTGTGAGGACGATAACATCAGGTTCATTAGCATTCTGATCTCTAGGTCTGATGTTGTCGGCTTGTATGGAATTTTTTACCCATTGGCAGAAGCTATTACGTAGAGGCTAATGGGTTTGGACTTCGGTCCCCAAAAACACCAACAAAATGTATGCTGCTATTCTCGCACAGGCACAGTGGAGTCTCCGCGTACTATGTAAACAAAGGAAGTGTCGCAGTGTGGACGTTCCAGTCGACGTCTGATGACGAAACGCATAGAACGGCATTGCGTCACTTCCGGTTTGATGACAGAGCATGTATGCTCGATTTCGCTTGTATATGTTCACTGAAATGTGAGTAGATTATTTATTATAATAAATCTTCAGTTTAAAACAGAACTATACTATGGACATTCCCTTCTTTTTTATGTGGTCACCAAACGAAACATCACTAAAACTAGCACCATTATACTGAAGCCCAGGAGCCACCAATTGCTATACAGTGGCACATACTGTGAATGCGACGTACCCCTGGAGGGGTAAGGCTCTATGGTGAGTGTACTCGCAATAGAAGCACGAATAATAATCACAGCATCACGCACCATCCATATGAGAAGAAATTTTTCAGAAAAAGTTGTCTGACCATGGGACAACTTTAGAGCACAAAGTCACTTTGTATTTGTATTATATTGAGCATTAGTCACCTTTGTTTATGGTATATGTGTATGGAGTATATCATATTAAGCATCAGTCACTTTACCACCATGGAGTGCACAGAGCCACTTTGTTCAGTATATTAAGCACCAGTCACTTTATGTATACGGAGAAAGTATTGTGTAGGAGATATATATATATATATATATATAGGTGCATACACCTGTCTATCTCTTGTACATACATGTTTGTATATCGTTATTGTAAGAATTCTGATTAATTATTTGCTGCTGCAATATTTTATTTTATTTATTTTCATTAATTTTGTTTCAGTAATTCTGGTTTATGTTGTTTTTTCCCTGGAGGTATTTGGAATTTCAGGAGCATAAATCACTCTATTGGCACAATGTTTCACTTTCACTAGAGCACGTGAAATACTTTTTAATTTTGCTTTATATTGTTTTATTATTATTTTAATTTTTTTCACTAATTTGCCTCAAAAAAAAAACCAGAGGGTCTAACACAGATTAATTTTTAAATATACTCCAGAGGGTTATAAAAAGTTTACAGATAGTAGTTAAGCACAGGCTGAGTTTCAAACACATAAAAGTATTTAGGCCAGAGTGTATCTCACCACAGGATGGGGCAGGTAGTCACCTCTGCCGGGTGTCACCTGGGTGCAGCCCACACCCCCATAACGATGCCACTGTGTGGGGGGGATGCTTTAACTGTGGGAAAACAGAGATTAGTGTAGCACCAGGGCAATAGAAACAAACACCCACAAAATGACCCCATTCTGGAAAGCAAACACCCCAACTTAAGAGGCATAATGAGCCTTTTAAAGAAATCTATTTGTTGCCATAAGTTTTTGGAATTATTTGTTTACACAAAGTTGTCAATGAATAGGATATTTTTAACACAGTGGTTGTGTCTGTGCAGCCACTATGTCCCAATAGACATTGATGGGACTGCCTGCTCGGGGTTAAAACTGTTGCTCTCTGAAGAGCAATCTGAATGTGTGTGAATGAGTCCTTCATTATTTTTTTAAAATGATATGTATTTTTTTTATTCTTTTTAAATTTTTTTATACATTAAAAGAGATCCCTCTGCTCTGGTCAAAAATAATAGACAAACTATGCAGCAATGGCATACAGTGTCTCTGATCACTGGCCAGAGCAGTATAATCTCACCATAGTGACACTGCACTTCTCCAGTGACAGTGCTCAGTGACAGATACTTTATTTGACAGTGACCGATATTTTATTCTATGTAGTACAGTGCCCAGCGCTACTACACACTCTCCTCTAACAGCCGATAACTATGAAAGGAGAGACTTTAGAGGCCCGTGCTTACATGATTTGTCACAGTGATCACATAGTACAGCACCAATCACAGAGGTCCCATACCCCGATCTAAGATCCACTGTGTCTTGTGAACACAATGATCACAGATTGCATTGCTGTTTGGCCCCAAGGCCACCCATGAGTGCTCAGAACAGGAAAAGCTACTGGTACTTCCACTCAGAATAGCGCTTGTCACGCTTGGCTGTAGATTTACAGGGGCCAGGCGGGAAGTGGTTATTTAGCCTCTTAGCTGATTTAACTACCTAACGATCGCACCATAGCCAGATGATGGCTACAGCGTGGCTCGATTGACGTCCTCCCAGAATCGTGCACACCCAGGAATATCTGTGAGCACCGGGCCAACATAATGGATCACGGTAAATGCCCGCTGACATTGGACGTTTACCATGTGATTGCTCCGTCAAATAACGGAGCGATCACTTGTAAATAAACCGGCATCATGTCCGGTTCCTCTCTTCCCTCTCTGTACAGATTGGTACAGAGAGGGGAGAGGAGAGAGATCAGATGCTGCTGCAGCGCTGTGGGCTGGATGTTTAGTGCCCACATCGCTGATTTATGCCCCCTCCAGCCATCCATCCATCCATGCTCAGCCAGCCATCCATGCTCAGCCAGCCATTCATGCTCAACCAGCCATCCATCCATCCATGCTCAGCCAGCCATCCATGCTCAGCCAGCCATCCATACTCAGCAATACTCATCCATGCTTAGCCATCCATCCCTGCTCAGCCATCCCATCCATCCCATCCATACTCAGCCATACCCAGCAATACCCAGCCATACTCAGCCATACCCAGCCATCCCATCCCTACTCAGCTGTACCCAGCCACCCCAGCCACACTCAGCTGTAACCAGCCATCCCATCCTTACCCAGCCATACTCAGCCATACCCAGCCATCCCAGCCATACTCAGGCGTAGTCAGCTGTACCCAGCCATAGTTGGCCAAACTTGGGCGTACCCAGCCTTACTCAGTCATACCCAGCTGTACTCAGTCATACCCAGCCATACTTAGCCATACCCAACCGTACCAGGCCGTACTCATTCATGCTCAGTCATCCCATCCATACTCAGCCATGCCCATCCAGGGCTCATCCATCCCCATTCATGATCATCCATGCCACATCAGTTTTCATCCATGCCACTATAGTGTCTCACAAATGTTTTTCCTAAGGAATTTCATGAAAATTGCTTCTTTGCTGAAATAGTCTTTGTAAATACCTAAAAACCCCTACAACAAACCAGTAAGTATACTACTAAAAGTATTTACAACTGACCCGTTTGATCTTTCTGTGATCATTTGAACTGCCCAATTTGATCTTTCTGTGACCTTGGTTAACAAAGTCATTTTTACGAAAGTAACTAGTGACATCTAGAATATGATATGGATTTAGAAAATCCTCTTATGCTATAGCATTATTTTTAAGTGATTACAAACAAGTTATGAATGCAGACAAGCAGTTCTTGGGACCTCATCGTGGGCAGAGTACAATAGCACTATGGCCAGAAGAAAAAGTTAGATAAAAGCATTTTGTTTGTGAATTAAAGAAGAACACATATTCTCCTCTCTGGTTAGCGTGATCTCACATGTAAATGAAACCTAATGAAAGTCCCATAAGCAAATGGAATAGTTTGACAAGGCCAAGCCCTTTTTTTCCCCCTAAGGGATTTAATGAGAATTGCTTCTTTACTTATCAGGCTAAAATGGTCTTTCTAAATATCTCAAAACCCCTACAGCAAACCAGGTGCTTTTGTAATCTTCACAAGTATTTACAACTGACCCATTTGATCTTTGTGCTATCAATTGAACTGCCCCATTTGATCTTTCTGTGACCATGGTTAACAAAGTAATTTTAACAAAAGTAACCAGTCACATCTAGATTATGATATTGATTTAGAAATTACTCTTATTCTCTTATATATTTAAAGTGGTTGTAAACCCTTACAACCAACTTTGACCTACAGGTAAGCCTAGATTAAGGCTTACCTGTAGGTCCAAGAAATATCTCCTAAACCTACACGGTTTAGGAGATATTTGCCGAAAGACAGGCACCGCTGTCTACGGCACATGCGGCGTAGACAGCAGCTTGCAGGCGCACTGAGCGCGCCACGGTCAACGGCGATATGCCGCGAGTGGCAGCTCCCGTACGCATGCCCGGGAGTGACGTCATCGCGGCTTCGCCGAATGACAGTGGCGGAGCGGCGAGACCCACCAAGAAGTTGGATGCGCCGGACTACAGGGGACAGCGGTGACTTCGCTGGCTCCTGTGTCAGGTAAGTGACACATAATGGGCTACTATGCGATGCATAGTAGTCCATTATGCTTTACCTTTGCAAGGAATGAAAGAGGAAGTAAACCCATCAGGGTTTACTTCCTCTTTAAGTAATTTGAAACAAGTTGAGAATGCAAACTAGCAGTTCTTGGGACCTCATCATGGGCAGAGTACAACAGCACTATGGCCAGAAGAATACGTTAGATAAAAGCATCCTGTTTGTGAAAAAAGAGGAACAAATATTCTGCCGTCTTCTATGTACTCTGTGGACAAATAATTCAGATAAGTAAAGCATGAATTTATATTTTGTAAATTATGGATGTAGTTGTATAATATGACCAGTCTGTGGTCCAAAGTAGCTAGTACTGATGGGTGTTGTGTATATGTGCCTGTGTTTGACATTCTTTTATATTATTACGTTATTTTCCTTTTTACTATGAAATCAAATCTTGCAGTATAATGTGACCATGATTTTTAGTAAGTATATAATTATTCGTTTTTTAACGATCAAGGGAATTATGGTATGGTAACACCTGACCTGAAATGTTTTAATGTGGAGGGACTTTGCCCACTTGAAAATTGCTGTCAGAAAATCACAAGAATAATATAGGACCCTGGGCTTGAGGTTCTTAACACATGGACTATTTGCCTCCCTGGTGAATATTTCCTAGGGGTTAGTAAACTGGTCTAGCTGTTCATGAAAGATATCTACTGCCACTGGATGTGGCTTTTGCTCCACATGTCAACATGGACCTGGGGAAACAGCATGAAATCCTGGCACATTATTACAAGAATAAAACCCCAAAGAAAACGTTGTGCTCAGTCTAAATTTTGTACGGGAAAGCAGCACTCCATCTCCACTCCATACAGCGCTATTGACCTGTATGATTTGGAGGTCAGTTTCTTTGGTAAGGAGTGTGTGCACCTGGCATTGTGGGCTTTGCAGCCTGTTTTTACATTATTGATTACAGCAATCACATGATACAGCACCAATTACAGAGGTTCTCTACCCCGATCTGGGATCCACTTTGTTTGGTGGACACAGCGATCACAGATTGCATTGATGCATGGCCTTGAGGCTACGCATGAACGCTCAGAACAGGTGGATGTATCAGTACATCCTTCCAGAACAGCACTTGTCCCACTTGGCTGTACAGTATCCTACAAAAGTGAGTACACCCCCACATTTTTGTAAATATTTTATTATATCTTGAACTAATGACACGTTGCTACAATCCAAAGTAGTGAGTGTACAGCTTGTATAACAGTGTAAATTTTCTGTCCCCTCAAAATAAGTCAACATTAATGTCTAAACTGCTGGCAACAAATGTGAGTACCCCCAAAGGTAAATGTCCAAATTGGGCCCAAATTGTCTATATTTTGTGTGGCCGCCATTATTTTCAAGAACTGTCTTAACCCTCCATGGAGTTCACCAGAGCTTCACAGGTTGCCACTGGAGTCCTCTTCCACTCTTCCATAACGACACCATAAAGCTTGTGGATGCTAGAGACCTTGTGATCCTCCACCTTCCATTTGAGGATGCCCCAGAGATGCATAATAGGGTTTAGGTCTAGAGACATGCTTGGCTAGTCTATCACCTTTACCTGCAGCTTCTTTAGCAAGGCAGTGATCATCTTAAAGGTGTGTTTGGGGTCATTATCATGTTGGAATACTGCTCTGTGGCCCAGTCTCTGAAGGGAGGGGATCATGCTCTGCTTCAGTATGTTATAGTACATAAAGGGCAGGCAAAAATTGGCCCCCCAGCTGTGGTGAAACTAAAAATCCCATCATGCCTCTGCCACTAGGAGTTATGCCTGTGATTGTCAGGGTCTTGCAATGTCCCATGGGACTTGTAGTTTCACCACAGCTGGAGGACCAATGTTGCCTACCCACATGTTGACATTCATGGTTCCCTTAATGACCTGAGCTCCTCAGTGACGGCAGTACTCATGAAGCCCCAGAACATGACACTCCCACCACCATGCTTGACTGTAGGCAAGACACACTTGTCTTTGTACTCCTCACTCGGTTGCAGCCATACATACTTGACACAATCTGAACCAAATAAATTTGTCTTGGTCTCATCAGACCACAGGACATGGTTTCAGTAATCCATGTCCTTATTCTGCTTATCTTCAGCAAACTGTTTGTAGGCTTTCTTGTGCATCATCTTTAGAAGAGGCTTCCTTCTGGGACAACAGCAATGCAGACCAATTTGATGCAATGCGTGGCGTATGGTCTGAGCACTGACAGGCTGACCCCCCTACCCCTTCAAACATTTTTGTTAGATACTGTATATGTACAGTGGCTCATAAAAGTTCCACATGTGAAGGCTCCAATTCCTTTATACACCCAAAAAGTGCATCCAATATGGCTATAGATGCCAAGCCAGAAAAGGAATCATCCAAGTGTGCCTCCGCCATAGGGTAATAAGTGTCTTCTTACCAGAAATTGTGGACTTATAGTCAAAAAAGTCAAAAGTCTGTTGAGAGGGGACATAGAGTGCCGTCCCGTCCTCTACCTTCAGGCAATCACCCCCGTGCCTTTCTATTCAAGTTGTTGAATTACAAAGATAGAGATGCAATCCTGTCTAAGGCCAGAACCATGAGTGGAAAGATGGCAATAGATAATTCTAAAGTCTCCTTGTTCTCAGACTTTTCTGCAGAACTACAAAAACAGAGAGCAAAATTCATTGATTGATAAGAAGAGACTCCGAGGCTATGATCTGCAATATGCAATATAGCATTGCATATTGCAGATCATAGGGTGCATCCTCAGGGTGGTAGCACTCAGCAAGGTGCATTTTTTTGACCATCCTATGGCAGCTGAGCAATGGCTAGACCGAGAAGATAGAGCACTTAAAGATGCAAGGCGGCAACAACCAGTCCCAGCTTGAGGGTCCTTGATCCTGCTATGTGGGGGGTTTGGAGGGGGGGTGGAGGGTTTGATCGGTACTCCCCCCCTCACCCTCTCCTGCTCATCTGCTATCTCTCCTAAGCCAGGTGGATGCAGGGAGAACACTGCACATTGTCACAGTATGACTTGTAATGCTCACCCTGCAAGTGCGAAGCCCCAACTGTCATCCAGAGTTTTGTTTCGCTGCGGGTGTTTCCATAGCATACCCCCCCCCCCCCCAGAAAACACTTCAGAGGGGGAAAGCCCAGTTGGCTGAGAGCCCGGTTGGCTCCATTCTTTGATATGCTATTGATATGTTATTGACACTATTGTTTTTTTCTCTTTCTTTAAGTATGTGCTCTACTACCCACTCAACCACACGGGCCATAGGTAACTCGCAGGACAGGTATGCCTCTTACTTATTGTATTGGACTACCATGGTGAGTCTTTACATACCATTTGCTCAGATGCGGCTAGACCATGTCAGCATTTTTTATAACACCCACATGGAGGATAAAGTCAAAATAGTCTGTGGAATGTAAGAGGACTTGGCAGTTCGGTAAAGTGACTGGCAGTTCTTAGCTACCTTAAGTTCACAAGGGCTAATATTGTATGTTTACAAGAGACTCATTTTACACCTGATCCGACACCCTGCTTTAGCCCTAGGGTATATTCGCAGCAGTTTCATTCTACATATTCCGCATACGCTAGGGGAGTGAGTGTCCTGATTCGTCGGGATACCCAGTTCCAATGTTACCAGCGGGTTGTGGATCGGGAGGGTAGATATGTCTTCTTACTATGAAATGTCTTGGGTTTGTTATGTATAATAGCAGCAATATATGTCCCACCACCCTATTCATCCGAGGTCCTCAAACGCCTTGCAGGCTTCTTAGCCATGTATCCCAACATGCCACTTGTGGCAGTAGGCGACTATAACAATTATTTAAATCACTTGTTAGACAAAATACCAGCTCCAAATAATTTATCTTCAAGCATTGAGGTACAAACACTCTTTACAGGTATACTTAAGGAATTCAGATTAACGGATCTGTGGAGACTGAGACGCACATTCTTCATTATGGGTGACGCTTTGATTACCCAATATGGCTAAGCGCAAAAGCTGGAAGCCCTTTTGGCTTTCGCGGACCCATTGGAGAACAGCTAAAACTCTTTATCCAGGGTAATATGCATTCAGCACATTTAACCACTTTCAGACCGGACCATTTTGCTGGCTTAAGACCAGATCACTTTTTGCGATTCGGCACTGCGTCGCTTTAACTGACAATTGCGTGGTCATACGGCATGGCTCCCAAACCAAATTGACATCCTTTTTTTCCCACAAATAGACCTTTCTTTTGGTGGTATTTGATCAACCCTGCGGTTTTTATTTTTTGCGCTATAAACAAAAATAAAGCAACAATTTCGGAAAAAAAAAACGCATTATTTTTTACTTTTTGTTATAATAAATATCCCCCAAAAATATATATAAAAAAAAAATTCCCAGAGTTTAGGCCGATACGTATTCTTCTACATATTTTTGGTAAAAACAATCACAATAAGCGATTATTGATTGGTTTGTGCAAAAGTTATAGCGTTTACAAAATAGGGGATAGTTTTATGGCATTTTTATAATTTGTTTTTTTTACTAGTAATGGTGGTGATCAGCGTTTTTTTTTTTATTGTGACTGCGACATTATGGCGGACATATCGGACATTTTTGACACATTTTGGGGACCATTTTCATTTATACAGCAATCAGTGCTATACAAATGCAAAGGGGTTAACCAGGGAGTGGCAGTGTAGGGGTTAAGTACTCCTAGGGGCGTGTTACTAACTGTGGGGGGCTGGGCTTTGTGTTAGTGAACACTGATCTCTGCTCCAATCACTTGTTGCTAGGCAGAACAGGGAGATGCTGTTCACAACAGCATCTCCCCGTTCAGCCGCCCTGTGAGGCGATCACGGGTATCCCTGCGGTGATCGAGTCCACGGGATCCACGACCGGACTCACGGGGGTCCCGACCGACACGCTAGCATGCCGCTGGCAGCGTGCATGCGATGGCAGGGCGGCATATACAAATGGACGTACCTGTACGCCAATATGCCTGCCCATGCCATTCTGCCGACGTACATCAGCGTGCGCCGGTCGGGAAGTGGTTAAATGTGGTTTGGGATGCAGCTAAAGCATTTTTA
This sequence comes from Lithobates pipiens, assembly GCF_037356315.1. Classification (NCBI taxonomy): domain Eukaryota; kingdom Metazoa; phylum Chordata; class Amphibia; order Anura; family Ranidae; genus Lithobates; species Lithobates pipiens. The sequence goes on along the minus strand of NW_027507788.1, from coordinate 47,973,097 downwards.
AGAGGGCAATTTATTACAGCAATCTATCAAATTAAAACTAAGACCAAAGCATGGGAAATGGAGGTTTGCAGGACACTAAAGGAAGCGGAGGATAAATATATTGCTAATCCCACGGAAGATACAAAGAGGAGCTGGTTGGGCACCCGATCTATGTCCAGACAGCTGGCACTGCAGTTGGCTGAAAACAAATGCTTCTTCTTGCAGCAGTTACACTTTGGGGAGGGGGAGTCCACTGGGCACGTGCTGGCTGTTCTGGTGCGTGCCCAGGGCTCTACCTCCACAATTTCGACTATACAAGACAAGTTAGGAGCCATTCACACACAAACTGCCGCAGTGACCCAAATCTTTAAAACATTTTATATGGATATATATTCATCTAAGATACAACCAACAAACCAGGACTTGGAAGACTTCTTAGGGAAATGTAACTGCGCCATTTGTCAGCCTCAGACATAGACTTTCTTAACGCCCCACTATCGGAGGACGAATTAGCTATAGCATTGGCACAAACCCATAATAATAAATCCCCAGGGGCGGATGGTTTGCCATCTGAGGTTTACAAAAGATATGGGGGAGCTCTACTACCCACACTACTAAAAGTATATAATGCAGCATTAGACAAAGGTGTACTCCCTAAATCCATGAATGAGGCCATTATCATTTTACTATTGAAGCCAGGCAAGTAGGCCACCTTACCGGATTCATACAGGCCTATTTCCCTTCTTACAACCGATGTTAAGCTGCTGGCCAGAGTTCTGGCCACTAGGTTAGCACAGTTCATACGTAAGCTGATACCCAGGGATCAGTCGGGGTTCATTCCCACTAGGTCTACGGCCCAAAACATTAGGAGACTTTTTTTGAACTTACAAGTGCCCACTAATAATACAGGTAATAGAGCCATTTTTTCTTTAGACGCAGCTAAGGCTTTCGACAGTGTTGAGTGGCCTTACCTGTGGAAAGTACTTGAGAAAGTGGGGCTAGGACCCAATTTTGTTAACTGGGTAAAACTATTATATGCTCAACCATCAGCCAGAATTAGGGTCAATGGTGAACTATCAGATCCCTTTCCATTGTTCCAGGGTACTAGGCAGGGGTGCCCATTGTTGCCCCTGCTTTTTGCCCTGGCCCTGGAACCCCTAGTGGCACAAATAAGAGGACACAGTAACATAATAGGATTCCAACGTATGTTAGGCATGGATGTAATATCATTGTACGCTGACGACACGTTACTATATCTGGGGGATACCCAAGATACTCTGAACGCAGTGATGGCTCTTATTAAGGCATTCGCTGCATGTCCAGCTTTTCTATTAACTGGAATGAATCAGTACTTATACCCCTAGACCCCATCACCTCCCCTCTACCGGAGTGCACAGAGACAGTACAAGTGGTGTCCTCCTTTCGGTATTTGGTAATTCAGGTTTCCCCAGAGGTGTATCAATACATACCTCATAATTTAATACCCCTCCAGTCCAAGTTTCGGGAGAAGTTTAATGCCTGGTGCAAATTGGGGAGAATTAACCTAATAAAAATGGTGTGGGCACCCCAATTGCTTTATATATTTAACAATTCCCCAGTCTGGATTTCCAGGAAGTGGTTTGACAAAATAGACTCCCAATTTAGGGAATTGATCTGGCGCAAAAAAATAGTGAGAGTGAGCTTAGCGACACAACAATGTAACAAAGATGAGGGAGGGTTGGCCATACCACACACAAGAACCTGCTACCTTGCCTCGCAGCTCCAACAGGTGGGAGGCTGGGGGGCAAGGGATACTTTGGATCCAATCTGTGGGGTCCTTCGGGACCCGGCGGATGATGACATGACAGCTCTATCACATCTAGAAGCAGGATATCCACAATTGGACCCTGGGGTTCGTACTATGCATCTTTTGAAAATGTTATGGTCCTATGCCAAAAGGCTGTTGGGGATACAGGGATATCTATCCCATACCCCCTTATGGCGAACCACAAACTATAAGGAACTGTACAAGATTAGAGGCTTTAGGAAATGGGAGAAACTAGGTATAAGATACATTGCACAATTGTATAATGGGCCCACCCTTAAATCCTTTATGGAAATACAGTCAGAATTTAATGTACCACGTACTTACAACTGCGTCAAGCACTACAAACACAGGCAAGACAAAAAGAGCTCAGATTGGTAAACCACCCATTGATACAGGATATCCTAATGGAGAGTAACAAAAAAGGCATCATCTCTAGGTGCTATAATATGTTAGTTAGTAAAATTCAGGACCCAGCTAGTTTGCCTTGTAGACGCAAATGGGAGGAGGATGTGGGGGTCATGGATGGGGAGACGCGGAATCTTTGCCTCGCTTCTGCCCCCCTGGTCTCAGTGTCTGCTTCCCAGAATCTATAACACCTTTAACAAAAAACAGAAAATGACTGCGCTCCTAATCCAAAGAAAAGAAAAAAACTATTCCCCCATACCACTAAAGCTGCAACTACCAAGATGTGATACACATCTAAAAAATCAATAAACGTAAAAGTGTGTGGGGCTGCACTACCTAAATACTCCCAGCCTACAAACCATCGCTATGATATATAAATTAAGTGAAAAGTAAATGAATACTTTCCCAATTAATTAATCAACATATATAAAAGGTAATAAATAAATAAATATTACACAAATTCATAAATAATCATGAATCGATAACCGTGAACAATGAGGGTGAAAAACTAAATAAATAATGAATAAATAAGTATTGCACAAATTAATAAATAAGTGCCAGTGAAAAATGAATATGAAAGAATAAAAAATATATAAATGGTCTAAAAAATAGAAACGCCTATACTTAAAAAGTGTGACGCAGTAACCCACAGCCCAAAGTGAGACAGTCCAATCAAATTCCTTTCCGTGAGAGGAATAACTCTTTTGAATGATGTTAGTCAAACGTGCAGTCCTCCTTCACCAAACAAAATGTGCTGATGTCGCCTGGGGAAATATTGTATACATGCACAAAGTTACTGGTTCTATTTTTTTTAGTTTTTATGTATCTGAATTTGTCATTTATACTGTTGTTCGTTGTGATTATTTTTCCTATTTGTATCATTGAGTACCGTCTGCAGGCTTTGTTGCGTGCCTGGCGGGTCCAGTATAAAGATTGCCCATATCTGTACTGTACTGTACTGAATAATTTTTATTCTGCAATCTGTAATTCTCTGCATATTGTGTATCTGTATCGACAGACATACAAAAAAATAAAAACCTTTTTTCTGATTAAAAAAAAAAAGAGTCAAAAGCGCTGTGCGAATAAATATCACTTGGGATAGAAACCACTCACTCCTTTCGTCCTCTCTGGTTACAGCGATCTCACATGCAAATGAAACCTATTGAAAGTCCCATAAGCAAATGAAATAGTTTGACAAGGCCAAGCCCATTTCTTCCTAAGGGATTTAATAAGAATTGCTTCTTTACCTATCAGGCTGAAATGGTCTTTCTAAATATCTCAAAACCCCTACAGCAAACAAGGTGCTTTTGTAATCTTCACAAGTATTTACAACTGACCCATCTGATCTTTCTGTGATCATTTGAAATGGCCCATTTGATCTTTCTGTGACCTCGGTTAACAAAGTAATTTTTACGAAAGTAACCAGTGACATCTAGAATATGATATGGATTTAGAAAATACTCTTATGCTATAGCATTATTTTTAAGTCATTTCAAACAAGTTATGAATGCAGACTAGCAGTTCTTGGAACCTCATCAAGGGCAGAGTACAATAGCACTATGGCCAGAAGAAGACGTTAGATAAAAGCATCCTGTTTGTGAATAAAAGAGGAACAAAAATTCTGCCCTCTTCTATCTATCACTTGGGATAGAAACCATTCACTCCTTTAGTTTTTTTCTGGTTAGAGTGATCTCACATGTAAATGAAACCTAATGAAAGTCCCATAAGCATATGAAATAGTTTGACAAAGCCAAGCCCTTTTTTTCCCCCCTAAGGGATTTAATGAGAATTGCTACTTTACTTATCAGGCTAAAATGGTCTTTCTAAATATCTCAAAACCCCTACAGCAAACCAGGGGCTTTTGTAATCTTCACAAGTATTTACAACTGACCCATTTGATCTTTGTGCTATCATTTGAAATGCCCCGTTTGATCTTTCTGTGACCTTGGTTAACAAAGTAATTTTTTTATGAAAGTAACCAGTCACATCTAGATTATGATATTAATTTAGAAATTACTCTTATTCTCTTATATATTTAAGCAATTCCAAACAAGTTATGAATGCAGACCAGCAGTTATTGGGACCTCATCAAGGGCAGAGTACAACAGCACTATGGCCAGAAGAATAAGTTAGATAAAAGCATCCTGTTTGTGAATTTGGCTACTATCACACTGAGGCGCTTTACAGGCGCTATAATGCTAAAAATAGTGCCTGCAAAGCACCTTATCCTCTCCTCTCGCTCCAGTGTGAAAGACAGAGGGCTTTCATACTGTAGCCATGTGCTTGCAGGACAGTTAAAAAAGTACTACCCCCTACCGAAGACACGAAAATCCTAACCTATCCATAACACTTGGCCAATATTCTCATGGACAACTTGGACGGATCGGTTGATAGGGATCCCCAAGTTGAACAACCAGTCATTATAACGCCAGCTACATTCACAGTGCCTCTTCTCAAGCTTACCAGTACCGGCTTGTTCATAATGTTTTTTCTGTTTGATTGTTTTTGTAAAGAATATGTGACGCCCTATGACTTTGGCTTCTTTTTGCCACTTCCGTGACCCAAGTAGTACAATTGTGCCGTGATTCATTACTTCGATTCTCTGTCATGGATGACTGGTCCAAAATATGTAAATTGCATTATCTTTGTATCCTGTTTCAAATTAATTTAAAAAAAAATTTGTGGGAAAAAAAAAGTACTTTGAAGCGCTGTAGGAGCGGTGTATACACCACTCCTAAAGTGCCCCTGCCCGTTGAAATCAATGGGGCAGCTGTGCCAAATAGTCGGCAAAGCGCCACTGTTTTAACCCTTTTTCGGCCTCTAGTGGGAGTTGAAAGTGCCCCACTAGCGGCCGAATAACCCAGTTAAAACGTTGGTAAAGCAACGCTAAAAATAGAGGCTTTACCACCAACGTCTCAATGTGAAAGTAGCCTAAAAGAGGAACAAATATTCTGCTCTCTTCTATGTACTCTGTGGAAAAATAATTCAGATAAGTAAAGCATGAACTTACAGTATATTTTGGAAATTGTGGATGCATTTGTATAATATACCAGTCTGTGGTCCAAAGTAGCTAGTACTGATGGATGTTGTGTATATGTGCCTGTGTTTGACATTATTTAACATTTTTATATTTTCTTCCTTTTTAAAGCGGGAGTGCACCTAAAAAAAAAATATTAAAAGCCAACAGCTACAAATACTACAGCTGGTGACTTTTAATAAATGGATACTTACCTTTTCTAGGGTCCAGCGATGTCGGCAGCCGAAGCCGATCAATCGCTCGGCTCTTGGCTGCTGCCGCCGCCATTCTCGGTGCAGGAATCAGGAAGTGAAGCATTACGGCTTCACTTCCCATTTCCCTACTGCGCATGCGCAAGTCGCGCTGCGCATCCTAAATGCTCCCTGCTATCTCCTGGGACTTGTGTGTTTCCCAGGCGACAGCGGGGGTGACGTGAATGGTCGTGACTCCCACGGGAGTCTATTCCTGGAAGTGGGTGCAGATACCTGTATTATATAAGTATCTGCACACCCTCCCCCCTGAAAGGTGTTAATTGTTGCACCAGAGGGGGGTAGAATCAGATAAGCGGAAGTTCCACTTTTGGGTGGAACTCCACTTTAAATGTGAAATCAAAATTTTGCAGGTTAATGTGTACATGTTCTTTAGTAAGTATATAATTATTAGATATAATCATTTGTTTAAGGAAAAGGGGAATTATGGCATGGCAACACCTGACCTGATTTTTTTTTAATGCTGTCAGAAAATCACAAAAATAATATGGGACCCTGTGCTTAAGGTTCCAGGAAAAGGAGCAAGAAATCCTGGCCCATTAATACAAGAATAAACACCCAAAGAAAACGTTGTACTAAGTGGAAATTATGTATGGGAAAGCAGCATTCCATCTCCACTCCACTCCAAGCTCAACCCCATTTGATTACTAAACAAAACATATAATAAAAAAAAGGTGCACTATTCCTTTAAAAATCAAACCATCAATGTACGTTATAAACATCATATCATGAAATCAGTGCAAACCAGGTTCCCAGTCCCCTGACAAAATTAGTTACGATGAAACGGGTTTGGTGTAACAAGTGGTGATGTCATCACATCCTCCGTCCAAGTGTGGTGGTGGTGCTTTATTTTCTTGCTGTTCCTTACTATTCCTCCATTTGTGAGTATATTTTTTAGTTCTTTGTGGTAAAAAAGACAATTGGACGGAATTGTAAATAACATGTGCAAAATTTAGTTTGCCGCTCTAACAATCAATAGAAATATAATATGGCATTATATAACAATTTGAAACCGAGCAAATGTGACAAAAGGTGAGTCCCATGTGATAAACAAGCCCATTATAACATCTCATAAAAGTTCCAAATGTGAAGGTTCCAATGCCTTTATATGCCCAACAAGTGTGCCCAATATAGGTATAGATGACATGTCAGAAAGTGAATCACCCAAGTGCATAGGGTAAAAAAGTGGCTTCTTACCAGGAATTGTGGACTCTTAATCAAGAGTCAAAAGCACTGTGTGAATAAATATCACTTGGAATAAAAACCATTCACTTCTACCCTCTTTTCTGGTTAGAACGATTTCACAAGTAAATGCTGGGAGTTGCTTCATCATATCATGAATATAAAATTAATAAAATATATCCACCATAGTATAAAACTGTATACTGTAGTATATTTATTAAAAACAAGGAAGCACTAATTACTCGCAACGTTAATCGTAAAGTCAAGCGTGTATGGAAAAATATTGTATTGAATTATATATATGTCATACAGTGGATAATATAATTAAAGTGTCTAGTGCATAACTGTGATATATTGCTGCTTTTTTAATATATTCTTTTTGTTTTAAAATACAAAGTGCTTATGTGTTTTCATACAGTGTCCAAATAAGTCAACGATGAACGTGCTGAAAAGCGATGCTGTAGGTAATATAGGTCATATGACAAAGTGCTCATGTGTATATAAGTAGCAATCAACTGCGTCACTAATCCAGTAATAATAAAAGTCAGTGTAATCCAAAACATGTGATCCAAGCCGTGCTATGGTGTCATCACTCAGGTGCCCCCTTAGGTAATGAATGCTCACCTTGCAGCATGCGACTTTGCGGTTAAGCTAAGTCAAAGCACGCAAGCAAACCACCTCTGGGCTCTATAATAGTGTTGGGCTGCTGGATTCCTCAGCATACACCAACCAGGATATGAAACAGGAAAAAACTCGATAGTGCAAATACAGTTTGAACTATTTATTACATAAAGTCCCCTTCAGGGGTACTCACACAGATTAGGTGCATCGGTGCACCACTTTATGATGAGCCTATACTGGTGTATACCAATGATGGTATCGGGATGATACGAGCGTCCTTCTCAGTGTACAAGATGCCTGTCGTGCCGTCCTGACCCCTCCCCAATGCATGTCGATGCAGGGATGACACATCTACTTCAGGGGGAAATAATATTGGACGGTGGACCTGTCAATCTTAAATAAGTTTGTTGGCCATTTTGTTGAAGACCAAGGACACTCTAATGTGTTGTCTATAGTTTCAATGTGTGTATCACATAGGGAACACTAATCAAATACATATGATAGACACCATTTGTCCTCATTGATTCCCATTAACACAATTTTTCCTAAGTTCTATGGTGCCCTAATAGACCCATATTTACTGGCCACAAACGTAGTGAGTAAATAGAGGGAAAAAAACATGAGAACAAAAGGGAAAATAACCCCCAGGGTGTCATCGGAGGATTTACGTATCATCCCTTTTAATGCAGCATAAACAGGATATGCCCCATCATAAAAACATAACTGCGTTGTATATAGGTGATGTTAAATTAAAAAAGTACATGGCAGAAGATATTAATAAAGCTATACAGCAAATGCTCGGGGCACGGTACTAATAGCAGAATCCCAGCAGTTTTAACCATCTGCCTGCTGGAATCTTAATAACCATATCCTCCATTTCCTGAGATCACCTTGCCATAGTTGAGATGTGCTGCAAAGACATAGGACACCCTCAGGGCAGGACTTACCATTGGGCTTGACTGGGCTCAAGCCCATGGGCCCCGCCCAATAGGGAGCTCCGCCGAGATACATAGTGTACTCGGCTAGGCTCCGCTCACAGTCACACCCAGTCCCGCCCTAAGATGAACATAACACAGAGACTGGGTGTGACTGTGAGACGAGCTGAGTACACTCGGCTCTGCTCGGGACTGCGAAAGGACCCGAGAGCCACTGTAAGGACATATTCGGCGACCCATCTCAGTTTGCTACGGAAGTGACATTCCGTCGCAGCCATCTTGCTACACCCCACACTCGTCCACAGTAAGGATACACTAATAAGGGGTAAAGCGGACATGTTGTTATACCCACCGGAGTTTTGCATTTTACACGGATTTAGTCAGTTTATATAGTGAAATACACTACTTACAACTCCGTCTGACTACTTGAAGATGTTGAATTTTAAAAGCAGCGATCTTCTGTCAGGTTAGCAAACCTGTGAGATGAGCAGGGTTGCTGCTGCTTTTAAAATTCAAGATCTAAGTAGTCAGACGGAGTTGTAAATCCTGTATTTCACTATATAAACTGACTTTACTGTTATAAATATGTGTAAAATGCAAAACTCCGGTGGGTGTAACAAGATGTCTGCTTTACCCCTTCTTAGTGTATCCTTACTGTGGGGTGTAGCAAGATGGCGGCGACGGAACGTCACTTCCGTAGCAAACTGCGATGGGTTGTTACACTGCCGAGAGGACCCGAGAGGCGCCGAGATACACAGGACTCTGTATCATGGCGGCGCCATTTTTAAACTTCAAGACTACAATTACAAGGCTTCAAAGGACACTGGACATGGCTGCAGATGGATGGGCAAGGCTGCAGATGGACACTGATAAGGCTGCATCGATGGGCATTTAAATGTACGTTTTTTTGCTTAAACTTCCCTCCTAAACTTGAGGTGCGTGTTATACGCCGGCATGTGTTATACGCCGAGAAATACGGTAATGTATAGAAGGTAGGGCCCAAAAGTGACTCAAGCCCAGGGGCCTCCACCACCCTAAGTCCTGCCCTGGACATCCTGCACTATACCATCGTCCCTGTCAGTGGAGGCTGCTGAGAGGTCATGAGGTATAGTATGGACAGACTGAGATGAGTAAGGAGGAGGGACAGATTTTTTACCCGTTTGTGTGGCTTTTAGATTCTCTTGCCAATGGGCTGAGTGGTGGTACACAAATGGTTAGTTTTTTTGCCACACTTGATGTGCTTGAGACAAAGTTTGCAAATAGCAACAGTGCAATCGGCTGCATATGTACTAAGGGCCCAGACAGCTGATCTGTGGGAATTGGGCTCCAACAGCTCCACAATGTGATGGAACAGGATGGCTGCTCTCTACTCCACAATGGCTGCCGCGTTGGTGTTGTGCTTCACCCTCACTTTCCTACTCTGCTCTATCCAGCACCCAAATCGAGTCAGTCAGTGACCTCATCATCATCATCTCCTCCATCCCCTTTATCACTGGAGACAACTTGGCAATACACTGTGGCTGGGGTAACATTACTGCCAGTTTGTGTACCAGTGCTCTCCTCTCTGTAGGCTGATGTTCCTGCCTTCCTCATCCTGAGACTCAGAACCAATATCTGAATCGAGTATTGGCTGTGCATCGCCAAGGAGCAGATGACTGAGCTGTGTTCAAATAACTCCACCCACTCCTCCATGCCTGATGCTGGGGCTATGGCAGGAGTAGCTGTGGACAAGGAGGCAGGTTTTGCCACTCTGGCAGCTGCAGGGGACTATTCACTAGTCTCTGCTTGGGAGACAGAGGATGGGGAGGACAAGGACAGTTTAGTAAGCCAGTTCACCACCTCCTCTGCATGCTGTGGCTGGATAGCATGGGCAACATCCCTAAACAGAGGAAATTATGCCCTGCCTGAGGACTGACAATGTACACCTTTGCCTGTGGACACAGATGCTTCTGGCACCCTTACAGTGCCATGGGGATGTCTGCCTCTCCTTGCTGTTCTCCCAGACATGATGGGGGGAGAGGAGGATGCTTATTAACAAAATGTAATAAAGATGTGTAAATGTGTATGTGGATGCACATTAAAGTGGGGGTTCACACAAAAATGGAACCTCCACTTTTCGGAACCCTCCCCCACTCCGGTGTCACATTTGGCACCGTTCAGGGGGAGGGAGGTGCAGATACCTGTATAATACAGGTATTTGCACCCACTTCCGGGGATACATTCCCGCGGGAGTCACACCCCTTGCCACCCCCACGCTGTCTCCTGGGAAACACACAGGTCCCAGGAGATAGCGGGGACAAGTTGGGCTGCGCAGCACGACTCGAGCATGTGCAGTAGGGAATCGGGAAGTGAAGCTGCAACGCTTCACTTCCTGATTCCCTCACTGAGGATGGCGGCAGCAGCTGCCGAGTGATTGATCGACTTTGGCTGCTAACATCACTGGACCCTGGGACAGGTAAGTGTCCATTTATTAAAATCAGCAGCTGCAGTATTTGTAGCTGTTGGTTTTTAATATATTTTTTTAGGTGGGAATCCTCTTTAATCAATGGAAAGTGGTGTTTGGTGCACTTTAATTTGAGTATTCATGACACAGGCACACTCCATGGATACACTACAATATTGCAGTAACCTACATAACTATATGGTGCTAAACTTGCAGTAACACACAGAACTATATGACGTTAAACTTGCAGTAATGCAATGAAATATATGGCAGTAAACTTGCTGTAATGCACAGAACGATATGGCATTAAACTTGCAGTAATGCAATTAAATATATGGTGTTAAACTTATAGTAATGCAATGTTTTATATGGCACTAAAATTGCAGTAATGCAATGAAATATATGACATTAAATTTGCAGTAACACAATGAAATATATGGAGTTAAACTTGCAGTAATGCAATGAAATATACAGCGTTAAACTTGCAGTAACGCAATGAAATATACAGCAATAAACTTGCAGTAATGCACAGAACTATATGGCATTAAACTTGCAGTAACGCAGTGAAACATACAGCGTTAAACTTTATGGCGTTAAACATGCAGTAACACACAGTACTATATGGTAATAAACTTGCAGTAGTGCAATGAAATAAACAGAGTTAAACTTGCAGTAACACACAAAGAACTATATGGCGTTAAACTTGCAGTAACACACAGAGATTTTTTTTTTTAAAGGGTCACTACACTTACACTGACTGAGATATCCCTACATTGATACTAATGTAAAGATGAATGGTCACATTACACTCACTGAACTATCTCTACATTGATACTAATGTAAAGATGAATGGTGGTTGCACTACACTCACAATCACTGAACTATCCCTACAACACTAATGTAAAGATGAATGGTCACACTGCACTCACTGAACTATCCCCAGATGCACACTAAACTGATATTCTACTGACAATAGAATCAGAATAGCACACTATAGCACACTAACTGTCTAATAGCACTGAACATAACCCTGTTCTATCTCTATCCAAGCTGCTATCACACTACAAATGGCCTTCTATAGAAAGAATACTTCTATAGTGTGTGTGTGTGTGGGGGGGGGGGGGGGGTTAAGAGCAATGAGCCATGATTGGATACAGTCATCATGACAGCATCCAATCATGGCTCTGACAGTACTCTGTGCCCAGATTGGCTGGCTGAAGCAATGAAAGCTTCACCCAATCAGGGCTTTCAATCCACTGCGGTGGCGTAGTGCATTGCGGTAGTTCAGCGGACCGAACAGACGATCGAACGGCCTTATAATTTGGTTGTTCGGAGAACCTCCTGAACAGCCAATCTTCGTGCCAAACTCATGCTTGGTCCGAACCGTTCACCCATACCTATTATAGACCTTTGCAGTGTTAAAGAGGAGGTGGAGACTGAGCTCCTGGCAGCAGCACAGATAGAAATGGCTGGAACAGTGATAATAATGGGGGATTTTAACTACCTGCAAATTCACTGAAGTAATGGCACTGCTGGGACAGTTAAGGGGCAAAAAATGTTTAAACCTATTACAAGACAATTTTATGGTGCAGTTTATTGAATTCCCGATTAGGAATGACACTCTGCTAGACCTGGTAATCCCAAACCATGCAGAGCTTATTACCAATATTCATATAAAAGAACATCTGGGTAGCAATGACCAAAACATGATTTAATTTAATGTTAGCTGTAAGCAACAAATACATATGGGAAAGATAAAAACACTTAACTTTAAGAGAGCAAAATTTCCAAGGATGAGGGCTGATCTCCAGGACTTACACCGCAAGGGAAAATTAGCATAGATGAACACAGAACAGAAATGGGAATTCTTCAAAAAAGACTGTATGCAAACTCACTGCAAAGTAACTTCCTATGGGCAATACGTTTTAAAAGGCTAAAAATAAAACCTACATGGCTCATAAGGGTTTTGATAGATCATAAGCTTAATAATAGCATGCAATAACAAGCTGCGTTTTCCAAAGTAAGCAAAGTCCTTTCTTGTATTAAGAGAGGTATGGACTCCAGAGAGAGAGCTATCATTTTCCCCTGTACAAATCATTAGTAACACCTCATTTAGAATATGCAGTTCAGTTTTGGGCACCAGTTCTCAAAAAGGATATGGGGGAACTGGAGAAATTGCATAGAAGGGCAACCAAACGGATAAGAGGCATGGAGGAACTCAGCTAGGAGGAAAGATTAGAGGAACTGAATTTATTCTCTCTTGAGAAAAGGAGATTACGGGGGGATATGATCACCATGTGTAAATACATAAATGATCCATATACAGTACCTTTAAAAAGTATTCATACCCCTTGACATTTTCCACACTTTGTCATGTTACAACCAAAAACGTAAATGTATTTCATTCGGATTTTATGTGATAGATCAACACAAAGTGACACATAATTGTGAAGTAGAAGGAAAATGATAAATGGTTTTAATCATTTTTTACAAATACATTTTGAAAAGTGTGGCATGCATTTGTATTGAGCCCCCATTATTCTGATACCCCTAACTAAAATCGAGTGGAACCAATAACCTTCAGAATTCACCTATTAGTAAATAGAGTCCACCTGTGTGTAATTTATTCTCAGTATAAATACCGCTGTTCCATGAAGCCCTCAGAGGTTTGTTAGAGAACCTTAGTGAACAAACAGCATCCTGAAAGCCAAGGAACACACCAGACAGGTTAGGCATAAAGTTGTAGAGCAGCTTAAAGCAGGGTTAGTATATAAAAAATATCCCAAGCTTTGAACATTTCACGGAGCACTGTTCAATCCATCATCTGAAAATGGAAAGAGTATGGCACAATTACAAACCTTCCAATACATTGTCGTCCATCTAAACTGACAGGCCGGGCAAGGAGAGCATTAAATCAGAGAAGCAGCCAAGAGGCCCATGGTAATTCTGGAGGAGCTGCAGAGATCCACAGCTCAGGTGGGAGACATTGTTCACAGGACAACTATTAGTTGAGTACTCCACAAATCTGGCCTTTATAGAAGAGTGGCAAGAAGAAAGCCAGTGTTGAAAGAAAGCCATGTTGAAAGAAGTCCCTTTTGCATTTTGTAAGAAGCCATGTGGAGGACACAGCAAACATGTGGAAGAAAGTGCTCTGGTCACATGAGACCAAAATTGAACTTTTTGGCCTAAAAGCAAAAGGCTATGTGTGGCAAAAAACGAATGCCGCGTACACACGATCAGACTATCTGGCGGACTTTGTCCAGCGGACCAGAGTCCGCCGGACAATCCGTCCTTGTGTGGGCTCCAGCGGACTTTGTCCGTCACATCCCGTGGGAAGCACCAAGAAAATGGTTTCATCACTTTCTGTGTAGACGGCGGCATTCGCTTAGACATGGTATACCTATCCTGAGTCCCTCTGAATTTATGAGAAAGATTTTTTGGGAGCGTTTTTCTACAATCCTTATTTTGGAGTGGTCGCGCAAGGAGAATATCGAGGACCCCTCTGGATTGGGAGACGATTATATATTCATATGCCTTTTGTGACCCTCTGTAGTGGGGGGTCATGATTTTCTGGTAAGCAGCAAATTTAATTTTTTTGGTGGCGGATCAAGCACTACTTAATTGCACACAGCAGTGGATCGCTTATGGTTCATTTGTGGAGGACTTTATTCACATTCTTGAAAGAACTCTCTTTTGATTTACACATACAGACTTGTAATCCATGCCCTGGGTGTATTTAGAGTTTGTATTGCTATACATAGGGGCATGCGACTTGGTCCTATCCTGCAAGGAATAGGTGGTTCGCATGGTCTGAGTTTGTAATATTTAAACGCATTTATTTTTTATGGTTTGATTTCATATTAATTTATGTTTAGAGGCTGGGAACAGCCCATAATTCATTGTTACTTTGTTTATGTATACACAATTTGATGTTTGTGGGATTTAGCGCAGCTTATATTTTTATCTTTGGTTTTTTTCTGTAGTTATGTGACACAGTTAAGCCGCAGCCGAATCTGATCCGTCTAGGATCAATCTATATAATTGTTTCTTGTGTCTCACCTTAGCACAGTTTTTTTTCCCCTTTTTTCTATTTGTTTTCTAAGTCTTTCTACCTCACCTAACTCTGTCCTTTTTTGAGTTTCTTGTACAACAAGAACCATTCCCCTCCAATAGAAGCAGAGATATACACCATGATGGAGGAGAGGTAAAGAGGTTAAAGGTAGCGCAGAGGACTCCTTTTGCTTTATGATGGAGGAGAGTGTTTATGGTGTGAGGAGTATAACCTTGGCTCAAGCTTTATATGTCAGAATTACAGTCACAGTGCTTTTCTATGCCATAAGCATACCACTACTTTCAGAAATATTTCCCTTTATCATTCAGTTTGGCAGTTTTTCTCTACATAGAAAAACATTCTGCACCAAAAAATTATGTACTATTAGTTCAGATTACATAAAAACAACATTTTGTTTTAACATACACATGTAAAATGAATATAGTGTAATTAGCAGTTACACCACAAGATGGAGCTCTCTTACTTCAATAGGTTTGCTCTTAAAGTGAGATTTGGTAAGACTACAGAATATATTGTCAATGTCTATGGACATGCACATATTATGTATTAAAAGTATTATTTTTATGAAAGAGAAAAAAGGTATTTGAAATGTGATTTGATGTACTGTGAAATGTGACTTAGTTCCAGGTTCCCTTCATCCATAATCAAATAAATAGTTTCAAGCACACTTTTTTATTTGTTTTTGTCTTATTAATTTGCCTGTAAATCATGGTTTAACTATAGCTTTTTAGGTTCTCAGACAACTGGAGATGCAAATATAGCGAAATGTTTATTTATTTTTTCTTCACACATTTAAAGACATGTTAAAATAATATAATTTGCATACAATTACAAAACAATTAGAAGGTTTTCTTCCATTTTTTTCTCCCACAAGAAAGTGTAGAGACTTTAAAATATTGTCAAAGCCAGTGACAAAGTGGTCAAGATGATAGTTAGACCATTGCACTTCCACGATTATCCAAATCAAGTATAGACAGTCCTTACAGCCCCCCCCCCCCCAAGCCCTGATGGAGCTGGGTAGAGTACCCAATTGAGTATCACTGTAATAAATATATATATATATATATATATATATATATATATATATATATATATATATATATATATATATATATATATATATATCTTTTTACATTGTAAGCTCTAACGAGCAGGGCCCTCTGATTCCTCTGGTACCAAATTGTAATGTAACTGTAATGTCTGCCCTCATGTTGTAAAGCGCTGAGCAAACTGTTGGCGCTATGTAAAACCTGTATAATAATAATAATAATATATACAGTGCTGTGAAAAAATATTTGCCCCCTTCCTGATTTTGTTATTTTTTTGCATTTTTTTTACAATTAAATAATTCAGATCCTCAGACACAATTTAATATTACACAAAGATAACCTGAATAAATCCAGGACGCAGTTTTTAAATTATTATTTCATTTATTAGGGGAAAAAGCTGTTCAAACCTGCCTGGCCCTATGTGAAAAAGTAATTGTCGCTTCCCATGCTGAATCAAGAATGAACTGTGATTAACCACAATTTTATGGAAAGCTAAGTAAAATTTCACTTGCCACACCCAGGCCTGATTACTGCCAGACCTGTTAAATCAAGAAATCACATAAATATAATCTGTCTGAAAAAGTGAAGCACGCTAGCAGATCACAAAAAGCCAAACATCATGCCACCATCTAAAAAAAAAAAAAAACTGATTGGAAACAAACATGTTTTGTCTAGGAAGGGTTTCAAAGCCATTTCTAAGACCTTGGAACTCCAGTGAACCATGGTGAGAGCCATTATCCTCAAATGGATATAACTTGGAACAGTGGTGAACCTTCCCAGAAGCGCATGACAATGACTCATCCAGGAGGTCATAAAAGAACCCAGAACAACATCTTTAGAACTGCAGGCCTCACTTGCCTCAGGTAAGATTAGTGTTCATCATTCAGCAATAAGAAAGAGACTGGGCAAAAATGACATTCATGGGAGAGTTCCAAGGCCAAAGCCACTGCTGACCAAAAAGGACACAAAGACTCATCTCACATTTACCAAAAAAATCTTGATTATCCCTAAGCCCTTGTACACACGGTCGGACATTCCGACGGAAAATGTCCGATCGGACCATGTTGTGGGCTCCATCAGACTGTTTCCATTGGAATATCCGACCGACAAAGTTTTAGAGCTGGGCTATAAAATTTTCCGACAACATGATCCGATCAGACTTTGTCCGATCGGAATTCTCTACAAACGATCGGACAAAGTGCCACGCATGGTCAGATCAAATTCCTAGACCAAAGCTATTGGCTACTAGCCTGAACATAGTCCAGTCCTAACGAAAAAATGTCATCACATTCAGAACGATCGGATTTTCTGACAACTTTGTCCAACCGTGTGTATGCAACACCGGTTTCGGACAAAATCCGCCGGATTTTGCTGTCGGAATTTCCGACTGTGTGTACAAGGGCTAAGACTTTTGGGCAAATATTCTGTGGACTGATGAGACAAAAATGTAACTTTTTGGAAGGTGTGGGTTCTGTTATATCTGGCATAAAACGAATACAGCATTTCATAGCAAGAACTTCATACAAACAGTCAGACATAGTGGTGGTAGCGTGATGGTCTGGGGCTGCTTTGCAGCTTTAGGACCTGGACGACTTAGCATAATTAATGGAACCATGAATTCTGAGCTCTACCAGAAAATCCTATAGGAGAATGTCCGGCCATCAGTTTGTAAACTCAAGCTCAAGTGCACTTCATTTATACAGCAGAACAATGATCAGAAACACAACAGCAAGTCCACCTCCAAATGGTTAAAAAAAAGCTAAATTTAGGTTTTGGAGTGGCCTAGTCAAATCCCGGACTTAAATCCAATTGAGATGCTGTATCATGACCTTACATAAGCCATCCATGCTGGAAAACCCTCCAATGTGGTTGAATTAAAACAATTCTGCAAAGAAGAGTAGGCCAAAATTGCTCCACAGCAATGTGAAAGACTCAGTGTCAGTTGTCGCAAATGCATAATTGCAGGTGTTGCCTCCAAGGGTGGCGAATCCAGTTATTAGGTTTAGGGGGCAATTACTTTTTCAAATAAAGCCAGACAGGTTTGGACAGCCTTTTTGCCTTAATAAAATAAACCATCATTTAAAAACTCAATTTTGTATTTACTCAGGTTATCTTTGTGTAATAATAAAATTTGTCTGATGATCTGAGTCATTTAAGTGTGAGAAATATGAAAAAAAAAATCAGAAAGGGGGCAAATACTTTTTCACAGCATTGTATATTTTTGCAATATGACATAAATGGAGGTTGGTGAGTAAATGTTCTTTCGGGAGCTAGTATGCAAGCTGGCATCAAGAGAATGTCCGCTAGTAATGAAAGTGGAATCTTCGATACACATGTGTTTTTTTTTTTTTATTATGGTCAGCCAGCTATATGGCTGCAATGCTCACTTCCAATCAAGAGCTGTCCACTGCACTACTCCTTTCTTCTACTGTTTTTATGTCTTGTATCATTCAGCCACAAATACTGTGAGTGCGTGGTGTCATGGACCCACACCCTAAGGGGGTTTTACTATGGAACCCTGCACTCACAGTGCTCTGTATCATGGAGGACCACCTAGTGCTGGGAGAAGACTGAAAAGGAAAAGTATTTTGAATGTTAAATAAAAACCTGATCAATTCATGATTTATATAGCATGACATTTCTTTTTTTACTACTATTTCCTCCAGTAGGTGATTGCATTGCTCCACTGAAAACTTCATCAATATGAATGAAGTCTAATGCCCTGTACACACAACCATTTTTCCAGTCAAAATAAACTCTGAAGGTTTTTACGATGGTGTTTAACGGAATTCTGCTGAAACTGTCTTGAGTACACACGATCACACCAAAGTCCGACCGTCAAGAACGCGGTGATGTACAACACGTACGACCAGACTAGAAAAAGGAAGTTCAATAGCCAGTAGCCAATAGATGCCATCTCGTACTTGCTTCAGAGCATGCGTCATTTGTGTTCCTTCGGAGCAGCATACAGACGAACGGTTTTATCGATAGGAATTGGTTCCGACGGAAATATTTGAACATTGTTCCATGTCTAGGTCCATCAGAATTTTCGAAGTAAAAAGTCCGATGAGGCATACACATGATCGGAATATATGATGAAAAGCTCCCGTCTGACTTTTTCTGTCAGACGTTCCGCTTGTGTGTACGCGGCATAAGTGTAAGTGGTGCTAGGTTCCATTGTTGTTATAGAGCTTGGATGCCAGAAGAAAAATATGTATATGACAAGATGGGCCACTTAGCAAGTATGGATCCACAGAATGTTGCGATGCGACGCACGGGGACGGAGAACGGCGCCAAATTCAAAAAGTGAGACACACACATTACATACAGTATAATGTAATCTTACAGATTACATTGGTGTATGTAATTATTTCACATCCCCTTTGTCCCTAGTGGTTTCTCCAGTGCCCTGCATGCAGTTTTATAATATAAAAACTGTTATTTATGCCTGGAAACTGGAGATTGTCCATAGCAACCAAAACTGTCCCTTTACATCAAAAGTGGTTTTAGACCAGCTAGAAAACAGCGATAATAAATAAGAATCACTCGCAGATTTGAGCAATAGCAATTTGTTTGGAGATCCGTCATCAAATATTGAAAAGTAATGACAGTGACAATTCTGCAACTGAGCAAATTTCAGTGTTTTTGATTTGATTACATTATTTGAATAATTTTTAATATTATTATATTATTATTTGTTATAATTATTTATAGTAATTTATTATATTATAATTTATGATTCAATTTTTCAAACTTTATCATACCCGGGATGTCTGCTAGACTCTTGTTTGGACAGATTTAAGTGAGTTATTCCTAAGAATTACAGGACTACAATATAAAACGCCAAATTTCCATGCAAAATAATTGTACCGCTTTCAGCACCGAAAATCTGAAATAATCATACCGCCAGGGAGGTTAATATCTTGAGCAATATCACTTGAATTTCATACTTCTCAATATTCCTGCATGATACAGGCACAGAGGTGCATGGTCATGTATAATAAAATAACCAGCACATCCTACATATCTGAAATAATTAGCACATCCTAATGGGCACATGAAATCGTGCCTTTGAAATCATAAAAGTATCTGATTTATAGTGTACACTTTCTTTGTTTTACATTATTTGTGCTTTAGAAACCTATTAAACATTGCCCTTATTTATTTCCATGAAGCTACACTCTAGTCACACACAGGCAAATGAGGTGATTACAGAAAGCTAGCAATGAACTAATATTTTCTGTTGTCACTTTACACCCAATGCACAAAAGTAAGCACAGTCTTTGGTACATACACACTGGGAAATTGTGCTATTCGCCTGGTTTAGGGAACATCGGAATTTGTAGGGTGTTTGGCGGGTGTTCGCCCCACCCAACACCCTGCAATGCACTGGGCGCTGCACAGTGCATTTTGTGCCCTGATTGGGCAAAGCACAGTATAAGCTTGTTAAGGAGCCAACTGTGGCGTCCTTAACAACTGATGAATCATCAGATGTCATTGGGGCTTCTCCGTTGACAGCTGAGTACAAAAAAAAAAAATTGGAGGTAAAAAAAAAAGTAAAAAAAAAAATGACATGGGGTGGGGGGACTTTCAGATCTGATGATGATTTTAAGGGGAATTCCATGCCAAAATGTAAAAGAAAAAGCATGGGTCCCCCCAAAATCCATACCAGACCCTTATAAGGTATGCAGCCTGACAGGTCAGGAAAGGAAGGGGACAAGCGAGCGCCCCCCCCCCCCAACCTTACCAGGCCACATGCCCTAAACATGTCACATTGTCCCTATGTTGATGGAGACAAGGGCCACAGCTCCACAACTGTGGCCGGTGGTTGTGGGGGTCTGCGGGCAGGGGGCTTATCAGAATCTGGAAGCCACCTTTAACCACTTAAATACAGGGCACTTATACACCTCCCATGCTACACTGTACCCAAACTAAATTTGTATCATTGTTCCCACAAATAGAGCTTTCTTTTGGTGGTATTTGATCACCTCTGCGATTTTTATTTTCTGCTAAACAAATAAAAAAAGACTGAAAATTTTGAAGTTTTCTCCTTCCCTGATGGCCACTGAAGGGGCTGCACTGACGGGTACTGATAAGGCGACACTGATGGGCACCGATGAGGTGGCACCAGTGAGGTGTCACTGATGAAGTGGCATTGATGTGCACTGATGATGGGCACTAATATGCGGCACTGATGGGTAGCACTGACATGCGGCATAGATGGGCACTGATAGGCGGCATGGATGCGCACTGATAGTGCCACTGATGGGCACTGATAGGCGGCATGGATGGGCACTGATGGGCGGCATAGATGGGCACTGATAGATGGCATGGATGGGCACTGATAGGTGGCACTGATGTACTGTAATATATGTCACTGGTGGATGTCAATCAGTGCCAAACAATAATGCCTGCCAAACAGTGATCCCCATCGTGGGCACTGATTGGCATACATTGTGGGCACTGATTGGCATCCATTGTGGGCACTGATTAGCATCCATTGTGGGCACTGATAGGCATCCATTGTGGCAAACTGATTGGCATCCCTGGTGGTCTAGGTTGGCATACCTGGTGGGAACATCTCTGGTGGTCCTAGTGGCGCCCCTGGTGGTCCAGTGTGGGCATCCTCAAGGGGACTGCGCTGATAATCGATCAGCACAACCCCCCCCCCCTGTCAGAGGAGCAGACGATTGGCTCTCCTCTACTCGCATCTGACAGATGCGAGTGAGGAAAAGCCGATCACTGGCTCTTCCTGTTTACACTGTGATCAGCAGTGATTGGACATGGCTGATCTCCGTCAGAGACTCTTTTATCTAGATGAGTGTTGCGGGGTGTCAGACTGACACCCTGCAACAATGATCCCTGTGATGCGTGCCCCTGGGGGGGTACGCAGCGACTCAATATCCTGAAGACGTCATATGATGACTGGTCAGGATATTGAAATCACTTTGCTGCCGTCTTTTTGCTGTATGGTGGGTGGCAAGTGGTTAACAGGGACGAGCTTTATGATGAACTCATGTTCGATTCAAACATTGGCTGTTCGCCAGTTCGCTGAACAGCGAACAATTTTGGGTGTCCGTGGCAAATTCGAAAGCCGCGAAACACCCTTTAAAAGTCTATGGGAGAAAAAGAGCTAATTTAAAAATTTGAAAGGCTTATATGCATGGTATTGTCTTAAAAACTGTTTGGGTACCCGGATCCTGCCCCAGGGGACATGTATCAATGCAAAAAAAAAGTTTTAAAACTGCCCGTTTTTCGGGAGCAGTGAGTTTAATAATGCTGTGTTATCAGAGGTCACCCGTTTACGTAAACCCATTAAACACTACCTCAAAGCATCCTCCCAATGTTGAGGGCATGTGGTCTGGTATGGTTCAGGAGGGGTCCTGAAGGGTCTGGTATGGATTTTGAGGGGGATCCCCACTCCATTTTTTTTTTACATTTTGGCATGGGGTTCCCCTTAATATCCATACCAAACCTGAAGGGCCTGGTATGGAATTTAGGGTGACCCCCCACACATTTATTTTTTAAAATTTTGGTTCGTGGGTTCCCCTGTGTTCCCCTGTGGGGAAATCTCCATGCCGCTTTTATCAATGAACTTTTATGCATATTGCGGACCGACAATTCATTGTAGCCACGAGTAGTTTTAAATTCCTTTTTTTTCCTTTAGAAATGTCATTTTGCTGTCAGACAGTTTTAAACACAGGAAACATGTGCCCCTTTACGGGCATACTACAGACACCACCCAGGTACGAAATTTAAAGGAATATTACACTTTTATTGTTTCACTTTAATCATTATTAAAATCACTGCTCCCGAAAAAACTGCCATTTTTAAAACTTTTTTATCCGAATGACGGCTACAGCGCGGATCTCCTTTGCCGGGACTACGTCTATTGACGTCGTCCCGTGCACGAGCGGCCTGCGCGGCGCGCTCTGTGATCGGCGAGTCTATGAGACTCGCCTGATCACCGATCCGAGCAAGGGGTCGATCCCGACCCCTTATCACGTGATGATACAACGGAGCCGGTAATCGGCTAGCGCGAGGAGAAAAAAAAAGAGCCGATCACCGGCGGCCGTAATCGGGACATCAGTCCCGATCACGGCCAGCCCTGCCAGTGCCCACCTGCCCCCTGCCAGTGTCCAGCTGCCCCCTCATCACTAAACATCATTAAAAAATAAGTGCCCCCTGTCAGTGCCACCCAGCAGTGCCCATAGTGCCACCCAGCAGTGCCCACAGTGCCACCCAGCAGTGCCCACAATCTGCCTCAACAAAGGTGCTGCACCCCAGTGCCACATATCCGTGCCCATCAGTGTCATCTACCAGTGCCCATCAGTGCCCAGCA
The DNA here is from genome assembly GCF_037356315.1 of Lithobates pipiens. Classification (NCBI taxonomy): domain Eukaryota; kingdom Metazoa; phylum Chordata; class Amphibia; order Anura; family Ranidae; genus Lithobates; species Lithobates pipiens. The sequence continues at coordinate 47,949,977 of NW_027507788.1, read as the reverse complement.
GTGCCGCCCATCAGTGCCCAGCAGTGCCACCTATCAGAGCCAACTATCAGTGCCACCTATCAGTGCCCATCAGTCCCATCGATCAGTGGTACCTATCAGTGCCCCTTAGTGCCACCCATCCGTGCCACCCATCTGTGCCACCCATCCGTGCCATCTTATCTGTGCCCATCTTTGCCCATCAGTGCTGCCTTATCTGTGCCCATCGGTGCTGCCTTATCTGTGCCTATTAGTGCCTCCTTAACTATGCCCACCAGTGCAGCCTATCAGTGCCCACCAATGCAGCCTATCAGTGCCCACCAATGCAGCCTATCAGTGCCCACCAGTGCAGCCTATCAGTGCCGCCTCATCAGCGCACTTCAATGAAGGAGAAAAATGACCTGTTTGCAAAATTTTATAACAAACTATTAAACATGATTTTTTTTTTTTTGCATATTTTTGTTTGTTTAGCAAAAAATAAAACTCCCAGCTGTAATTAAATACGACCAAAAGAAAGCTCTATTTGTGGGAAAAAAATGATAAAAATTTCATTTGGGTACAGTGTTGTATGCCCGCGCAATTATCATTCAAAGTGCATCAGCGCTGAAAGCTGAAAATTGGTCTGGGCATGAGGGGGGTTTAAGTGCCCAGTAAGCAAGTGGTTAAAGCAACAAGGCCATCAGTACATGTATATATGCTGCCTTGAAATTTGAAAATAAAATATCCTACAATAAAGAGAAAATTGTGAAGTCACTGACCCATCATTCCCCAGGCGGTGAAGTCACAAGGGAGTGGGGCCTCCGGATGACATCATCCGATGACCACACCCCATAGTTATTTATGAAATGCTTGACATTGGCGTGGACAGGTCAGTGGGATGCAGCATCGGAGGAGGGTCATTGGTGGGAGTGGTGGTGGAGGAAGAAATCCAGACAAAGAAGAACGGACAAAAAAAGAAGACCGGAAGAAGAAGCGGGAAAAGGAGAAGCCCAGAAAAGGAAGAAGCAGAGAAGAAGAACACATTTTTAATAAGGGACTTGTCAAAAGCTGTCTATTGTTTTTTGTTACACTACACTACTTTTTTTTGGTGAATGGGTAGGGGTACAATGTATCCCAGACTCATTCACATAGGGGGGTAGGCCGTGATCTGGGGCAGCTTTGTTTAAGGGGCTTCTGGATTCTGATAAAGCCTCGCCAGCAGACCCCAACAACGACCAGCCAGGGTTGTCAGGAAGAGGTCCTTGTCCCCATCAACATGGGGGGCAGGCTGCTTTGGGGTAGAGGGGCGCAGAGCCCCCCTGCCCCAAAGCACCCACCCCCATGTTGAGGGCATGCAGTCTGGTGTGGTTCAGGAGGGAGGGCGCTCACGCATCCTCTCTTTTCCTGTTCTGCTGGGCTGCATGCTCAGATAAGGGTCTGGTATGGATTTTGAGGGGGGACCCCACATCATTTTTTTTTAAATTTGGTGTAGGGGTCCCCTCCCAACCCATACTAGACCCAAGGGCTTGGTATGGACCTGGGGAGGGGGCACGCTATATTTTTCCCACGTATTTTTAGCCAGAAATTATTTTTTTCTACATTCAGCTTTCAGCAGGGAAACCCGCTGACAGCTGATGACTCATCAGTTATTAAGGATGAGGTAGCCAGCCTCCCAGTCTTCTCCTTAGCAACCAGCTCTATACAGTGTAAAACAAACAAAATGCAAAACACAAATTGCTGCAAAATCGCTGCAAAATAGTGGTAAAAACGGGGTGCTTGCGTTTTGGATGCCGTTCCATTGAAGTCTATTACATGCAAAACGCTGCATTTTGCTGAAAAAAAAGTCCCAACTCTTTCCAAAAACGCAGAGGCACAACAATGCATTCATGTGAACGTGTTCCATAGGAACCCATGTTAAAAAAATTCCCTGCATTATTGCAAAATGCATAAAACGATGCATTCGTGTGAATTGAGCCACAGAGATCTCTTTCATTTTCATATCATGAGTATTAGATAGAATTGTTGCTGTTTAATACACAGTGCTTTGTAAATTATTGTTGTAACTATGGGTCCATGTAATTTTAATCTGGGCACGGCATTGGTACTACCTGCTTTAATGTGCTGGATATGTACTTCTCTTTTTCCCTCCACATTGAGGATCAGACTGGTACCTGGTTTAGAGCGATTTTGAGGCTTGGTTGTTTACCACCTGGATATGATGTGTGATATGAGTAACAACTTTTGCTGCTGTTTTGAGATTGAGGCTTGTTTTCATTTGTTGCCACGCCTCTAGTATGTGATTGTCTAATTGCATTGATTCCCCTGCTGGACGCATATAAATATTAGCGCGGCTATTGACGGCACTCTATATGCCCCTGATGATGTCAGTTGTGACATAACATGTAGGACGGAGTCTACGTATGCGCCGTCATCACGTCTGCCTTGCTGTGTACACAAGCAGTTTCCTTGCCACACTTATTGATCTTATATGCCTGATTAACTCAGAGATATTGTGAGTACCTCCAACCCTTTGTTTTAATAAAGTGTTTTTTACGGATTTATGCTATGCTATGTGGATACTTTGTTCTATTGCATATCCATGATGAGCTGCTACTGAACTTGCTTCTTTTTTGATCCTTTTGGTTGGGTGACAAGAGCTGCCTCATTTATCACTATATGGTCCTTTATGACTATGCAATAAAGTCCCAACTATTTGGTAAGAGTCCATCTTATCACGGTGGTGGATCACATGGTGAAAGCAGCTGATCACATTTGCATTTGGATTATTATGATTTCATGGTTGCATGGACACTCTTTTCTTTGAGACTTATGTTTTATCAATTTATTTGAATATTCTATTGATGTGTGTTTAACTTTTTGTAACAAATTTTGCACACAATATTATTTAATATTTTTCATTATTGGCACTGTATTTTTTTGTTATTTTAATGGCACAGTTTTTGTCTGACTGGTCTTGCTAGCAGCTAATGCATGTCAGCATGTCATCTCCTCCCCTTGTAATGAATCTCCATAGACATTCTATAAATGAACATTTGGAGGGGACCTGAAGGACTGTAGGACAATATTTTGAACAACCAGACCATTCTATTGAAGACATTAATGTTTGGGTCCTTAACCACTTGCAGACCATCTGCCCGCAATGTACTGCAGACGGACAGCCTGCACAGGCAGAGCAACATACATACGTTGCTGCCTGCTTCCGGGTTGTGATTGTACACAGTGGGAGCCTGCCAACAAGTCCTGCTGATTGGCTGTGTGCAATCACATCCCAGAGCCATGTGTTGGCAATCAACACAGTGCTCTGTATACAGGGAACGATCTCTGGGTTTCTAATCTGTGCAAAGCAGATTTTTTTTTTTTTTTTATTGGATATACTTTGAAGTAGAAAGTAAAAAATATTGGGTTTTTTTTGTTTTGTTTTTAAATTTTTTGCCTTTTTTCATTTATATCGCAAAAAAAAAAAAAAAAAAAATCCCAATGGTGATCAAATACCACCAAAAGAAAGCTCGATTTGTGTGAAAAAATGATACAGGCATACCCCACTTTTAAGTACACAATAGGGTTTATTTACTAAAGCTAGAAAGTGCAAAATCAGGCTCCCTTCTGCATAGAAACCAATACAGGATATGCCTGTATATAATTTGGTAGGGTACAGCTTTGCATGACCATGTAATTACCAGTTAAAGTAGTGCAGTGCTAAATAGCAAAAAAATGGCCTGGCATGGGGGGGGGGGGGTACAATCTTCTAGAGCTCAAGTGGTTAAAGGGAGTGTAAAAAATACCCAGAAAATGAAAAACGGAACTATGAATGATAATTCTTTTTTGACACAAAAGAAAATTAACTGAATTCAGCCCAGTGACCCCCTTTTATTCCATAGCTATTCTCCATATATGTATGAAATGATCTGTTTAAAAGGTTTTTTTATATACATATACTAGATACTCAAGCTCCTGGGCAACATGAGCGTAACATGTAGAGCAATCCCCATGAGTGATTTTTCATTATGACTCAACCACCTCATGTATCAAACAATATTGGGTTTATATTGATAGTGTATATCTCAACTAACTGTATTAATATATATATATATGACCTTTTCTTTATATTATAGGTTGTAGGAGAATCAATGAGGTCATTCATTTACATGTATTTTTTAATATGTAATTACATACATTGTTTTTAACTTTATCCGATTAAAATATAAACAATTTTTTACATAAGTCTATGCGTGTGCCTTTCAATTTCATATCTTTATCCAACCATTTCTCTTCTCCTTATCTGACTAAAGCTGGGTATACACTTATCAAAAATCAACAAGTTCAGCAAGAACAGGACGATTTTTGGCATGCATGTACTGTTGTTTGTTTAATAGAAGACGGTCTAATTATTGACTTCTATAAAACAGTCTTGCTGGAAAAACCAGTATGCAAGCGCTGATCTGTATATTCTGACAGCAGGGAATTGCACTGTCAGAATGCAAGGACACAGTAAGAGAGATCCCTGTAACAACATTGCTTGTGTCGATGCGGTTATTAGGGAGATTTTGTTTTGTTCAACCCACTAGTTGAACAAAAACACTTAATGACCATGTGTCATGTGCATTTTTTAACATTTTGAGAATGTTGATGTTAGCATTTTGCTAAGGCTTTGTGTATCAATGCTGCTTGAACCTTAGAATAAGGGGGCTTACCCCCTAAAGCTCTTCCATCACCATAGGATTGCTTTTGTTACTGTGGAAATATTCATTGAGCCCTAGTCTAAGGAGATCCTCTATATCAGAGAATAATTGTTTATGAACCAGTTTGGTGGTTGGGCAGAATGTAAGACTTTTGGGGAGAACTGATATTTCTGGTCCTTAAAGGGACCCATTGGTTGAATGAAAACAACTCATCATGTATACCCTGCTTAATTTTCACCCTTTAATTACCATGTGCTGTGTTTCGTGTGTGTGTTTTGTCCAAGATTTTGCTAATTCTTGTCCTGAAAATGTAATTGTAAGCGCTAATAAAAAAGTATCATTGACGGTACTCAACGGTGGTGTTGCAAGCATACTAATTTGGCTACAATCACTTAATCACGAGTTGGTTAAATAAATCTCAAACTGTTAATTGATAAGTTTCAGATGTCCTTACAGATCAAAATTCAATACACAGAAGACCACTGAGATATCCTAACTTCAAAAATATAATCTTCATGTGAGACATGGTTTTTAGAAAGCTTCAGGCATTGCAGGTCAAAAGTTTGCAAACTTAGAAATCTTTATTAATAATTAAATTTAAAAAATGCAGTGTTGCTTAGGTATTTAACACAAACACAAGTACCACAAATAAAATATATATGTACGAATGAGTTCAAAGTCTTAAGGTTTTTTTTGTTTTGTTTTTTTAGGAAAATAGTGTATTTATTTGCCAATCGCATATGCTATAAACTGGGAAAAAAAGGTATTAGGTGTCCAATAGACAATAAACAGTTAACGTAAGTTAAGTTAAGTAAAACCAAACTTAGACGAGGAAGGATAATTTTAGGGTCATCAATAACAGTTAGTCTGAATTATTGAACTGCAAAGGTTTTTGATCCATTGACTATGTACACTTGGGTAGCTGAAAATAATTGAAATCACTTGACATTATTCATGCGTATGGCTAGTATATGAGGCAAAAAAACATAGTTCTTAAACTGATCTTAGACTAATAACTAGTGCAAATCCTTTAAATTTATGTTATAATACATTTCTATGAAATTACATTTTGCCATGCTACTAATTTATTTTTCAATGAAAAAGAAATCTTGTATAACCCATTTTATATACCACAGCTAACTGAAAGTAAACATGTTAGATTGTTCAGTGTTTTGAAAAAAGGTTGATTAGGTCAGGTTCAATTTGTTTGTCAGGGCCCACTTGATTACTTGTTGGTCAGGGTCCACTGTTACTTATGATCACACATGATGTGATACAAAATAAATACTCCCAACAATTTTGTCCTTGTCCATTATAATTTTTGAATTTTCTTAATATTTTGTTGTTGTTGTTTCAAGTTTATTTTGGGGGCAAAAATAAAAAAAGATCTAAAAATTGCACTTTTACTACTGGGTGCCTGATTGCGTTACTGTCTCTTTAATTCTGTTTGGACACCATTTGCCATTTGGATACCATTTATTTTGATGACACGCTAATTTTGCAGCATAAGATTTCATATTTAATCATATTTATAGATCAACATACCCTCAACTCTCATACCACCTATCCAAGCCATCAACAAGAAGAACATAGATCCAGACCTCCAAGAGACCAAACTGAGTACAGACCACAGTGGAAGACACCAAGACCACCCAGAAATGAAGGAGGATATAGATACTACAATGGACACACTCCACACAATGAAGATAGGAGATATAATCATTGGGAATGCACACCTCGAAACACATGGAGAAAACATCCCTACTGGAAAAACAACAAGAAACTGAATAATAACTGGTATAGACACAAAAATGGACCAAGGGAAGAAAGAGGTTCACCACAGGAACAAAGGTATCACAGACCTCAAGAAAAACGTCCAATACCTACCTACAATTAATATGACCCCTTGAGGGAAGACCATGAGGAAGAGAGACTTGATAGACAGTCATACAACAATAATGATCAAGGAAACTACAGATCTGAAAGACAACAATACAACAACAGCTATTATAAACAAGGAAACATCGGCCTTTTTTAGAGAGGGGCATGGAAAATCATTCCCCAAGGAAGAGAGAAGAACAAAGAGCACAAAGAAGAAGCATGGAAAGAAAAGAGGATGTAGAGCAGGGAAGAGAAAACAAAAGAAAAATTGAGTGATTGGAGAAGGTGTTTTCAACCTTAGTGCAAAAGAATTGACGAAGTAGGAGCTGATAACAGTGGATAAGAGTCTCAAATATGCACCAAAAAGAAATTTGCACAAGTTTTAAATGTATATAGAAGTACAAAAGTACATAAAAAAATTGAATATCAAAAAGTACATAATGGGCAATCCCATAACAAATACTAGGATGACAGGAAATGGAGACACAATGGCACATAGCTCTTTACGTAATAAATCTATTTTTAATACTGTAGTAACGGATAATAAACATATTGAAGTATTCAAAAAATTAGTACTGGAAGATGTGAGAATGCTGAAAATCAAGAAAAAAAAGAACCTGCAATGGGTTTTACTTTCTCTTTTGCTCCCCGCCAGGCCTGCAAATGAAAAGCATGGTATTGCATACTAGCCCATTATACAACACTTACCTGCGACACTATACAACACTTAAATGAAGCCCACGCAGTCCCCTGAACAGGCTGCATTCATCTTCATCCCTCTTCCTTCCGGGGCCACAGACTCTGGCTCTGTGACTCGCCAGAGTCACATGACGTCACGGCACATGCTGGGGGAAAAAACGGCACGGTCTTCTTCATAGTGCATGCGCCGCTGATGACATCGGCACACTACAAGTGAAATATCTCCTGAACGGCACACGTTTAGGAGATATTTCCACTACCTATTGGTAAGCATTATTCTAGGCTTACCTGTAGGTAAAAATCAACAAAAAGGGTTTACAACCACTTTAACCACTTAAGGGCTGCCTCACGCCAATATACGTCGGCAGAATGGCATGGCTGGGCACAGGCACGTACAGTTACGTTGCCCTTTAAGAGCCCAGCCATGGGTCGCGTGTCGGTGGCGGCGCACTCACGACCCAGTGCTGAGATCCGTGACTGTGGCCGCTGGACCCGCGGACCCGATCGCCTCCGGTATCCCACGATCGGGTCACAGAGTTGAAGAACAGGGAGAGGTAAGTGTAAACAAACCTCTCCCTGTGCTTCCTAGTGAGCCTGTCACCGATTGTCTGTTTCCTGTCATAGGGAAAGACAATCAGTGATGTCACATGCCAAGCCACGCCCCCTACAGTAAAAAAAACACACTCACACTTAACCCCTACACTGCCCCCTAATGGTTAACCCCTTCACTGCTGTGACATTTTTACAGTAATCAGTGCATTTTTAATCGCACTGATCACTGTGTTAATGCCAATGGTCCCAAAAATGTGTCAAAATTGTACAACGTGTCCGCCATAATGTCGCAGTTGCAATAAAAATCTCTGACTCACCGCCATTGCTAGTAAAAAAAATTATTAATAAAAATGCCATAAAACGAACCCCTATTTTGTAGACGCTATAACTTTTGCGCAAACCAATCACTAAACGCTTATTTTTTTTTAACAAAAATATGTAGAAGAATACATATTGACCTAAACTGAGGGAAAAAAATGTTTTTTTTATATATTTTTTGGGGGATATTTATTATAGCAAAAAGTAAAAACAGTTTTCTATTTTTGTTTATAGCGCAAAAAATAAAAACTGTAGAGGTGATCAAATACCACCAAAAGAAAGCTCTAATTTTTGGGAAAGAAAGGACGCCAATTTTGTTTGGGAGCCATGTCGCATGACCACGCAATTGTCAGTTAAAGCGACGCAGTGCCGAATTGCAAAAAGGGGCCTGGTCCTTTAGCTGGAAAATGGTTCGGGGCTTAAGTGGTTAAGAGAGGTATAAAAACATTGATGAGAAGAAACGATCTAATAATAGGGCCAACTGACAAGGGATGTGATACAAACAAAAAAGACTATCACACAGCAATGTCAAAATTATTGGATGATGAGATAACTTATCAAAAAACTAAGTGGCAATCCCGTATTTAAGACAAGAAGACAATTGGAACAGGTAACCCATCTGGGACTAAAATGAGGTATCCTTAACAAAAAAAGAAGCAAGGTACCTAATCCCAGAAACATGCCGTACGCTTATCATCTATACAGTACCAAAAATACATAAGAATAAAGAAAAAACACCTGCAAGACCTATAGTAAATGGAATAGATTCATTGACTTCAAGAATGGGCCAGTATATAGATAGTTTCCTACAACCAGCAGTACTAAAAACAAAGGCACATGTAAAAGACACAAATCATATACCTCAACTATTGGAGAATGTATAACTAAAAGGGAAAATAGTACTAATGGCTACAGCGGATGTCTCCTCGCTATACACGATAATTCAACACCATCAAGCATACGAGGTGGCAAATTGGGCACTCAGAAAATATACTACATTGATATGCATTCAAAGACAATATATCATCAAATGCATAGATTTTTGCTTAAAGAATAACTATTTCTGGTACCAACAGATGTTCTATAATCAGAAAACAGGAATAGTGATGGGAGCCAAATTTGCACCCAGCATCGTTATTTTATTTATGGCACAATGGGAAGAGGACTTAGTCTATAAACATACACCATCAGAGCTGATGCTATACAAAAGATATATAGACAACATAATTATAATATGAAAGGGTAGCAAAGAAAAACTAGACATTTTCCTTGACAGTCTGAACCAGAATGATAGGAATATTCAATTAACATGGGATATCAGCAAGACCAAGATTTCCTTTCTAGATTTGGAAATGATGCAATTGGATAACAAATTAATCACCAAGACACACTTTAAGAACGTCAATCGAAATAGCTACCTACCCATAGAGAGCTGCCATCACAAGAACTGATTATATAACATCCCCAAAGGACAAATGACAAGATTGAGACTTAATTGTACCAATGCTACTGATTACATAGAACAGGCAACAAAAGTAGATGAAAGATTTATCAATGAAGGATACGATAGAAAACGAATTGAAGAAACTACTAAGGAGGTATGAGAAATAGAAAGATCATTACTAATCAAGGAAAAAGATAAGAATAACCAACAGATAGATAGAGTACCCATTATACTCGAACATAGCATTCAATACAAGCAAGTAGAATGGATTATATGGATTTATATGGATATACAAAGCCATTGGCACATATTACGTGCTGATAAACATCTACACGCTATCCTACCAGACCAGCCTAAATTCGTATACAAAAAGGCCCCAACATTAAAGGATAAAATTGTAAAGTGTGTGATTGATCCTCCAAAAAAACATTCACTTTCTTTACAGGGAAAGGCTTTCACCCATGTAAGAGATGCTATGCATGTACCTATATACAGCTCCCAAATGAAAGAAGGTAAAATTTTACATAGAACAGTACAGGAATCACATATAACATGAATTAATTCATAGAGTGTAATACAGAAGGAGCAGTCTATGTCCTATAATGTAGCTGTGGGTTACAGTATGTAGGCTGTGCAAAAAGATCACTGAAAGTGAGAATTAAAGAACATGTACAAAATATAAGAAAAGGCTGTGATAAACATAATGGGGCTGATTTACAAAGGGTTTGTGCCATGAGTTGTGGCACACGCCAACGCGCAACCGCCATTTTCGTATTCACAGAGCATTTGCGCCTGTAACACAGCGCAATTCCCCATTTACTATTAGCATGTAGGCGCACAGGCGGGCGCGATCTCTGTGTCGCTATAGACCTGGCGCATGGCATCTTCAACTCAGAATTAAAAGAAGCTGGAAGTGCGAATATTATGGGGGTGATGGGGGGTGATGTGAGGAAGTATAAATATGAGCAAGCCTGCTGCGCCTGAAAACTTGGAACTGCGCTAGGTCAATTTATGCACTGAGCATGCGCAAACGGCATTTGCGCCCGTTCAAGTGCTCTGATTCACTGCGCCGGCAAAATCTTAGTAAATGTCAAGCCACATAGATTAATTTGCATAAGTTGAACAGGCACACCTCTCAACTTGACTTTTTTTTTTGCACTGGTTCACTTCTATGGGGTTTTTTAAGGCTATTTGCACACAGGTCATGTTAGCATTAAGTAAAAAAAAATTAAGAAATTCCTTCAGGCCTGGTATGGATATTAAGGGGAACCCTGCACCAAAAAAAAAAATGGTGTGGAGGCCCCCCTCAAAATCCACACCAGGCCCTTCGGGTATATTAAGGGGAACCCCACACCAAAAAAAATGTGTGCGGTTCCCCAGAAATTCCATACCAGGCCCTTTAGGCATGGTATGGATATTAAGGGGAACCCCACGCCACAAAAAATGGCATGGAGGTCCCCCTCAAAATCCATACCAGGCCCTTCAGGTCTGGTATGGATATTAAGGGGAACCCCGCACCAAAAAAAAAGGCATGGAGGTACCCCTCAAAATCCATACCAGGCCCTTCAGGTCTGGCGTGGATTTTAAGGGGAACCCGCACCCCAAAAAATGGCGTGGGGTCCCCCTAAAAATCCATACCAGACCCTTATCCGAGCACGCAACCTGGTAGGCCGCAGGAAAAGAGGGGGGACGAGAGAGCACCTCCCCCTCCTGAAACATGCCCGCTCTGCACAATGGGAGGCTCCTGCTGTGTGACACTTCTCTTCTTCTGACAGGTCTTATATAACAGAAGGCGGGGCCACCCGATGACCGGTGACCCCCACGCCATTTTATTTTGTTGGCACGGGGTTCCCCTTAATATCCATACCAGACCCGAAGGGCCTGGTATGCTCTTGGAGGGGAACCCACCATGCCATTTTTTTTTTTTAATTAAAGTCGCCTGGCCTGGGGGCGACTTAAAGTCGTGTTGTAAGTCGCCCCAAGTCGCGCTGTGATTCAGAGTCAAGTCGTGTCCAAGTTGCCTCCCAAAGTCACGCTGGAAGTCATATTGCCCCTGTGTGAATGGGCTGTTAATGATGATGATCAATTGCGCCAGCATATTATGTGTTGCGCTTATGCGTGTGCCGGTTCATATGCTCACTTGATAATTTATCTGGCGCACAAATTGAGGTATGAACCGGCACAGCGCATTCATCTTAGTAAATCAGTCCCAATGTGTCAACATATTTTTCCAAAGTACACAGGAGAGACCCCACACATTTGAAATTCTGGGGAATAGAACCCTATATAAGACACTGGAGAGGGAGACACAAAGTTGGAACACTCAGTCAGCTAGAGTCTAAATGGATATTTATTTTAAACATGGTTACGCCACACAGCGTTAATACAGAATTTTACCTAAATTGCCTTATCGGTGACTTATAATCACATATTTAAAGATAAATTATACTTCAATATAGAATTTAAGAATCATGAAAGGGTTTTACCTATTTATTACATCCGACCAGGGCAAGCCTACAGTATATGATCATAGAATTTGATTATAACTGCTATATCAGGGATCTCTCACCATACATTTGAGGATTAAATACTACTTGCACTCTTTTTTAGAGTATAACTACTACCAGGGTTTACCTATTTATTACATCTGACCCAGGCAAGACAGTATTATGTAGTTTTAATATCTCATCGCTCGATCACTATCTGTATTCCTCAGAGGATTAAAGATTCAAGTTAGAAGATACCTTCAACCCGGTACAATATTTTCCCATATGATTCAAGCATCCTTTAGTTTTTTATTTACATGTATTTTTAACAGGTGGAATGTGTTTTAAGAGTGCTTGAGTACTCTTTCCCTATATAATGTACTCTTTCCCTATATAATTGTTGAAGTTGGATGTCTATTCTGGTATTCTTTCAATTTAGCACTCGATTATTCCCCCATTTGTCCTACACTAACTGTCCATTTATTGCAATATACTAAGCCTTTCTCTTCCAGTATAAGGCTTTACCACCAACAAAATGGAGAACAGGAAGGATCAAGTTAAAGAGAGGCTGAAAGTTATACAGATGATTAGGGATCTATTGAAAAATGGCTGCCTGTAGATACAACATAGGACTACAGAAAAATGCCCGCAAATAATGACTGTTGCACACTATATAAACACGCTTTCCTTGTCCCACACTATCCCCTGATGAAGTCACGTGACCGCGATGTAACGCGTAGGGCGTGAGTGGAGGCATACCAGAAGTGACGCAATTGTGGAACAAGCTTGGAGCTTGTGGATATACTCCGTTACTCTGCTTTTTAATGTGAGTGCACTGTATGATGTTATGATTTTAATAAATTCATTCTAAGTTACTACAATACGAGAGCGCTCTTCTTCCTTTATATATACCCTTTGAGAGGACATTAGAGGGAACCCCCTGGGAGGAAACAGAGACACAACATATGTGAGAGCAGATCATCAGAAACAATTATAGAGGACCCCAAGAGGTGACTACACATCAGTACGCCGTCCAAGGAACCATAAGGCTATACTGATTTAATACTTACCTGAGGTGATATGGGTGATGTGGGGGAAATTTACTGCATGACAATCGCAGCGCGATTGTGGTGCCATTAGAAGTAATGTCTCACTGATAATTGGTTATATGGCTTTTGTATGGCTGATAGACTTTCACTGGAAATCTTCAGGTAAAAAAAAAAAGAAAATATTAGCCCACTCTCTGCAGGTTGCAGAATCAAAATGAATTTTATTCAATGACTGATTAGAGAGTTCTTTCTTTCATATGAAGCCTTGCACAGAAGGGCTTTAGACTGAATCAGATCAGTGTTTAAAGCACACACATGTTCAAAGAATTTGAAAGGCTTTCCTCGAGCCTTGAACAGCTTTCTTAACCGGTTCCCGAGCGGTGCACGCCGATGTACGTCGGCAAAATGACACGGCTGGGCAAATCGCCGTACCTGTACGTCCCTTTAAATTTGCCGCTGTGCCGTCGCATGCACGGTGACGTCTGGCCGGGACCTCCGTGAGTCGGGTCGCGGGTCCCGCAGACTCGATGTTGGCGGGGATACCCGCGATTGTCTCACGGAGAGGAAGAATGGGGAGATGCTAATGTAAACAAGCATCTTCCAGTTCTGCCTAGTGACAGTGTCACTGATCATAGCTCCCTGTGAGGAGCTATGATCAGTGATGTTTCACAGCTAGCCCATCCCCCTACAGTTAGAAACACTCCCCAGGGCACACTTACCACCTAGTGTTAACCCCTTCAGTGCCAGTCACATTTACACAGTAATCAATGCAATTTTAATCGCACTGATCACTGTACAAATGTGAACGCTCCCAAAATTGTGCCAAAATTGTCTGATGTGTCCACCATAATGTTACAGTTGCAGTCATGATAAAAATTGCTGATCACCGCCATTACTAGTAAAAAAATATATGGAATAAAAATGGCATAAAACTATCCCCTATTTGGTAGATGCTATAAATTTTGCACAAACCAATCAATAAACGCTTATTGCGATTTTTCTTTTTTTACCAAAAAATATGTAGAAGACTACGTATTGGCCTAAACTGAGGAAAAAAACTTTTTTTTATATATTTTTGGGGGATATTTATTATAGCAAAAAGCAAAAAATAATGTGTTTTTTTTTCAAAATTGTCACTATTTTTTGTTTATAGCGCAAAAAATAAAAATCGCAAAGGTGATCAAATACCACCAAAAGAAAAAAGTTAAAAATAATGATTTTTTTTTCAAAATTTTGGCTTTTTTTGTTTATAGTGCAAAAAATAAAAACCGCAGAGGTGATCAAATACCACCAAAAGAAAGCTCTATTTGTAGGAAAAGGACAGCAATTTTGTTTGGGAGCCACATTGCACGTCCGCGCAATTGTCAGTTAAAGTGACGCAGTGCCGAATCGCAAAAAGTGCTCTGGTCTTTGGCCAGCAAAATGGTCCGGGGCTTAAGTGGTTAAAGCATTTAAAGCATCCTCCAGTTTCACTTTGGGGAAATTTAACACCAATCATATTAATAGTGCTGGTTGTCACTTTAAGAAAGTTGCTAGCAGACATCTGATGGCTTTCAGAAAAATTCTGTGATACTTGAAATGTTGGAAGAGCTGAATCTGAAATTGATTTTGTTCCTCAGCATGACTAGTCAGCTCTCTAACACAAAATTATCTCCAGACAAAAAGCATCACAGAAAATGAAAAATGAAGAAGAAAAAAGAATACCAAAATTATTGGGGCTCCATTATTTTTCTGTAATCACAAAAACAGCAAATAAGTCATCTTTGTTATCTTTAAATTATATGAAGAAATACAAATACATATAACTACGGATACTTTTAGGGTAAAACAATTATTCTCTGCACCTTCCAAAAATAAATGAGAGCATGCTACAGGCATACATGTTGGGCACTTCTTGATGATTGTTCTGCCCTCACAATGATTTTATAGTACAAGGCTTGGCAAACAACTAACAACATTCTCTATAAAGAATGAGGCCAAAGTTTTAACAGTTGTAATCTTTACTGAGAATTAGATATTTTTTGTAAAACACAAATTATAAACGTATGCATTAGCATTAACTGCCAGCCGACCAGTCGCCACAGTTCTACTGCGGCAGGTTGGCATGGCTGCACAAATCGCCATAGATGAACACTGCTTCTTTAAGACGTCACAGCAGGCGCACGCACCCACCCCATGTCCCCGGTGCAATGACCGCCATGCACCCGCGAACACTTGTGACAGAGTGAGAACCAGGATCTTTGTGTGTAAACACACAATTCCCGGTTCTCTCAGGGGAGAGGAGACAGATTGTGTGTTCATACTAAGTGTGAACACAGATCTCTCTCCTGCCCTAGTCAGTCCAGTCCCCCCCAGTTAGAACACACAAAGGGAACACTATTAACCAATTGATCGCCCCGTAATGTCAACCCCTTCCCTGCAGTGACATTTATACAGTAATCAATGGCTATTTTTAGCTCTGATCGCTGTATAAATGTCAGTGGTGCCAAAATAGTGTCAAAAGTGTCCAATATGTCCTCCACAATATCACAGTCCTGATAAAAATCGCAGATCCCCGCCATTACTAGTAAAAAAAAAAAAAATGACATAAATCTATCCCCTATTTTGTAGATGCTATAGCTTTTGCACAAACCAATCAATATAGGCTTATTTTTTTTACCAAAAATATGTAGAAGAATACATATCAGCCTAAACTGAGGAAACATTTTTTTTTTTTTTTTTTGGGATGTTTATTATAGCAAAAACTAATAAAAAATTGTGTTTTTTTTTCAAAATTGTCGTCCTTTTTTGTTTATAAATAAAAAATAAAAACCGCAGAGGTGATCAAATACCTACCAAAAGATATCTATATTTGTGGGGAAAAAAACTGAATAAATTATGCTTGGGTACATCATCGCACGACCGCGCAATTGTCAGTTAAAGCGACAGTGCCGTATCGCAAAAAATGGCCTGGTCGGGGAGGTGGCAAATCCTTCGGGGCTGAAGTTGTTAAACATTACATTACAAAATGCAAATACAGCCAGGCATATTACATTAGTGTAAAGCATTAGCTAACAGAAATTAAGCCTAGCTAAAGAACTCCCTGGCAGAAACTACTACCAAGCAAATTAGTAGAACATATACTACTTAATTGAATGCTAATGACAGCCTACTTACAGACTTATGCTTCCAAGGCCAGTCTTAAGAAACAGTGGAGCTAATCCCATGCTTCTTTACTGCTGGAGGTATTAAGCAAAATGTCTGCTGAACAGGAAGTGGGCAATACTACAGTTCCTGCCAGTAATGGATGGCAATTTAAAGCAACAGTAAGATATGTAAATATATACTGTTTGGAGATCAGAACAATAATAAATTACCGTATTTATTGGCGTACAACACGCACTTTTTTCCCCTTAAAAGCAGGGGAAAATCGTGGGTGCGTGTTATACGGCGATCACCCAAAATTCTGAGCCTCTGGGCGGCTTTCAGCCACCTTCGGCTCTTCGAGGTGACTTTCGGCCGCCTTCCGCCATTATCGTCGGCTTTCGGCCATCTTCGGCCGTTCTCGGCAACTTTTGGCCATCTTCGGCCTTTCTCTGAAGCTTTCGGCCGCCTTCGGCTCTTCTCGGCAGCTTTCGGCCGCCTTCAGCCGTTCTCGGCTGTTTCCGGCCGCCTTCGGCTCTTCTCGGTGGCCGAAAGCTGCCGAGAATGGCCGAAGGCGGCCGAAAGCTGGCGAGAAGAGCCGAAGGCGCCAGAGGCCCACCGAGAACTACCGCACGCCGCCGAGATACATATCCGGCTCTGTATCTCGGCGGCGGCATTTAAAAAAAAAAAAAACAAATAGCAAAATAAATAGACAAGGCTGCAATGGGGGACAAGACTGCATAAGGCTGCAATGGGGGACAAGACTGCAATGGTGGACAAGGCTGCATAAGGCTGCAATGGTGGACAAGGCTGCATAAGGCTGCAATGGTGGACAAGGCTGCATAAGACTGCAATGGTGGACAAGGCTGCAATGGTGGACAAGGCTGTAGATGACACTGATGGGCATATAAATGTAAGGTTTTTTTTTTCCCCTTAAACTTCCCTCCTAAAAGTTTTTTCCCTTAAAATTCCCTCCTAAACTTGGGGTGCGTGTTATACCCCGGCGCGTGTTATACGCTGATAAATACGGTAAATTATTTAATTTTATAGGCAAATACTACATCTTTTTTTTATCCTACACAAAAAGATGTTGCAACTTACAATATGTTAACATCAAGAAGATGAAATGGGGAAGGAAGTTTGTTGCTGCGTCAATATTGCTTGGCATGAGTTTCTTTAAAGCTGCTGCCAGCAACCACAGAATTATAACCAACCTTAGGGGATATTTTTATAATTTTTAAACATCCTTTATCAAAGGTATATCCACTGAAGCAAGCGATATGCTAAGATATTAACCAAAAACATTACATACATTATCTTTGTTTCTACTGAGACCTAAAATGCAGTGAATGTGCTAATTATAAATACAGAAGAGAGCAACATTAATTATGCATTATTTATGAGAAACCAACATTTACAAACAATTTATAAAGACCCTTTAAAGACATTATGAACAAAATCAGGCTCAACTTCTGACTAATTATGCGCATTGTAACCAGGGTTCTCAGTGTTGGCTGTTTTAGTGATATTTTATAGCACACATGAAATATAATTTTTAGCTACAATTTGAGGTTAAATGGTTAATTGTGCTTCCAATGAGTTCCATTTAGTAGTTGGGCTTCCTCTATTTATAGGCTAAATTTACCATTAGGAACATGCTACATGTTACACCTCTATTAGTCATATGATGCAATAGATCCCTTCTGGACTGCAATAAGGTAGGACCTTTCTTTAGGTACACACATCTCTGCTTGCGTGACATTGACCCTTCCCATTGGCTCTCATGTGGCGGTGTCTTCTCAGGCTCCAGTAGACTACAGTAGTATGCAGATGTCATGATATCATGATGAAGGGTGGCGTCAAATCAGAGGTGCATAAGACCCAGAAGAGGAAATTTGTTTAAAAATAACAAACATGTTATATTTACCTGCTCTGTGCAGTGGTTTTGCACAGAGCAGCCCAGATCCTTCTCTTCTTGGGTCCCTTTCTGGCACTCCTAGCACCTCTCTCCTGCCGAGTGCCCACACAGCAAGCAAGATTGCTATGGGGGCACCAGAGCCGAGCCACTGCTCTGTGTGTCCAATCAGACACGGAGCAGTGGCTCAGCCTCGCCCCCTCTCTCTCCTCATTGGTTTACTGACTTTGATTGACAGCAGTGGGCATCAATGGTGCCCGCTGCTGTGTCTCAACCAATCAGGAGGTAGTCTCATGCAACATCACTGGATCAAGATAGGGTTCCGGTAAGTATTAAGCCCCATACACACTATCAGATTTTCTGCTGATTTTTGTCTTCAGATTTACCAAAACCATGTAGTGCAAGGACCTGCCTGATTGCATACACATTGAAACTCCTAAGATTTGACCTCATATTATATGCTTTTGCTAAATCTGAAGGAAAGAATCAGCAGAAAATCTGATAGTGTGTATGGGGCTTTAGGGGGACTGCTGCACATAGAAGGATTTTTTTTTGCATAGAATTCATTAAGATAAAAAACCTTCTTGGTCCTGCGGGGGAAGGGACGCGCACACTGTCCACGATGTATGCCGCGCTGACCGTATTGGACGAGACTAGGATCTCCCATTTGTTTGAGCTCTGGCACGGTGACATTCCGGAGCTTACTGAGGAGGACTGGGAGGAGGGTTTACAGCAATATCTGACCCTGGCGATTTCTGCAAGGGATAGGTTTATACAATTGAAGTTCCTCCACCGGGTATATTTTTCACCGGCACGCCTGGCAAGGATTTACCCTGACCGATTGACTACCTGCCCTAGATGCAACGAAGATGATGCTGACTTTTTTCACATGGTGTGGTCCTGCCCTGGGGTAGTGGGATTTTGGAGGGGGGTCCTGGCCGATATCAATGCTGTGGGGGAGCTTACGATTCCACTTAGCCCGCTACCTCTCCTGCTGGGTATCTGTGATTTCTTGGATATCTCCTGGGGGAAGAAACTGTTTATTTTTTACACTACAATCTATGCGAGGAAAGCCACATTGCTGCAATGGAATCAACCTCTCCCTCCTACTAAACAACTGTGGCAGTCCCTGGTGAACGCGGCTTTGCCGCTCTACAAACTCACATATCTGGGCAGGAACTGCCCTGGGAAATTTGGAAAGATTTGGGCGGCATGGGTTGAGGCGAGGCATTTGACCATTGCTTAGGCTAGGGGGAGTGGGGGGTGGGGGGGGGGTCTTTCCCCTTCTTGTAATTTCTGTGTTTTTTTGTGTAGTGGGGGGAGGTCTTGGGGAAGTTTTGTATTATATGCTGCAATGATTAGTGACTCTACACACTGTTAAGAACTGTCTGTGCTTTCTATGTGATACAATTTGATTATCTGTCTACTCAAAATATGTAGGTACCCTGCTGATGCATGTCTGTTTTCTGTTTTTTTTTTGTTTGAAATATAAATAAAAATCTTTGTTAAAAAAAAAAAAAAAGATAAAAAACCTTCTGCCATTAGAATCACTTTAAGAAATAGCTGATGGTACAGTGTAGTGAGAGTTACTGTTTTTTTTTTTGTTATTTATTAATTGTTTTTTTAGCATTGGTACATGTCCCCCCCGTGGCAGTGCAATCTTTCAACACTTTTTTTGGACATACATTTGCTTATTAGGCTTTCAAATGGTCAAAGTTAAATAACAAAGTCATCCCCACAGACTTCATGGTTTTGTCTACAAAGTTGGTGAAATTAGAGCAAGATTTTCAAAACTGTTAGTGAATCTGAACCAATGCAGCTTTGCTTATGTTTATTAACAATCTCATTGCCCAAACTCTTTCTCCAATGTTAAACTAATGCCCCAAACACAATAAGATTTCCTGCTAAATTTTTTCCTTCGGGTTTATCAAAACAATGTAGTGCAAAGGCCTGCCTGATTGCATACAAATTGAAACTCCTAAGGTTTGAGCTCATATTATATGTTTTTGGTAAATCTGAAGGAAAAATTCAGCAGAAAATCTGATAGTGTGTATGGGACTTTAAATGTAACTTTACCCTAACCTTTGTTCACAAGCTTAAAAAATTGACCAGAAAGTTAAATCTGTCCCAGGCCTTAATAAAGACCATATGAAAAGAAATATGTTTCCTGGAGTGATTTAAAAACAACATTTTGGAGCAAAGAGGGTTAACAAGCAGCTCACATTATGGTATTTTTATGATATAAAAATATCCTGGTTTAAAATGTCATACCAGTCTGAAGAATACCACTGTCTTTAAATTATTATTCAAGCTTACTCCAAAATTTGATACCAAGTCAATTCATTTGGCATCTGGAAAGTGCCATGCAAATAACGAAAGGCAAATTAGGCGTCCTTGTTGAACAAGCATGAATGCAAGTACTATTCATTGGTATAGTACGTGCATGAATTGAACTTCCCTCAGTAAGTATACAATGGTTGTTATATTTACTTTTCTACACATGCCTTCAAAGTTGTCATAGGTATAGTTACCCATGCATTCATACCTTTAGCTATTTATTTTACATAATTATTTAACATTTTAACAAATCACATTAAGTTGTTCCAAAAAAGAATATGCGATTAAAACTTGAGTCCAGTTGAACATATGGTGCACCAGTGCAAAACAGTACCACAAACATTCAAAAAGTAGGAAACTCACAAGCTGCTCCACTAACTGACTCTTTAATCGTAGGGAGTTATGGTATTTTTCAGCTTTTTCCTCTATTTTCCAAAGTTAGAAATTTCACAATATACAGTTTCACAAATATGTTGGTTGCTATTACTAACTTTTCCTACTTAGGAGGCTAATTAACTCTCCGTTAAACTGATGTTTTGATTTGTATACAATGTAGTAAATATATCTGAACTGTATTACTACTGCTTAGTGACTCAAAATGACTGAACCAAGACACAGCCTAGCAAATTTTCATTCCATGACAGGTGTACTTAAAGTGATTGTAAAGGATAATTTAAAATTTTTTTTTTAAAATAACAAACATGTCATACTTACTTCCATTGTGCAGCTCGTTTTGCACAGAGTGGCCCCGAATATTCTCTTCTGGGGTCCCCCAGTGGCTCTCGCGGCTCCTCCCCACATCAGATAACCTCCTAAGAGAAGCGCTCCTAGGGGGTTGGCTCCTCCTCACATCAGATAAGGAGAAACGCTCTCCCGAAGGGGTTACCTTGTAGGCGCGCACCCGAGTCCAGCATTTGCATCAACAGACACGAATGCCAGACTCGGCCCCGCCCCCAGCACTCGCGTCATTGGATTTGAATGACAGCAGTGGGAGCCAATGGCTGTGTTGCTATCAATCTATCCATTCAAGAGCCGGGACCTTGTGGAGAGAGGGACAGCACGTCCCCGCTGAAGAGATGAAGGGGCTCAGGTAAATAAAATGGGAGGGCTGAGGGGCCAGTGACTGCCAGATGTTTTTTCACCTTAATGCATAGGATGCATTAAGGTGAAAAAACACAAGGGTTTACAACCCCTTTAAACTGCAAACTGATTTATGTTTTTTTTATTTTTATTTCATGAATTTAAAGTTATTTTAAAGAAAGTAGCCCAAAAATGGCCACAGTGTTAAGGTTATTACTGCTGTTTTTTTTTTATATGTATGATTTGTATATAGGCTCTATGTATAACTAAATTGCCATACAGATTTCCTAATAAGTCGCATAGGCACACAGTTGATTCCTGTATTTTTTGTAATCTGATTACTGCCTATGATTATCAAGTGGCCATAAAGCAGAAAGGTTTTTAATTAAGGGATTCAGAAAATTATATTATTTTTTTTATACATGAACCCTTGTGTGTTTCTTACTGTTTAACTCGTGAAGATCGGCACAGGGAAATTATTCAGCTAATTCCATTTTTTTTGTATTTTACTGCAAAAATCTGTGTGTGTGTGTGTGTGTGTATCTTTCTGTCACAATTTTTTGGGGTAATAGATAAACTATGTCAAAAAATGTCATTGGAAGCTAGGCACTGTCATGGGGGATACTGTACCGTGGCAACTGGATGAGTTTTATGTGGCTTTGAAAGTGAGCGTGAAAAATACAAAGCAGTTGGTAGTTAGCTGTGACACCAGATTTCTAATCAAGCAGTAGTAGGGTTAATTGACCAGTGGAAGTAGATCTAAAATGTATAGAAAAGTATACTCTTGAAAAAATAATCCCAAAATCCTCAACTGCATACAAATTGACAATTGTGGAAAAAACAGTTTTTTTATAGTAAATGTGGGAGCTTCTACTTAAAGTGGATGTTAACCCGATTCATGAAATTTGAGCTGGACACATACAGTATCTCACAAAAGTGAGTACATCTCTCACATTTTTGTAAATATTTTATTCTATCTTTTCATGTGAAAACACTGAAGAAATGAAACGTTGCTACAATGTAAAGTAGTGAAGTAGTGAGTGTACAGCTTGTATAACAGTGTAAATTTGCTGTCCTCTTAACCCCTTCAATACCGGGCCATAGTCAAATGATGCCCACAGATGAGATCTCCCATCCTGGGTGGGCGTCATATGACATCCTCAGTATTTCGGCGCTCCTACGGGCCCCGGGAGGCCCGCAGCATGGGGATCATGGATGAGCTGTGTTCCTCGGACACAGCTCCACGAACGTCGCTCATGCAAGCCCCTAGGGCACGTACAGAGCGGCGAAAGGGGACGGGCTTGTCACCCTGACACAGCCCAACCCTGATCGAAGTAAAGAGCCAATGAAATTGACTATTTACCACATGACCGGCTATGTCCAATCACAGAATGTCAACAAACCACGGTAACGAGATGTTACCGGGTTCTCCTCTTCACACACTGATCCTGTGTGAGAAGGAGATTGTGGTAACATCTCGTTATCGCTTAGTGTACACCAATCACACTGATTACCCCCTTAATAAAGAGGACCTGTCACCAGCCATCAAAGTACCTGGCACCCGTCACAGCCCATCTGAGTACCTGAGTACCTGACTAAACCCATCTGAGCACCCGAGTACCTGAGTACCTGTCCCATCCATCTGAGTGCCTGAGTACCTGAATACCTGTCACAGCCCATCTGAGTACCCGAGTAACTGAGTACGTGTCACAGTCCATCTGAGTACCCGAGTACCTGAGTACCCATCACAGCCCATCTAAGTACCCGAGTACCTGTCCCAGCCCATCTGAGTACCCGAGTACCTGTCACAGTCCATCTGAGTACCCTAGTACCTGAGTACTCGTCACAGCCCATCTGAGTACCCGAGTACCAGAGTACCTATCACAGCCCATCTGAGTACCCGTGTACCTGTCACAGCCCATCTGAGTACCCGTCACAGCCCATCTGAGTACCTGAGTACCTGTCACAGCCCATCTGAGTACCCGAGTACCTGAGTACCTGTCACAGCCCACCTGAGTACCTGTCACAGCCCATTTGAGTACCCAAGTACCTGAGTACCTATCACAGCCCATCTGAGTACCCGTGTACCTGTCACAGCCCATCTGAGTACCCGTCACAGCCCATCTGAGTACCTGAGTACCTGTCACAGCCCACCTGAGTACCTGTCACAGCCCATCTGAGTACCCGAGTACCCGAGTATCTGTCACAGTCCATCTGAGAACCTGAGTACCTTTCACAGCCCATCTGAGTACCTGTCACAGTCCATCTGAGTATCCGAAAACCTGTCACAGTCCATCTGAGTACCTGTCACAGCCCATCTGAGTACCCGAGTACCTGTCCCAGCCCATCTGAGTACTCGAGTACCTGTCAAAGCCCATCTGAGTCCCCAAGTAACTGTCACAGCCCATCTGAGTACCCGAATACCTGAGTACCTGTAACAGTCCATCTGAGTACCTGAGTACCTGTCACAGTCCATATGAGTACCTGAGTACCTGTCACAGTTCATCTGAGTACCCGATTACCTGAGTACCTGTCACAGTTCATCTGAGTACCCGAGTACCTGTCCAAGCCCATCTGAGTACCCGAGTTTCTGTCACAGTCCATCTGAGTACCTGTCACATTTCATCTGAGTACCCGAGTACCTGTCACAGTTCATCTGAGTACCCGAGTACCTGTCACCAGCCCATCAGAGTACCCGAGTACCTGTCACCAGCCCATCGGAGTACCCGAGTACCTGTCACCAGCCCATCGGTGTACCCGAGTACCTGTCACCAGTCCATCGGTGTACCTGGGTACCTGTCATCAGCCCATCGAAGTAACCGAGTACCTGTCTCCAGCCCATCAGAGTACCCGAGTACCTATTTGCAGTCCATGCCTCATAGTATACACGTTGGGGTGTTTGCTTTCCAAAATGGGGTAATTTTGGGGGTAATTCCATTGTCCTGAGTAAGAAGGGTAGTGGTGCGCTGTACACAAGGAGGATATATCTATTGATAAAAGCAGTATATAAAATTCGCAATGGGGGGATATCCAGTAAACAATACAGGTCTAGGTATGTCTATGTGACTAGTTTAAACAGCAACACTCATTTCTACTAATAGTCCACAACATAAATACATAAAATAGTGAAAATTCATATAAAATCCAAAGTGCAACGTGTTGCGATCCTGTAGTCGCATAAAAGTGCAAATATTCCAATGTGCCGCTGTGGCTGATAAAACAATAATGTTCGTTGCTATTAGTGTAAAATCTACAACATAAAACCGTGAGATAATAAAAACAAGAAAAAAGAAGAAAAAACACAATATAATATTCAAAAGTGCAGCGTGTTGCGATCCTAAAATCGCATAAAGTGCAGGTGTTCTGCTGTGGTGCACATAGCCAAATCTTCAAACATAAATAATAATTAAGTGACAAAAAATATAAGTGTATCAGACAAAAAGTCAGTTTTCAGTGCAAAGTGCTGCGATTATTCTCAAAATCGCATAGGATGTGACTTCTTCAACAAGATATACGATGTGGAGCTGTTGCAATGGAAAGGGCAGTGGTGCTGGTGGAAGGGGATGTAGCCTTGGTGGTCCCGTATATACCAGTAATGGATGTCCCCTTACCTTACCGCTGTAAGGTAACAGCGTATATATAGAGAGCTTTTTGGAATCCTTTAGCGGAATTTTCCCTTTAATGTGGGGTGCCAAGGTCCTGACCAATGGTATGGTTCCTTTAAGGGGGTTTCCTCTGTGGTATTGCAGTCAGGGTTCCTCAGTGGTATGGCATATACATGGGTTTAAGCAGAGATGGAGGAAGAATACTCCATAGTGTAAGATGCTTCAACAGGTTTATTGTTATTAAAACAGTTTAAAAATACTCACAAACAAACAGTCTGTACAAGCAGTGTATAAACGAGCTGCGGGCTCGGTCTACGTCACTTCCTGGTTGCTGTGTCCCGACGCGTGTTCGTCATGGGGTCACATGACTTCATCATGATGAAGTCATGTGACCCCGTGACGAACACGTGTCGGGACACATCAACCAGGCGTCGGGACACAGCAACCAGGAAGTGACGTAGACCGAGCCCTCAGCTCGTTTATACACTGCTTGTACAGACTGTTTGTTTGTGAGTATTTTTAAACTGTTTTAATAACAATAAACCTGTTGAAGCATCTTACACTATGGAGTATTCTTCCTCCATCTCTGCTTAAACCCATGTATATGCCATACCACTGAGGAACCCTGACTGCAATACCACAGAGGAAACCCCCTTAAAGGGACCATATCATTGGTCAGGACCTGGGCACCCCACATTAAAGGGAAAATTCCGCTAAAGGATTCCAAAAAGCTCTCTATATATACGCTGTTACCTTACAGCGGTAAGGTAAGGGGACATCTATTACTGGTATATACGGGACCACCAAGGCCACATCCCCTTCCACCAGCACCACTGCCCTTTCCATTGCAACAGCTCCACATCGTATATCTTGTTGAAGAAGTCACATCCTATGCGATTTTGAGAATAATCGCAGCACTTTGCACTGAAAACTGACTTTTTGTCTGATACACTTATATTTTTTGTCACTTAATTATTATTTATGTTTGAAGGTTTGCCTATGTGCACCACAGCAGAACACCTGCACTTTATGCGATTTTAGGATCGCAACACGCTGCACTTTTGAATGTTATATTGTGTTTTTTCTTCTTTTTTCTTGTTTTTATTATCTCACGGTTTTATGTTGTAGATTTTACACTAATAGCAACGAACATTATTGTTTTATCAGCCACAGCGGCACATTGGAATATTTGCACTTTTATGCGACTACAGGATCACAACACGTTGCACTTTGGATTTTATATGAATTTTCACTATTTTATGTATTTATGTTGTGGACTATTAGTAGAAATGAGTGTTGCTGTTTAAACTAGTCACATAGACATACCCAGACCTGTATTGTTTACTGGATATCCCCCCATTGCGAATTGTATATACTGCTTTTATCAATAGATATATCCTCCTTGTGTACAGCGCACCACTACCCTTCTTACCCATTATTCCCCGGGGTTCATATATTTCCCTTTCAGTGTGTGCAGCAGTACCCTATCTCCCTCTATTTCCGTGACGTGGCGCAGGAATACTTCTTTTCCACTAATTCCATTGTCCTGGTGCTCCAGCACCTTCAAAAGTGTGATAGGTAGGAATGAAATGAGATGTGTAATTTATGCTCCTAGAATGCCTGAAGGTACTACTTCAATGATGGGCCTCTGTATATGGCCAGGCTGTGTAAAAGTCTTACACATGTGGTATCGGCATACTCAGGAGGAGTAGCAGAATGTGTTTTGGGGTGTCATTTTCTGCTATATACATGCTATGTGTTAGAAATATCTTATAAATGGACAACTTTGTGTAAAAAAAAAAAAGATTTTCATTTTTTTCCACGTATTCTGAAGACTTGTGTAAAAAAATTAACGGTTCAAAAGAATCATAATGCTTCATAGAATATACTTTGGGGTGTTTTTTTTTTTCCAAAATTGGTTCATTTGGTGGGTAATTCCATTGTCCTGATGCTCCAGGGCTTTCAAAAATATAATAGGTTGTTAGGAAATTAGAGGTGTCATTTATGCTCCTAGAACCCCTGACGGCGCTCCCTGCATGTTGGACCTCTCTGTGTAGCCAGGCTGTGTAAAAGTCCAACACATGTGGTATCGCCATACTCAGGAGGAGTTGCAGGATGTATTTTGGGGTTTAATTGGAAGTATGCATATGCTGTGTATGAGAAATAACTTGTTATTATGACAATTTTGTAAAAAAAAAACAAAAAAAAAACATTCTTCTTTTTCCCAAGAATTGTGGGAAAAAATTACAACTTCAAAAAACTCACCATGCTTCTTACTAGATACCTTGGACTGTCTACTTTTCAAAAAGGGGTCATTTGGGGGGTATTTGTACTTTCTTGACATTTCAGAGCCTCAAGAAATGAGATAGGCCGTCAGTGCATCAGGTGTGATCAGATGTGATCAATTTTCAATGATTTGCGCCATAGCTTGTAGACTCTATAACTTTCAAAGAGACTAAATAATATCCACTAATTATGTTATTTTTGCCAAAGAGATGTAGCAGTGCAAATGTCGGCCCAAATTTATGAACAAAAATTACTTATTTGTTATTACTTATTTAAATGTTATCATAGAAACTAAAAAAAAGTGTTTTTTTTTCAAACTTTTTGCATTTTTTCACTTATGTCGCAAAAAATAAAAAACCCAGTGGTGATTAAATACCACCAAAAGAAAGCAATATTTGTAGGAAAAAAAATTATAAAAAATTTGTTTGGGTACAGTGGTGCATGACTGAGTAATTGGCATACAAAGTGTGAGAGCGCTGAAAGCTAAAAATTGGTCTGGGAAGGAAGGGTGTATAAATGTCCTGTATTGACGTGGTTAAAATAACTCAATTCATGTCTAAACCACTGGAAACAAGTGAAAATGTCCAAATTGTGCCCAATTAACCATTTTCCCTACCCGGTGTCATGTGACTTGTTAGTGTTACAAGGTCTCAGGTGTGAATGGGGAGCAGGTGTGTTAAATTTGGTGTTATCGCTCTCACTCTCTCATACAGGTCACTGGAAGGTCAACATGGCACCTCATGCCAAAGAACTCTCTGAGGATCTGAAAAAAGAATTGTTACTCTACATAAAGATGGCCTGGGCTATAAGAACATTACCAAGACCCTGAAACTGAACTGCAGCACAGTAGACAAGACCATACAGCGGTTTAACAGGACAGGTTCCCTTCAGAACAGGCCACACCATGGTCGATTAAAGAAGCTGGGTGCACATGCTCAGCGTCAGAGGTTGTCTTTGGAAAATAGACACATGAGTGCGGCCAGCATTGCTGCAGAGGTTGAAGGGGTGGGGGGTCAGCCTGTCAGTGCTCAGACTATACGCTGCACACTGCATCAAATTGGTCTGCATGGCTGTCATCCCAGAGGAAGCCTTCTTCTAAAAATGAAGCACAAGAAAGCCCACAAACAGCTTACTGAAGACAAGCAGACTAAGGACATGGATGTCCTGTGGTCTAATGCAGTGGTCCCCAACCTTTTTGGCCCCGACGACCGGCTGCGTGGAAGAAAATTGTGCCAAGGCCCGGCGAGGGACTGGGGGTGATGTACGCACACACATGGGGGGGGGGGGGGTAAGCAAATTTTGCCGGCAATTTATCAGGGAATAGCTGGTGTTCGGCTGTTGGTACTTCAGTCATCCCGGCACCATGGTTGGTATGGTGTCAGAATTATTGAAGCGCATTATTTCTTATATTACATTGTAATATAAATGAAATAGTTCAACTCACCATAATGCAGAATCAGTGGGAGCCCTGAGTGTGTCACTTTCCAAGTCGCCTGCCACCAGATGAGAAATGCCACTTGTCACGCTGCCTGCCACCAGTTGAGGAATGCCACTTGCCATGCTGCCTGCCACCAGTTGAGGAATGCCACTTGCCACGCTGCCTGCCACCAGTTGAGGAATGCCATTTGCCACATCACCTGCCTGTGCGACCAGATGAGGAATGCCACTTGCCACGTCACTTGCCTGTGCCATCAGATGAGGAATGCCACTTGCCACGCTGCCTGCCACCAGTTGAGGAATGCCACTTGCCACATCACCTGCCTGTCACCAGTTGAGGAATGCCACTTGCCACATCACCTGCCTGTGCCACCAGATGAGGAATGCCACTTGCCGTGCTGCCTGCCACCAGTTGAGGAATGCCACTTGCCACGCTGCCTGCCACCAGTTGAGGAATGCCACTTGCCACGCTGCCTGCCACCAGTTGAGGAATGCCACTTGCCACGCTGCCTGCCACCAGTTGAGGAATGCCACTTGCCACGCTGCCTGCCACCAGTTGAGGAATGCCACTTGCCACGCTGCCTGCCACAAGTTGAGGAATGCCACTTGCCACATCACCTGCCTGTCACCAGTTGAGGAATGCCACTTGCCACATCACCCGCCAGTGCCACCAGATGAGGATTGTCACTGCATTGGTGACACTGGTTCAGTGGTCTTTGTTATATGAGGGCAGGAGAGCAGAGATGCGGGGCGAGCAGTGAGAGATGATGTCATCTCTCTGCTCCCCGCCGCACCTCCGACATTCTGTATGCTGTGAGGGCGGAAGACCGGTGATGCTAGGCGGGCAGGGAGAGATGATGTCATCTTTCTGCTCCCCGCCGCTCCGCCGTCATTCCGCACATTGTGAGGGCGGAAGAGCGGAGAGCAGGGATGCTAGGCGAGCGGAGAGAGATGTCATCTCTGCTCGCCAGCCCGCTGCTCTTATTCACCCGCCCGCTTTCCTCTCAATCCACCGCCTTAGAGTCTGCCGCGGCCCAGCTGCAAAGACGCTACGGCCCGGTAGTGGGCCGCGGACCGGGGGTTGAGGACCTCTGGTCTAATGAGACCAAGATAAACTTATTTGGTTCAGATGGTGTCAAGTGTGTTTGGCTGCAACCTGGTGAGGAGTACAAAAATAAGTGTGTCTTGCATACAGTCAAGCATGGTGATGGGAGTGTCATGGTCTGGGACTGCATGAGTGCTGCTGGCACTGGGGAGCTACAGTTCATTGAGGAAACCATGACTGCCAATATGTACTGTGACATACTGAAGCAGAGCATGAACCTCTCCCTTCGGAGGCTGGGCCCCAGGGCAGTATTTCAACATGATATCGACCCCAAACCCACCTCCATGATGACCACTGACTTGCTAAAGAAGCTGAGGGTAAAGGTGATGGACTGGCCAAACTTGTCTCCAGAGCTAAACCCTATTGAGCATCTATGGGGCATCCTCAAATAGAAGGTGGAGGAGCGCAAGGTCTATAACATCCACCAGCTACATGATGTCATCATGGAGGAGTGGAAGAGTACCCCAGTGGCAACCTGTGAAGATCTGGTGAACTCCATGCCCAAGAGGGTTAAGGCAGTGCTGAAAAATAATTTGTGGCCACACAAAATATTGACAATTTGGGATCAATTTGGATCAATTTGGACATTTTCACTTAGGGGTGTACTCACTTTTCTTGCAGTTTAGACATTAATGGCTGTATGTTGAGTTATTTTGAGAGGACAGCAAATTTACACTGTTATACAAGCTGTACACTCACTACTTTACATTATAGCAAAGTGTAATTTCTTCAATGATGTCACATGAAAAGGTATAATAAAATATTTACAAAAATATGAGGGGTGTACTCACTTTGTGAGATACTGTATGTCTGCAGTGTTTTCTTATCTCTCTTTAACCTCCCTGGCGGTATTATTATTTCCGATTTTTGATGCTGAAAGCAGTACAATTATTTTGCATGGAAATTTGGCATTTTATATTGTAGGTCTGTAATTCTTAGGCCGCGTACACACGGGCGGATTGTCTGCCCAACTAAGTTCGTCAGACAATCCGACAGACAGTCCGTCCAAATTTTGAATGAACGGACTTGACTACACACGATGAACAGACAGTCCGCTGAAAGCGTGCGCAATGACGTGTACAGCACGTACGACGGGACTAGAAAAACGACGTCCAATACACTGCAATGCAACCTTCGGCCGTGTAAATCCTTTCTGAGCATGCGCCATACTTAGTCCGTCCAACTTGCCTACACACGAGCGGACTGTCTGCCGAAACCAAGTTTGGACGGACAAAATTATGGAAATTCCGTAAGACTTTGTTCGTCAGACAGTCCGCTGAAAAAGTCCGCTGAAGCCCACACACGAGCGGATTGTCCGCTGAAACACGTTTCAGCGGACTAAGTTGGACAGACAATCCGCCCGTGTGTACGCGACCTTAGGAATAACTTAAATCTGTCCAAACAAGTAGACATCCCAGGTTTGATAAAGTTTGAAAAACAAAATCATAAATTATAATATAATAAATAACTATAAATAATTATAACAAATAATAATATAATAATAAAAATAATTATTCAATAATGTAATCAAATCAAAAACACTGAAATTTGCAGAATTGTCAATGTCATTACTTTCAGTGTTTGATGACGGATCTCCCCACAAATCACTATCGCTCAATTCTGCAAGTGACTTTAATTTATTATTGCTGTTTTTTTGCTGATCTAAAAGCACGTTTGATGAAAAGTTTCAAGAAATGTCAAAACAGATTTTTTTTTTAAAACCACAACCCAACATTCCCAAACTCTTATCCCTGTATTCCCAGGTATAACCAAAATATTCTAACATAAAGTATGTGACTGGTTAAAATTCACCAGCATCAGGAAAGTGCATGAACACAGGATTTTGGACAGCAAAAAGAGACAACGCAGTTTTTTTTTTTTTTTTTTACACAAATATGTGTGTACCAAATAAAGTACAAATGTGCGAAAGTTAGCTGTGACTGCTATACAATGTTCCATGTAAAACCAAAACAGTGTGAAAATAAACACATTTAAACATAAATCCAGTTTCCTATAAAGTGCAAAATGGTGAAATCAAACAACTGTTGATAGGTGGTTTGAATTCAATGAGAGATCACTTATGAAGTATGAAGCATGAATCAAAAATTTGACCATGTGAAACTCCTCACCACAGTGAGACAAGAGGCTTACCAGAAAGCCAGCGACCACCCTTATTCAGGGGGGGTCACAAAATGCTTGTTGGATCTGTATTCGCTGGAGAGTTTTCCTGATGTCCTAAACGTCCCCCACCAAAAACCTCCACAGATGCCGGGCGATGTTCAAATCTGGTCCAATAGCATCAATACCAGAGAGTGCAAATATTAGACATGTGCAATTCGTTTCGTTCCAAATTTATATTTTTAGAAATTTCGACAAATTCGTTAATTCAGAAATATCTGAATTAACGAAAACCCATTCTTAAATTTGAATACCGTATATACTCGAGTATAGGCCGACCCGAGTATAAGCCGAGGCCCCCAATTTACCCCCAAAAAACTGGGAAACCTATTGACTCGTGTATAAGCCGAGGGTGAGATATGCCTGTCCATCCCTGTGTGTGTGTCCATCCATCCATCCCTGTGTGTGTGTGTGTCCATCCATCCCTGTGTGTGTGTGTGTCCATCCATCCATCCATCCCTGTGTGTGTGTCCATCCATCCATCCATCCCTGTGTGTGTGTGTGTCCATCCATCCATCCATCCATCCCTGTGTGTGTGTGTGTCCATCCGTGTGTGTGTGTGTGTGTGTGTGTGTGTGTGTGTGTGTGTGTGTGTGTGTGGCCTTGTGTGTCCAGCCTACCTGTGTCCCGAGCCTCCGTCCGGTCCCGAGCCTCCGTCCGGTCCCGTCCCGTCCCGAGCCTCCGTCCGGTCCCGTCCCGTCCCGAGCCTCCGTCCGGTCCCGTCCCGTCCCGAGACTCCGTCCGGTCCCGTCCCGTCCCGAGCCGAGCCTCCGTCCGGTCCCGTCCCAGGATCACCGCTCTTCGTCGGCGCCCATTCCCCTGTTCAAATGCCGCGCCTCCCTGTCTGTGATAGGCGGAACACAATTTCCCAGCAGCCTGTGTTCCGCCTATCACGGACATCGTCTCATCCTCGTCCGTAGTACGAGGATGAGACGATGTCCGTGATAGGCGGAACACAGGCTGCTGGGAAATTCAGTGTTCCGCCTATCACAGGCGAAGGCGGAGCCGGAGGCGCGGCTTTTGAATTATAGAATGGCCGCTGTCTGTCTGCTCGACGCGCTGATCGAGCAGGCAGACAGCGATGACTCGAGTATAAGCCGAGGGGGGCACTTTCAGCCTCAAAAAAGAGGCTGAAAATCTCGGCTTATACTCGAGTATATACGGTATTCAAAAATTTGTAAATTCGTACATTCGCACATTCGTAAATCTGTACATTCGTAAATTCTTAACTTTGTACATTCGTAAATTCATACATTCGTACATTTGTAAATTTGTAAACTCGTAACTTTGTAAATTCGAAAATCTGAAATAATAATTATGATAACCAATAATAACTTAACTATTATTCATTATTAAATTATAGGTATTGTTAGTGAACATAACGAGTACAAATTTATTTGAAGTTACAAATTATCTGAAATAACCAATGCCATATCTAAACAAATGGAACGTAATGAATTAATAATAATAAATAATAATAATAATAATAAAAACATGTATTATTATTATTTGTTATTAATTTGTTCCGTTACATTTGTTTAGATGCAGCATTTGTTATTTTGGATAATTTGTAACTTCGGATAAATTTGTTACGTTCACTAACAGCCGCATTTTAAACGAAATTCCAATACCTATAATTTAATAGTTATTTCAGATTTTCGAATTTTCAGGTTTTCGGATTTTCGAATTTTGAATTTCCAAATTTTCGAATGTACAAATGTATGAATTTTAGGATTTATGATTGGACAAATTTACGTATTTACGAATTTGTGAATGTACAAATTTACGAATTGCAATCATAACGAAAGACCCGGAAAAAAAAAACAATTAAACAAATTAAACGAAAACAAACAAATTTTTTGTCAGTGAACATGTCTAGCAAATATGTAAAAAACTAAAAAACTCCAATAGTGCAATAATGCCTCTTAAGAGTACTTTAATGGTAGGTAATGCAATGCTGCATATAAAAAAAAACGGACTCACAAACGAGACATCCAATTCAGGTAGATAAAAATCACATCAACAAGTGAGGGCGATCGTGCATGCGCAGAGCTCGTGTATGTAGCTTCCCGACAATCGTTTTGTCATATGTGACGTCACCAGGGGTGCCTGATAAAAGACAACCAATAGTCCATGGGTCCTCACTTCTGCCTTAAAATTGATGTAGTCAGCAGTCATGTGGTTCAAGTGCTTCCTGTGATTTCTGCCAATATCCAGACCTGGCTGCTGTGGTTTAAATAAATTAAATGTAGTGCTGAGGTAGCTGCTGCCACTGCTGCTCCGTCCTTTAGAGATCTGAGGATTGGAGACAGATCAGAGGGAATTCTGACGCTTACCTGCTCCCATCAGAAAATGTGACAGAGAGATTCTAATGCAGCATCTCCTCATGGGATGGTGGCAGCCAGGACCACCGATCATATAGCACAGCATACTCCCAAATCCTGGAGATAGGAAGATAGCCTATTAATGACTGTCAGGAAGCTCTATGTGTCAGGGAGTTTTAAAATAAGTTGTAATGGGCAAACAAGCTCCAATATAGTATGAAGGTATGCTCTTCAGTGCTTTGGGTGCTTTCTGGTTCCAGGGAGTCAGAGAATGAGGCCAGTCAGGTGGAGGAGATACAGGTTACTGCACTGCCACCATCAGACTAGGCACAACATGCCTCCACCAGTTTCAGTGACATGCCCAGCCCTGTATCTTTCCCAGCCACCAAAGGATTCACCATGTGTTCCATGAATGTCACGTAGCATCCCTGCTCATGATTACCGAACCACATGCTCATGCTCATGTGTATAGAAATAAAACAGAAAAGGGGTTGATGGCGCTACCTGTATACTAAAGGGTGATCTATTAAGTCACTTTTTAGTCTCTTAGAGCAACTCAAAGATATGGTAAAATCGCACTGGGGATCCAAGTCCTACCAAACAGAATGGGTAATAGATACATTTATATTAAACCAGTGCCTAAAGGATGTCCAGGGTTATGCGAAATAAACAAAATAATAAATAACCAGTTAATTACTGTATTTATTGGAGTATAACACTCACTTTCACGGTGAGGCTGCTGCATTGATGGCAATGGTGAGGTTGCATTGATGTGCACTGATGAGGCTGCATTGATGGCACTTGTGAGGCTGCAGATGGGCATTGATCAGGCTGCATTGATGGCAATGGTGAGGCTGCAGATGGGCACTGACACTTATTTTGCTTAAAATTTCCTTATTTAAAATGTATTATTTTTTTTTTGTGAAACTTCCCTCTTAAAATTTATGTGCATGTTATACGCCGATAAATACGGTACATACATCCAAAAGAATTAGAAGTGAACCTCCATAATGCATACAATCCAAACACCAAATGTTATATGTTATGCAAAGAAAGTGTCCTAAAAATATATATGGTGTCCAAAAAAAGATGTCTGGGTACCTTCAACTTTGTTGTAGCACAGGCTATAGACTTGAGAATGGAGCATAGGCGTGCACACAAGGTGCGGCAGGTGTGCCTGGGCACACCCTAATCACTCATTCCGCGTATACACGATCAGAATTTCGTCCAGCAAAAGACAGATGAGAGCTTTTCATCGGAAAATGCGACCGTGTGTATGCTCCATCAGAATTTTCCTGGCCGAATTCCCGCCAGCAAAAATTTGATAGCATGTTCTCAATTTTCCCGAAAGAAAAACTTTCTATTGGAAATTCCAATCATGTGTATGTAATTCCGATGTGCAAAAACTCACGCATGTTTAGAATCAACTACAAGATGGAAGCTATTGGCTACTAGCTATTGGACTTCATTTTTCTAGTCCGATCGTACGTGTTGTACATCACCGCGTTTTTGGCGTTAGAAATTTGGTGTGACCGTGTATACGCATGACAATTTGAGCGGAATTCCGTCGGAATTCTGATGGTAAAACCATCACAGCTTGTTCCGATGAGAATTCCAATCGTGTGTACGTGGCAGTAGTGTGCATATGCATTATCGCTCTGTGTAGCAGCAGGAAGATGGGAAAGATCTCCCTCTTATTGGTTCTGCCATAAGAGAAGTGTTTATGCACTTGTCTTTCACTGTGCTGGCAGGGATATCAATGTATCAGGGCCGCATATATAGACACACACACCCACGCATGTGTGTTTGAGCTTTGGGTTGCACACCCTAATGCAATGGGCTGTGCACACCATTGGAAGGGAGCTGTTTCCATTAGCTGCAATGGGAGCAGGTGCAAAGTGAGCAGTTTTGATTAGCTGGCATTAACATTTTTGGCATGGGGGGGATTAGGAGATTTTTTTTTTCTACTCCAGCATCTGTGGTAGATATACCTGCTTTGGGAAGGATAATGCTATACTTAAGTCTTCTTAGCGTGGTCCTATGACCCTTTTCCATATTTTATGTGGCATATTGAAAGCCTCTGAAACCCTTTTTGAGACTTTCCTCACTGTCACTGAAGGCTGCAGATGTTGTAGAAGAAGGAGAAGAATGTTGTGGAGGGGGAAGGGGAGATGCAGAAAGTGAGGAACGGGGAGGAGTGTGTGACTTTTGCATTTGACTTGTCTCATCGAGATTCTACTCCCACTGAATTCAGAGTCATGCTCTTCTTCATGCATGTAGTACCCAAATGACCAAGATTTTTACCACGTATATTAAAGTGGTGTTACCACCCAAAAAAAAAAAAAAAATAGCTGAAAATTCATAAAAAAAATGTAAAAAAATAACTGGAAAAATATTTTTTTTACTCACCTATAAATGCCTGTTGCTATGGGGTCCCTCGTAGTCTGCCTTCTTCAATGCCCGGGCTGGTGACATCACTTCCCCTCGGGCCACACAATCATCTGGGACCTGTCACATGTCCCAGATGACTGTGCGGCGTATCACAGCACCCAGCGCCGCTCGCTCATGCGCAGTGGGTGCCCGGCTATGAAGCCACAGCCGGGTGCCCACAGTAAGAATGCCAGTGCCGCAAGCAGAGCAGGGAATGAGGTGGGGGCTTCGTTCCCCTGCATCGCTGGACCCTGGGACAGGTAAGTGTCCGATTATTAAAACTCAGCAGCTGCAGTATTTGTAGCTGCTGACTTTAATTTTTTTTTTTTTTTAGGGGGAACCTCACTTTAATACATTTTATACAGTGCATATATTTTTTTTTTATATTATATATCTAATATGGAGGAAACTGTTTTTTCAATTTCCTTAGTGGTTGTTAAAATGCTGTTTGGGATCTGGAGCCTGGAGAGTTCGTACTGTTCTGGGTGGGAGGAAATATCCAATCCTGGGACCAGCTTTTATGAATAGCCAGGATACGGATTGTACAGGTGGGTTCTGTGCTTTTTATATAGTCAGGACCAGAGTTCTGGGCTCCACCCTCATGCAGAGTCCATGTGGGTGCAGGGGAGCAGTCACAAGCATGCATGTCTGCATGGTGCAGCCTGAGAGAGCAGACAAATGGCCCAAGACTGTAGCCAGTAGCAGCAGGGAAGCTGCAAAAGAGAGAGTGCTAACAGAGGTATGGCTTTTGTACATGAAACCAGGGACACTGTTACATGGTCAGGAGGACCCAGGCAGAAAAGCCTCATCAGCAGTGCTGCTAAATAGAGCCAGGAGGCTAAATTGTACTTTATTTTTGCATTGATGGTGGAAACTAGGGATGAGCTTCGTGTTCAAGTCGAACGTACGTTCGACTCGAACATTGGCCGTTCGGCCGTTCGGCGAATTCCGAACGTTTTGGCCGTTCGCGTCAAAATTCGAGTGACGCGCGCGCGGACCACAATGCACTGCGTTGGCGCAGTGCATTGCTGCCCGATGATTGGCCAAGCATGCACTGTGACCCCGCATGCTTGGCCAATCGCAGCGCCGGCAGCGAGGAGAGCCATGATTGGCCACAGGCATCCTGCCTGTGGCCAATCATAGCTCAGGCTGTGTAGTGCACACCCCACACTATATAAGGCCGCCTTTAAGGCGGCCTCCTGTAGTGTGTTACTGTGCATCTGAAGCAGTGGGTGTTCTGTGTACCTTCAACACAGTACACACCAATCGTTTTTGGCTGATTTTCTATCTTGCTGCTGTGTAGTGGTTGTTGTCTGTGCCCTGACTGCAGTATACACCACTATATTCACCTCACCTATATAGCTAGTGATCTAGCTTTTTTTTTTTTTTTTAACAAAGAATTTTTATTTATGTTTCAAACAAAAAAAGAAAAAAACAGAAAACAGACATGCGTCAGCAAGGTACATACATAGTTTTAAGTAGACAGATAATCAAATGTATCACATATAAGCACAGATAGTTCTTAGCAATGTGTAGAGTCACTCATCATTGCAGCATAGAATGTAAAACCTCCCCGAGACCTCCCCCCACCACACAAAAAACCACATAAATTACAAAAAAAAAAAAAAGGGGAAACCCCCCCCCCCTCCCCCCACCCTCCACTCCCCCTAGCCTAAGCAATAGTCAAATGCTTCGCCTCAACCCATGCCGCCCAAATCTTCCCAAATTTCCCAGGGCAGTTCCTGCCCAGATATGTAAGTTTGTAGAGCGGTAAAGCCGCGTTCACCAGGGACTGCCACATTTGTTTAGTAGGAGGGAGAGGTTGATTCCATTGCAGTAGTATGGCTTTCCTCGCATAGAGTGTAGTGTAAAAAATAAACAGTTTCTTCCCCCAGGAGATATCCAGAAAATCACAGATACCCAGCAGGAGAGGTATCGGGCTAAGTGGAATCGTAAGCTCCCCCACTGCATTAATATCGGCCAGGACCCCTCTCCAAAATCCCACTACCCCAGGGCAGGACCAAACCATGTGGAAAAAGTCAGCATCTTCTTCTTTGCATCTGGGGCAGGTAGTCGATCGGTCAAGTGATCTAGCTTTAACCACTTAACAACTGCCCATTGCCGATTAACGGCTTCAGGGCGGTTGTTTAACTCAGAGAGGCCGTTAATTAACGGCCTCCCAGAATTCTGCTCTCGCGTGCCCCGAGGTGTGCGCACTCGAGAGCATCCGTGACCGCCGGGTCCATAGGACCCGGCGCATCACGGTAAACGGCCGCTCATAGCGGCCGTTTACCACGTGATTGCTCCGTCAAATGACGGAGTGATCACTTGGAAACAAACCGGCGTCATGTTATGACGCCTGTTCCTACCTCCCCTTTCTGTACCGATCGGTACAGCGGAGGGGAAAGAGATCGGTGTCAGCAGCGATGTGGGCTGCATCTGCAGTGCCCACATCGCTGCTCACCGAATTTAACCCCTCAATTCCCTGCCAATACTCTGCAATACCAGTGCATACTCTGCAGTACCCTGCCATTACTCTGCAGTACCCCGCCATTACTCTGCAGTACCCCGCCATTACTCTGCAGTGCAGTACCCCGCCATTACTCTGCAGTGCAGTACCCTGCCATTACTCTGCAGTGCAGTACCCTGCCATTACTCTGTAGTACCCCGCCATTACTCTGCAGTGCAGTACCCTGCCATTACTCTGTAGTACCCCGCCATTACTCTGCAGTGCAGTACCCCGCCATTACTCTGCAGTGCAGTACCCTGCCATTACTCTGCAGTGCAGTACCCCGCCATTACTCTGCAGTACCCCGCCATTACTCTGCAGTGCAGTACCCCGCCATTACTCTGCAGTGCAGTACCCCGCCATTACTCTGCAGTGCAGTACCCCGCCATTACTCTGCAGTGCAGTACCCTGCCATTACTCTGCAGTGCAGTACCCTGCTATTACTCTGTAGTACCCCGCCAATACCCCGCCAATACTCTGTAATACCCTGCCATAAATTGCCATACCCAGCCATACTCAGAGATACCCAGCCATACTCGGTGATACCCTGAAATACCCAGCCATAGACGCCCCCCACCCCTCACCGCCCTCCGGTGCTTCTACCAACTCGCCAGTACGATCAAAGCCAGAATCTTTTTTTTATTTTTTATTTCAGGCTTCCCAGCCTAGAGGTGAGATGTGGGGTCATATTGACCCCCCAGATTTCACTGTAAAGAGGACCTGTCACCCCATATTCCTATTACAAGGGATGTTTACATTTCTTGTAATAGGAATAAAAGTGATCAAAAATATATTTTTGGGAAAAAAAATGTCAAACTAAAATAAATAAAGTAAAATGAACAATAAAAAAATAAAATAAAAATTAAAGCGCCCATGTCCCCATGTGCTCGCATGTGCCACACATGTGAGGTATCGCCGAGAATGTTAGAGCGAGAGCAATAATTCTAGTCCTAGACCTCCTCTGCAACTCAAAACATGTAACCAGTAAAAAAATATTTAAAGCGTCGCCTATGGGGATTTTTTAAGTAGCGACGTTTGGCGCCATTCCACGGGCATGTGCAATTTTGAAGAGTGACATGTTGATATCTATTTACTCAGCATAACTTCATCTTTCACTTTATGCAAACATTGGGCTAACAAGTGGTTAATAATAGAGCTTGCAGTCAGTAGTGTTAGGAGTGCGTGCTGTCTGCGTGCTCTGTACCCAGTACATACCGCTATAATATAGGGCAGGCCCCTACTTTCAAACATCCAACTTACAAACATCTCCTACTTGCAAACGCAAGGAGACAGCAGCAAGTGAGATGAAAAAAGATGGACGACAAAACAAATTATACAGGGGTGATAACCCTTCCCTATGTTTTCCAAAAAGCTTAAAGATAGTTTTTTTGACTGGAGCTACACTTTAAAAATGTACCGGTTGAAAATGACAAACAGATTCAACTTAACACAACAAACCTACACAGTCCCTGTCTTGTTTGCACCGCCTGTATACTGCTGTTCTGAGTATATAGGGCCTGGGGGCCACACGCATTTCCTTTTTTTAATATGGGTACGGGGTTCCCCTTAATATGTGTACAAGACCCAAATAGGCTGGTAATGGGCAGGGGGGGGGCTACCCATGCCATGTTTCTCAATGATTTTCAACCATATTGCAGGAACCAGATATAACATTAAAACCGCAAGCAGTTTTAAATGGTGTTATTTCCGTTTAATGTCATTTTGTGCAGGGACTGTTCTAAACACGGGAAACACGTGGCACTTCACAGGCATACTACAGACACCCCGCAGGCACCATATTTAAAGGAATATTTCACTTTTTTTTTTTCACTTTAATCGTCATTAAAATCAGTGCTCCCGCCAAAACGGTAGTTTTTAAAACTTTTTTTTGCAGTGACCCATGTCCCCTGAGGCAGGAGGCAGGTCGCCAAACCCTTTTTAGGACACTATCTTGCATATTAGCCGTTAAAATGAGCACTTTCCAATTCGAACGTTCGAGTCCCATAGACTTCAATGGGGTTCTAACGTTCGTACCGAACGCGGGGGTCGTTCGCAAGTTCTGGTGCGAACCGAACCGGGGGGTGTTCGGCTCATCCCTAGTGGAAACCCTTGTGTGGGCAGCTGTTTGTTTTGTTGGACATTTTCCTTTATTTCACTGCAATAAAAGTGGGCCAGCAAGCCCTTAAACAGCACAACTGCCGTGGTCTCCAATCGCTGGTAATGTCTACACTTATGCTAAACAATCCCCAATATACAGTATATACTCATTCTTTTAACTTGGCAGAAAATCAAATCAAGTTTAAAACAAACAAGAAATAAAAGAACATTTAAAAAAAAAAAAAGCCTTCTGGGTACAAAAGGTCAGTGATGATCGCTTCCTGAAATTTTAGGATCCACTTCATCCTGTTGGCTTGTACAGCACAAAAGCATTGTACAGAGCCAACTGAAATAAATATACAGACACTTTTTTGTACCAGAATCTGTCTTTTTGGGAAATGAAGCACATATTCATCATCTGGTCATTGAAGTACACCTCTTCCATGTTAAGGCTATAGTTGGGATGTTGTGGTGTTGTTGAGAGACTTCTCAACAACACCAGATGCCAAGCAAATTTGGACTGTCGCGGGGCTGGACTGGGACAAAAATGTGGCCCTGGACTTCATCCAGACCAGCCCACTTTAATTTTGAAAACAAGCACAAAAACAGTTTATAAAACGATATGCAATTGTGCAAAAAAACATAAGTAGCATAACATAAGGAGTCCTCACTAACCTCTTTTATTATTGCACTTATTCTGATCTGTATTTTTCTCATCTTTCTCACATCAGTGCGTGAAGGTGAGGGCGAGACGCACAGCCATTACTTTGTCACTGAAACCGGCCCACTGAACCATCGGCCTACCGGGAAACTCCCTGTAGTCCCAATGGCCAGTACATGCCTGCCTGGACTGTCGTCTCTGTGTGAATGGAAGACAGGACGAAAATGCTTCCAATCTCATGCAGCACATGCATCTAGCCACCATGTTGGTGGATTGTTATCTCTCCAATCACATAGGAACCAGGGTTGGTTTTTCTTAGTTATTTCTTGTACAACACACACTCACTGTCTCCCATTTGGACTATCTTATCTACATCTTTGTTATCCGACCAATTGCATTACATCACTGTTAAACCAGGTTTGTGTGATGGCTTGTATGTGTTTACTCTTCTTCTCTTTTAATGATGATTGATATGTTTCTGGACATATGTCTTACTGTTTGCCACTGCTGTGCTAAGCATGATGAATTGATGACTGTCAGGTCACCTTGAGGCCAGGCGACAGATGCACACCATTGAGATCAGGAGTGCACCGCAAGGTAGTGGACCTTACGGCTGACTGCTGCGGACGGGAGTCAAGGTGATAAGGAAGGCAGGGCTGCCAGAACACCAAGACGGATCCCACCAGGGTTAGAGCGTAAGATTCCCTAGGGCGTGGAGTCTAAGAGCCAGCAGGTATTCACCAGAGCCTATAGTCGTGAGGATGGACTAGGCTGAAACTGGCTCCAGGTTGCGACCCCCAGGCTCCCCCAGCTCACACCCACAGTAGGCAACAGGAGGATAGGTATAGTAAGGGAATAAGCCAAGGTCAGGGCCACAAGCAGACAAGGACAGCAGAGTTCACGCCAAAGGTTTAGGGTCACAGGCACACAGGGATAGTCAGGGACACGCCAAAATGGGTAACAGAAACAAATGAAGAGCACACGGCAGGTAACAGGAAGCCAAACACACAAAGGTTGATCAGCAGGGTTGGCCTGCAGTGCACAGGTTAAAATAGAGTTCTCTGATAGGAGCTAGGATGGAGCCATGCCAGAGGAGGGATTATAAAAGCAGTCAGGTAAGAGTCGGCTGGTCTCTAGAGATGAACACATGGAGACAGGTAAGCAGACAAATTCTATTGCATAACCATGACAATGACACTCTTTGGTCATAATTTGAGCTAATAGGCTTACTAATATTGAAAAGTGATTACTACTTCCAGGCGCTTAAAAATCCCCTTTTCCCATTATTTCTTCCTATGGGGAGGTGTGGGGACTTGCTTTTGATTAATCCTATTTCATATAGGGTGGGGGGCCAGCAACGAGTAGATCGCGATCTACCAGTAGATTGCAGACAGGTGATTGGAAGATCATGGTCTGGAATATGCTGACCCCCCATCCCAGAGCATCAAACAGAGTACAATGCA
The DNA here is from genome assembly GCF_037356315.1 of Lithobates pipiens. Taxonomy (NCBI): domain Eukaryota; kingdom Metazoa; phylum Chordata; class Amphibia; order Anura; family Ranidae; genus Lithobates; species Lithobates pipiens. The sequence continues at coordinate 47,906,343 of NW_027507788.1, read as the reverse complement.
GAGGAACTGCATCTATTTGTAAATTTGGAGCTGTAGTACAGATCAAGAGCCGCATAAGCCGATGCCTCCACTGTAGTGCTGGCTCCTGTCCCATGCGCAGTGATACCAACTGCACTCCATCTCTTATCCCAACTAGCGGTCCAGAGAGTGGTGCCAGCAGTAGGAAAGAAGAGATCTTCTGGTCAGTGTGAAGCAATAAACTATCCAATATAAAAAGCTATCTCCACCTTATAAAATGTTTCCAGCAGCTGCTGGACGATACTTCCACTATGGCTGGTCTTACTAAATGGACCAAGAATTGTCTCCAAAAGTTGACACAATTATAAAATGACTATGTTTGTCTTGGAAAAAAATCAAAGCTACAATGTACACAGGATGGTGCTTCAACTTTTCAATCAGTCTTACAGTATCTCACAAAAGTGAGTACAGTACTGGAGAAAAATTAAATTTCTAAAGGAAAAAATTAATTCAAAATTGCTCGCGGCTGTAATGTATTTTCGGATCCCGGCAATATACATAAAAAATCATTGGAAAAAAATCATCGAAAAAACGGCATGAGTCCCCCCCAGTCCATTACCAGGCCCTTCAGGTCTGGTATGGATATTAAGGGGAACCATGTGGCAAAATTTAAATAAAAAATGACGTGGGGGTCCCCCTAAAATCCATACCAGGCCCTTCAGGTCTGGTATGGATTTTAAAGGGAACCCTGTGACAATTTTTTTTAAAAATGGCGTGGGGGTCCCCCAAAATCCATACCAGACCCTTATCCAAGTATGCGAGCTGGCAAACTGAAGGAAAAGGGGGGACAAGACAGCGCCCCACCTCTCAAATTGTGCCATGGAACATATCCTCAACATGGGGAGGGTGCTTTGGGGTCACAAAAATGTGAGGAGTGTACTCAAAATTTTACATTTTGGCACAGGGTCCCTCTTAATCACTTCAATACACTTTGTTATATAAACTACACTGCCTGCATTGACTGAATATAGAGTATACACTGAATATCTAGACTACACTAAATGCAGAGTATATATACTGCCAGAGGTTTTGTGACAGATAAATAAGTACATCTGTCCACAGACTCTGTTGACCGACTGGCAGTTATCAAAATGAATCATTCCTGGATTAACAGCAGCTATCTGGCCCCTGATGCTGATGTCGCCAATTAAGTGTTTTTGGGATGTAGAGTCTCTAAAAGACTGTCAAGGCTGCCTAGCTTTGTGGGTGTTGAATTTATCTAGAAGAATGTTTTTGGTATAGGTTTAATGGGCACAATTGACACCAGTGTAGATTTTTGCAGCAAATTTCTATTTAGTTTTGGTCTTAGGACTAAAATTTCATTTTAGTTTTAGTCACATTTTAGTCTTGTGCAAGTGTTTTAGTTTTAGTCGCATTTAATCAACTAAATCTCCAGGACTTTTTAGTCAACTAAAATATGCAACATTTAGTAAAATGACTACGATAATAGCACAAAGGGACAAATAGCAGCAAATGCCTCACTTTTTATATATTTTATTTTGTTGTTTTGTAATACTATGCATTTTATTCATACATGATCCTTTCTTCCATTTTTCTTTGATAGTCAATATAAAATCTCCTGAAGAAGCGCTATGAGCGCGTAACATGTAGAGCGAATTAATACTTGAACAGCACTATACCGTCTACCTGTTTTTTTAACCATATTCCGGGATTCATACGGATTATGGAATGACTCCTACTCATTCTCTTGTCTCCTTGTAGATATCATTGGTTCTATTAGTAGCTGTAACACTATGATGTATCGTATTATCAATGTGGATTTTTAGAGATCATGTATTTCTGTGTTTATATTATAATAAATTATTTATGAATGAATGAATGAATTAAATACTTGTATAGCGCACAATGCGAACTGAATCGCCTCTAGGCGCTGTGGCGAGCTTTGATCATCTGCTAAAAGAGGAAGGTCTTGAGTTTTTTCCTAAAAGCCAGGTGATTTTCTTCCAGGCGGATGTTGATTGGTAGAGCATTCCATAGCCGAGGCCCTTGGACAGCAAATCTCCGATCTCCCTTGGATTTATACCGGGCTTTGGGCACGAGGAGGAGGTTTTTGTTGGCTGATCGAAGACTGCGGTTTGGTGTGTAATGATTTATTTTCTCCGTTAGGTATTGCGGAGCTTCTCTATGCACGCATTTGTGGGTGAGGCAAAGGGTCTTGAACGTGATCCGATTTTTTACGGTTAGCCAATGTAAGCTCCTCAGCGAAGGAGAGATGGATTCCCAGTTTTTTTTTCCTGTTATCAGCCTTGCCGCCGTGTTTTGGATCAGTTGTAATTGCGCAAGTTGATATTGTGGTAATCCTATGTAAAGCGAGTTTGCGTAGTCCAGTCGAGATAGTCTGCCCAAAGACGGTTGGTGGAGACCAGGAGGTTTTGGTTGCGGGCTTATGATTTGGGTGTAAGATAAGAAGCTTTGTCTTTGATTCGTTCAGCTGGAGGGAGTTAGTGGTCATCCAGTCCTCTATTGATTTGAGGCAGTTTTAAAGTTGTTGTTGGTGATCTTTTTTTCCATTGATCCGGAAATAAAGTTGCGTGTTGTCAGCGTAAGAGTGGAAGCAGAGATCTGAGCATCTGATGATTTAGAGAAGTGGGCGAATGTAAATGTTGAAGAGAACGGGTGATAAAGGAGAGCCTTGAGGGACTCCGCAGGTGACTGCCCGAGTTTCGGAGAGGAATTTTCCTAGTTTCACTGTCTGTGACCGATTTCCTAGGAAGGACGCGAACCATTGGAGATCTATGTCTTGGACTCCGGCTACTTCTGTGAGTCGGACGAGTAGAGTATTGTGATCTACTGTATCAAACGCTGCACTTAGGTCTAGCAGTACGAGGAGACGCGGCTCTCCGTCATCTGCTGCTTCGAGGGCGTCATCCCAAATCTTGAGGAGAGCTGTTTCTGGTCCATGACCCGGGCGGAAGCCTGATTGCAGCGGGTCCAGGAGTTTGTGAGTATCCAGGTGAAGTTGTAGCTGATGTACTACAGCTTTCTCCATGATCTTAGAAATGGTGTTGAGGCTTGTAATTGGCCTACGGTTGTTTGGATCCTGAGGGTCCAGGTTTGGTTTCTTGAGTAGAGGTCTGGTATGGATATTAAGGGGAACCATGTGGCAAAATTTAAATAAAAAATGACGTGGGGGTCCCCCTAAAATCCATACCAGGCCCTTCAGGTCTGGTATGGATTTTAAAGGGAACCCTGTGACAATTTTTTTTAAAAATGGCGTGGGGGTCCCCCAAAATCCATACCAGACCCTTATCCAAGTATGCGAGCTGGCAAACTGAAGGAAAAGGGGGGACAAGACAGCGCCCCACCTCTCAAATTGTGCCATGGAACATATCCTCAACATGGGGAGGGTGCTTTGGGGTCACAAAAATGTGAGGAGTGTACTCAAAATTTTACATTTTGGCACAGGGTCCCTCTTAATCACTTCAATACACTTTGTTATATAAACTACACTGCCTGCATTGACTGAATATAGAGTATACACTGAATATCTAGACTACACTAAATGCAGAGTATATATACTGCCAGAGGTTTTGTGACAGATAAATAAGTACATCTGTCCACAGACTCTGTTGACCGACTGGCAGTTATCAAAATGAATCATTCCTGGATTAACAGCAGCTATCTGGCCCCTGATGCTGATGTCGCCAATTAAGTGTTTTTGGGATGTAGAGTCTCTAAAAGACTGTCAAGGCTGCCTAGCTTTGTGGGTGTTGAATTTATCTGGAAGAATGTTTTTGGTATAGGTTTAATGGGCACAATTGACACCAGTGTAGATTTTTGCAGCAAATTTCTATTTAGTTTTGGTCTTAGGACTAAAATTTCATTTTAGTTTTAGTCACATTTTAGTCTTGTGCAAGTGTTTTAGTTTTAGTCGCATTTAATCAACTAAATCTCCAGGACTTTTTAGTCAACTAAAATATGCAACATTTAGTAAAATGACTACGATAATAGCACAAAGGGACAAATAGCAGCAAATGCCTCACTTTTTATATATTTTATTTTGTTGTTTTGTAATACTATGCATTTTATTCATACATGATCCTTTCTTCCATTTTTCTTTGATAGTCAATATAAAATCTCCTGAAGAAGCGCTATGAGCGCGTAACATGTAGAGCGAATTAATACTTGAACAGCACTATACCGTCTACCTGTTTTTTTAACCATATTCCGGGATTCATACGGATTATGGAATGACTCCTACTCATTCTCTTGTCTCCTTGTAGATATCATTGGTTCTATTAGTAGCTGTAACACTATGATGTATCGTATTATCAATGTGGATTTTTAGAGATCATGTATTTCTGTGTTTATATTATAATAAATTATTTATGAATGACTGAATGAATTAAATACTTGTATAGCGCACAATGCGAACTGAATCACCTCTAGGCGCTGTGGCGAGCTTTGATCATCTGCTAAAAGAGGAAGGTCTTGAGTTTTTTCCTAAAAGCCAGGTGATTTTCTTCCAGGCGGATGTTGATTGGTAGAGCATTCCATAGCCGAGGCCCTTGGACAGCAAATCTCCGATCTCCCTTGGATTTATACCGGGCTTTGGGCACGAGGAGGAGGTTTTTGTTGGCTGATCGAAGACTGCGGTTTGGTGTGTAATGATTTATTTTCTCCGTTAGGTATTGCGGAGCTTCTCTATGCACGCATTTGTGGGTGAGGCAAAGGGTCTTGAACGTGATCCGATTTTTTACGGTTAGCCAATGTAAGCTCCTCAGCGAAGGAGAGATGGATTCCCAGTTTTTTTTTCCTGTTATCAGCCTTGCCGCCGTGTTTTGGATCAGTTGTAATCGCGCAAGTTGATATTGTGGTAATCCTATGTAAAGCGAGTTTGCGTAGTCCAGTCGTGAATTAATGATTGTTCCAACTACCACTGCTTTGTCATTCTTTGGGATAAAACGGATGAGACTGCGAAGCATGCGTAGCAGATGGTGAGATCCACTGACTACAGATCCTATTTGCGCATCCATTGAAATTTGTGCGTCTAAAATAACCCAGAGACTCTTCGCTTTGGTCTTTGGGGAGATAGTCTGCCCAAAGACGGTTGGTGGAGACCAGGAGGTTTTGGTTGCGGGCTTATGATTTGGGTGTAAGATAAGAAGCTCTGTCTTTGATTCGTTCAGCTGGAGGGAGTTAGTGGTCATCCAGTCCTCTATTGATTTGAGGCAGTTTTAAAGTTGTTGTTGGTGATCTTTTTTTCCATTGATCCGGAAATAAAGTTGTGTGTTGTCAGCGTAAGAGTGGAAGCAGAGATCTGAGCATCTGATGATTTAGAGAAGTGGGCGAATGTAAATGTTGAAGAGAACGGGTGATAAAGGAGAGCCTTGAGGGACTCCGCAGGTGACTGCCCGAGTTTCGGAGAGGAATTTTCCTAGTTTCACTGTCTGTGACCGATTTCCTAGGAAGGACGCGAACCATTGGAGATCTATGTCTTGGACTCCGGCTACTTCTGTGAGTCGGACGAGTAGAGTATTGTGATCTACTGTATCAAACGCTGCACTTAGGTCTAGCAGTACGAGGAGACGCGGCTCTCCGTCATCTGCTGCTTCGAGGGCGTCATCCCAAATCTTGAGGAGAGCTGTTTCTGGTCCATGACCCGGGCGGAAGCCTGATTGCAGCGGGTCCAGGAGTTTGTGAGTATCCAGGTGAAGTTGTAGCTGATGTACTACAGCTTTCTCCATGATCTTAGAAATGGTGTTGAGGCTTGTAATTGGCCTACGGTTGTTTGGATCCTGAGGGTCCAGGTTTGGTTTCTTGAGTAGAGGTTTGACGATGCCTTGTTTGAGGATGCTGGGAACAATCCCTTCGTGGAATGATCGGTTTATGAGGTGGCTTATGGTTGGAGCCACGATGTCGGAGCATTCTTTCAGTAGTTTTGTGGGGAGGATGTCAATAGATGAGGTACTGTCACGCAGTTTATTAATGATGTTTTTTGCGGTGTCTACGGTAATTGGGGATAGTGAAAATTTCGGCAGTTGCGGTTGCGGTATGTTGGTGCAGAAATCCTCTTTATGTATTTGCTGGCTGAGGTTGGATGTTTTCTTCTGACAAATTGTTTCCCTGATGGTTTTGACTTTATCGATGAAAAAATCCAACAGTTTGTCACAGTAATCCTGGGATTCGCTTTCTGGGGGTTCTAGGCACACCGGATTCATTGATTGATTAACCAGTTTAAACAGTTCCCGTGGTTGGTTTGCGGCCGTTGAGATTGTATATGAGAAGTGGTCCTTTTTGGCTTTGAAGATTGCTTTCCGATAATTCTTTGTGAGACCTTTGTAGTTAAAGTGGTTTTCCTCTGTGGTATTTCTTCTCCATGTTCTTTCCGCTCTTCTGTGTTCTTGCTTTAGTACGGCGAGGGAGCTATTAAACCATCCAGAGTTTTTCTTCCCGATGAGAGCCGTGCGTTTTGGTGCTACCGAGTCTGCTGATTGCAGCAATGCCCTGTTCAGGGAGTTGAGTGTTTCCTCCGTAGAGTGGTTTAAGGTTATTGTAGTTATCTTGTTGGACAGAGTGGATTTGAAGGATTCAGAGTACAGTTTTTTATGCAATCTGGTCCAGTGCGTTGTTGTTAAGGGTTTCCGTTTTTCGTTGGTAATGTTGGTAGCTATTTTGAATTTGATGGCGTGGTGATCCATCCATGGCAGAGTTATGTTGTCGAGTATGTTGACGTCAATGTTCTGTTTGAAAATGAGGTCCAGGGTGTGTCCTGACCCATGCGTGGGAGTCTTTATCAGTTGCTGGAGACCCAGTTCTTCTAGTTGATTGATGCAGGCAGTCGCAATGGGGTCTTTAGGCTCATTTGCCCAAAGGTTGAAATCTCTGAGTGCCAGGAAATTTTTGAATTTTAGGGTGTGCATTGCAAAGGATTCCGTGAGGGGTGAAAGAAGATTGGACTTTGGTCCCGGTGGTCTGTAGCACAGTAGAATATGAGTGTTGTCATGGGGTGTTGGTTGAAGATGTAGCGTCAGGGTTTCCATAAAAGGCACTGGGTTCTGAGATGATGGTTTAATGAGATCCAGGTGACCTTTAAAGATCACTGCTAGGCCTCCTCCTTTTTTCCCTATCCGGTGTTCGGTTAGGATCCTGTAGTTTTCCGGCACCAATTCGGTGAGGATGGTGTTGCAGTCAGAGGTTAACCAGCTTTCGGTGATGAAGAGGCAGTCTACATTGTTCTCGATGATGAAGTCGTGTACTTCCAGTCTATGTTTGACTGCAGACCTGGCGTTAATCAAGGAGCAATCTAATTGTAGTGGTCGAGTAGATGTCTTCCTGTGGTTGGGAGCTGCTTGTCGTCCGGTTTTTAATAGTTGTTCTCTTTGAAGTATTTTTTGTATGGAAGATGGCAATGTGGTGCTGATGTTCCTTAGTCTGTGCAGAACTTCAGCTGAGTATTTGAAGTAGCACATGGTTTGTGGATGCTGTTGATGGTACTATGGGCCTAAGATGATGATCCTGATCAGGGTATTGATCCTGAGGAGGGTCTAGGTATCAGACTTGCCACCGTGCTTGAGGCTATTAGCGCGCAAGTTGATCAGGGGATGCCTATATGGATGCGGAAGGAGTTGTTGTATTTGGTTGCTGGCTGTTTCGGCTACCTTTACTTAAGGTGAAGGTCTCTGCTCAGAAAAGAAGTCTTGCTGTGATCTGGAATAGTCGTCCTAGGATAGCGTGAAAAATGGAATGGAGGCCGGAGGTAGGGGTATGCTAACCTACGGTTGTTCCTGATTGTTCCAGAGGAAGGCGAAAAACCCCCTGACAGTAGCAGCCAAACGCACCAGTGGGGCGAAAATTCCTTCCTGACCCCCATAGGCGGTCGGACGGAGTCCCTGGAACAATCACTGGGGGGAGGGGGGGGGAGTGGAGGTGCGAGCTTACCTGACGTTTCCAGAGAGCTGTCTGGTTGCCCCTTGCAGTGGGATCTTTAAAATGGAGGGGAGGATGGAGGTTAGAGACTCCTGTCTTAACTCCTGTTTTCAACTCCTGGTTATTAACTCTCCACTTTAGTTCAAAAAATCCACTTGTGTTCACAAAATCCACATGCAAGCCACCATCAGGGAGCAAGCTCCTGGAGGAGTTTCTATAACTACCTTTTATACACCTGTGCACAATTAACCCCTCCCCTAAATTGGCAGGAAGAAAGAGGAAAAAAAAATGCTGTTTAAAAAATGTCAGAAAAAAGGTCTTTTAAAAACTGCTAGCAAATGTATCAAATAAAGGAGGGGAGAAAAATAAATAAAACACCCCCAAAAACAACACTTGCAAGCAGAAGCAGTCAAGCAGAAGCTGTCAGTTTTTTGTATAAAATTATCTGTTGACTGTGCCTAAAAAGTCCAAATCCCACTCTCTCTTGCTATTCCAAGCTGTGAGGCCTATTGACAAGCAGCAGGTATCCTTCAGGGGGCCTCTATATGAAGTGTGTGTGGCAGTGTGTGAGAGCGTTAACTACTTAGCCAAGCCCCCACCATCTTAATAGAACACCCCCCTTCAGGATGCAGATAACAGCCATTGATAGTCTAAACTTCTGAGGGCAGCCTTCTATCTACAAATGCTGGGCTCCATCCAGAGGAAGCAGGAGCTCTATGGAAACTGGAAGTTCTAAGGGTAAACGTTCCTGCCTCACATTTTCCTTTAGTTTTAATTTGTTAATGAAAATGGAATTGATTTTCATCATAGTTTTCATCAGTGGATGAAAATATGGTGTACTTTTAGTTTTTGTCAATGTAAAAATGTCAATGATGAAAATTATGACGAAAACATTTTTGTTAGTGAAATTAACACTGATTGACACCAAAGGACCAATTTTTCCACACCCGTTGGACAGGTGCATAGAATTTAGAATTTTTACAGCAAGGCCAATTCTTGCTTTTATTAATTTTGTATCTTTTGTATCTCTCTCTTTTGTATCTCTATGGTGTGAAGGCACAACCAACACCCAAAGCCTAATTTTTCCTGCCACTGTTAGACTGGGCATATCATTTCAATTTTGTACAGCAATGCCACTTCTTTCTTTCATCAACAGTACCTCTATAGAGTTATAGTACGAAGGCACCGTATGAAGGCACCATCAACACCCAAAGCCCAATTTTTCCACACCTGTTATTTCTATCCAAACTCTGCAAAACAGACACCAGAATTTATACAAAAAATCTCAAATTTTGTTCCGAGTGCACTAAATTGTGACCTCATCATACAGACTGTCTCCCCAAGCCTATGATTACAAAATAAAAAAAGCTTGTATGGAAAATGTCATTTTTTTTCTTGATACATGTCATTTTTTGCTGCATCAGGTTCTATACACGGTACAGATGCACCACTTTACAGGCAGACTAAGGGGACCCCCCAGGCACTATATTTAAAATATTTTTTCATTTTTATTGTTTCACTTTAACCATCAAAATAATTTTTTTTTGCACTGATATATGTCCCCCATGGCAGTATCCGGACCCCCATACCCTTTGAATACCCAATAATTTGCATATAATTCTTCAAACTGGCAATTTTGATTTTTCGTGTCCCATAGACTTCATTGGGATTCGTTGTTCAGCTTCAAACTGTTATGATGTTTGACAGTTCTGGCACGAACCAAACTGCGGGGTGTTCAGCCCATCTATATTGAAAACCATTAATTATTGGTCACATAATTATTTATATATGTAGTATTAATTATTTGGCAAGATTTTTTTATTTAATTATTTAAATTTGTTCATGCACTTTTGGAGGAATATTCTTTATTTTTATGAAAAAAACTTTGTTTATTTAATTGTGTGTTTCAGCACTAGCACTTTAAAGCTCATTGTGGAAGCACAGCTATCTGCGATATAGTCTTACAACTAAGATATCTAATGATCTACTGATATTTATAATATGGAAACATTTGATCTAGGGAATTGATCCAGATGTGTTGGTAGAGATTTTACCTCCTTGTGAATCAAAGTCAGCAATATTGTCCTAGAAAATTTACATTCGCCTTCCTCTGTACCAAAGTTGTATTTGAGATGTAAACATATGAACCTGATAAGCAGAAGGTTTTTCTGCCTTCATACAAATGAAGGAAGAGCAATGGAAACTTTCTCTTCATAAAAATCTTAATTCACATAAATTGTAAGATGTTGTGGGCCTGACCCTTTCAAGGTTTATTTCCCACTTTGTTTACCCTTAAATAAATTTTCCCAGATTGTACAAAATTATAATGGTGCTACTGTATTTAATAAATAAATAAATACATACATACCCTCGACTCGCTGAGACAGAATATTAAAAATCTGTTGTGTTCGGACATACACAGTATATTATATGAATGGCTAATGATGGATAATTTCCTATTATTCATAATGTTGCTAAGGTACACAAACACAGCTCAAGTCAAACATGTATTCTCTTGAAGGGCTACAAAAGTTTTATGACTTTTGTTCTGTATTGAGTAGCACATTTTGGCAAGTTCAGACAGCTGGTTATTTAAAGGACTGTGGTTGGTAAAAAGATAAATGGAGAGAAATTACTTCACATTTTGCAGATTCAGCTAATGCATATGATTTGCATTTGAAGAAAAATCGTTGGGACCATCAATGCCTTCTTCTCTAGTGTAGAGACAAGTACAAACAATTTATCAGTAATTGAAACTAGACAACAGAATTACTGATACACCTTTGGCTTCCAGGTGACTTTTAAAAGAGATTCTACAGCCATATATCACTATCATATAGACATTGTTGTCGTTTTATCTGCCACTGTCTTGATCCTTTATGCAAATCAGTAGATTATTTGAAGGGAAGAGTCATTTATTTGTCAAGCATGTAAGCAACTTACAAAGCTTTGTAAATGCTGAACAAATCATTTGTTTCCCTTACAATTAAATATCTTTCATTTGTGTTATTTCATAGATCCATAAGAAAACAAGTAAAGGGCTACTATGATGATCCCGGGAAAAAATAGATAATATTGAAATTTCTTTAGATCTTTGAAAAAAAATTTTTTTACAGAACTTAGTGAATGAGATGACATTCTGCTGACTTCCATCGTCCAAAAATGTACAAACAAAAATGCTGTTTTTATTTTTTTTAATTGTCTTTGCATGTGATTAGGCATTCTTTAGGCATTAGGTAATTAAACGTTACTAAATTAACTAAGCTCTGGGGCAAATTTCCTTGCAAAAAGAACAGCCTATTTGCATTTAGTAAATCAACTCCTTGGACTAAGCTCCATCTTGCCCCTAAGACAAAAAAAGGATGTCTACCCTTCTACAACACAAGGGGAAGGGTATGCAGAGGCAAACAGATAAGGATAGAATTTCTCAGCCAGTCTCTGCCTGCCCTTCTTCAAACCTTCTTATGTGGGTATGAAACACATTAAAGAGGTAGTTTGGATAGTGACATCAGCTGTCATAGACTGGGGATTCTGTTCTGTTTGTAGTTGGTACATACAATTTTTATATACATTTTTTTATTCACATATTTACTACATTTTTTTAACTCCTAAGGCCTATACTACCCTGATAAATGGAGCGTGGGAAAAGATAGCAATGCAAACTGGATACTACCTTTTAAGAAAAAAGCCTAAACCCAACCTTATCCATCAGTAAAAAAAATGGAAAAAAAATAGGTTCCTTGCAAGATATGCCCAGACGCTGGCCTCTCGGAAGTCATCATAACAGAGAAAATCCAACTTGGAATTGAAAGTTTAATTCTCACAATCATTTTTGGAAGTACAGACCTGTTCAGGCATGCAGGACACATAACAAAATGTACCCCAGTACTGCAATTCAAAAAACATAAGCATAGATTGTTAAAGTAGATGTAAACCCAACCTCTAAACTCTCCTATATTCTTTACAAACAGTGATACTACTATAAAGGCATTTATTTGGGTTCTTTTTTATGTCTCCCACAATTTAGTGCCCATAAATCCGTTTGTCAGATGCTCTTTCAAATAAAAACATTGGTTTTTGTACTGATGTACCATACTGTACAAAAGTTTTAGGCAGGTGTGAAAAAAGTACTGTAAATTAAGACAGATTTTAGAAATAAAAGTGTTAATAATTTATTTTTGTTTATTTCCAAAAGGAAAAAAAGTGCCTTCAAAACCGCATCAATTCTTCAATTCTTCTAGGTACTTTTGTACACATTTTTTAACCACTTATGGACCGGAAGGATTTGATCCCCTTAATGACAAGGCCATTTTTTGCAATAATTTTTTGCATTGCTTTAACTGACAATTGTGCAGACGTGCAACATTGTATCCAAACAAAATTGATGTCCTTTTTTTCCCACAACTGTAGCTTTATTTTGGTGGTATTTCATCACCTCCGTGGTTTTTATTTTATGTGCTATAAACAAAAAAAGACTGACAAATAAAAAAAAAAATTCTTCCTCAGTTTTACGCCTATATATGTTCTCTTCTACATATTTTTGTTAAAAAATCGTAATACACATATATTGATTGGTTTGTGCAAAAGTTATAGCATCTACAAAATAGGGGATAGATTTATGGCACTTTTATTATTATTTTTTTTACTAGTAATGGCGGTGATCTGCGATTTTTAGCAGGACTGCCACATTGCGGCACACAGATCGGACATGTTTGACACTTTTTTGGAACCTTTAAAGTTTATACAGTGATCAGAGATAAAAATAGCCACTGATTACTGTATAAATATCATTGGCAGGGAAGAGGTTAACACTGGGGTGCGATCGAGGGGTTAAATGTGTGTGCTAGGGAGTGTTTCTAACTGTGGGGGGATGGGACTGCTTGAAGGAGGAGACAGATCGTTGTTCATAATCAGTATGAACAGCAGATCTGTCTCCTCTCTCCTGACAGAACGGAGATGTGTCTGTTTACATTGACAGATCTCCATTCTGTGTCTCTCAGGAGTGATCGCGGGTGCCCAGTGGACATTGCGGCCGCTGGGCATGCGCATCAGCTCAGTCATCATGGCGTACGCACACCCCCTAGTTGTCTTAAAGCAGCCGATGTACAGCTTCTGTGATTCGCCCACAGGAGCCAACCTGCCACATTGTAACTGCGGTGGCTGGTCGTTAAAGTGGTTGTAAACCCTTACAAACAACTTTGACCTACGGGTAAGCCTAGATTAAGGTTTAACTGTAGGTCCAAGAAATACCTCCTAAACCTATATGGTTTAGGAGATATTTACAAAAAGACAGGCACCGCTGTCTACAGCACATGCACGCAGGTGCATTGGGCATGCTGCTGCTAATGGCGATATACTGTTAATGGCAGCTCCCGTGCCCATGCGCGGGAGTGACGTCATCGCTGCTCCGGCGCTGTGAGTGGCCAGAACAGCGATGACGTCACTCCCGCGCATGGGCACGGGAGCTGCCACTAACGGCATATCGCCATTAGCAGCGGCATGCCCAATGCACCTGCGTGCATGTGCTGTAGACAGCGGTGCCTGTCTTTTTGTAAATATGAGAAGATATAAGAAGAGGGATGCTCCGTGCTACAGGGGACAGCAGTGAAATCTCTGGCTCCTGTGTCAGGTAAGTGACACATAATGGGCTACTATGCGATGCATAGTAGCCCATTATGCTCTACCTTTGCAGGGAGACAAAGATGAAGTAAACTCATCAGGGTTTACTTCCTCTTTAACTGGCTTGGCAGGTATGTTGTTCAATAAATCTTTGAGCATTAACCACACCTCTTCTGTGAATGTAGGCTGACTCAAAGCCTTCTGCCTGTTCATGTAAACCCATACAGACTCAATGATGTTGAGATCAGGGTTTTGGGGGGGGGGGGGCAAACCATCATTCCCAGGAGGACTCTTTGTTCTTCTTAACAGAGAATATCGTTTTTATTGGCATTGGCTGAATGTTTTGGGGGTGGATGTCCTGCTGCAGAATAAATTTGAGGTCAAACACCTCCATGATGGTATGACATGATGGATAAGTATCTACTAGTATTTCTCAGCATTGAGCACACCATTGATCTTGACCAAATCTGCAATGCCATTTGCAGAAATGCAGTCCCAAACCTGCAAGAAACTTCCACCATGCTTTACTGTTGCCTGCAGTCACTCATTATTGTACCACTGTACAACCCTTTACAAAAAAACAGCCTTTTTCTATAGCCAAAGATTTATTTTCATGATCGTCAATATCATCATAAATCTAAGTGAGCCATTGGCTACCGCTGCTGTCAATCAAAGCCAGTGAGTCAATGAGTAGATAGAGGGGGTGGGACCAAGTTGTGGCTTTGTGTTTGAATGTACACGCAGAGTAGTGGCTCAGGGGTGTGCCTGCTTGGGTACTGCCACAGCAAGCTGCTTGTTGTGGGGGCACTAGGCAGGAGGGAGGGGCCCGGAGCACTTGTGGGGGACCTGAGAGGAGGAGGATTAGGGCTGCGCTGTACTATGACAGGAGGTCCAGCCTTAAAGGGTGGTGGACTGTATAGGCACTTGAATTGTTTTATATAATACGAGGTTATAAAGAAGCTAGTTTGGCGTCACATAAGACTATTTATAGACTATACAGAACGTATATATAGGTCAGTGTACACTTTTATGGGGGGATAGTAGAAAACCCTCGAGAACACTGTAACATTCCTTATAAAATCCAAGGTGTATTCAAATATAAGAGAAAAATGCAAAAAACAATCAAAGTGTTTTAAAACCAGTGATTCCCAATACGATTTGTTATAGCTGCCAAAAAATCGCATAAAAGTGCCAGTGCCAGAAAAATAAAAATAAAATTGTAAGTGCAAAATTCCTCTACACCATAATAAAAATGCTGAAACAATGCAGATAAAACAGAAAATTGAAATGAACAAAATATCCGTTATACTGTGCAGAATGTGGCGATTACATCCAAAAAGTGCCAGTGCTTAGGGAATAAAATATAAGTGCAGAATCCCTCTAAAACAATGTTAAAACAATGCAAATACAATGGGCGAAAGAGAAAAAAAAAATTTATTATCAGAAAATGTCCGTTACACTTGTGCAAAAGGTGGCGATTATATCAGAAAAATCGCATAAGGTGCCAGTGCTTAAAAATAACGTGCACAATATTAGTGAACACAATGCAATTGATGGTGATGCTGGTGATGGTGGGTATATCCCTCGTGATCCTGTGTGATCAGGTTATGGGTGTCCCCTTACCTTACAGCTGTAAGGTAACAGCATGTAACATGTATATCCTCGGGGTCCCTGGTGCTCTTTGCCTTTAAGGCCCTGCTGTGGTGTCCCCAGATCCTGGCATTAGTATCCTGCCTATTGCGCTGTATGGTCCCTTTAAATGGTAACTCAGTAGCATTCAACGTGGGGGTGCCTCAGCGATTGGTGTATATATAGGGTTAAAGAGATGTGGAGGAAGGATGCCCCATAGTGTAGTAATTTTAACCATAAACGTTTTATTTAAAAGATAGATAAAATACTCACAAACAGATATTAAAAATGCTGTATAAACGAGCAACGAGCTCGATGTGCGTCACTTCCGGTAGCTCTCGTCCCGACGCGTGTTCGTCACGGGTCACGTGACTTCATCAGGGGATAACTAGTGCTAATGGAAGTGTCTTTAAATAGAAGGAGCAATTAGTTATATGGCGGCCATTTTGATGAAGACCCGGAAGTACCTCGGCGACCATTTTGCGGTCTATCTGGTCACCGGAAGTTTATGAGCGGCCATTTTTTTGGTTATCACGCCGCATCATGTTTACCGGATGGCCGGAAATGGACGTGTGGCCATTTTTTTGTATAATATATAATGCGGACACTCTGTAGTAACAAGCCTTAGAGCAGGAGGGGAAAAATACATAAAACAACGATGACTACAAAATATGAACAGGACTATTGATGTCAGGCAAGGAGACAAGTGGAAAAAATAAAGAATATTAATAAATAAAAAACTGAAAAAAACGATTTTAAAAACCATGCATGGAAATGTCTATAATGATAGGCATAACCTAAAAAACGAAATAGTAGTGAAGGAACAATATAAATTACAAGCGGAGACCTGGTAAATAATGAATGTGATCTAAATAAAAATATAAATAAAATATAAAAGAATAATGACGTAGGTGGAAGTAAATCAAGGTCTTTTTTCGTCATTGGTCGTGTTTTTGGTCAGGCATCCCACTGACACCTGTGTTGCCATTGTGCTGAGTGTTCAGTGTGCTCCTGTATCTTTAAAGCGGTTCTTCACCCTAAAGGGGAAGTTCCGCTAGTATTATCCCTCCCCCCTCCGGTGCCACAATCGGCACCTTTCAGGGGGGAGGGGGGTGCAGTTACCTGAATAATCCAGGTAACTGCACCCACTTCCGGCCAGACCGCCGCAGACCCCCGCATCGCTCCGCCCCCCCCGTTGTGTTCTGGGAAACACACAGTTCCCAGAGACACAGCGGGGGACCATAAGAGAAGCGCAGCGTGACTCGCGCATGCGCAGTAGGGAACCAGGCAGTGAAGCCCTCATGCTTCACTTCCCGATTCCCTGACAGAGGATGGTGGCGGTGG
The DNA here is from genome assembly GCF_037356315.1 of Lithobates pipiens. Lineage (NCBI taxonomy): Eukaryota > Metazoa > Chordata > Amphibia > Anura > Ranidae > Lithobates > Lithobates pipiens. Next base: position 47,889,843 of record NW_027507788.1, on the reverse strand, counting down.
CTGCAGCGAGACGAGCGATCGCTCGTCATCTGCCGCCGACATCACTGGAACCTGGGACAGGTAAGTGTGATATTATTAAAAGTCAGCAGCTGCAATATTAGTAGCTGCTGGCTTTTAATATTTTTTTTTTAGGTGCAGCTCCTCTTTAAGAAGGGGTGGCTCCCCTTCAGTCCACCTGCTCTCACCTATCCATCAGAATGCATGTGCCTCCATTGGGGGGACACTCATAAGTCAGTGTTAGGTACCACAGATATCGGGGTGCCTTGGCGGGGCTCTGTGGCTTACGCATGCATTTGCAAATGTGTGCAGACTAAAGCCCTGTTTTTAACGCATATTGTTAGACAGGTTAATTGGTTGTCTGTGGGCTGGTGGTAAGCAAAGCTTGGTTTTTTCCTCGGTTCATCCTTGGGTTTGTTTGTATCCACTAATAGGAGATACATAATAAAAACTTGCAGTAAGAACCGCCGAAAAATTGTTGTGTATATAAAAATAATAATAATACAAATAATAATAAAATTCCGAGAGAGCATGACCCAGTGCTGCCAGAAATGACGTATAGAGCCATATCATAAAAAAATGCATCCAAAATAGTAAAATATAGAGATGGAGGTACAGATACAGAGAATATACGGTATGTATAAATATATATGCACATATTTCAGATCAATAAAACCGAGGGTCCCTATGGTGAAAGGCTGAAGGAAGGAGAGATTTCTAACCATATGCCGGGAAATGTAAGAAGGGAGGTGTTACATGGTACCCACAAAGAAGTATATGAACTGTATTAAAATCAGCAAAGGATAGGGGGCAGTTAAAAATCACTGATGAAACAATTCAAGTCGAATTCGACGTTGAGGCCCTTTGGTGTGAGTGTGTGTAATTCGAATATCCATTTAGACTCAAGCTGATAGTTCTTACTTTGTGTCCCCCTCGCCAATGTTTTACATAGGGCTCAATCCCCCAAAATTTAAGTTGAGAAGGGTCTTTACTGTGATGTAACGCGAAATTCCTTGATACACTATGCTTGTCGAACCCCTTTATTATGTTTTGTACGTGTTCTTTCACACGTACCCTAAGTGGTCTTTTGGTGCGGCCTATGTATTGGAGGCCACAGCTACATTCTAACGTGTATACGGCTCCGACGGTATTGCAGCAGATAAATTCTTTGATATCGTTAGTATTGCCTGTACTGGTTGAGGTGAATTCTTTTTTCTTTTCGGTAGCTCGTTGCTCGTTTATACAGCGTTTTTAATATCTTTCTGTTTGTGAGTATTTTATCTATCTTTTAAATAAAACGTTTATGGTTAAAATTACTACGCTATGGGGCATCCTTCCTCCACATCTCTTTAACCCTATATATACACCGATCGCTGAGGCACCCCCACTTTGAATGCTGCTGAGTTACCATTTAAAGGGACCATACAGCGCAATAGGCAGGATACTAACGCCAGGATCTGGGGACACCACAGCGGGACCTTAAAGGCAAAGAGCACCAGGGACCCCGAGGATATACATGTTACATGCTGTTACCTTACAGCTGTAAGGTAAGGGGACACCCATAACCTGATCACACAGGATCACGAGGGATATACCCACCATCACCAGCATCACCATCAATTGCATTGTGTTCACTAATATTGTGCACATGTTATTTTTAAGCACTGGCACCTTATGCAATTTTTTCTGATATAATCGCCACCTTTTGCACAAGTGTAAATGACATTTTCTGATAATTTAATTTATTTTTTTCTCTTTCGCCGTTGTATTTGCATTGTTTTAACATTGCTTTAGAGGCATTCTGCACTTATATTTTATTGCCTAAGCACTGCCACTTTATGCGATTTTTTTGGATGTAATCGCCACATTCTGCACAGTATAACGGATATTCTGTTCATTTCAATTTTCTGTTTTATCTGCATTGCTTCAGCATTTTTATTATAGTGTAGAGGAATTTTGCACTTACAATTTTATTTTTACAATTTTATTTTTATTTTTCTGACACTGGCACTTTTATGCGATTTTTTGGCAGCTATAACAAATCGCATTGGGAATCACTGGTTTTAAAACACTTTGATTGTTTTTTGCATTTTTATCTTATTTTTCTCTTTCTCTTTTCTCTTATATTTGAATATACCTTGGATTTTATAAGGAATGTTTCAGTGTTTTAAAGGGTTTTCTACTATACCCCCATAAAAGTGTACACTGACCTATATATATGTTCTGTATAGTCTATAAATAGTCTTATGTGACGCCAAACTAGCTTCTTAATAACCTCATATTATATAAAACTATTCAAGTGCCTATACAGTCCACCACCCTTTAAGGCTGGACCTCCTATCATAGTACAGCGCATCACTACTTAACGCTTATTAATTTTCTTCACAGGGGTTCAGATACCCCACTCCAATGTGTGCAGCAGTACCGCTTTTCCCTTACCTTGATTAGGCGCAGGAATACTTTCTTATACTTAGGAGGATTAGGGCTGCTCTGTGCAAAACCTTTAAAAAAAAGCAAACCTTTAATATCACTTTAAATTAACTGGAATTTATTGTTTTTGTATTGTACTGAATGTCTTATTTTCTCCGCCAGTGTATGCTCCTTGAATTAGCCATTGAACTGCAAACCTGATAGGGAGTCCAAGGGCCAGTCAAAGAAGTGTACAGCAGGCTGACAATGCTGCTACTAACTAAGAGGCATCATCTTAAGCCCTTGTACACACGGTTGGACATTCTGACAACAAAATCCATCGGATTTTGTTCGAAACTGGTGTTGCATACACACGGTCGGACAAAGTTGTCAGAAAATCCGATCGTTCGGAACATGATGATGTTATTTCGTTACGACGGGACTATGTTCAGGCTAGTAGCCAATAGCTTTGGTCTAGGAATTTGATCTGAGCATGCGTGGCACTTTGTCTGATCGGAATTCTCTACAAACGATCAGACTATGTCCGATCGGACATGCTGTCGGAAAATTTTATAGCCCCGCTCTAAAACTTTGTCGGTCGGATAGTCTGACGGAAACAGTCCGATGAAGCCCACATACGGTCAGATTATCCGACAACACGGTCTGATCGGACATTTTCCATTGGAATGTCTGACCGTGTGTACAAGGGCTTAGTGTTATCAGCCTGAAGCAGGAAGTGATGTCACTTACATGCTCTCCAGGTAAGAAACTGTGCTACAGATTTAAAAAAAATATATATTTACTTAAAGCTGAAAATTGTCCGATGTGTCTGCAATAATTTAGCAGTCACAATAAAAATCGCTGATCGCTGCCATTACTAGTAAAAAAACATTATCAATAAAAATGCCATAAACTATCCCCTATTTTGTAGATGCTATAACTTTTGCGCAAACCAATCAATAAACGCTTATTGTGATTTTTTTCACCAAAAATATGTAGAAGAATACGTATTGGCCTAAACTTAGGAAAAAAAACTGTTTATTTATATATTTTTTGGGGATATTTATTATTGCAAAAAGTTAAAAATAATGAGTTTTTTTTGAAAATGTAGGCCTTTTTTGTTTATAGTGCAAAAAATAAAAACCGCAGAGGTGATCAAAAACCCACCAAAAGAAAGCTCTATTTGTGGGAAAAGGACAGCAATTTTGTTTGGGAGCCACGTCGCACAACTGTGCAATTGTCAGTTAAAGCGATGCAGTGCCAAATCTCAAAAAGTGCTCTGGTCAGGAAGGGGGTAAATACTTCCGGAGCTGAAGTGGTTAACCACTTCAACACAGGGCATTTTCATACCCTTCCTGCCCAAGCAAATTTTCAGCTTTCAGCACTGTAGCATTTTGAATGAGAATTGAGCAGTCATGCAACACTGTACCCATATTATATTTTGATAATTCCCCCCCCCCCCCCACAAATAGAGCTTTCTTTTGGTTGTATTTGATCACTTTTACGGTTTTTATTTTTTGAGCTATAAACAAAAAAAGAGCAACAATTTTGAAAAAAAAAATCATTTTTTACTTTTTGCTATAATAAATATCCCAATAAAAAAAACAAACAAACAAGTTTCTTCCTCAGTTTAGGCCGATATATATTCTTCTACATATTTTTGGTAAAAAAATTGCAATAAGTGTTTACTGATTGGTTTGCGCAAAATTTATAGCGTCTACAAAGTAGAGGAAAGATTTATGGCATTTTTATTATTATTTTTTTACTAGTAATGGCAGCGATCTGCGATTTTTGTCAGGACTGTGATATTGCAGCGGACATATCGGACACTTTTGACACTTTTTTGGGACCATTGACAATTACACATGCTATAAATATGCACTTATTACTGTATAAATGTCACTGGCAGAGAAGGGGTTAACAATAGGGGGTGATCGAGGGGTTAAATGTGTTACCTAGGGAGTGATTTCAAATTGTGGGGGGAGGAGACGGACTGGGGGAGGTGACCGATCGGTGTTCCTATATACTAGGAACACACAATCAGTCTCCTCTCCCCTGGCAGGACATGGATCTGTCTGTTTACACACACAGATCCATGTCCCTGCTCTGTGACAAGCAATTGCGGGTGCACGCACATGCGCCCTCTCGATGGCGGGGAAGCTGAGGACTTCATATGACGGCCGCCCGTGATGGCACAGCCACCTTGCGGCCATCATATTACTATGCGAGGGATGGGAAGTGGTTAAGGGCCCTTTGACACTGATGCTTTTTGCTCTGGCTTTACCCCACTAAAAAAATGCAAGAAAATGTTTCCCTTTAAATCCTATGGGACTCTTAACACCATTACGCTGTGGTGTGTTTTGAAAAGTCCTGCTTGCAGCATCTTTAGTGCGGTTTTCAAAACCACGCCAAAAACGCCAGTCCACATTGAAATGACTAGAAATGAATAGAAAATGCATAAAAATTGCATGTGTTACATTTTACATGTCCATGTTTTACATAATAGGCACCCAGGGAACACACTGGAAACAGTGTGAAACAGTGTGAAAGTAGCATAAGAAAACTGTATACAGTAAGGCATGATGACAAAAATAGATGTTATATTTACATACACCTTACAGTATGTTGTTTGCAATTCACATTGCAGTAATTTTGTGGCATTATAAATTTGAAAATGAGTACACTTCCCCGTTCATTTTGTAAAAGCAAATGGCTAAAAAAAATTGGCTCCTTCTGCTGTCAAACACAGCCAGTTTGTCAATGGACAAACACAACTCAGCCCGGGATCGAGCCAGCACAAGTGCCTCCATAGGAAACAGCTTTTGGCGGGGGGGGGGGAGCAAGGAGTGCTAGCAGAGGGCCTGAAAACAAGAGCATTGTGGCTGCTCTGTACAAAACCATTTTTATTATTTAAAAAAACAAAATAGGTTTACAATCACTTTAATGTGTTAATACATGCAAAATAATAAATGACCTGTGTTCATGAAATTGTATTTAAAACAAAAAAGTATTTTCTAGTTTTGGATGGACTGATAAAGATTCCAATTTATTTTATATCTGGGGTGTGATGTCAACTAAGGTTCGACATGTTCTTTATTTCTTTCTTGTTCAGTCCTAAGGAACTGCCCAGTGGTCTGTGGTGCAGCTCAGGGTGTCCACTGGAAGCAAAAAGAAGACAGGAGAGCCCTAAGCCCTTGTACACATGATCAGAGATTTAGACGGAATGTGTCCGATTGGAGCCTTTTGTCGGATATTCCGCCTGTGTGTGGTCTACATTGGACTGTTTCCGTTGGAGTATCCGACGGACCAAGTTTTCCAACTTGCCGGAAATATTTTACGACAAAATGCTCCGATCGCACATACTCCGATCATGTGTAGAGAATTCCGATCGGACAAAGTACCACGCATGCTCAGATCAAATTCCTACATCAAAGCTATTGGCTACTAGCCTGAACGTTGTCCCATCGTAACTAAATTACGTCATCACGTTCTGAAAGATCGTATTTTCCGACAACTTTATCCGACCGTGTGTATGCAACAGTTTCGGACAAGATCCGTTGGACAAAATCCGACAGACAAAATCCGACGGATTTGGTTGTCCGAATCTCCGACCGTGTGTACAAGGGCTTATAGTGTAGTAATTTGGTTTAAACAGGGATATTGACTATTTTGACAAGAAATAATAAAATAATAATAAAAAAAAAAGAGAAAATGAATTACATCTGTTTAGGCTATGGTTACCCTATGGGGAGGAAACACACAATCTTCCAAGTACGTAGCTGCAGAAGAACTTTCTCCACGCAGGATTGGGGTAGTCACTCTTGATGCCATGGGGGTCCCAATCTTCTGTGGTGTTTTTGAGATGGGTGCGTAAAATTAATGCCTTCAAAAAGAGTTTGCAAAAAGCCCATTAGTGGTCTGGTTGGCAGAGGTGCCCATGGTCATATAGCTAAGAATAGAAAAGAACTGTCTGGTTTAGTGAATATCACATTTCTTTATTTCACCAAAAATTAAATTTTATGGCTTTAAATTTCCACTATCTAGATACCCAACCAGAACGGATGACGTTACTGCATTTTACTGCAATATAAGTGTTATCACTTTGAACTGAAGAAGTGGCAATTTAAAGACACTAAACCAGGGATCCTCAAACTACGGCCCTCCAGCTGTTGCAAAACTACACATCCCATGAGGCATTGTAAAACTCTGACATTCACAGACATGACTAGGCATGATGGGAATTGTAGTTCCTGAACAACTGGAGGGCCATAGTTTGAAGACCCATGCACTAAACACTGTCTTTCTTGTGTGAAATAAATAAATTCAATGCTTATTTAACCAGATGACTCTGACTTATTCTGAGTCTTATGACAAAGGGTGCCTCTGCTGACCGGACCACTAATGGACTTTTTTGCAGTCTCCGTTTAAACTCACTCGAATTTCTGTTTTACCATACAGGAGGTTAGGAGAATATCTGAAAATGAAACAAAGATAGATATAAAAGTTTGACAGAAAGTCTAGCCTTCCGCTACTAATTTTTACTGTCTGTGTTGCTGTTGGAGTGTTCCCCTCACTTCCTATCTGATAAAACATTGTCAGCAAGGCAGAATGCAAGGGGAAGTTTTTCTAATGCCGTGTACACACGAACTGACTTTTCGACGGACTAGGTCCGACGGTCTTCCTAACGGACTTTCGGCGGAGTTCCAGCAGACTTTCCCAACAAACGGACTTGGCCACACACAATCACACTAAAGTTCGACAGATTAGAACATGATAATGTACCACTGGATTAGAATAAGGAAGTTCATAGCCAGTAGCCAATAGCTGCCCTAGCATCAGTTTTCATCCATCGGTTTAGTATACAGACGAACACATTTTTCGACTGGACTCGAGTCTGTCAGAAAGATTTGAAATTCTAAAGTCCCTCTGATTTTTAGACAGCAAAGGTCCAATGAAGCCCACACACGATCTAATTGTCCGGCGGATTTGTTCCGTCAGACGGTCGAAAAGTCCGGTCGTGTGTACACAGCATAACAGAACCCAGAATAGCAGTATAAACCTGACAGGGATTTTTTTCCTTCCCCACTCCAAAATTAAGAACACATTATTGGCTAGACATACACTTTAGGTGTACTTATCATTCTTCCATATTAAAAAAATGCAGATTAGAAAGACCAGAGTGCATATTAAGCTATCATCTCCTGCAATAACTTTATTTCACGTATTTAAGGAACCTTATTTAAAATAAACCTAAACCTACTGTTGGCCTGTAGAAATGCTGAAAAATGTAATGTAAGTTATATATAGCTTTCTGGGTAATAGGAAAACACAAACTCCTAAGACCTGTACACAAAGACCTACTCATACGGTAGCCCAGGATCACAGCCTACACTGACAATGCAAATCATGGAGACATACAAGCAAAAGAGTATTTGCATGAAAACAAATTAGTAAAAAGTCATTTTGGACACAGCAGACTAAGAATATGTCCCTTCTCTTCACCTTTGTACTAAGTGATATGAACACAGAATATCTGCAGTTTATTTAGCTCTTAGTTGTGGAGAAGATTCATGCTAAAGGCTCACTGAGAACCATTAGTGACGGGATCCATATCTGACCACAAACAACATGGAAACAGGTTAGTAGTGTACCAAATAGGTTGTGTATAAGTTGGTTAAGGATGGGTTCCCTGTAGATATAGTCCAGGACAGTAAATGGGCTAAAATAGTGGTGCTTCTCATAGCAACCAGACTGGTTACTGCGCTTACAAAACATTTTAGATGTTATCTGAATGATTTCGGTGGGAAATATTCTTATTTTTGCCTCTCTCAAATTTAATAGGTAACTGCTGTAAGGGCAGAAAATATATGCAGAGATGTGAACCTAAAACAGATCTGCATATATAATCTTTTTGTTTCATATACAGAAGCAGGTCTTTTGTTACAACAAAGACTTGACATCTGCCCATCTTTCAAAGAATTACAGAGTATCACACAGACACGAAAGACTGTCTAGAAAATAGGAAACGTTCGTTTAAACGAATTGTATTATTATTATTATTATTATTACTATTTAGTGTTAGTAGTTGTATTTTTACCTTTAAGAAATTGAGCACAAAAGAAAAATCATTCAAAAAGTTGCCTTTTACGTTAACACAATTTAGTGTCTTTAGGCAAACTTCAAAAACTTCCTGCATGCTGTAAGATTTCTTTGTTTAGCTCTAAAGCCCCATACACACTATCAGATTTTCTGCAGATTTTTTCCTTCAGATTTACCAAAACCATGTAATATGGGGTCAAACCTTCAGAGTTTCAATGTGTATGTAATCAGGCAGGCCCTTGCACTACATGGTTTTGGTAAATCTGAAGACAAAAAAAAACAGCAGAAAATCTGATAGTGTGTATGGTGCTTAAGGAATTTATTTTACAGATTCACTTTAACCTCCCTCTCGGTATGATTATTTCAGATTTTAGGTGCTGAAAGCAGTACCATTATTTTGCATGGAAATTTGGCGTTTTATTTTGTAGGCCTGTAATTCTTAGAAATAATTCACTTAAATATGTCCAAACAAGAGCCTAATAGACATCACGGGTATGATAAAATTTGAAATATGAAATCATAAATTATAATGTATATATATATATATATATATATATATATATATATATATATATATATATATATATATATATATATATATATATATATATATATAGAAAATAAAATAAATAACTATAAATAATTATAACAAATACTAATATAATAATAATAAAAAATATTCAATAATGTAATCAAATCAAAAACACTGAAATTTGCTCAGTTGCAGAATTGTCGTTGTCATTACTTTTAGTGTTTGATGACAAATTTTCCCACAAATTACTATCGCTCAGTTCTGCGAGTGATTCGAATTTATTATCGCTGTTTTCTAGCTGGTCTATAACCACTTTTGATGTAAACGGACATTTTTTGGTTGCTATGGACAATTTCCAGTTTCCTGGCATAAAGAACAGTATTTATAATATAAAACTGCATGCAGGACACTGGACAAACCACTAGGGACAAAGGGGATGTGTAATTATTTGATACAGTACTGTAATCTGTAAGATTACAGTATGCTGTATCTATACTGTGTTTTTTACTTTTTGAATTTGGCACCGAACTCCGTCCCCGTGCGTCGCAATGCTCGCAGGGAACGGAGCCCTGCGCTGTCACAGATCGATCGAGACATGGCGGCTCGCTGATCACAGTGGGGAGACATCGCTGGATCCAGGGGACAAGGTAAGCAACCCCCTACATGGATCCAGCGATGTGATCCCGAGTCTGGCTCGGGAATACGGCTTATGGTAATTAATTCTCACCCCCAGCTAGACTCGGGAATACCGCCAGAGAGGCTACTCATGTTATACCATGTGATTATACCTTATTTAATGGCCAGTCAATGGTTAAAAAGTTAAACGGTATATCAATCAAGCCTTTTTGTTTTTTTTTGGGTAGAGTAGGGAGTCTGTGTCAGGTTTTTACAGCAAGCTGGGCATCCATTAGAGAGATTTCACCCCCACCTCCTGTCACTGATGGGGGGTTCTAGCCTGCCCCCACTCTGCTGGAAAATAAATAATAAATAATAATAATAACGGAAAAATAATGTTATAGATATCTGTGTTGCTGTTTGATAAATATTGTCAATGTAGAAAATAAGGTGAAATCTCAATAATAGAGCCTTGCCCACTCTATCTAAAAAGGAAAAAAAAAAAGTCTGGCTGGTCAAATAAAAAAGAAAACTAAAATATTAAGGTATTTTCCTAAAGGAGTCATTTAAATATTGCCAACCTGTGCGAGGTGAAGGTGAATATGATTGGTCATTAAAAAAAAAAAATACGTTTTAAATATACTCTTTATGTAAATAGCCACCGTTTAAAACATGTTTACATTGTATATATTTTATGTCACACGTTGATGAGCCTACGTCTGTAGTCTATAATCAGACACATTTGTATCCCTGGGCTTCATAAAAGCTTATCTGCTGGAATTTATAGGGCTGGGTCTCTATATACTGATTGACAGTAAAGCCTCACAGCTATTCTTCGGGCTGTTATCTGGAATTCTTCATTTAAATATTACTGTGGGAACATAGAGATTACAATTCGCTTTAAAAATAGTAAAGACATTATATTTTGTATTGTTGCATGTCATCATATGGATGTATTTTCTAACATCGATAAGCACTTTTTCTAGGCTGGCTAAGCATATAATAATTATAATAATAATATACATATAATATTTATATACATATAATAATAAGCATATTATTGCATATAATAAGCATTATTACATATAATAAGCATATAATAATTATATACAGGGTATTGTCATCCTGTTGTGAAATAATATAGATGAGTTTAATGCAACATTCTAATATAAAATCTTCTGATATAAATCAAGGCATGAGTGAAACTGAAAGTTTTTTTTTTAATTATTTATTTTTAAATATAATCGTGAAACAAAATTAAGTGACAATACATAATTAACTATGAAATACACAAAAAAAAGCTAAATATAATACAAACAACATCAAATTAAATAATCTAAACTACCCTAAGTACAGACCACCCCCCCCCCCAAAAAAAAATGAAAAATAAAAACTGTAAATGCATTTTTAAAAATATATACATTCTGCCTAAAAAGCACAATGAGCACAATTGCAAAACACGTTAACAAGTTCTAATAGTTTAGTAAAAATATATTAGCACCAGTGCTAAAATAAATAATGTTTTGTAACCCAGGACCATCAGAAAACTACCTAAAGAAGTTTAATGTCATAGCGTTAGTGAAAGATATCCATTGCACAAAAAAAAGAAAAAAGCAGTACACAAACAAAATTCCTTTTGTAATTATTAGAGATTAGAGGTTTAGTTCACCATATAAGAGTTTCAAGACAAATTGGGTTCATTTGTTGCCTTCGGGCCATTTAACTGTTTATCCTTAAACAGTAAACAAAAGGCACAAAATGGTTCCATACTCCTTCATTTTAAAAAGTAATATAACCCCAAACATTCACTAATTTATTTAATGACTGTTTGGGGTTATATTACTTTTTAAAATAATTTATTTACCAAAATGTTAATTTATTTAACAAAATATCAAGGCTTCCTCTGCTTAATTTATTTCATTTTGGGTCTCCTTGGTTATTAAAAAACATACTCAAACATATTTGTGGTTAACAATGTGGTCAACAATGTTTTGTGACCATGTTTTTACTCTGGGTCTTCCAGATGAAGAAAGAACAAATCTCATGAGGAAACATATACGGTTGATTAGTAGCATTCTTGGTGATCCATGCTCTGATTTGGTTTCTTCAAAAGGAAATTGATCATAGGAAACCTTATTACAGGACCTGAAATGTTTAACATTATTAAAGTCCTGTGACTTTCCAAATATTATTTTTTTTCACCACAATTGCTATGATTGACACCTGGGTAAACACTGCACACCAAACAGCTCCAGGTGATTATTATTATACAGGATTTATATAGCGCCAACGGTTTACGCAGCACTTTACAATATAAAAGGAGACAATACGGTTACAATACAATAAAATACAGGAGGATTAAGAGGGTCCTGCTCAGAAGAGCTTACAATCTAATAATGAAAAGTGGCCTCAGTTCTGACACCTTCCAATAGGCCACGCCCCTAGCCTTGTTTACTGTGCAGCGTTTACCCAAGAGTTATCATACTGCATTACATTAGCACATATGCCTGCACCCTATTTAATATGGGTTATTACAGCCATATCAATGACGCATGGAGCGGCGTTCCACTAAGCATACATAAGGTTACCATGATTGACTACTACAATTCTATCTTAAAGGCAAAGAGTAAATAAAAGATTTTCCCTTTTTTTTTTTCATTTGCGGAAGGGCTGGCACACGTTAAAAAAACAAAAGTCTGTTTTAACTATATTTTTAGTAAACTGAGAAAGGATTGCATTGATTTTTTTTTTTAACCAGTGTGTCTCTTTTTTTAATTAATTCTGTTTGTATTGAGATGGTTAGCAACCCTTGAATACCCCATACTATCTACATGGTTTGTGTTTTGAAAGGGTTTTTTTTTTCCGATTCTTGAAGCACATTGCAGGGGTTTATTGTGAGGTAGAAGAAATACTTATACATGATTAATACATATTTGTCCATCGTCAATTGTAAATTAACAAAATATCCTATTCAAGTTTGCCCTACAGCTTGTGAGTAGGGAATGCTCCAATGAATGAAATTATTCATGATTTCTATAGTGCCAACAGTTTACGCATCGCTTTACAGTGTAGAGGGAGGACAGCACAGTTACAGTATAGTTCCATACAGAAGGGACAGGGGGGCCCTGCTCGTAGGGCTTACATTCTAAAGGGAGGGGGTGGTGGTACAAAAGGTAATAGTTTCAGGGAATGATTTGATGGGGGTGGCTCTGGCACAGTTGTTAGGTGGGTGTGGGATAGGCTTCTCTGAATAAGTGAGTTTTCAGGGATCTCCTAAAGGTGGACAGGTTAGGGACTCATTGGATATATCGGGGTAGGGATTTCCAGAGGATGGGAGAGGCTCTGGAGAAGTCCTGAAGGCGAGCATGAGAGGAGGTAACAAGGGAGCTAGAGAGTAGGAGGTTCTGGGGGGAGCGGAGGGGGGATTTGGGCGATATCTGCAGATGAGGTTGGTGATGTATCTGGGGGCAATGGATGTTGTGTGGATGGCCTTGTATGTTGTGATTAACATTTTGAATTTTATAAGGTGGGGTAGGGGAAGCCAGTGAAGGGTTTGGCAGAGAGGGGCAGCAGTCACAGATCGATTAGTGAAATGTATTACTCTAGCAGCAGCATTCATAATAGACTAAAGGGAGCATAACCTGCGTAAGGGTAGGCCATAAAGGAGAGAGTTGAAGTAGTCAAGGCGGGAAATAATCAAGGAGAGAATAAGTTGTTTTGTGGTGTCATTAGTCAGGAAGGGTTAAATTCTGGAGATGTTGCGGAGGTTAAGGCGGCAGGATTTAGCCAGTGATTGGATGTGGGGGCTGAAGGAGAGGTCAGAGTCAAGGATTACACCCAGCACCCTGGCATGTGTGGAGGGACCAATGGTTGTGCTGCTGATCTTAATGGTAAAGTCATGGGGGGGGATCGGGAAGTCTACAAGCTCAGATACAAGCTCAGATATCTATAGATATATAGGTATATATCTAAATATCTATAGATAGATATATAGATATAGTGTATATAGGAAATGGGTGCTCATCCATTGAGATTTCAATAGGTATTAAAGGACATTAAGTCTGCCCACCGCTATCTCCTGATAAAGTTACGTGCTTGTGAGATAGCACATAGGGCGAGGGCAGAGGCTGATGTGGACTTGAAGTTATGCATGCAGAAACAGCAATCCGGTACCCATTTATGATTTTAATTGCAGTTTTACAAGTTTTTTTTATTTTTTTATAGTAAGTGTTACTCTTTTTAATAAAGTGATTAATTGCAACTTACTACACTATGGGATGCTTTCTTTGAGTTTTCCTAAACATGAGTGAGGCGCAGCTGGCCACATGATAGGTGGAGTTTTAAAGGAGCATGACACCATTTACCACTGGAAACTGGGAGACTTACTAGAAGAGCCCTGTAACGGCTCCCCTAATATAAAGGGGGTTAACGCCGTTTACGATGTTCCCTCTCCGAGACACACATCCACTCGGTACCAATATCCACAGCTAAATGACCCTTTCCTATAGGAGCCGATCCCTCTGGCAAAAAGACAAGACGCACTCTGTCTCTGCTGTAGTAGGAATGACTTTATTAAAAACCAACATTGAACTTTATACACAATTCAAGGCACATGCTTTAACATGAACAAGAGCCCAGCTCCACCCACACATCCCAAGACGTCTGCTAGACTTCAAACGATCCCACCCAATACACATCTTTTCACAAAGGGTTAGCAGCCAGTCTGTCTGGCACTTTACAATACACACAAGGACAGGCTTAAATGAACAATAGAAATGCAAAACAACTTAATTCCTCACAGCAATGATACTTAACCCCCACATACAGTATACATCCAAATTATACACAATGTATTATACAGCCTTGAATATGGCTATCACAGACCATATCGGGGGTTTCTTTTATTCACCCTGTGTCCAAAGTGACCCCACTGTCACAAGCCCCTATTGGGCAGGGTATGTCAGATGACCCTAAAGTTTGTGTTACCCTGGTGGATTGATAAATTATTGCATTATTGCATCTATTTGGAGGTGAGAGTTCTGTGAGCACAGAGATGGCATAAGTTTTTTATCGCTAGAGGCACAACAGGAATTGGTTTGGTGTTGGGTATTACCTAAACATGGAAGAAGGCATTTATTTACCTCACTGTTTACTCGGGAAGCTAAAGAAAGACTTTTTCACTATTTGTATTTACACATATGATTACG